>NC_051861.1:51878734-52479176 GCF_015732765.1 Culex quinquefasciatus
TTTGTAACACTAGGTACAATGAAGAAAAAAAAATTAAGAAAACATAACCTAACCTAAAACTAACTTAATCTTACCATAAACTAAACCAATCCTTGAATCAAGGGGTATTCAGATATAGCACATTTTTCCCTGAATTTCAAACATTTTTCTTGAATCTTCTGATCCAACATTTTTACTTCTGCTAATTCATGAACCTCACTTGATCTAGTCCAGCCAGGAACATTCAAAACCATTTTGAGTACCTTGTTTTGGACACGCTGGAGCTTCAATTTATGAGTTCTAGCGCAACACTCCCAAACAGGTACTGCATACTCAATAACGGGGTAAATTATTTGTTTGTAAACTGCTAGCTTATTTTTCAAAGATAACTTTGATTTTCTGTTAATTAAAGGATACAAACACCTGATGAGAATGCTGCACTTGTTCAATATTTTATCTACATGCTGTCGAAACAATAGTTTCGAGTCAAGTATGAGACCTAAATATACAACTTCCTTTGACCAGGGTATTGAAACATCATTCATTTTAATCAAAACATCATCCTTTGGGACAAATCGGGCCGATTTGGAAAGTGGAAAAATGATGGTTTGAGTTTTGGCTGCATTTATGCGAATTTTCCAGTCGCCAAAGTATTCGGAAAGAACGTCAAGACCCTTCTGAAGACGGCCGACTAAATATCTGGTTATTTTACCCTTATAAATAACGGCAGTGTCATCAGCAAAAAGTGACAACACACCATTACCAGGAAGAGTAGGCAAATCAGATGTAAAAATATTGTTGAATAATCCAGAAGCAATCCCATTCAGAAAAACCCTGAACGATCTCTCCGAAAGATAGTGCTGGATAATTTTGATAAGATACATTGGAAAACCGTATAAATACAGTTTATGTATCAAACCATCATGCCAAACATTGTCAAAAGCCTTCTCAACATCCAACAAAGCCATAGCAGTTGATTTAGACTCAAGCTTGTTCTGCTTGATGATTTTAGTTACTCTCGTAAGCTGATGAGCAGTATTATGCCCTTTCGGAAGCCAAACTGCTCATTCAAAATTATATTATTATCGTTGGTAAAATCCAAAAGCCTTGAATAGATGACCTTCTCAAAGAGTTTGGACAGACTACTCAAAAGACTAATGGGACGATAACTTGTTGGCGATGTTGGATCTTTTGAGGCTTCAAAATTGGTATGACTTTGCCCAGCTTCCAATTGGTGGGGAAGTAACCAAGTTGCAAACATTTATTGAAAATATTGGCTAGATGTTGAAAGAACTGATCACTCTGTTTTTTCAACACTAGATTAAAATGTTATCAAAGCCAGGAGCTTTCATATTTTTCATTTGTTTAACTGCAACTTTGACTTCCTCACCAGAAACATGGGAATCTGCAGGAAATTCAAAGGTAGAGTCATTGATTGTTGAAATACTATTGGCAACTGATGTTTCTTTACGGCTGGTCATGGAAGCGCCAAGATTATGTGAACTAACAAAATGAAGCCCAAGTGCATTTGCCTTTTCCTCGGATGTAATCAAAGGAGAATCCTCAACAATAAGAGGAGGAATAGGCTTTGGTTTGTTTTTAAGAACTTTTGAAAGTTTCCAAAATGGTTTTGAATAATTCCCAAGCTGGCTTACATGTTTTGAAAATTCTTGATTTCTGATATTGTCAAGTCGGTCTTGTATGATTTTGTTCAAATTGTTAACTGAAATCTTTTGTCATAGTCCCCAGTCCGTTGATATTGTCTCCTATAAACATTCCTAAGTCTAATCAAGTGTTTAGTATCTACGTCAATATCAGTTACCTTAAAATTAACAGGAACCTCCCGAACGTTGGCAGCCTCTGCTTGGTTGATAGCCTGCTGGATCACCTCCAGCGAACGATCAATATCAGCAGAAGTTTCCGGGTGTTGATCATAGTCGATGTTGCTGTCTACCACTTGCTGAAACTGCTGCCAGTCAACGTTGTGGTAATCTTTCCGGGTTGGTTGCCGCTGCGGAGTAACGGAAGCTCCAACCTCCACAACCACCGGATAGTGATCAGAACTCAACTCTTCAAACACCTCAGGATGAGCCACGTTCTCAGCCATATTGGTAATGAAGAAATCGATGATTGAGTGATTCCCAGACCGAGCCACCCTCGTTGGACGATCCGGACTCACAACGTTGTAGTATCCGTTTTGCAGATCGTTGTGCAGAATCACTCCGTTCCGATTCCTCCTGCTGTTGCCCCAAACTTCATGCTTCGCGTTGAGGTCACCAGCGATGATGTACTTTGCGCTCCGCCGTGTCAGCTTCTGGATATCGCTCTTCAGTTTTGCTGCTGAACCATCTCTGGCATTCACCTGACGTGGGCAGTATGCAGCAATGAAGAGTACTGGGCCAACCGAAGTGGGAATTTCCACTCCAACGGCCTCGATGATGTCCAGCTTAAAGTGTGGCAGCCGGCGTGGCTTGAGATCACGATGAACAGCGACAAGCACACCTCCTCCTCCAGAGGTGGTCCTGTCGAGCTGCGTCGCGATCTTGTAGTTTTGCAGATAAACTTTTTCACCGGGCTTCAGATGAGTTTCCGTGATGGCAGCTACGTCGATCTCCTTCTCGCGAAGAAAATCCACCAGCTCTAAGTTCTTCCTCCTAATGGAGCAAGCGTTCCAATTCAGCAGCTTGAGGGACCTACGATCCATACTGGATGACGAACGAGGTCAGCACTTCAATCTGCTGGGTCTTGGTTTTGCATCCACGCAGTGCAGCGGACATCTGTTTGAAAATATTGAGGAGTTCGGTTGAGGTGTAAAGATCATTACCATTTTCCTCAACTGCTGGTTCTTGGGTTGGTCTTGGCTCCTGGCTGAAGCCCGGTGGTGGCGGTCTCGGCTCCTGGCTGGAACCCGGCCGTGGATGATTCATCTCAGCTCTCTTCCTGGGATCCAACGGCAACGGTGCCAAGTTCGGGACCTGGCGTCGCGGTTGAAGAGGTGGAAAATTTTGCTCCACCAGGGCTGGAGGAGTTCTACGACGCTGAGGCTGATTCTTCGTCGATGCTTGCTGCCGAATTTTCACGAACTCAGCTCTCTTGGGGCACTTTCGGTCGGTTGACGAATGCTCACCGTTGCAGTTGAGGCACTTCACCAGCGAATCTTGGATGCACTGGGATGTGATGTGCGCATCAGTACCACATTTGGCGCAACGACGCTTCAGGTGGCAGTTCTTACCTCCGTGCCCGAAGCCCAGGCAGTTGAAGCATTGTGTGACGTCACGATGCACTGGTCGGTATCGCTCCCACGACACGATAATGTTGAAAACCGCTCGGATTGCCTTCAGCTCAGGAAGCGTCGTCGATCCCTTAGCCAAATGCAGCAGGTAGAGCTGGTCACGGTACTTGATGTCTTTGTTGCGTCGGCTCATTTTGTGCACGGCCAACACATCCAGTTTCAAAACTTTTAGCTCGGCAGCTAATTCCTCCACTGGCATGTCGTACAGACCTCTGACGACGATTTTGTACGGCTTATCCATGACGACATCATGGGTAAAGTACTCCGCCTCGTTTTCGGTCAAGTAATCCTTGACCAGTTGATAGTGCTGCCTGGATTGCACCAGCACCTTAAATCCGTCCTGACACAGACGAATGTTGCCTTGGACTTTCCCAGACTTGATGAGTTCAACCAGCCCCGCACGAAAGTCGATCGTTGCTGCTGATTGCCTCACATAAAAAGGAGGCAGTTTCTCCTTTCGCTGTTTCACTTCATTCTCCTTTGCTTCCGCTACCTGGTCCTCGTCAGGCAGTCCAGCGAACTTGTTGTTCTTCAAAAGCTGCTCCTCGTGCGATGAAGAGTTCTCCTCCTCCTCATCCATCGGTACAGTACCGTCGCTCTTTTTCGTCTTTTTGCTGTTCGATGTCACTTCCAAAAGCACCTTCCTTTTGGAAATTCCCGGTTTTTGGCCATCAGTTGAGGCCTCAACCTTCCTTTTGGAAATTCCCACTTTTTTGCCTGCTTGAGCCGCAGGTAGGGCAATATTGCCGGCGTTTTGCGCCGGGACGCGACGAGTCATGTTGATTCAGACAACCTTCACCAACGAATGCTCGGATAACAATGATTCGGTCCGGTTTCCCACCCACAACTGGCTGAAAGTGCGAGACCCATTCAGGTGAGCGAATGCGTGGGCGAAAGTGTAAATTGACGGGGCGTGCGCGAAGTAAAACGCAACACTCTCGGTAATTGAAAGCACACAACCTCGTGAGCAATTAGGCGGAAAATAGATTCTTTCATCTTTTGTATGTGTATAAGTGAATTATATGAATTGTTGTCACGGGATACTGAACGATTTTACGGAATAACAAGAAATGGTTTTGAACTGAACATAAACAAAACATATTTCTCACAACGCTTTTTCAATATGAACCGCATTAAAAGAACTTTGTGGTTATCTTTGAGCCGTTTAGAGTAACTTTACTTTGTTAGGGAGAAGCAAACAGCAATACGTTACCCAAGTATTGAACAAACTCTGTTCTCCTTTAGGTCAGCCATGGAACCCACACGCTGCTTTAAACGTTTACTACCCTCACTCTACTATTGGTTGGACGAAAGTGCCAGTTTTGAGGTGCTCATAGAGACTGACTGTTAAGATCATTTTGCCGGGTTTCGCCTTGTAAGCGGAAGGTGATGGGTTCGATTCCTGTCTGGGTAAATCTGTTCACTTAGTAAATAAACCGGTAGCGGATGAGTACCGGCTAGCGACGTGCTAGATTTCCAATATAGAGGTCGTGAGTTCAAATGTTGTACCAGAATGATGAAGTTTAAAAATAATAAAATTAAAAAAACCGTAAACGTAACAAATATATAATGTCATTAGGGGTGACTTTGGGTTCACCATACATACAAATTTCAGCATTTTTGTATGACCCAATCTCACCTCCCAAACCCAATGACACCCATGATGACGGTAGCTATATACACAAAAAATTATTTCCGAATGTTACATCATCTATGATGTAACACTTTTGCACGTCATTAAACATTCAAATTTAAATGCAATTTGATGTAAATTTGCAACAAATTATACGTAAAAACATGATTTTACGTGTGATTCGACCGTTTACGTCGAATCTCAAGTTTTCATCAACTGAGTTTACATGTGATTGATTTTTTCCGTGTCGAGTAAATTCACATATTTTTTTTCTGTGTAGCTATAAAGTATTCTATTTAATTACTGTGCACTTCATAAAATGCTAGTTGGTGTGAAAGTAAAAGCAGAATTTATCCTAAGTATAGAAGTCACATTGTTTTTATTCATTAACGTTGCAATCAGTTTTTGTTCAGAAATTAAGTTTTATTCATTCTGAATACCGTAAACTGGAGATACATTATTAGCTCAGCCCAGTTTTTCGTCCAATTTTCTCACTTACAGATCGTTACGTTACGATTGACACATTTTATTTTTTTGACAGTTTCTTCATTTAGCCGTCATCCGCATGATGCATCACAGCGGAGCAATTTACAACATCGCAGAAACAAAGAAACAAATTGCAAAAATCATCTAAAGTGACATGCATGTCAGTACCTAATTGGATTGTGATTACTTTTGCAGCGCTACCCCTGGCCGTCAATGAATGGCAACAGAGTATCGAAGCTGTGATTTGATTACTTTAGCCGCCAGAAGCAGACGGTTTTATAGCCTCGGATGAATAGCTAAACAAAAGCATAGAAAGCGCGGAAAAAAATGTCCAAGCTTGGTGAACGAACAAGAGGACGATACAATCCGGATCGTAGAGTTTCCCATCATGCAAACTGGTTTTTGTCACACCATGTCTCGCCCAGCTTCTGACAGCCAGCCAACCCAGTCTGGCGTGGGATTGGCCAATCGTGATGGTGGAGCAACTAGAAAACAATTAAACTAAAGCCTTAACATTGGTGATTGTAAATCGATCACGTTAGAGCTGTAAATTTGATTTTTACTGGATCAGAAATCGCTCTTGAATGGAAAATGGTAAATGGTGCGTTTATCGATTAGGTAGTTTAATTTTTGAATTATAATGTGAGTTCAACCAATACATTCCAAACCTTAATAATGCGGATTTGAGACTCTCTTATACCATTCCTTTGTCGAAGGCTGAAGCATTTGTTTCGCTACGGAACACTTTATCGCTTTAACATGCTCGATTTCACTTCAACATAAACCCATCCAGTTGTGGCACTTCTAGCTGCTGGTTGCATTTCGTTTCCGTCAAACGACAGCTTCCTTCTACCTCCAGGATATGAAACCTGACGTAGCTTCAAAAAAAAAAAAAAAAAAGAAGCGAAAGAAAGGCATGCAGGAGTCTTTTTCTTTTTACATCCACATCGGTATTTTTTTTTTTCGCGGATCGCTCACAGGTGCACGCCACGTGTGTTGTCGAGAGCGCACGTGGGAATTGTGAAGTGACAACTTGAGTGAACGGTTGCTTGTAAGATGATGGGTTGGCGATGCATGTAGCATCAGCAGCAGTAGAAGCAAAAACACAATAGAAAATAGAGGTTATTTCATCGTTCGAGAGGGGCCCAATGTATTTTTAAACATCTAAGTCATGTTTTGAGCATTCCAACAAATTCATAATATCTTCGTTAACGCTTCATTGGTTCAATGTGCTAGACTCAAATTGACCACCATGCTGATCAATCCTTCGATGGTTCAAATCCTTTCAAAACTATTCCTGGTTTTTGATGGCGAGGGTATTAGGATGGTATTAGCCAACTACCGAACGGAAGCAACAAAAACGTCTTGTTCTATCCGGTTTAATTCCAACATTTTTCGTCAGAGTATTAGTGCTGTCCGATCTAATAAACATCCACTGAGATTCAACTGACAGGTTTAATCAGCGTGAAATGAGAGAGGACTGTTTTGCCTTTTGGTGGTAATTTTGGAACGGACGTGCGGAAACTCGCCCAAGAAAAAGCTGTTGGGAATGACTGATCTTGTTCTTTGTCAGCCGAACGTTGAAAGGTCAGAAATGAACTTTGACAAACCCAAATAGTACAGATTTCAATTGAATCACTCGTAATGTCATATCATTTTATGCGTTCGTGAATGTGGGAGGCATTTTTTTAAACAAAATAGTTGCGGCATGGAACAATTAACAATTTTAAGCAGAAACCTTTGTTCACTTTTTGCCAACAAAAAGAACGGTAAACAAAACAAATAATTAAAACGATCGTATTTTTTTACGTATTTTGCACGAACGTACGAAATAATTCTGATTGTCTAAGTTGCTATAAACAAGTAAATGAAATTTCCTTTTTTATCAACCCAAAAGTGTTACCACTTATGAAAGCAAGACACACAAAATAAGCTTATCACAATGACAACGACGTTTTCAGCAACAACAAGTAGGTATTTTCGGTTTTGTTCCCTGTTTATAGAAAATGAGAAAAACATGGCTGTCAACAAAGAATTTTCTCGTTCATTTTCCAAGTGGATAAAATATATTTACCGTTCGAAAGCAGATTATGAATGCAGTATAAATTTCTACGAGTTCCAAATAAGTAACTTGCGATATGTTTAATTTTATCTTATTTCCTGAACTTTTTCTTGAAAATTTCCTTTAAGCTATTGTGTTTCACATGTTTATTGAACCAATAAAAAAACTCAAGAATTTTACTTGCAAAGTCCTAAATTGTACACCAACGGTAATTTCTCGATCTCATGTTTATGCTGTTGTTTGTGCAAAACGACTAACATGAGAAAAACGTGCTCTCAACAAGGATTAACCACGAAATGTTTTTGAGCACATTGTCACTGTTGGGATGAGTACCTTGTTTTGCTGTTTGATGATAAGCTATTGCGAAAATTCAAAACTGTGTTGTGAAAAAAACCCTGGTGTGAGAGTGTTAAAATTTCTCAATGGAGAAAATGATGGCAATGACATTTATGCTTCAGTTTGACACTTGCTTTTAACTAAGCACTGCTAAAGAGGAAATAAATTAAATAAACGTCACCCCAGTAAGCATCCAAAACGTAATTTCGCTGGTGGAGCAATTTGTATCAACTCATCATTCTACTTGGAATTCAAACTAAGCAGAAACAAGCTTTGATTGATGGAAATTGATACACATCAATTCGCCAGGACTCCATTAATCTGTGTATCGCCACAAGCTGAACCATTTTACGACATATTTGGCAAGGCGAACTTTGGAACACATTCACACTTAAACATGATTAAAAATGTTCACTGTATCCGCTTTGTAATACCAGCCCAGATTTTATTTTAGGATGATCTTAATAGGGGAATTGTTTGTTTTAAGAAACTACTTTTGCTGTGTATTTTATGGTATCATTTCACTTTAACTTTCTTCTCTCTATCTCATCTTGTTCTCTTTATTTTTGGGGCTTTGGATAAATTTGCTGTTCTTTCGTGGAGCCAATTCAATTATTCGATTTTAAGGTCCATAAACCTTCAAAAATTAAATTCATCACCATGACACACAGTTTTAAGCAGGGCTCTTGTCAGATAGACAGACTCTAATAAAAATTTTGTTTGCGGGAAACTTAGGGCATCGCTTCCAACAAAACTTTTTAGACCAGAGCAAGAACAAAACGCTTTCCCTACGCAACTAGGGTCTTGTAAAGGGTCACACAGACAAATGAATGGTGTCGCTCGAGGTAAGCAAGTAATCTTGTTGTTCCATACCATCGTCATCA
This sequence comes from Culex quinquefasciatus, assembly GCF_015732765.1. Lineage (NCBI taxonomy): Eukaryota > Metazoa > Arthropoda > Insecta > Diptera > Culicidae > Culex > Culex quinquefasciatus. The sequence continues at coordinate 51,887,407 of NC_051861.1, forward strand.
GGAACAGATGCAAGATACTCAACGACCAGTCACTCGCCCCCTAAGTCTAAGTGCTTGAGCAGCCATCCTTTCACCGAAGGAAAGGCCTACAACCGCAGCTCCAGAACCAAGCATGTTACTCTTTTGTTTTGTAAAGGCCGGCTTGAAAGCAGAGGCTTGTAGTAGCTTATGTACTATATTGTGATTCATCTCCTGTGAACAAATAGAACTTATTACAAGATAGATCATAAAAGCGACCAGTGCTAGAGTATTCGTCGACGAGTTGGGTATATATTTAAAGCCTTCCCTTTAATTGAAACGATGTTCTGCCGTAATTTACTAAACGTAATTAAATTAGAATCCTGGTTCTTCTAAACGACAACCCGGCACTTTTGGTACAGGTGTGGGAAGATACGCTACTCAATGAATTGTAGAATTACTCATGTGGCAACTTGTAAGCTTGCGTCGTATCTAGCAGAAAAGATCCGCTCTCCAATTTTAGAGCTTTCACCTCTCTATCTTTGCTCAAGCTCTTGAAGCTGGAATAGCACGTCAAGTTCAAGGATGCCTCAAAGTGTCGTATCATGATGAGCAGGATGTTATCCAGCTCTACAGAAGTGTGATCTTTGTTGGAATTTTGCTTTCGAGACAAACATCCAACAGTTCGATTAAGAGCTAGTCAATTTATTGTTGGCGGACTGTTTTAGATTATGATGGCGTCTAAAATAGATTCGTGCAATGCTGCATAATCAAATTGAGTGGTTACACCTTTTCAATTGTGGTGAAATCTAAACCTATTTTATGTTTATTTATAAATATGTTCCTCCCAAAAAAGTGTCGTCGTTATTAATAACTATTAAAGAAATAGTTTGTTCCATTTACACCAGCATTTGGTTTTCTTGTTTTGCAATTCTTTTCCATTTTGAATTGATCCTGCTTTTGCCTCACCGTCGATTTCCAGTGCACCCCCTCGTATTGGGCACGATGGCAGATAATTAAGTTTTCGACAAGCAATATTGGATAAGAAGGAAGTCGTGCTCGCGTGCACTTGTTTAGATTCCTAAAAAATAGATTGATCAACCAGTTAGAAAACGTATCGTCGAGAATTTGAACAATTCGGAGTACTTTTTCAAAAAGTCTTATTTGAACCACCCTAGTTAAAAACTTTCTCGGAGCTAATTCTGACCACGGGAACCCCTCCCTCAAATCATTTGAAATTTGTATGGGAAAAATCGTCAAAAGGTATGAAGAAAAGCAACTGTTTCAGTATTTGATCATAACATAAATCAACTTACTATGGGTAAGGTTACCAACTCTTGCTGAGCAAAAATCCGTACACGTTGCCGATATGACACCATGGCATGTATGACAAAAACTGTCAACGAATTATTTAGATAAATTAAATTAAATAAATTTGAGAATCACAAATATAAAACTGTGTTGTTTAAAATTATTCATAAAATAAACCGTGATTTGAATCAAATCATTATGGTCTTCATTTTTTTTTTTTTGAACAACGTTTAAAAGTTTACGAATTGTCAAATTTGCTTTTACGAATGATATCGTTCTCAGTGTTTTCACGAACATTTTTCCAGATTTTTTTTATTTGAAAGGTCCTATAACATGTGAAACACAACAGTTTATAGGACCTTTAATAAAAACTCTAGATTTGTTAATTCAACTGTTCAAAGGTTTTCACGAGTTTTAGAAAGCCTTTGGATCTTTTAATGGATAAATAAATTTAGTAAGGAATGTCTAAAAGAACAATTCCAGAGTGTTTTTTAAAAGGTCCTATTAACATATGAAAGAAGAAAAATTAAATAAATAATCAAGTTTGAATTGAGAAAAACTCGAAAAATTCTCCCTTTTGAAATCAAACTTACAGTTTAATTATAATGCCTAATTAAAAAGCTTTAACCAAGTCAAAAAAAGCAATTCAAATTTCAAAAATTGTTAAATTTCCATACAAATCCGTATTATGCGTGAAATTCTTTACAAAAAATTACTGCCTGTTAAAAATCCGCGAAAAGGGTTTTCGACGGTTCCGTATAGTAAAGAAAAAATCCGTACAGTTGTTAGCCTTAACTAAGGCTACCAACTGTACGGATTTTTTCCTTACCATACGGATTTTCGAACCTCTTCGCGGATTTTTAACAGGACGGAATTTTTGTAGGGAATTTTACGCATAATACGGATTTGTACGGAATTTCAACAGCTTTTTAATCATTGAATTGCTTTTTTGATTTGGTCGAAGCTTTTGTTAACTATAAATTTTAATTTTTCAGTGAGTTTGATTTAAAAAGAGAGAGTTTCCTCAATTCAAACTTGATTATCAATAATTCTAGAGTTTTTGAACTATTGTCTTTCATATTTTGATAGGACCTTTTTTTTAAAAAAAAAAACTCCAGAATTGTTCTTTTAGAAATTCCTTACTAAATCTATTTCTCCATTTCCTAAATTTCTAAAACTTGTGAAAACATTTGAACATTTGAATTAACAAATCTAGGTCCTATAAACTGTTGTTTTTCACATGTTATAGGACCTTTTCAATAAAAAAACTCTGGAAAAGTGTTCGTGAAAACACTAAGAACGATATTATTCTTAAAAGCAAACTTGACATTTCGTAAACTTTTAAACGTTTAACAAAAAACAAAATAAAGAACATAATGATTTGATCAAATTACGGTTTATTTTATGAATACTTTTAAACGTGCAAGTCATAAGCACTCTGATAGCATTTTGTGAAATTTGTTAGCTGTAAAAACGACACAGTTTTGTATTTTTAATTCTCAAATTTATTAAATTTAATTTATCTAAATAATTCATGGACAGTTTTTGTTACACCATGGTGTCATATCGGCAAAGTGTACGGATTTTTGCTCAGCAAGAGTTGGTAGCCTTAGCCTTAACTATGGGGAATTGTAATTTTTTTACATCTTCTAAGAGAACCCTTTCAAATTTTTCCTGTCCTTAAGTTCTTTATAGGTTTTGATCCGAGGAACAACTTTATGAAACATCGCAAGTGCTAGGAATTCATTTCGAAAAGATGCAGGATGTTTTTTGGAGTTTACTTTTTTTTGCAAAATTTCAAAACATGCTCAAAAATTAACCTGTATCTTTTAGGAATCAACTTTTAGCACTTTGTGTTGTTCTACAAAGTTATTCCTCGGACCAAAACCAATAAGAAATCTCTAAGACGAAAACATTAAATCCGTTTGAGGAAAACTTTCTACAAAAAGAGTTAAAATGTGAAAAACAAATCCATTATTGAAATTTCATCCTAACTTCAGATCAAAACTGGAGCAACTAAACCATAACCAAATAAGCTCGAAATTTTAGGATAGCTTCTGGGACTATAATGCTTGAAAATTCCGGTTGATGCAATCAAAATTGGACACTTTTGTCTTTTTCATATATCTGTTAACCACGCTATTGTAGAACCTTCATTAAATTTTGAACAACTTTCCCGAAAACACCCGAAAACAGCCAGCTCAAAGGGGCAACATAAAAGGCGCACTGCTAGTAGGCAGACAGGCAAGCGCGCACGCATGTGCATTAAAAAAAAAGCTGGCTGTGCAAAAATGGTACTTTTCAGAAGCTAATGACTTTCCAGCAAAAAATCCTAAAAATATGGTGCCTTGGGGAAAGTTGTTCAAAATTTAATGAAGGTTCTATATCTGAGGAGGGAGGGCCTCGAGGCGCGGTGGTTAGCGGCTTCGGCTGCCGATCCCTAAGTTGCTATGGGGCGCGGGTTCGATTCCCGCATTATCCTCCTGGCCTTCTATCGGATGGGGAAGTAAAACGTCGGTCCATTTGCGTAAAAGAGGTTTTGGGTGACACACCACACATAACCTTCGGACGCCTAGAAATGAGAAATCAAAGTCGCTCGAGTCGGGGTTCGATCCCCCGTCCTTTGGATTGGTAAGCAAAAATGCTAACCACTATGCCTGCGCGACTAGGTGAGCTATGACTGGAATTAGGAATACTGTTACTACCAACTATATACGCGCTGGGTCCTTGTCCATTTGACAAGGGTTCGGAAGTTCTTAACTAACGTTTGAATCCGATTGGTCCAAATGTTCTTCAGGGCGGGGCTTGTCGATAAAGCTGAAGTACCTCGCGCTCGGCTAGCCAGCGTAGAAATGGGTCACCGAAGCTCGGCAGAGCTAACACCTTCCAAATGTCTATGAGAGTTATTTGCATGTATAGAATGTAGATCTAAAAATAGATGGAAACAACTCAATTTGTAAGAAGCGACCGCGTGGTCCCGTTTGGTTGGTTGCACACACACACACACACACAAACTTCAAGCGGTTAGAGAATTAGATATTAGAATTTAGCCTAGTGATGGGTCAATCTTTGATTTCAGGGGTTAGACTCAAGAAAGCCCGGATTTGGACCACCCTGATGTGCATAGTTTGTAAATTGTAATGCGCTTAAAAGTTGGTAAGCATAGCATAGCATAGCATTGGTGTCTACCCGTAGCTGCTACTTCGTTATTGACCAGGACCTCCAGAAGTTACATCCACGAGCCGTGGAAGATAAGTGGGAGCTATCTTTCCTCGCTTCGCAACTTCTCAAAGGCCCCTATCATGCTGATCAATACCGGCGCCGGCCACGACCAGTGGTAGGGTCACGGGGAAGTGGATGGGAATGTTAGTCCGATACTTGAGTGATGGGACCGCCAAATCGACTGCGTCTCCGACAAAGTATCACATGAGTTTTGAGGGGTTAGTAAGATGGGTATGAGGTCAGGATTCACTGTGGTAGGTGATGCGACCATGAGCAATTTGTTTATCGGTTGAAATTTTAAAAATCTTAGGCAGTCGGCTAGGGATTTAAATATAGTATTAATTCGACCGCGATTCTCCAGAAATTCTCCGTCGGCGTGCCTTCCGATCAACGGTGATGTAGGAAGGGCTTCATTCATTAAAATTATTTTATATCATAAGCCTTAAAACATATCCGTCGACGTGCCTTCCGATCCTCTATGATATGGAAAGGACTTAATCCAGCAATACGACTTGCTTGTCTCAAAAAACACAAATCGAATCTTTTCTATCTAAACCTATATAAAGAGAACAAAAATAAAATTCATCGGCCAACGAACGCGCGAACAAAAATAAATGAAAAAAGAAGAAGAAGAAATCCAATCCAGTGTACACAAATAGCGACACAAAAGAGACGGAAAATAACACAAAAAAAACAGGACTGCGCGTCCCACAAGCACCGCACTGCTGATGCCATTGTTTAATTATAATGACCAATCACCCCATGCACTCGAACAGCGACACAAAAGAGACGGAAAATAACACGAAAAAACAGGACTGAGCCTGACACCAAAAGAACAAACTTTTTCTTGGAACAAACTCACCGGGATTCTGCGAAGAAGGCATCACTGAATTAGTTCCGCCACCGACCACCGTCAAACGTAATGGCGTGGTGGCTGACACACCGGCATAAAGCGTCGATGAACTGTCACCTTTCGTCGCACCGTCAGCTCTTCTCTCTCACATCTCACTCCAGTTTTCAAGCCCGCTGTAATCCAAGATGCACGAACTCACACAGACCCAAGTAAGAGCATAAAAAACACTCCTTCTCTTCTATTTAGCTACACCAACACACACGGCTCGCAACATAACAAAGGCTCAAAATTCTGCAATTTATGTTTTCTTCCTTAGCTCTCCCTCTCCCTCTCTCTCTCTCAATTATGTTTTGCTCACACAGAACTCTTCTGAGAAACATTTCCATTTTTCTCTTTTGTGGCCACTGGTAAACCTGCTTGTGGAGTTTTTATGCTCCGCTCTCGCAAAAATTATATCTCTCTCCTCTCTTCAGAAATTTTCATCAGCCGAGGTACTGCTTCTCGTACCGCCATCTTGGAAATGGCAAATCAAATTTCACAATTTTGCAATAATTCATCAGAAACTCTAGAAAATTTTCACTTCCATTATGTTATTCCGACTTCCAAGCCACTCCGAACTTCGCTGTCTGCTGCCGTTCGTCGAACATCCAGTAAATAGCCCCGAAAACCCCTTTCGAAAAACAAACTTGCACTGCAGAAAACGAACACATCACAACGTTCTGATACACCAAAACACTTCAAAATAATTGAATTTCACGATTATCTCAACGACACAACCACACTAATCGTCCCATAAACTAACTTGACCAAAAAATTCCGAAAAATCACATAAAAAAACGAAAATATTCACGACGCCAAGACCGTGTCCCGAAAATGCGTGCTCTCTCGGCTGATGCAAAACTCGCTCTCAGGGCATCTCCACCGCAGGGACCTAATTGCGTTGCAAAGCTAATTTGGCACCCGCGTCAAGCCCACCGCGGTACTTGTGTGAGAGCTAATTTAGGTTCGAGTTCATCCGTGTTCATCCGAATCTAAACAAAACTCAGGTTAGCTCCGGGATCTACTGGGAGCAAATCATCTGACGGATGGATTTTTCAAGCAAAACAATGTTATTAGGCCAATGTGAGTTTGTAAACAAAGAGTTTATCCTGCTCACGTCAGTAAATGATTACATTAGGAGTGATGATTGATTTTTCGGTTTCAATTCTTCGAGTTTGGAGATATTTTCCCTCCTGTGCTGCAAGTTACGTATGAAAAATTACTTTTGACAATCTGGGGCGATGCAGTTTAGTTTTTTAGGTCACATTGGGGCTGTGTTTGATAAATTTTGGTCAACGCATTGTCGATCAACTGCCGGACATGCAAGAGACAAGTCATTTGTATTGAATAAAAAGCAAAATTCAAGCAAACCATTTAAAATAAGCCAATGCGGATTTGAAACAAAGCAATCCTGATCTTCTATTCCTAAATTCTTAAATTCCCACATTTTTAATTTTACAATTTTCAAATTCCTGATTTTGAATTCATTTTTTTATTTTTGAGCATGAGCATGAGCATGAGCATGAGAGACCACCCATGGTTGTCCTTCTCCGTTGCTGAACAGGACCATAATATCCCATCAGCACAACCGGTCACACGCTTCAACGATCAAATGATGTTTCCCTTATCAACAGCATGCATGAATGCGCTGAAAAGATAAAACATCACGATCATCAAAACTAGAGCCGTTGCTAATAGGAAACAGTCGTTGGCCACCAACGGCGCCCGCCATGTCAGTTTGTAGATCTCGAGGGAATGGGACGGGAATGTTAGTTAGCACAGGCTGCTACCAAGGGTGGGTTCTATACGATATCCACACCCCCGCGTGTGCCGGAAAACTACTTCTACTTGGGATTTTGTTAGTGGGTAAGGGTAATGGCCAGGATTCAACATAGAGGATGATGATGCGACCCAATAATCAATAAATTTTGTTTAATGGTGTGATGTATTATGCATTCTCAAGGCAAACAGTCGGAGTATGCGGATGAGACTATTCCCGGTTATTTGGTGTTGAGTTTAGCATAAATGATTTAATCTTAGACAGCCGGCTGTGGAAAGATAAAACCAACTAAAATGGCGAAACCGCCCGGATCGAAACACACGCACAATCGGGGGGACAACAAAAACGGAAACGGCAACGAAAATCCTGCGCGAGGACCGCGACGCACACCGTTCAAATTCTCCAACTCAACTGTCAAACATCCCGAAACCGCCCGGATCGAAATACACACACAATCGGGGGGACAACAAAGACGGAAACGGCAACGAAAATCCTGCGCGAGGACCGCGACGCACACCGTTCAAATTCTCCAACGCAACTGTCAAACATCCCGAAACCACCCGGATCGAAATACACACACAATCGGGGGGACAACAAAGACGGAAACGGCAACGAAAATCCTGCGCGAGGACCGCGACGCACACCGTTCAAATTCTCCAACGCAACTGTCAAACATCCCGAAACCGCCCGGATCGAAACACACACACAATCGGGGGGACAACAAAGACGGAAACGGCAACGAAAATCCTGCGCGAGGACCGCGACGCACACCGTTCAAATTCTCCAACGCAACTGTCAAACATCCCGAAACCGCCCGGATCGAAATACACACACAATCGGGGGGACAACAAAGACGGAAACGGCAACGAAAATCCTGCGCGAGGACCGCGACGCACACCGTTCAAATTCTCCAACGCAACTGTCAAACATCCCGAAACCGCCCGGATCGAAACACACACACAATCGGGGGGACAACAAAGACGGAAACGGCAACGAAAATCCTGCGCGAGGACCGCGACGCACACCGTTCAAATTCTCCAACGCAACTCTTGGATTCATTTTTTTATTTTTGATAAAAAAAGTGTTTTTGAATGTTTGAATTTCGGGTTTTTCGTAAATATGTATTTTCGAATTTCTTGATTTTAGAGTTTTAAGCTTTTGGAATTTCGACTTATAATTTCTGATTTTTTTTACATTGTTGAGCTCTTGAATTTATAAATACTTTAATAATAAAATTATTATTCAATTCTGCATATTTTTTATTTTGAATTTCAAAATTTAAGATTTTATATTATCGAGTTTTTCAATCAGAAAATAGATATTTGTATGATAATTGTCAAGTTTTTATTCACTCTGGTTTACTTCATTTCGATCCCGTCCGTGTGGATCAATTGGACAGCGCACTGGACTCACAATCCAGAGGTTACTGGTTGGTGGCCGACATGTGGGCCGACAGCTATAAAGACAACTTCTTTTTTTACTCCATTTCGACCAAAAAACTATATCAGTCCTTTTAATTTCAAAATTCTGCTTTTTGAGATTCGGCGGGGATTTTCAATATTATTATATCGAATACAAGATTATTAAAACGTTTGTGATTTTCAGTCGCATTCAAAAAGGAAAATTCCAATTCTTCGATTTTTTCATAGAAGAAACGTCAAACGCCACTTTTCGTTTTTGTTACTTTTTAGTTGCGTACCGCTTAAGAAAAATCTTTTCGTGGCCCTTTCCCTGACCGTTTCTTGGGCGTTTTTTTCATATGGTGTTTTGGGTATCAGCCTTTAGATACGGTACAACTATTCAACATATTTTCAAATTAAGTGAAAAAAAAAATAATAAAAAAACGTATTCGTAGTTTTATTTTACTTCCCACTGACGTGAGCAAGATACACCCTTTGTTTACAAACTCAAATTGGCCCAATTACATTTACATTTAAATTTTAATACATAATTTAAAAATGTCGTGTACGCACGAGAGCAAGCAGCAGTCAAGTGCTCAGTGCTCTATCGTTTTTTCTAAATTTTTCGCCGTAGTTGATTGTGATTACCCGCGAGTTTGCTTCTCCAGCATGCCAAAGGCCGGCCGTGGCCGTGGCAGTTCGAGTGCGGCCTCGAAAAACCCGCGAAGTTCGTCTACCGGCCGTGTGCAAAAAGGTAAACAAACAAACGCCGTGTCGGCCGCCATCGCGCAGGGGAGCGTGAGCGCAGATGGAATCGACAAAAAGTATCTACATCCCGGATACGTTCCGAGATCACCAGTGCGAACCCGTTCCGGTACTTCCGGTGCCACGACCAGTGGCACATCAACATCCGCCAACATCCCCATCAGGAAAGAGTTCCAGATGCTGAGCGACGACGAAGAAAACAACAACACCGACGGTAGCAGCACTACCGACGACGACGACGATGACGGGCGTGCACGGAAGAAAGTGTCGACGCCAAAAAAGAACAATTCTCCTAAGGAACGTAGACCACCTCCAATTTTTGTTTTGGACACGTTGGCAGACGATGTTGACGAGTTGCTGGAAGGCCTCGGATATTGTCTGAAAATCGGTAAGTCGTCAGTGCAAGTTTACACTTTTGACGAAAAGAACTTCGACCTGGTTGTGGAGAAATTGAAGCGTCAAAACTTCAAGTTTTACACATTCGACCCCGTGCAGAAGACTGCCGTTAAGGTTGTTTTGCAGGGGTACCAAGACCGCCCGATCTCCGACCTCAAGAAGGACCTCTCGGGTGCTGGAATAACGCCGCGTGACATAAAAGTGCTCTCGCGGAAGACTACAGTCACAGGTACACACACCCTGTACCTGTTGTACTTCGACCGCGGCACCGTCAAAATTCAAGACCTGCGGCGAACTAAGGCGTTGGACGGGTTTTGGGTAAACTGGCGGTTCTACTCAAAGAACCCGTCGGACGCAGCACAATGCCATCGTTGCCAGAAATTCGGCCACGGCTCGCGGAACTGCAACCTCCCGCCCCGCTGTGTGAAGTGCAGTGAATCACATCTCTCTGATGCGTGTGCACTGCCGTGCAAAGCGGACTTGGGGGACAAGGCAGAGCAAACGAAGGCGCGCATCAAGTGCGCCAACTGCGGAGGTAACCATACCAGCAACTACCGTGGATGCAGCGCACGGAAAAACTACCTCGAGGAGCAAGAAAAGAGGAAGAAGAAAGCAGCAGCGTCCCACCCTCCTCAGCGACGTACGAGCGAAACCGTGCCGGCAGCTGGTCATCGTACGGTTCCAGCGGACAACTCAGCGTTCCCTCCTGGATGGGGGCGATCGTTCGCCAGCGTGGTCGCTGCCGGCAGTGGCAATACGGCCCAGCAAGAAGTTACCGGAGAAGATCTCTTTACCCTGCCAGAGTTCTTTGCTCTCGCAGGGGAAATGATGACGCGGTTTCGGACCTGCCGTAACAAGGCGGAGCAATTCCTGGCCCTTGGGGAGCTGATGATCAAGCACATCTATAAAGGATAAAAAACTGTGATCTAGATTTAAGCTTTTTCTATTTCTATCCCCTTTCCCTTGCAATTTTAGTAAGTTTTTTTTTATTTTTTCTTACTCTTGGTGACACCTTTATTTACAAGCAATAACTGTTCCAAAATGGATCATGATGTAACACACAGCTGTAAGGAACACCAAAACTCTGTTATGTACCTCAAAAGAACTTATTGTATCTTGATTATTCACCAATAAAACCGAATTGATTTGATTGATTTGAATTTAAAAATGTTCAAATCGGCAAGTTATTTCTAAATTTTGAACATTCATGTTAAAATTTTCTGTGATGGTTTGCTTATATTAAACATAGGTGGCTGATTATTTTTTATTTAAAAATACAAAAAATGATAAACTCCAAAAATTTTCAATTAAATAAAGTCGTTTTGAACCAAATTACTCATTTCTTTAATATTCATGAAAATTTAATAATCAAAATAAATGCATCTTCAACCAAAACAAATACAAATAATTCAAAAAATCGCTGAAAAATTTAGCCACCGGCAGCTCGGGGACTTCTCGAGCACCTATCTTGGCTTCTCGACGAATCCCCGATGAACTTTTTCTTCGCTGAATGAACTCGAAGGCTAATTTAGCTTTTGCTTTGCTACCCGCGGTGCGAAAGTTGGGGTGCAAACATGTCGGTAGCAAATCGGATGAACTCATTTAAAAATTTGAAAATGATATTTTATTGATGTAAGCAAACAATAAGGACATATAATGCAATTGAAAGCATTTTCTATCATACTAGAACATAGTTTCATTGATTTTGATCAACAAAACGGTTAAAATGGGAAAATGAATAAATTAGATCCCCGCGGTGGGCTTGATTCAGTAGCCAAATTAGCTCCCAGCGGTGCGGAAACGTGTATTAGCTACGGAGCAAAGCTAAAACTGGGGATCCATCCGATAGGTTTGCCACGCAATTAGATCTCTGCGGTGGAGATGCCCTCAATGCGCTTAAAAGTTGGTAAGCCACTCAAAACTGCTAAAGAGCAATTCCAGCTCAATCAGGATTTTTCTGGTGTTTTTATACCAGACCCTATCCGATTTCAATGAAACTTTGTAGGCCTATATAAGCCATTTTTGTCTATATGGAGCCAATTGTACTCGAAAATGACATTTGAGAAGGACGTAAGTTATTTAACTATGTTTTTATTCTGTAATTTAAAAATTACTTTATCTCAAAGCCATTGCCTCATACCCAATAGTGGACAATGACAAACTTGTAGGAAATTGGACGGCCTTTCAAAAGAAAATACACTGAAATATACTGGGATTTGCAATTTTCAAATTCAAAAGCTGAATTTTGAGGTGATTTTTTTCTTCAATTTTTTTGAGGAAATAGCCTCTTACAGATGTTACAGATGTCTACTCAAAAGGGCTTTTCTCTCATATAAAACATAAAACAATAAAATTTTATCAATCGTAGTTTTATGTAGTTCATTTGTACATTTTATAACGATTTAAAAAAAACATTCATTTAATTAAAAAAAACAGTAGCAATGCAGCAATCACATTCCATTACTGCTCTACAAGAATTTAAATTTTGTAGGTCCTCACTCGTCAGGTGGGATTGAAACAACACACTAACGTATCTTTCCCCCAAAAATGGTGGTCTGATTGGAAATTTATTTGCCCTTGTCTCCGTACTCCAGCCCACCCAAAACTAGACAGAACATTCGGAAGCTGCGCAGTGTCTGTCCATTTTCATCATAAATACATTTTGGGCAGAGTCCGCTATAGGGAGAGTAAGAGTGGTACATTGAGCTGTGCCAAAAACTAATTAGCACTGAGGAGGGTATTTGTCGAAGGTCCGGTAGTGTTAACGTTCGTATGATTGAAGACCATCATGAAATAACCATCTGCATTCCCTGTCACCGTTGTGTCCAAACTAGTGACGAGAGAATTTGCAACTATAGTTTTTCAAACACTTTTATTTAACACTGGAACAGCCAACGCATATCCAACTAACACGAACGCCCAAGTCTCCCAAAAAAGTTAGAACGGTAACTTGAACTCGCCGTTCCACGTGCATAACTCAACCAATCGGGAGTTCTTATTTACAGGGTTTTTATAGGATGTTTAGATGATCCTACAATTTTGCAGACCTCGATTTGATCAAATCTTTAATTTCTGTAATCGAAAATATCGTTCCAATGTTCAAAACTTTTTAATTTGGAACGATGTTTTTGATTACAAAAATTACAAATTTGATCAAATTAAAGAAGAATCGTCCCGATTCGTTGAGTTTTGCCCGATAGCCAGCGAGTTGAAGTTACCGGTCCAACTGTTTGAGGAGCTTGGTGGTTGGAATGTTAAATTAGGTTTTGACTTTAAGGTCTCAGCTCTTCTCAGATTTTTTTGGAAATTCGTGCACGGCTGGGAATCGTCCCAGAAAAAAAATCCTACTACTAATTTGAAGGTTGATGCGCTTTTTCTATTGAATTTTTGCTCGAAACGCAAAACTCTAACCCTGCTTTTTGAGAGCTCTTTTTTTTGAAATACTTGTGCGATCTCTGTATCCGCTATGAAAAATATTTGCCTTCCATTATTGGAAACCCAAAATTTATTTTTTATAGATTTGTAGCCGTATAGGGTCGGAGAAGAAACTTCTATTTTTCGATTCACAATTGTAGACCGGTGAATAAGGTCAAAACCATTTTTAGAGGTTTTTTTTTTAATATTTTACAGATAAAACTTTCAAATTCAAAGAATTCAATCAAACAAAAAGCCATTCGAAAACATGAGCATGAGCATGAGAGACCAACCATGGTTGCCCCTCCGTTTCTGAATAGAATCGTAATATCCTTTCAGCACTACTGATCAGAGCTGAAAATGTCAGGGGTCCTGACGCGAAAATCGGCGACGCATACACGATGCTCGATGCTTTATGTCAAATTCTCAAAACATTATGATTCTGAAAAATTAATTGCATCAATATTTTTGTTGGATTTTAATCAATTTTGCCGGGAACCGTGGTGTTTGCCTGTCACCCAGTCGGCTTGGGTTCGAACCCAGACGGTCCCGGTGGCATTTTTCGAGACGACATTTGTCTGAACACGCCTTCCGTCGGACGGGGAAGTAAATGTTGGCCCCGGTCGAACCTAAAGGGTTAGGTCGTTAGCTCAGTCCAGGTGTAGAAGTCGTCTCCCTGGGTCCTGCCTCGGTGGAGTCGCTGGTAGGCAGTTGGACTAACGATCCAAAGGTCGTCAGTTCGAATCCCTGGGTGGATGGAAGCTGAGGTGTAAAAAGAGGTTTGCAATTGCATCAACAATCAAGCCTTCGGACACAATCGAGAACGCCAAGGCAATGCGGTATAGCGAATAATTTGGCTCTCTTTCTAAAATTTCTAAAATTATATTATTGAATTTGTGAGACAGTCTGAAAAGTGGAGAAATAATTTTCTCTTTTATTTAGAGTTCGGGTTTTGAAACCATTAAAAATGAAAATTGTACCATTTCCAGAATCTCAAAGAAATTCTGAATTAAACAAAAGAATAAAATTGAGCGCGTGGTCGTAAAAAAATATTTGGAGTGAAAAGTGTTTTTTTTTGTGTGTGCCTTTTGTTTCGCATTTTTGTCGTGAATTGTGCGCTGCGAGGAGAAGATTACCCTCTGAAAATGCAGCGTCATCAGTGCATAATTGGCAAAGAGAGCGCGTGGTCGTAAAAAAGTATTTGGAGTGAAAAGTGTTTTTTTTTTTTTGTGTGCCTTTTCTTTCGCATTTTTGTCGTGAATTGTGCGCTGCGAGGAGAAGATTACCCTCTGAAAATGCAGCGTCATCAGTGCATAATTGGCAAAGGGAGCGCATGGTCGTAAAAAATATTCGGAGTGAAAAGTGATTTTTTTTGTGTGCCTTTTGTTTCGCATTTTTGTCGTGAATTGTGATATAGTTTTCGATAAAAACGATCCGAATTCGTTAGGTTTATCGTGTAACAAAATTATTTTGATTCATTAAGAACGTCGTGTGGTGCGTGAGTCTTTTTTTGTGTTGAAAAGACCTTCCCATAGCTCCGTAGCTCGGAGGGCTCGACGTCGGTTGTTTGTGTGTTGAGCCCTCTCCATAGCATCGTAGCTCGAGAGGCAACCAAAATCAATACCTTATCTAGCTAACAGAAAGAAGATCGGAAGGCACTTGATGATTGAGTTCGTCGCTTATATTCCGTAACAAATTCATGAACTAAATGATTATATAATTAAAAATCAGACTACGCTATCATTGCAGCATTGCGTTTAACACCTCATTTTATAAATAAATATTATTTGGTTTTATCTTTCCACAGTCGGCTGTCTAAGATTAAACCATTTCATTTAAAATTTAACAACAGTTAAACGGGAAATGTCTCATCCGCAGCAACCGATTGTTTGCCTTGAGAATAAAATATAATACCTTTCAACAAACACTATGATTTTGGGTCGCATCATCATCTTCTATGATGAATCCTGACCAAACACCCTATCCTACTAACCAATTTTCAGGTTCCTGGCGCTTGTGGGGTGTAAGCACAGAGTAAATCAGCTGCCCTAGTAGCAACCTGCGCTAACTAACATTCCCGTCCCTTAAAATCGAGATCTACAAACTGACATGGCGGGCGCCGTTGGTGGCCAATGACTGTTACCTCTTCGCAACTGATCTTGTTCTGGAAATCATGGTGTTTTATCTTTTCAGCGCATTCATACATGCTGTTGATAAGGGAAATACCACTTGATAGTCGAAGCCTATGATCAGTAGTGCTGAAAGGATATTACGGTTCTGTTCAGCAACGGAGAAGGACAACCATGGTCTCTCATGCTATAATGAATAATGAATAAAATTTTCTATCTGATCTTTAAATAAATTCCAATCAGAGAAACTATTTGTTGCTAAAACCGCGCACCAACAAGCGGAAGCTCACGAGAAATGATAGATGGAAAAGTTGACCGTTAATCGAGTTGGCAAAATACTTTGACCGAAATGGATGCGGTAGAAAGTTTCCGCACGATACGGATAACGAACTTTATCGGAGGATTTCGTTGGGTCTTCTTCGTGGTGCCTAAAACAAACCAAGTTTTCCCAAAGGTTGCCATTGTAGATCTCCTGGCTTCGGAATGAACCTTACTCAAACTGGCAGCCAGTGCTATATGTGGGTTTACAACTCAATTCTATTTGGCTTTTCTTCCATAGAAGGGATAACTAGTAAAATTGAATTGTTGTTGAAAATCTTCCGTTGCGGGGAGTCAAGTAATATTTAATTACTGATTGATAAGATTGTGTAATTTATCTTGTGTGATTCTCTATAGAAAAAATAATATAAATAAAAAGCCATTTTCATTTAAGCTTACGTTAAGAATCAATATTTAATTTAAAAACCTGAATGAGAGCGTGGGTCAAAGTACTGCTTTATAAGAAGAAAACAAATCTTAGTACAAAGTGAAATACAGCAGGTCAAAGTACAAAGTGAAATACAGCAGGTCGACAATAGATCAAATAAATGGTCGCAGTGGACTCATGGCAATCAAACAAAAAAAAAAAAAGAAATACTGGTACCTTTTGATCCGCAATAGAATTTCAGAAAAAAACATCACCAAGCAGGGCTGAGCTGTAGGTTAGTCGAGGTTAGTCATCGACTAATAAGTTCATTCCAAAAAAAGACGCCCTCCTTAAACCATTTGGCGCTCTCAGCAGGGCCCAAGAGATCTTTGCATTTTGCAAATTTGCTATGTTGCCAAGTTGCGCTGCGAAACGCTGCCACGTTTGTTTTGAATCAACTAGCAGTGCTCTTCGACGTGTTCCGCTTTGATAATTCTTTCTTTTTTTCTAGATGCTGCTACGTTGCTGGGTCGCTGTTCGTTTAATGCATCGCTGGCATACAATGACCGGTATAGCAGGGTCTGGTCTGTCTGCGCTTGCGATGCTGCGATGATTAAATTTATTGCGGCTGGAGTGGCTATCGATTGCCTAATCATTCAAAAACTTATCTCCAGTAAGGGTGAAATTGGGTTTAAATGATTTTTTATTGAATTTTCAATTTCTCTGTTTTTTTTTTTTAATGAAACTTAATTCTAATTAAAGGGTTGAGTAGGAAAAATCTTAAAAACGTTTGCTGATAATCTCACTTACCTAGAACAAAAACTGTGTTTTTGGCAGCTATATATGTTTGGGGTACTTTTTCCACCAAAACTGATTTTCAAAAAATCTACCTTTTAATAAACTATTTGAAATGGGTCGAAAAGTACCTCAAAGTTTAAAAATATCCACTTCGAGTATTGTAGCATGTCAATAACGATTCCTTGAAAATAGTAATACTGCCGAGTGATTTGTTTTGATCCTTGCTTTGTATTTGAGCGTTATTTTAGTTTCAATTTTTCAACCGATTCATCAAATTCCAACACATTTTGGAAAATGATTGTAAACTATATAAGAAACTCCTTTGTTAAAAGTTTTTCTATATGATTTAATTTTTTTTGTTCTTTAGAAGTAATGAGAGATGTATCGTTTTTTGACCCATAGTCACCGAAACTGGCGGTACCTTAATTTTAACTTGATACAATTTTCAATGTAATTTAAAAAGCGCTAGATTTATATTTTAGTAAGATTTCATTATGGTAAGATAATTATAATGCGGTAGATTTTAACCAAATCGTTCGTATTAAGGAGAACAGGGTTTTTTTTTTCAGTTGATGGTAACATGTAAAAGAGCATCAGTGGAAAAAGAAATAAACTCATATTTTTTTTTAGAAGATTCTATAAACATATGAAACACAATAGTTTATAGAGTAATTTCAAAAAATACTTTAGAAAACTTCTTAATTTGAGCGAGTATTTTCTTGTGATTTTGTAATGACTAGTATTACGATGTTGTCCCGCCACGATTCATTTTCTTCTTAGGTACAATAATGTGTATTTCAAATGAAATATTTTTGCATGAAAATGAAATATCTGAATAGGGGATTTATAGAGGTGCAAAAAATGACAATCGAATAGATCCGGTTGGAATGTTGCATATCAAAAGGTTTTGAAAATGTATTGACGTAGTTGTTATTATTTGTAAGCAAAAAACGAATAACATATTTCACCCCTACCCCCCTCCCCCCTCAGCAGTTGGGGCCCTTGTACAAATAGCAGTTGGGGCCCTACGAGGAGAAGCGCCCTCGACAGGAACATTGGCGCCCTAAACCCGCCAACAGCGACTTACTAGTTCAAAATCGTACAGCTCAGCCCTGTCACCAAGATGCATTTTTTTCAATTATTCGCCTGAATGGGAACTGCCGTAAGTGGTACAAATCCAAAACTCATTTTCATCAGATCTTCCAAATGGCAAGTACTGGGAATCTATTGAAACTTTATCCCAACTACGAGCCACTAATTAGCATTTTTTGTCGTTTTTTGGTCTGATCTAATGAACACTGGGCCATTTTTCTCGGACGATGTGATAAGGGAATGAGATTGGCGAGTGGTGGGATTTCCATCAGCTTATTCATTCTCTTCTTGTTGTCTAATTAAAACTTCGCAACAGTTTTTTTTTGTTTTTCGTGACACTACTCGCCGAAGGGATGATTCCGAGAGAGTGCAAAACTTTTTTCATTGAAAAAATGGTATTTACACACTGTGAAAAACTAGGTTATAAGCTACTTTGTTCACGTCTCTAAGTGTTTCAGATTGTTGATGAATTAACAATAGATTGGCTCAAATTTGTTCAAAAAATTACAAAAACATGATTTTTTGAATACCATAAAAATTTAAACACATAATTCGTCATATTCCGAAGAAAAATTGGACGTAACGAACCAGAGGCCGTAACGCGGGCTGCTGGAAGATCCAGATTCTTGGTGATTTCAACAAATATATATTGAGTTAGTATAATTTAGTAACCATAATTGGCAAACATCACAACCTGGCTGTTCGACATATCAAACTTCTTGGTATTGGATGGGGAGAGTCCCTGATGTGTGTAATTCCAGATTTTTTTTTTGTTTCGGTGCAATAAACAATATTTTCAATTTATGCTTTTTGGGTGTTTTTGAAAACACCATGAGTAAGGGGTATTCAAAAACACCCAAAAAGCAAAAAAAAATGTTTATTAGACCTTTAACTTCAGATTTATCCCGCGAATCAGTCTCACGGATTTCTTGTGGACACATCTTAAATCAAATTTGACATTTCTCAAAAATATTTTAAGAATACTTTTTTAATTCACCAACAAGCTGAAATTTTCTATTTTGTCACCATAAATTTGTGAGTACACATTGTGGTGGATGACATCCTGTATGTATACTTCACACCTTCTATTTGGTGGAATAATCAGCACCGACGGCAAATGGCTGATGTTCTTTGCATAATTCATTTTATGTAAATTTATTCATATTTGACAGGATGTGCGATGGGCCAAAAGACGCCTTCTCATTGGTTGGTGACGTTATTAATGCAGACTTGTGGCAAATTTTCCTCCACGGTAAGGTTTGCGGTGATGTTTTATGTCACCACTCCTAGCTGGAGAAAAGAGGGGGGTTCAGCGTCCTTCCAAACCAAAATATGGCCAAAGGCTTGACAGTGTCGTTTCTTGGCATTATAGTATTTTGTGTCGTTGTAAAGTTGTACCGATTTCCATTTTTTCCATATTTTTTTTTGAAGAATTACTAGGGAAACTGCATCTAATTCCAGCGTGCCTCTTATGTTGACATATCTGCATTTTCAATTACAGCTCATTAAAGGCGTTTTCGACTAAAATAGAGTGATAAATAGCTCAATAAGAAGTGAGCAAGCATGCTTCTATCAAAAGTTATGCAAAATTAATTGTTTAAATAGTGAAAATTAGCTATTTGGATGAAGTTAGGAAAGATTGCTAAACCTGCCAAACCTACGAGAATTTTCCCAAGGGGAAATATGCCCATTTTAAGCCTAATAAGCGGTGGTGTTTGAATGATGCTGGATAATCTGGATTGTTCCTTGAAATTCACTAAAACCAAGTATACCAACAAGTAGAGCAACTTTTTGTGAATTTTTCTGTTTATTTTCACTTTTATTGAAGGTTATGCTATTCCTTTTACAAGCATTTAAAAAAAATATTTCAAAAATGCATTCTAATCAATCGAGTGCATTGAGCCACGCCCATTTTTCTATTTTCAGCTTAGTTCTTTTTTTCGTATAGCGCTCTTTTGGGTTTGCTTAGTCTTTTAAGCGAACACTCACGAAAAGTAGCATTTATAGCGAAAGTTTCCTGGCAACACTTGCTCACTCCAACAGGCGCTGCACCAGCATGTTGGTGGCCACCCTTTGTTCTTTATTTGCCTTCGCTCCTCGCTCGGTTTTCTTGAGCCTTCGATTAGAATCGATATTCAAAATTGAAACGTCAAAAGACTTAGCGCGTTTGTTTTTTTGTTGGTGCTTGCTAATTATTTACATTTTTCGGGATTATTTTTCAAGTAAGTGACTAAGTCAAAAGAACATGTTGCGGGTAGTTGAAAGCAATTTTATATCTTAAGCGCTTTGAAATCGTTAGCGCAAGTGAATAGATATTGATGGCGACTTTCGTTAAGCAGTTAACCTCTGATCTTGCGTTTGGATGTGTGTGCCACCAAAATGATGAGAAATGGTCTCGCAAAATAGAAATTATGGTCAAAACTGCATTAAATTTGATCTTTTTGGCCAGTAAGTGGCATAAATTTGCGTGCTTACTCGAGGTGGTGCCGTTGCTGGTAAGTTTATAGCCTGAAAAGTATTTTTGGAGCTTTAATCGAGCATCAAACTCTCCATATGACGAAGATAGGTGTTTGATTAGAAAGGGTATATTTCCCCTATGATAGAAATTTTAATTTTTGCTACATTATGAAACGAGCTTTACAATCGAGCTCATCTTTCTTTGGCCACATCTGAAGATGGTGGTCAATGAATGCGGTACTAGGGTGTACTACTTGTTAAATGCCCTACCCTTCCTACGCTGTGGAAATGCTCTCAATTTTGTTTTTAGGGAAACATGATATCGTTATCAATTAGAGAATTAGCGCTGAGTTGCAGAATAAATGGATTACATAGCAGATGTGGGGTTGATTTCTCGTGAGAAATTATTTTTTCTCATCAAAGCGGTACTGACGTAAAAGTAGATTGCCAAAATGTAAAAACCATGGTTATTCGAAGCGATGTGGTTTAGCGTTACTGCAGATGAGCGGCACCAAAGATAATTATGTAATTTGAAAAGAAACGGAAACAGAAGAGTAAAGTTCCATTAACGAAAGTGTCCCAGGTGAGAATATCTGCAGCAGGGGGGTTTAATTTGTAAACGAACATAATACCAAGTTTAATCTATAGCACTACTCGACAAAACAAAACTTGTGTCAAGGGATTGACGATATCTCATCGGTTCCTCAGAGAAAAGGCATCCCCGAATCCGATGCAATCGACAGAATTTGATTTTATGTCCACGCGGACTGACGAGAAGCTGGTAAATTTTTTAACATAAAAAAATCGAACAATTTAAAAAAAACTTGCGTCTCCTCCCAACTATATGAGCCATCTACAAAAATATGGAGGCGCCTGGTGCATAGCCATTTCCTTTAAGCACAACGGAAACAACCAATACAAATGTATAAAAAAGTTGTCAAGTTCGGGGGGTCCACAGCTAGCATTTTTTGTACGATTATAAAAATAAATATTAAAAGTTTAAAATTAAAATATTTGAAAAACATTTTTTTAAATATATTTGTTTACTAAAATTTTATGTTTCTCAAAGGTCTATGGGTACTTCGGGATGTCCATGGTAATCCAAGGACTCCTAGAGTTAAGATCTATGAGTCTACCGCCGTAACAAGCAAGAGGTCGTCGGATTTTGACCCCGGATTATGTGCGTATAGCATCAGTGGATATGGTAGACTACTATATGAATGTAATGGGATGTCCATGGTCATCCAAGGACTCCCTGGAGTTAAGATCTATGAGTCTACCGCCGTAACAAGCAAGAGGTCGTCGGATTTTGACCCCGGATCATGTGCCTATAGCATCAGTGGATATGGTAGACTACTATATGAATGTAATGGGATGTACATGGTCATCCAAGGACTCCCTGGAGTTAAGATCTACGAGTCTACCGCCGTAACAAGCAAGAGGTCGTCGGATTTTGACCCCGGATTATGTGCGTATAGCATCAGTGGATATGGTAGACTACTATATGAATGTAATGGGATGTCCATGGTCATCCAAGGACTCCCTGGAGTTAAGATCTATGAGTCTACCGCCGTAACAAGCAAGAGGTCGTCGGATTTTGACCCTGGATCATATGCGTATAGCATCAGTGGATATGGTAGACTACTATATGAATGTAATGGGATGTCCATGGTCATCCAAGGACTCCCTGGAGTTAAGATCTATGAGTCTACCGCCGTAACAAGCAAGAGGTCGTCGGATTTTGACCCCGGATCATGTGCGTATAGCATCAGTGGATATGGTAGACTACTATATGAATGTAATGGGATGTCCATGGTCATCCAAGGACTCCCTGGAGTTAAGATCTATGAGTCTACCGCCGTAACAAGCAAGAGGTCGTCGGATTTTGACCCCGGATCATGTGCGTATAGCATCAGTGGATATGGTAGACTACTATATGAATGTAATGGGATGTCCATGGTCATCCAAGGACTCCCTGGAGTTAAGATCTATGAGTCTACCGCCGTAACAAGCAAGAGGTCGTCGGATTTTGACCCCGGATTATGTGCGTATAGCATCAGTGGATATGGTAGACTACTATATGAATGTAATGGGATGTCCATGGTCATCCAAGGACTCCCTGGAGTTAAGATCTATGAGTCTACCGCCGTAACAAGCAAGAGGTCGTCGGATTTTGACCCCGGATCATGTGCGTATAGCATCAGTGGATATGGTAGACTACTATATGAATGTAATGGGATGTACATGGTCATCCAAGGACTCCCTGGAGTTAAGATCTATGAGTCTACCGCCGTAACAAGCAAGAGGTCGTCGGATTTTGACCCCGGATCATGTGAGTATAGCATCAGTGGATATGGTAGACTACTATGTGAATGTAATGGGATGTCCATGGTCATCCAAGGACTCCCTGGAGTTAAGATCTACGAGTCTACCGCCGTAACAAGCAAGAGGTCGTCGGATTTTGACCCCGGATCATGTGAGTATAGCATCAGTGGATATGGTAGACTACTATATGAATGTAATGGGATGTCCATGGTCATCCAAGGACTCCCTGGAATTAAGATCTATGAGTCTACCGCCGTAACAAGCAAGAGGTCGTCGGATTTTGACCCCGGATCATGTGCGTATAGCATCAGTGGATATGGTAGACTACTATATGAATGTAATGGGATGTCCATGGTCATCCAAGGACTCCCTGGAGTTAAGATCTATGAGTCTACCGCCGTAACAAGCAAGAGGTCGGATTTTGACCCCGGATCATGTGCGTATAGCATCAGTGGATATGGTAGACTACTATATGAATGTAATGGGATGTCCATGGTCATCCAAGGACTCCCTGGAATTAAGATCTACGAGTCTACCGCCGTAACAAGCAAGAGGTCGTCGGATTTTGACCCCGGATCATGTGCGTATAGCATCAGTGGATATGGTAGACTACTATATGAATGTAATGGGATGTACATGGTCATCCAAGGACTCCCTGGAGTTAAGATCTACAATCGATGTAAAGTTATCGAAATATTTAAGTTTGAACGATGAACAAAAGTCCTTGCTTACCACTTTAGCCAAACGGCGACCTCTTTTTTGTTACGACAGTAGACTCGTAGATCTTAACTCCAGGGAGCCCAACACATTTATATAGTAGTCTACCATATCCACTGATGCTATACGCACATGATCCGGGGTCAAAAGCCGATGACCTCTTGTTTGTTACGGCGGTAGAATCGTAGATCTTAACTCCAGGGAGTCCTTGGATGACCATGGACATCCCATTACATTCATATAGTAGTCTACCATATCCACTGATGCTATACGCACATAATCCGGGGTCAAAATCCGACGACCTCTTGCTTGCTACGGCGGTAGACTCGTAGATCTTAACTCTAGGGAGTCCTTGGATGACCATGGACATCCCATTACATTCATATAGTAGTCTACCATATCCACTGATGCTATACGCACATAATCCGGGGTCAAAATCCGACGACCTCTTGCTTGTTACGGCGGTAGACTCATAGATCTTAACTCTAGGGAGTCCTTGGATGACCATGTACATCCCATTACATTCATATAGTAGTCTACCATATCCACTGATGCTATACGCACATAATCCGGGGTCAAAATCCGACGACCTCTTGCTTGTTACGGCGGTAGACTCGTAGATCTTAACTCCAGGGAGTCCTTGGATGACCATGTACATCCCATTACATTCATATAGTAGTCTACCATATCCACTGATGCTATACGCATATGATCCAGGGTCAAAATCCGACGACCTCTTGCTTGTTACGGCGGTAGACTCATAGATCTTAACTCCAGGGAGTCCTTGGATGACCATGGACATCCCATTACATTCATATAGTAGTCTACCATATCCACTGATGCTATACGCACATAATCCGGGGTCAAAATCCGACGACCTCTTGCTTGTTACGGCGGTAGACTCGTAGATCTTAACTCCAGGGAGTCCTTGGATGACCATGTACATCCCATTACATTCATATAGTAGTCTACCATATCCACTGATGCTATAGGCACATGATCCGGGGTCAAAATCCGACGACCTATTGCTTGTTACGGCGGTAGACTCGTAGATCTTAACTCCAGGGAGTCCTTGGATGATCATGGACATCCCATTACATTCATATAGTAGTCTACCATATCCACTGATGCTATACTCACATGATCCGGGGTCAAAATCCGACGACCTCTTGCTTGTTACGGCGGTAGACTCGTAGATCTTAACTCCAGGGAGTCCTTGGATGACCATGGACATCCCATTACATTCATATAGTAGTCTACCATATCCACTGATGCTATACTCACATGATCCGGGGTCAAAATCCGACGACCTCTTGCTTGTTACGGCGGTAGACTCGTAGATCTTAACTCCAGGGAGTCCTTGGATGACCATGTACATCCCATTACATTTATATAGTAGTCTACCATATCCACTGATGCTATACGCACATGATCCGGGGTCAAAATCCGACGACCTCTTGCTTGTTACGGCGGTAGACTCATAGATCTTAACTCCAGGAGTCCTTGGATGACCATGGACATCCCATTACATTCATATAGTAGTCTACCATATCCACTGATGCTATACGCACATAATCCCGGGTCAAAATCCGACGACCTCTTGCTTGTTACGGCGGTAGACTCGTAGATCTTAACTCTAGGGAGTCCTTGGATGACCATGGACATCCCATTACATTCATATAGTAGTCTACCATATCCACTGATGCTATACGCACATAATCCGGGGTCAAAATCCGACGACCTCTTGCTTGTTACGGCGGTAGACTCGTAGATCTTAACTCTAGGGAGTCCT
This sequence comes from Culex quinquefasciatus, assembly GCF_015732765.1. NCBI lineage: Eukaryota > Metazoa > Arthropoda > Insecta > Diptera > Culicidae > Culex > Culex quinquefasciatus. Next base: position 51,912,540 of record NC_051861.1, read on the forward strand.
TGGATGACCATGGACATCCCATTACATTCATATAGTAGTCTACCATATCCACTGATGCTATACGCACATAATCCGGGGTCAAAATCCGACGACCTCTTGCTTGCTACGGCGGTAGACTCGTAGATCTTAACTCTAGGGAGTCCTTGGATGACCATGGACATCCCATTACATTCATATAGTAGTCTACCATATCCACTGATGCTATACGCACATAATCCGGGGTCAAAATCCGACGACCTCTTGCTTGTTACGGCGGTAGACTCATAGATCTTAACTCTAGGGAGTCCTTGGATGACCATGTACATCCCATTACATTCATATAGTAGTCTACCATATCCACTGATGCTATACGCACATAATCCGGGGTCAAAATCCGACGACCTCTTGCTTGTTACGGCGGTAGACTCGTAGATCTTAACTCCAGGGAGTCCTTGGATGACCATGTACATCCCATTACATTCATATAGTAGTCTACCATATCCACTGATGCTATACGCACATAATCCGGGGTCAAAATCCGACGACCTCTTGCTTGTTACGGCGGTAGACTCGTAGATCTTAACTCCAGGGAGTCCTTGGATGACCATGTACATCCCATTACATTCATATAGTAGTCTACCATATCCACTGATGCTATACGCACATAATCCGGGGTCAAAATCCGACGACCTCTTGCTTGTTACGGCGGTAGACTCATAGATCTTAACTCTAGGGAGTCCTTGGATTACCATGGACATCCCGAAGTACCCATAGACCTTTGAGAAACATAAAATTTTAGTAAACAAATATATTTAAAAAAAATGTTTTTCAAATATTTTAATTTTAAACTTTTAATATTTATTTTTATAATCGTACAAAAATGCTAGCTGTGGACCCCGAACTTGACAACTTTTTATACATTTGTATTGGTTGTTTCCGTTGTGCTTAAAGGAAATGGCTATGCACCAGGCGCCTCCATATTTTTGTAGATGGCTCATATAGTTGGGAGGAGACGCAAGTTTTTTTTAAATTGTTCGATTTTTTTATGTTAAAAAATTTACCAGCTTCTCGTCAGTCCGCGTGGACATAAAATCAAATTCTGTCGATTGCATCGGATTCGGGGATGCCTTTTCTCTGAGGAACCGATGAGATATCGTCAATCCCTTGACACAAGTTTTGTTTTGTCGAGTAGTGTAATCTTTGAAAGTCTTGTGAGTGTTCCTTCGCGTCTTCAAGTATGTGCAAAGATAAGTCAAACAAATAGCAAAACCATAGCCAAGCTACTTCCTCGCTCCAACCACCGTGGGTCGAAAGTTTCGACTCGAAACTAAAACAAACGAATGGTTCTGCGCGTTGGCACTTTACTCCTCTCTTTGACCGTTGGGTATACTCGAAAACAACCCTCGCCGACAACTTGGTGAATGTCCTAAAACTTTTAATTTGGCTTTGTTTGTTTTGCGCCTTGATTATGAAGCGTGAAGGAACGTTTCCCAGAAAGAGACGAACCCTTTAATGGAAGATCTCCTAAATAAACAAGAGTGAGGTTTTGTCACTTTAAGAATTCTATACTTTCTCCTCACAAATTTTCGGTAAACTCTTAATAAAGAGTTTACCATGATTAATGGCTGATGATTTTTAAGGAAACCTTTAAAGAAAATTGATTCTGAAGGAATTTTGAACTCTCTTTTTATTCCAAATTTCACATAATATCAAGCGCATAAAATCATTACCGAAATCTAGCAGTTAAACGAATCTTCTAGTACCAGCATTAATAGGGTAGATCTTCTTTGCATGGAATGTTGAACCTGAGCAGGCGTAAACTTTTTGGAAGATGCGTACATCATAACACCCTCCAACAAAATTTCTGCGCAGGCTCAACTCCAAGGTAGGCATGATGATTCGAGCCTCCAGAAACACGTGCACTTTGAATTTTTCTAAAATATTTAGACAGGGCCTAGTGGTTTTTCTCCAAAGTTTGTATGGAGAATTAGTGCTGTTCGCTACTCCCACATATTGCATGCTATTTTTGGATTGTATGCAACAGTTCTCCATACAAATGTAACGTAAGTAATTCTTCCAAACCCACAACAGTTTTAATGCCTGAGGCGTCGCGCCACCCTCAACCAGTGAGAGACTACTGAGACTACGACTACCAGGTTCTTTAAACTAACAATAAGTTCGTCGAGTCAGGATTACCAGGTTGCCTGATAAATCTGGGAATGCCAGATTTTTCAAGTGTCTGCCAGAATAAAGATTCACCCTTCTCTGTTCTAGATATTGGCAGAATTTGCCAGATTTTGCATTTTATGCCCATTTTGAACAACTTTTTCAAAAAATGAACGAATTTGATTGAAAATTAAAAAAAAGAATGTGTATTTTTGAAAGAAAATGCTAATTTATCATTTTTTAAGGCCATAAATTTGTTAAACCATCTGAATTCTACAAACTCTTGAACTAATTTAAATCCTCTCTCCCCTTCACCATTCAGAATTGTTAGCTTCGTCTGCCAGATTTTTCAAGATTTTAAATCGATACTTTGCCAGATTTTTTAAATTTTGACCTGGTAACCCTGCTTCGAGCTCAGTGTAGAGGGTTAGATCTGACCTTCTGAGCAGGGTTGGTCACTGCTCTGATTCCGGCATGCTCTCCAACTCCATCTGCTTCTCGGACACTTGGAATCCGTTCGACACGTGTTTCTCGATCGCATCGGCGTGCGACACGGGTGCTTTTCCAACGGTAAGCCTATGGCCGCCGCTTCCGATTTGGTTGGGATAAGTACCTCGTACTATCTCGTACACGTGAAATTTGCTCGACACGTGTGAAAATCAATCTTCAAATTAATGTCTCAGAAACTCCATTTCTCTTTGGTAAGTTGAATATTAGGTTTCTCCTTAGTGATGCTGAAGGCATTTTAGGAAAATTTGATGCTCTCAAAACGCTTAGCTTTTGGGTGACCGTTTAAAGGAAAATCATGCAATCAACCCAAATAGGCCAAAGAAATCTCAAAGTGAAATGGTCATTTCCACAATGCTCAGCTCAATTACGGATAGGTTTAGATTCTATATGTATGCAGGAAGATCCCATTTCTGACCCTTATAAAGTTTTATTATTCCCATTTAATCCAGATTTTCGTCATCAATCGAGGAAACACATTATTTTGAATTTCATCATGTAAATGTTTAAAACTCTACTCAATCTAATTAAATTAATCTGATTAAAAAAACTGCTATTTAAACCTTGCTTGCAAATCAAACAACAACTTCTGATTGTTGTTACAAATAGGTTCGTAAATTGAATACACTCAAACCCTGATGGTTTGACATCAACTGTTGTCAAACGAACGGGGTCACTTTTATGTTTGACCCACTTTTACACTGAGTTTACATAAACTATCAAACGTTTGTTTTGATAGTGTGCGTGAGCGCCGTGTAAAAAGTGACAGTTCGTCACTTTTTAGTTTGACTTTGACCAACCAACGGGGTACAAACTAAAAAAGTGTCAAACGAAAAAGTGACCAACCACCGGGGGTTGAGTGTAGTAGATTTTTGTGGTTTCATCCATTCGAAAGTAGCCCCGGAAAATGGCCTCGGATAAGGAAAACTTCGATAAACTCAATTTTACTTTTCCGACAGTTGTTATGGCCCCTTTTTCGGATAGCACTCTGTTGAATAACTTTTACCCAATCACACCCACAACCACTCAAATACAAACACACATCAAGCATCTTTGATCACTTATCCCATTCTTGAAGTGACCGACCATTCAGTCGATTGAGTGTAGTCGGACGTGGCTGAGAGTGGAGAATGGATTCGAAAATTTAATATCGATTCTGGGGAAAGCACTTCCTAGACAGGGTTATCGAATTTTGGGCAGATTTGAGATAAAATTTGTTCTTTGAAATTTATCCCAACTAAACATCAATTACAGAAAATTCTTAAAGTGATATGGATTTATGAATGCTGAAATCTCTTTGGTATTATCTTTAATTGGCGCTTAAATTTTCAAGCAATATTATTATTATTTTAGGATATTACATCCAAAGCAATGACGTCACTTTTCGTTGAGGGATAAATAATCACCGTCAATTAGTTGTTTAGGCGTTAATTAGCATCAAGAACAGTTTTGAGCGACACCATGATCGAAGCTACCAACCGTAGATGAAAAACTTCCCCGAAAAAATACAGCTACGAGGCAAAGGACAACGATCCTTATATATTTTAGAACAGTGTTTTCAAAAGTGGGGCCTGGGCCCAACAGTTGGGGTCGTAAGCCCCAATCGTTCCAACTAGAAATATTTAGTGTTATAGAAGGTGTGGCTTGAGCAAACATATAGTTTGGGAATCACTATTTTAGAATATGTTTCATGAGATTTATTGAATAAGGGAGTTTTTTTTAATAGGTCCAATAAACCAAATTTTCAGTTTTTGCTTTTTATATGTTTTTAATACCCCTGACTCAAGGCGGTTTCAAAAACACAGTAAAAGCAAAACTAGAATTTTGGTTTATTGGACCTTTTATAATAAAAAAAAAACTCCAGACTTTATGTCACCATAAGTTGGCCTCATCATCATCGGCATTTTCTTGCGCAAAAACAGAGGAAGCAAATCAATTAAACTTGCAGCGGCAGAAGTCATAAACTTAATTAATTAGTTCAACGGTGCATAAACAGACAAGAAGCACAGCCGCGTTGGTTGGTAAGTCACACGGAGGAAAGCTTATTTGTCGTCTCACACAATCACACTCACCTCAGACACTGAATGACTTAACAGACAAACAGACGGAACACTAGAGTATCAAAAATATCAAAATATTACGCTGCAACATTGCAAAAACTGCTGTCGCCCCAGGTAACTGTACTAGAACTTAGTACAGAGGTAGAACACTGTTTTAACGTTCCTCATTCATTATTCCTTCCTTGATTGTTGAGAAATCTAGTTTGTTTTGTATGATTTTTTGCTTTGTTCGGTTGTCTGTGAAACCGGCAAACAGAGGTAGTCAAAGAACGGTGCTAATTAGTTGTGGCGCAAGAAGTATCACTAGAGACCAACCGACCGACCTAACAACGAACAAGCGCAACCACGAAGAAAGTGGAGAATGATGCCAATTATAAACTCATTGAGTAGAAGCACTAACTAGGTGATTCTGCATTTTTTTTACTTTAAGAAAAGTTAATATTTATACCTTTTATTGTAATTGCTCCTTTGAAGAGGATCTAGAAGTAAAACTAAAAAAGATGAAAGATGTCCAACGCTGCATTGAATGTTCTATTTTTCAGAAAAAAAAAATCTGAATTTAGTTCAGATAATGGCAAGTTTATGACAATATCTCAAATTTGAGCCATGTCTCGAAAAGTACAGAGTGATGTTTTTAAATGAATTGATCCAAGACATGCGACTTATTCTACTCGCAATGTGCCTTCAATTGAATGCACGTTCGCAGTCTTCAAGCGATTGTCAGACAGCGTGACATCAGCAACAATCACGCCTTGGACCATACAGTTTAATGTGAACATTTGGTCATTCGTTTTTTCCACACTGCTAGATCTCATAAAAAGCATCAGATTTGCCTGTATCATGTAGAACAATGTGATACCAATGTGATGTTATATCAGAAATTGGTAACATTATAATACTTTGAAAAATACCAAATTAAAACATCACAATTTTCAATTGAGTACAAAACACTTTCCTATTAGAGTAGATCGTCATATTTTTATTTGTAATTGTAACGCCATCCAAAAACAAACGTTGCACTAGTTGACTACCTAATTCGTCTCAACTTCTTTCACTTTTGATTCGGAAAAAGCGTCAAAGTCACAAAGGCACGAAACTTCACTTTTATTAATCCTATTTTCATTCCCACAGTTTCAGTTAAGTGCTTCCGAACAAAACAAAAATCGTTCCACATACGCTCACGCCCTAAGTTGTGAAGTCACCATTTTGAGCTGCAGAAGAGAATCAAGCGCTGCAACCCGGCCAGAAAAAGCGTACCATTTTAGAATCAATCTGATGCAAGCAGCTTAAAATGGAAGAGAAGCGAGTGCAGTGCAGCTGATGGGAGGAATGCTTTTAATAGATGCAAAAATCTTCTGACATCAGGGAGTGACTCAATTTGCATGTATAAAATCTAAAGAAAACCACAGCTGCATAAAAAAACAACTCATTTTTATGCAATGCTATGCTTCAACAGACTCTTGTGCATTTTTATAGTATGTGTAGATTTTCATGCTATTTTTTTCAGTTGGTTGGGTTTTAACATGGAACTTTCAAGACACATTTGGAAAAAAAATCAAATTTCAATTTACATTTTTCACCCATCTTGACATTTGCAGCATCTTTGAACTGGACTTAGTGATTACAAAGTTGACGCTATAGCTGTCGGCCACCATTGCTAGTACCAACCACTAGTGTCTTCCTTTTATCTACAAGGACTTCGGCGCCCTGAGCTCCTAAGTGTACTCATATTTACACAAAGAATTTAAGAGCGCCCGCCGCGGGATTCGAATCAGCGACCGCTGGAATGTTAGTCCAGTGCGCGGTCCGTTTGACCCACACGGGCGGGTCGACTAAGTGATTGCTGTGGGAAAAACGTAAACCTTTTGATTTTTTTTTAAATAAAACGTTACTTAATCCATCTTTAGGTGGTAGGTGCCTTCCTCACGCTCATATAGTTTATGTACATCTGAAGTGTAAAAGAAAAAATGCAAATTTTAAAATTACCTTCTCCGATCCTGCGAAAATTTGGCAGGGCTATTGATACTATCGAAACATGCAAGAACCCTATTATCACTATTATCAAACAACGATAGCTCAAAAACCAACAATCTTAGATAAAAAACGAAGTTGACTTTATAGCTGTCGGCCACCATTGCTAGTACCAACCACTAATGTCTTCCTTTTTGTCTAGAAGGACTTCGCCGCCCTGGGCTCCTAAGTGTATGAAAGTATGGCACGGAGCGACGGCGCCGAATACCCATATTTACACAAAGAATTTTAGAGCGAACCGGCGACCTCTGGATTGTAAGTCCAGTGCGCGGTCCGATTGATCAACACGGGCGGGACAATCTTAGATGGTCGGTCTTAAACTCAATTTAGAAGGAAATTGGGCGTAGAATCCATTTTCGTGATCAAAATTTAGATTAAGATATTTGTTTTATCTTTATGGCGCAATTGAAAACTTGAAATGGCCGTAACTCAAGATAGCACAGTTTATTTATTTTATTTGACCTCACTATCGTACTTATTGACAAAAATGAATTTGTTTCGTTCCAGAGATATCGAATTTTAAAGTTTTAAGTGTTTGAGATTACCTAAATTAGCTTCATTAGCCGCACCTGCAAGAAGCACACAGCAATATGGACGGTTTCCATACAAGCAGGTGGCCAAAAATCCAAATCGTTATTTTGAGTGATAAATAAAACAACCAAACAGCCGTCGTTAACGTCGATAATTGTCGGTAACGGGCAAAATTGTCACACCCCTATATCGCAAAAAATGCATGAGGACAAATTTCATGCAGAAGATTTTCGATGTTATTCAAATTGGTTTTGTTATTAAAAAAATTTGACCCATAGTCACCCTCACTGACAGTACTTTTGTTTTAGTTAAAATAAGGGTTTCAATGAAACTTTTCATACATTTAAAAACAAACTCCTGAATATTTAGTTGCTCATATGTCTGATTCACCCAGGAATGAAATAATCGCAAAAAAATCATTTTCGTTTGCAAACTTTCTTCATCCGCAAAAGAAAGAGGAGGCAAATCAAGTAAAAGAAAATCGCTCCCAAAATGTGACAGGTGTGACATTACACTTGCAAGTGTAACAAACATGATGTCCCGCCGAATAATCAAGATGATGATTTTTTTAGATTCCTTTTACTGATCTTTCGTGCGCGAGAGAGGAGAGCCAAGCTTTCTTCGGATTGTTTGATGAACATCCAAAGATTTTCTACAAATGTTGATTATTCTATCGCTGGGTGCACCAAATGAAAAAAGGTCGAAAAACATGCAAAATTTGCTCAAAACTCACAATGTTATTCACAGGGGCTCAAATGATACCATTTTTTTTTGTTTCATAAATTGTTGTGTTTGCTAGTTTTGCAGGCATCCGAAAACAGCTCTTATTTATCGAAAATTGCACCATTCTTGTTTACATTTCGCAATGTAACTTTGCTTGTGTTTAAATTTAAATTTTAAATTATCAAGCATTCCATCATTCATAATATCATATATCATAATATCGATATAAGCATTGAGCATTTTTGGTAAACAAAAACAATACGAAATTCAATTTACTCTTCTTGACAGCTACAATCGCTGAATGTATTCAGGGCAAAAAGTAGTGCACCGGGTCTCGCTCTTTCCAGCACTTGTTCAGCCAGAATGCCTTCTCGCACAGATTCTCGCCCTGTGGGTACAGGCATCGCTTGAACCAGTTCAGCGTAATGAGATGCATTGATTCGGGCAAAAAGTCCTGGATTTTTACGTAGTGGAACTCGCCCTTGTCATTCACCACGCCGGCCTTATGGAACAAGCAGTTCATGTAGCATTTCAGATTATCGTCCTCGTGGATCTCCTGATCGCTGAAGCGCTTGATGGCATCTGGGGGGAGGAAATAAGCGAAACTATCAGCGATTGTTTTCGTCTTCTGACGAACAACGTGTAGAACTGTGTACCTTCGGAGGCACCTGTTTCTGCAACACATTCATCATGCATGGGCTTCATCTTCACCAAAAACTCCGGTGGAGGGTACTGTTGACGGTAAATTGAAACAGAAAGGAAATACGATAAAACATGATTCTTTTTTGCTAGCCGTGTACTCTTCTATCTAGAGCTGGTTTTAATCAACCTACTTCAGCATCTCGCCTCGGTTCCTCACAGCTGATGAGTCCAACCTGGAGGAGTAGTAACAGCCCGAGCCCCAGCACAGTGGTCGTAAACATTTCCGCCAACTCTCTCAGCGACTATTTTCCTTTCACGTGACTTTTCTTATATTAGATTTTGTTATTTTCACTTTACGATGCGCTTCTTTTTATCTCGTTAGTTCACCTCTGATAGTGGTTCGCTTTGTTACGGATTTCCAACCACTGGAGAACAACGAGAAGCCAGCAGTTGTGGAATGAGAGTGGATTTTCTCAAGCACCGGAACACACTGCAAGCGTGCAGGAAAAAATCTAGCATCCTGGAAAAAAAACCAGCACAAACATACAAACAGCTATAGTACACAGCTTCTTTCTTCTGGAGGGAAAAATTAAAAACGACTAACTAACCAACCAACCAGCAAACTCTTCTCTAGACTTGTCTCCTCTCGTCTTTGCTGCAGCTGCACTGGAAACAAAAGCAGCTCTGGACGCTTTCATTAATTTCGTTCAGTTTTATACTTCGAGCACCTGCCTCAGCATTGCACAGCAAAACTGCTGAAAACTGCAAGCTCGTCGAGCAACAGTGGCAACAACAGCAAATAGAAAATGCAACGGGCGGAAAAGGAAGCACGACATCCGACTTTTGCAATTCTTTTAATTTAGTTTCAGCCAGGAACATCATGTACTATTGCGATGAGCGATGAGTTTTAGGAATTGTTAAGAATCACGTATTTCCATTTGTCATCCTACATATTCTTCATCGAAATTCTTGTACTATCAAATATATATGCTTTTTCCGTATAATTAAATCGAATTGAAATTGTTTAAAAATAATTGATGGACTCGAATCCAAATCCAATCACGAACAAAATGTTATGCATTGTCTTATTTGGGGTCGTTGAGTGTGCAAAAAAACCGGCGGCCAACATGGCAGTTCACAGCCTTAACATAGCGTGACAAACAAAGGAAATTAATTATTTTTATGAACAAACTCTTAACATAACTTGTTAACCTTGTTTTACCCCGTACAGATGATTGAAAATTATTACGAGCAAAAAAAAAGTCTTCATAATTGCTACAAGTTATCTCATCCACGTGTCACACTAATTAACGATACTAAGGTTGATGTTTAACTTTTGCAGTAAAAATTGCAACATCATTCGAGTGTGGGAAATTGCATCTGTAATTAACAGTTAACAGCAAACAAAATTAAATCCATGTATTATTAGTCTAAGCCTTAGTCTTAGTGTTTGAAACCAACTCAAATGAACAGATTGCAATTCTATTGGACACCTAATTTGGCATAACAGCATTTTGACATGAAATTACAGCTTCTGAAAAGGATTTGCTTCTGAAATCAATAAATAAATCGCTGATTTGGGAAGTAAGCAAGTAAGTTTTTTTTTTTTCAAAAGTTTCACAGAGTAACTTAAAGTTGGTAAGAAATCTGACCTGCCATAAATATGAAAATTTCCCCTATTTGCTTAATATTTCAAGTGTTTCGAGTATTAATAGTCTATTTTTATCTACCAGGATTTCTTTTTCAAATGCAAAAATTGCAACTGAAAATAACGTGTGCCTTCGAAAGCTTTATTCAAAACTGATTTTTCAGCAATGGATAAAATATCTCAGCTACGACAAAATATCGAGCTTTTAGTAACCTTTACAACTCATAAATAGGGATATTTAAATAAAGGCTGAGAGCTTTTACCAACATAAAACGAAATATTTCGCGAGTCCAACATCAACTACTATGTTCATGAATGGTGCCTATTGCGCATGTCTGTGAATTTCCAAGCGTGTTCCATAGCAGTGCAGGATAATAAGTATTCCCTTGTCTTGAAATATCGGATAAAAGCTTGCGTGCAAGTTTCCTTGGTATTTTTGAATCGTTTGAGCTTCCAAGGAATATTTGTAAAAGCTGAATGGGTTTGAAACTGGACTAAATATCACCACATATTATCACTTACTTAGTTAAAAACAAATCACAAATCATTGCTTGTTTTATTTCTTTACAAATTTTAATAGGCGGCAAAGTAATGACAAAGTCAGGAGGCGGCGTCCACTTAGCCATGAATGCCAGACTCAATCCAAAAGAAATTATAACTGAAAAACATAATCAATTTGAACAAATCTGGGGTAAAGCCACTGTTACAGGACAAGAACACATTTTTGCATCAGTGTACTTTCCGCCAGACCATGTCAATAAACAGTCCTATGAACTATTCTTAAAAACAGTAGAAATCATAACATCAAAAATGAAACCATAAGTAAAACTTCACATTTATAGTGACTTAAATAAAAAAAAATCAAAATATTTGCTCTACAGCATTGCCTTGGTGTTCTCGATTACGAGATTCCTACTCGAAACTAAATGTCCGAAGGCTTGATTGACAAGACAATTGCAAACCTCTTTTTACACCTAAGCTTCCATCCACCCAAGGAATCGAACTGACGACCTTTAGATAGTGAGTTTGTTTGTTTATTTGAAATCATCTGACCCGGTGGTCTCAATGAAGTTTGGTTACTTAAAACTAATAAGAAGTTTACAAACATAAATATAGTCAAGTTATCAAAACATAAATTTAAACAAAACATGATTTAACGGCTAGATCTTCTTGTTCTTGATGCACGTTGTTGCGGGGTCTCAGCAGGACGAGATGAACGAGAACGATCTTGGAGTTCAGTTCGAAGTCTTTCTAAAAATCGGCTCATAGGTTCATGGAAGTCGAACAGATGGTAGAACTCGTTGAAAGCTGTGGCCAGCGAACGAATAGGGGAGTTTTCCGCATAAACCGTACGGACCAACGGGCGTGAGAGGAATCCAGTGGTTGGGCGTAGATTCCTTGGCTGCACTCTGGCATTTAACTGGAAAAGAAGATTAGGGGAGTCGATTTCAGAGGTAATAACTTTCGCAGTGAATACAGCCCTTGAGATTGTTCGCCGGTTTTGGAGCGTCTCTATTCCAAGCAGGTTGTACCGAGTTTCATAGCTTGGTAGCTGTGTAGGATTATTCCACGGGAGGCGTCTCAGAGCAAACCAGACGAATTTCCTTTGCACGTGAGAACCGAGATGGTAATCAAATGTGAACAATTCTCGACTTTGTTTCCGGTTGAAGGATATGACGTAGCATTTTGCGGAGCTCAGTTCCAGGCGGTTGTGCCCGCACCACTCCGAGCATTTTTCCAGCCTTGATTGTAGCACGTAACAGTCGGCCAACGTGTCGATAGGGATGAACAGCTTAAAGTCGTCGGCGTAGGATAGCTTACAGTTTCCGCTAAACAGGAAATTGGCGTCGTTGAAGAACCCGGAAAAAACTATTGGACCGAGGTTGCTCCCCTGAGCTACGCCGGAGCCGTTGGTAAATTCCAGTGAAACGGATGCGCCGATCTTCACCTGGATGATTCTACCTTTGAGATAAGATTCTAGCCAACGGCATAGCATCGGCGAGAAACCCAGTTTGGAGAACTTTTGTAGTGCAATATCGTGGTCAATCCGATCAAAAGCAGCTTTCAGGTCCGTGTAGATTGCATCGACTTGGCGTCCCTTGGCAATGTTATCAATGCAGACCGATGTAAACTCGAGCAGGTTAGTGTTCACTGATCTCTTCGGCATAAACCCATATTGTTCCGGTGCAACGTAACTTCGACAGTTGAACAGGATCACATCGCTGACGATAATTTCTAGAAGCTTAGAACCGGAACACAAAGACGTGATCCCTCGATAGTTTTCAATGGAACGCTTTGAACCTTTCTTGAAAATTGGAAACATGAAAGATTTCTTCCATGCTGTTGGAAATGTGGCTTGACGCAAGGAAAGGTTAAATATCACCAAAAGTGGCTCGATCAGTTGATTTGCACAGCGCTTGAGAACAGCAGAGGGGATTCCGTCGGGTCCTGGTGAGAATGATGACTTCAACTTCTTCGTCGCCTTCTCGATCATGTCACGCGAAATGACAAACGTGTTGATGTCGACCAGATCACGGGAAACAGCGTCAAGATGATGAGTGGAAGAAATGATTTCGGGCTCCCGGAATACGGACGAAAAGTGTCTGGCAAAAAGTTCGCATTTCTCGTCGTTTGTAGTTGCAGTCGAATCGCCCAACGCCATCGTTGCAGAAAGGCCACGTTCCTTGTACTTCGATTTAACAAAAGTCCAGAATTTCTTGGGATTTCGCCGCAGTTGCGATTGGGTCTTACGGATGTAGACGTTGTACCTGTAACGATTGTATCGGCGGTAACGGGAACTAGCGGCGTTGAAGGCCAGTTTCGTCATGCGGCAGCGGCGCAGGGTGAACGTTTTCAGTGCAGCGGCACGTTTGCATACAAGACAAATTATTTAAAAAAAAAATTGCCACTAAATCAAATGATGTGACTCGCTAACTAAGCGGACAGCGTAACCATTCGGTCACGGACTGTTTCAAAGAAAGCTAGAAATCTGTTAAATTTGGTTCGTAAACTTTGTATTGGAGATCACATCAAATATGTGATTCAGAGTCTCCCATGTCTCCCATGTCATGGATGTCATCATGAATCCATCGATTTTCATTGACTTTTCTGAAGAAATATCTTAGAAAACCGAAAAAGTTGCTCTAGCCCCTCTGACGAAATATTTTGGTTTATACCACAAAAAGTCGGGAAAGAGCCCTTCTTTCATGGTGCCAACCCAAGTAACATTTTTTTCAGGCGTTCTAGAAGAGCTCTTCAAAATAGCTACAGCATAGCAGTTTGGACCGCGGTAGGATAAAACTCTCTTCAAGTACTCTTCCAAACTCCTGAAGAAGATTTGAAGAGAATTTTATCCTACCACGGTCCAAACTGCTATGCTGTAGCTATCTTAAAGAGCTCTTGTAGAACTCCTGGAAAAAATGTTACTTGGGAAATATCAAAAAAGCAAAGCAAAGCTACCCCCGGGTCTTTTGTGGTCTCTGTTGCAAGTTTCTGCTCATGTCTAGGCGTCCGAAGGCTATGAATGGTGAGTCTTTTACGCAAATGGACCGACGATTTACTTCCCCAACCGATAGAAGGTGTGATTAGGCAAATCGTCTCAAAAAATGCCACCGGGACCTTCTGGGATCGAACCCAGACCGACTGGGTGAAAGGCAATCACGCTCACCCTACACCACGGGTCCCGGCCAAATATCAGACTTGCCGATTTTTTATCTGAAAGATGTCGGAAAATACACCGTGCCTGGTGATGATTTTAAAACATTTCTACACAGCAAAAAATCCGATGGTAAAATCGCATGCAAAAGCATGTACATCACTTTCGTCAAAATAAACACTTAATATTACACATTGCATGTAGAATTTTTGCAAACACAAAAAAAAGTTACAGCCAACGAGATTCAAACCCAGCACCATCAGTTAGGACTGGCGCCTTAGCCCACTCGGCCATCAGAACGATGGAAAGATATAAGGATAAACGCATATATCAGCTTGACATTTCGGTCAAGTAGGTTTCCCATACACCCAAATTTATTGAAATTTATCAAAATCTGCAACAGTTGATTTGCTGCAGAAAATGTTACATTTTATAACAGTTTTTGCAGCAAGCTCATTTTTGCTCGCGCGTAAACATAGGGACGTGGCGTTTCATTGTGCTGCCATCTGGTTTTTTTAAGCGCAAGAGTGGAAAAGTTCTGAGTCATCGTCTAAAAATAGACGGCGTCCTATCTCGCCCAGCAAAAGAAGTCGATAAAGTAGTCGGTTTCGATGAGAAAAAGTGGAAAACGTGGTCTAAAAATAGCGACGCCATCCGCCTATGTCAGCGATCTGCAGTTCTCACCAACACATATAAAGCTGGCGCGTCTCCGAGCAACACTCTAGAGAGAAGAATATGTTGGTCGTAGGTCCCTCTCAATTCTTCAAGCGGTGGTAGCGTCCATGGCGCGGTGGTTGTGTGTCGAATTAGCATCTAAGAAGTTGATGGTTCAATCCTCGTTCTGTTATGATTTTTTTTTTTGCAATACAATCATTCAGCCGTCGGTAATGTCGATAATTGTCGGTAATGGGCAAAAATGTTATATACCCTTATATCGCAAAAAATTTCTGGGTGGGTCTCGTGGCGCAGGGGTAGCGGCTTCGGCTGCCGATCCCGATGATGCTATGAGACGCGGGTTCGATTCCCGTCTTATCCACTGAGCTTCTATCGGATGGTGAAGTAAAACGTCGGTCCCGGTTTCTCCTGTCTCGTCAGAGGCGCTGGAGCAGAAATCCCACGTTAGAGGAAGGCCATGCCCCGGGGGGCGTAGTGCCAATAGTTTCGTTTCGTTTTTGCATAAAATCATGCAATATTTATTTTACACCCAGCACTTTACACGCAGCTGGATTATTACTTTTTAAGCTGTGAAGAAGTTTTTTTTTAAATGACCTATTGCGTTTTAAATGTTTATAGAACGCATTCAAAAAAAACCTAGACAATGTAAATGGACCGAACCGAAGTGAAAACAAAGAGCTGCTTAGGTCAGTGGATGTTTACATTAGGAACGAGCAGAACAGACTCTTTGTTTACACTTCGGCTCTGTCCCGTTTACATTGTTTAGCTTGAAATTATTTTAGTTGAAATTGAAATCAAACTAAAAAAGCATACCAAACAAGTTTTGCTTAAGGTACTTTTCGGAAATTTAAATGAAACAATCAGTTTATAAAAACACCATTTCGTTTTGTGTATTTCAGTTAATTAGAGCATGCATGATATCTCTCAGTTCCAACCCTGTTTGAAAAATGTCGCACGTCGTACAAGCTGTCGCGCGGTTTTGGTTTCACCGTTTCGATATCGATTGGTCGAAAGGACGACAAACGTACGACAAACACTCGACATGCCCGACATTGTTTTTTCCATCGATTTCCCTTCAATTCGACGTCACGATTTTCGTCGACGCAAACAGTTTGACAGTTCTCTTCAGTTGGTCTTGTTTGGACTTGAATACAACCGAATCGAACCAGTTATTGTTGATGTTGGGCTTCGGAAGGATTTTGACCGGTAAGTTGTGCTTCTTTTTTTGTCGGAAAGTTCCGGCCGGAGTGGGCAAGTGGCCAAATTATAGTTTCTTATGTTCCAGATATTCAGAATTTTGTTTTCGTGGCGGTGGAGGAGGAGGACGAGACGCATGAATCCGGCGGGCCAGGTCTTCGTGGCGGAAGACAGGACCGGAAGGAACCGAGCTTATGGAGGATATGGTTCATTCCAAAGGAGGAGGAGGATGAAACACCGAATGTCAAAAGTTCTACCCAAGGTAAGAGAAAAAGGGGTACAGAATAATCATCTCGTGGCGGCGTTTCTGATCCACCGGATGTTTTAATCAATAGAACTGTTGCTTCAAGTCATCGAAATGATGAAAGAGGCGCATTTCAAAGTATCGGGAGTGAGCTTGGAAGACTGGAAGTATGAGGGCTAATATTGGGTGTTATGATTATTGGACTTCAGAATTGTATAATAAAAAACTTTAACATTTGACAAATCAAAAATTAACTCCTTGAAGAAATTTTTAGTTTTCTCTGATTTAACCCTTTAAGGCCCAGAACTTTTTATACAGTTTTTATTACCTAAAAAGTAGTTAACATTGAAAAAACGGATTTTAAGTGCTCCGCCAGGAATATCTTGATGATGAGTTTCAATATTTAAAAACTACCAACATCCTGAATTCTCTAATATTTTACAGTTTTTTTTAATATTTAATTTTTTTACCGAAAAAATAAAATTAATTTAAATAAAAAGGTTGAAAACGAAGGAGATTACAAAAAATTAAGTATTTTTTAAAAGTTTTACAAAAATATTTTTTAAATGAAAAAAATATTTATAATAAAATTATAACAAATTGAAAAAATGCAGATTACAGAAAGGTAAAAGCAATATCTTTTTTTATTTCAAACACATAAAATTCTAAAATTCTAAAATTCTAAATTTCCAAAACTCTAAAATTCTAAAATTCTAAAATTCTAAAATTCTAAAATTCTAAAATTCTAAAATTCTAAAATTCTAAAATTCTAAAATTCTAAAATTCTAAAATTCTAAAATTCTAAATTTCTAAAATTCTAAAATTCTAAAATTCTAAAATTTTAAAATTCTAAAATTCTAATTTTTTTAGAATTTTTAGATTTTTGTTAGAATTTTAGGATTATTTTTTTTTAATTTTAGAATTTTGTGATTTTAAAATTTTAGAATTAAAGATTTATAGAAATTAAGAATTTTAGTATTTCAGAATTTTAAGGTTCTAAAACTCTAAATTCTTTACAATTTTTTTTTATAATTTTGAAATTCTTAGGTTCTACAATTTTTAATCTCTTAAATTTTTATGTTGTATTACACTCAGCCCCCGGTGGTTGGTCACTTTTTCGTTTGTTAAATAGGTGTCAAACTTAAAAGTGACCCCTTTCGTTTGACAACAGTTTGTGTCAAACCATCGGGTTTTGAGTGTATTCTTTTAATTCATGATATTTGTAAATTTCAAAAATATCAAACATTAAATTTCATTTTTAAATTATTCAGATATTTTGAATTTTTACGATTAATTTAAACATTCGAACATTTTAAAATTATTTAAAGTCTTTTAAGTTCTTAGCTTCTTCAAAGCATGGACTTTGGGGTCTTCAGAAACACATGCATTTTAATTTTAAAAAATCAAAAATATTTAAACAGGTCCAGGTGGGGTTTCTCCATAAAACTTGCGTTAATGTTGATTTTTAATTTGAAATTTAAAATGTTAGAATATTTTGTTGTCTTAAATTTGCTTTAATCTTTATTTTCTGAAAAAATAAGGTTTAATTAACTACTTTTTTAATTATTATTTTTTTTTTCAAAATTTTACATTGAAATTTAAACTTTTGAATATTCCACAATTAATTATTTTATTAATTTTCACAGATTTTTTGAGTATGATATCTGTCATGAGATTCCCTTTGTTTTAACAACAAAACTCTAGATATGATTTGGATATGATTATTCAATCGAATGACTTTATCTTTTTTCAGGTAACCAAAAATATTACAATCTGATCCTGCTAACAACCCAGCGTCTCCGTGTTGTCCCACGCAGCTTGTTGAACGGAAGCTGTAACGACCGCAAAAACACCTGCTCCAGAAGTGCGTAAACCGACGTTGTCCCGTACTCCGGTGGCCATCAATCCATGGGACATAAACGGTGGCGCCGCACCCCGCCGTATCTGCGGCTAGTCGAGGAGCAATAGTCCTTCTTGATCAAGATGCTGCCCCGCACGCTGGCGTCGGCTCGAAAAGATGGCTGACAAAATCCGGACCCGGAAGACAACGCCAAAAAATTCCGGCCAAGATGCCGAGCGACGAGGAGAACTGGAAGACCAACCGGAAGACGACACCAAGATGTACGTGAAGATCCGCGACACAACAAATATAATGAAATAATTGATTTTTTACTGTGGGGAAATGTGCAAATTACATAAAAAAATAAAATAAATTAAAAATAAACAATCATCTATTTGTTTACTGCAACATAACCTAAAAACCTGAAAAAACAGCACACGACAAAGGCACGACAACCTAAATAACAAAACCGTGCGATGTCGGTCGAATGTCGTACGACAATGTCGAACAATTTCGATGATCGATCGCACGACAAATACGACATTTTGGTGCAAAACCGTATGACATTCGTGCGAATGTCGCACGACATTGTCGTGCGACGTCGTACGATTGCACGGACGACAAACGACGGACGTCCGACGGACTTTTCAGTCAGGGAAAGCACGTTACGCAACTTTCTTAACATTCTTCGTCGATAAATATTATTTACAATTCTCTACCTGCACGCGGCCGGAAGCTGCTGCATTTCGACTTGCGTCGTTGTCATTGAATTTTATTATTGCCTTATTTGCTAACGATGTTTCACTTGTTTTTTATCTGCTGCCAGATCCTTACTAATAGATTATTTCGACGAATTTCGCTGGTTCATTTCAATCAAAGGGGGAAGGGTATTTTTTGTACACGATTTACTATTTTTTTAAAAGAGAGTTTGAGTCACTTGCGCCACTGAGCATTTCCGGTTAGTATTTACAGTGATCTTGGTTCATGGAATCACCTTTTTTTTACAAATTGCCTACTAATGCATGTGTATAAATAAAAATAAGTGTATTTATACAATTTTTGTTTGTCATCTACGGTACATGATTTTGTAACAAGTGAATAAAGGGACTATCTTACAGAATTAAGGGGTGATGGCTTTATTTTCAAGCTAATGTTTTGATTCAGTTCTTGGGTTTCGTGACAGGTTCACTGATATTAGACTTTAGATATTTGAATTTTAATTGAGACATACAAAAGATTTTTGTGAAGCACACCGCTGCTATATATGTTCGTTTACTGATATGTAAATAAAGGGCCAAACACAAAATAAGTTTTGAAATTGCATAGCTGTTGCGCGATATTGTCATACATTTACAAACCATGTAACTTTCACCACAAGAGCATGAAGTGGTATGTCAAACCATGAAAGTGGATTTTTGTGTCATTCTCATTGAGGAAACGCATAAATTTCATGCCATATCAGTTCAAAATCAAAATCAAGATGAGGCATTGATAAAATACTTCAAGTGGTTATATGCATATTGGGTCACACTAATGGATCCACATACAGATTAGTAAAAATAACATAGTTTTGTATGATGCGTCAAAAAAACACAAACAGTTTTTATTATGCCTCATTCATCCGAATATAATAACTCTGAAACTAGTTTTGATGTCAAAATATGAAACATTCGTGAAATATGCTGATCCTTTCCAGTAAAATATTGAAGAAATTTGAAAAACTTAACTTCGACTCAAAAACTGTTTACTTTTTTGGTTTTTGTTTTGTTTTAACTTCATTCTAATATGACAAGTAAACAATTACTTTCGTTTTTTTGTGAATGGTGACAGTTGAGTATCCGTAAAAAATCTGGTTATTTGACATTCAAAAGTCACAGTTCTTGTGTTGATCATACAATTGGTTGCAATCCGTTTCAACTTAAATATCTGAGAAACTTATTTCTTCGTTTATTTTTCCATAACATTGTTTTTTTATTACTTGATCATTTATTTTGTGAACCAAATCAGGTTTAAAGTTTCAGTATAGAAACTAAAACGAAATCAAATCAGTTGGAATTTTTCGATTGCATTTTACACACCTAATCGAGAGCTTGTTTTCAATTTCCTACTTTACATTTGTGGAAGACATTTTTTCTCTTTCCATCGAGTGTGTGTGTGTGTAACTATTGCGCTCCTCCTACGTAGTCGAGGTACATTTAGCTAAGGATGTAATTTCAACTTCCCCAAATAATATGGCGTGATTGTGTGTTGGGTTGAAAACAACTTTTTTTTTTGTTGAATGGTGACGTAGTGTGAACTGCATGGGATTCTAAATAGTTTTGTTTCGATTACACGTTACATTTGTATTTAAAAGCACTCTCCTATTGTTTGATACAGTTGTGTGTGAGTTTGTGTTGCACCAACAAAAAAGTTTTTTTTTTCAAATTTCCTGCAACTGGATGATACGTATTGGTTTTGATGCTAGTGGATATGTTGAACCTCTCAAAGTGAACCAACAGAAAACGGTATAACTCTTTGTTTAAAATCCTTTCGGCGGGGCGGGAAACAACTGTTTTAATGTGGGTG
This sequence comes from Culex quinquefasciatus, assembly GCF_015732765.1. Taxonomy (NCBI): domain Eukaryota; kingdom Metazoa; phylum Arthropoda; class Insecta; order Diptera; family Culicidae; genus Culex; species Culex quinquefasciatus. Next base: position 51,933,003 of record NC_051861.1, read on the forward strand.
CGATTCTGCCCGCGCATGTGGGTATGATTTTTTTTCCTATAATACTCTCAAACAAACGTAACACAACAACATTCGCACACGGTTTGGATAAATTCAACTAGCAAACGACAAACACAAGCTACGGTGTCCAAAGAATCGTTGGTAAGAAATTTAAACGACCATTCGATGGTTACTCAACAGTTTGATTGGTAGGTTTCTAAATTTATTTCTATTATTTTTCACTTAAGATAGGGAGCGTTCATTTATTACGTAACGCAAAATGTAGGATTTTTTACCCCCTCCCCTCTTCAAAACAAATCGTAACAGATGAGCGATACCCCCTACCCACCTGGAACGCAACCTGTTACAATATTTTGATTTTTGTTAATCAAGACTGACATTTCAGAAGGGCCGATATACCTCTCGTAATTTCTTAAATTGAAAATCGTTTATCATAAAATTGTTCTTATGTAGTTTACTAACATTTTCCTAAAATTTGGTGGAGTTTGTTGAACTCTACCTTAAACGCCAATCGTTCGAAAATTGACCCAATCCCACCTCTTAGAGGGGATGACATTGAGTCAAATGCAACTAAAATTATGCTCAAATATAAAGATATCGACGTCGTCGTGCTATCTTGTCGCACCCGCTATTTCGACGTTCTGAGAAAAACGCGTTTTAATGTTTAACCTTGAATATACAAAAACGAGAGCACGCAATGTAAACAATAACAAACAAGTTTTGTTTGGCTGACCATTCTGTGCATTGTCCCAAAGTTTGGTTGAAGTTGGTTGCTGGAGTCCCGAGTTATAATTACAAATGTTTACGGTAGTCTAGCTTGTACGTGCGTCAAACGCATCCTGAGTTTCCTGGCCTGAAATCCCTTTGGCCTTTTGTCGCACTTACATCAATTTTCATGGAGTGAAAAGATAGCACGACAAGATTCAAACTAGTTTCATAAATAAAGTGACAAAAATGCACGGAGTTTTTTCGGTTTTTGTTGAATATCTCAGGATTGAAATCGAATTTTGGGGATCTGTGACGGTCAAAAGGTGAGGCATTGTGAGCTGCACAATATGGCGTTCTTAACTCAATTTGGCCCAAAATGCACGTACGACAAGTTAGCACGATGGCGACGATATGGTAAAAACAAGTCTTTTGTTTCTTGTTCGAGGAAATCGTATTGATATGCTGCAATTTTTTTCAGATTTTCAAACATTTTCGGGCAATTCCAAAAACAATATTAATAAGTTGAGTTATTGAGAGGTTATTTTTGGCCAAAAATATACCTCAACTTTAGTCAGCTTCCAAAATGACAGGGTTTGTTTTAGGAACGAAATTTTTCAGCTTAGTCATGCTGAAAACACCAAATTGATAAGAAAATTCTTTTAAATGTTATAAATTTTCTAATATTTACGTGCCTTTTCTGTATGTACACATCGTCAGCTGTGTGCTATCTTGTGACAACGACCATTTAGTACTATTCGAGAAAATCGATTTTTAAAGTTTGATGATAAATATTTTCAAAACTATGAATGGTAGAGCCAAACTTTTTGAAGCAATTGGTTTGTATACTATCGCTTAAAAAACGCTCCAAGTTTCAACTAATTTGGTTACACCAGTTAAAAGATACAGTGAATTATGTAAACAAAAATCTGAAAAGCACGTGTCACAAGTGTGCCTTGAAAGTAAATTTGTACTACGTGTCACAAGTGTGCACAGAATTCCCATACAAACTAAAACAGGCTTAAATCAATGGTTTAACCGACTTAATCAGTACATTTTCAAAAACATAAGATTACATTGCCTTCAGAAAAAGTGTTTCAACATAAATTTGTGAAAAACAAGAAAAATTTTCCTCATTTTCCAACAACATGTATGACGTGTCACAAGTGTGCACGATCATTTTGATGATAAATTGGTCTATGTCACAAGTGTGTATTGCGATGTCCGGGAAACGGAAGCGAGTTTCCAAAATCGGGTTAAAGTATCTTGTAGTGTTTGTTATGTATAGCAAAACGTCATCATTAACTCATTTTCGACCAAAATGGTCTATGTCACAAGATAGCACACAGCAGACGACATGTCAAAATTGAATGGAGAGTAGTATGAGCGAACCAATGACACATTTTGTCATTGGATTCTTTGGTCATAGGGAAGGGCGACAAAGTTTAGTCAAATAATAAAAAATACTAAGAAATAAAATTGTCGATATTGGCCGTTGAGTTTGCTATTATGAATTTCCATCAATTTTAATGCTGCAGTTTGGTTCGAAATAATGTGCACTTTTGGAAAAGACCTAAACATATTGATGCCGGTGTGTTCTTTTGTTCTATCTAGAAGGGAATCCCAGCAAGCTTAGTACAAAAGAGCACACCGGTATCGATATGCAGTTTATTCCACCATCCGAAGAGAATCTAGTTTTTCTTCGTATGGGACATTTATACGAAAATGTACAGTAAATTAGGATTTACATAACATAAAAAAACACAAATCCAAATTAAAGAGCCGTTTTAATCTCAAATGACGATATTTTGGCCACCGTGCGAGCGTTAATGTGAGGGTAGGGGACTAAAGCTTTGCGCGACCGCAGTCGTTGACGGAATCACGACGATCCTACTATACATAGAAGACGACAACGGTGACACCAACGAGGAAGCTTCTACGGTGGCAACTCTACACGCAGCTCTCCGGTCCTGGCAGAGTGTCCGTGATGATGTGCTGCCGGTTTCGGTTCTTGGTCAGCGTTGCCCCGACGTTGGTGGAGGAAGACGGCGACGGTACGTTGCTAAAATCCATCAGATCCGAGGCGTACTCCGAGCCGGAATACCGGTACTCTGGATTGGGACCACCTGAGCCGGTTTGTGGCGGTCTACTGCTACTGCTTCCGAGCTGTAAATTACTACTACTATGGTGGTTATTGTTCCTATATTCGATATGATTGGCGGTCGAGTTGTTCTTAATCTCGTTCGATATGTTAAGCAGTCTGTAATCGAGATTCTTGTCGTAGTCGAGTGGGTCAGCTGCGACGGGATCCGCGGGGGAGCTCTTGTAGCTGTACGGATCCACCAGTGGCGGCGGGTTGTGATTGTACTGGAGTGTTGAATAACCTCCTCCACCGCTACCTCCGTACTGTTTCTCATAATCCAGCAGATCACCGCCCCCGGCGGAACAATTTGTGTAACTGCCGGCGGCGGTCGTGTACTGCGGTAAACCAGTGGCGGACGTCACAGGTGGGGGCTTTCCCTGGAGATGATGCGGCGGTTGTTGCTGTTGTAGCAAACTGTACGTGTTGGAAGTATCGTTCCGTTTCAACGTGCTTTGTCGACTGGAAGGTGTCGATTTTTGGTCGTAACTCTGGGTGGCATAAATTGTGCTTTGTTTTGCAACCAGCCCACCACCACCCCCGTTCGGCCCACTACACAGTGCATCGGGTCTTATGCCCACCGGTGAGCCCATCTTCTGGATGTCCTTTATCGATTGTATGCTGGCGGCGCCTTGCGTTTTCTGGGCGCTCAGTATGTCCGGTTGTTTCTCGACGCCCTGCTTGAGCGTATAGGCGACCACATACTTCTGCTGTCCCATTCCCATCTCCAGCGGTGTGGTCACGGTGATATCCATGCCTGGCGAGAAAACGAGAAGAGGTAGTTAGCTCAATTGTGCAATGTTTGAAGTTCCACCCCTCTCACAAACTTCCAGCGATGCTCTTCATCCTTACCCATATGTTTCTCCTTGCCGTCGCACAGACCGGTCCCGTGACCGTCACGTTTTCTCCGTATGGCCAGCACGACCACCAGCAGGACGGCGATGCCGATTGTGAACAGGGCACCGGTAAGTAACGCCGCAAGCGGGAGAATTGAAAAGCCATCGGTTCCGTCTATAACACGAGTGAGAGAGAGAGATAGAGAGAAGGGAAACCGGTTAGAAGACTCAAGTGGTGGTGAGGTTCTGCAACTGAAATTTAATGAGCTTACAGCCTTAATTTATGAGGGTTTGTAATAGAATGGACCGTTGTCGTATTTGTAGAAGTAGTAAAGTTTAAGGAAGTGGACAGTTTCAATTACTTCTGATTTGAAAGCAAATAAATTTGTTGATGATTTCTTCACAAAACATTTTTTCTCGAGAAAAAATTATTATTAGTGTCTTTAATAAAACTAATAATAATTTTTTCTCGTTAGAGTTTTATTTATATTTAATGCTACAAATCAAGCTAGAGGATTCTGGCAAAAAAAATGATTCTTAACTTGCCCACTACTTCACCCTGACGTAATGAATGTATTTCAGAATCCATAACGTTACAAAAACATAATCTGACAAAAAATTTAAAAGTACTTTTTTATACCAAGGAAACGTCCTCAGAATAAAAATCAATCCATAAAAATACTCGAAAAATAAATTTCTAAGATTGACCTCCCGGACCAAATTCAGACCTTTGATAAAATATGTTTTTTTGTTTTTCACATTTTCCACATTTTTGCAAACCTCACCTCACTGAGGAAAGGCTATAAAATCACTCGAAAAATGAAATTCCTAATTTGACCTCCTGGACCCACCTTCACGTATACATATCGACTCAGAATTAAATTCTGAGCAAATGCCTATGTGTGTGATGGGATATTGATCAAAAAAAATTGCACTGGATTATCTCGGCACTGACTCAACCTATTTTGTCTGTTTTGGTCTCATTCGATCCGTCTTGGAGTCCCATAAGTCGCTATTAAAAATTATAAAGTTTAATTAAGTACTTCAAAAATTATGCTATAAAAACGATTTTACCAAAAGTCCGGAAGATTGTAAAACGGGTGGTTTTTGAAAGAAAACCTGGCATGTTATACCCAAGCAGCATCGCGCAACATGCTAAAAACGTCTAAGTCCAATTAAGTTACAACAAGGGAGCAACAATGTTGCAATTCGCGAAAATGTAACATCGAAACAAAGCTCTTCATAAAATAGTTACCATTATTTGCTGGGGCAACAATTTGATTTTGTTTGTTAATGCAACGTTTCGGTGACATTATTGTACCAATGTTGAAACAGAAATAAACTTTCTTCATGTTGAGCGACGAATGTTGCGAATTAGTTGCTGCAATGTTTTCTTGATAAAGCTTACTGTCAATATCGTTTGCCGTGGCATAAACACAACTTTGACTATCGACAGGCAAATAAAATAATAAATAACATTTCAACTATTCATAAAATGTTTCGGCTTATTATGCTGAGGAGAATTTTCCGGATCAATCATAAACTAATTCGTGTGATTTTCCGGGTGACCTTCAAAACTCGGCAGTTGGATACAAAGTCGGCTCTCTGCACACACACGGAAAGCGGGAACTTGGGCTTCTCAAAAAGCTCACCGGTAGCCACTGAGCTTCCCGCCGGTGGGCAGCCTTGTCCATCAGTTTTCCTGGCAAGACTTTTCCCCGGTTCCGACACGGACCCCAGTACGTAATCCACCACCCAACGCAACATCCTCCGTGGGGTGCAGGAGAGCCGAAATCAGCCTAAAGCTGATAGTACCCGCGCCCGGTTCCTCGTCTCACTTGCCTTTTACAATGGGGAGGGAAACCACCCACCAAGAACCATCCAACATCCGGAAATTTTATTCGACACCTACCATACACAGTTCTTTTCAAGTTCTTGTTAAATATTGTTGACTCTCGCCAAAATTATGATTGATTACGAGAACATTTTTTCGTTTGACAGTTCTCTAGACAAATGAAATGTTTGCAAATTTTATGTTTCCATTATGTTACCACAACGTTACACAATTTGGGGTGTTCGATTTGTATGTTCAACTAAGTTGCTACATATCTGAAACGTTGCTGCAACAGGAGTGAAGTTTGACATTTTGCACAAAGAGACATATGCAGGGACGTACTGAGGGTAAATGATTCAGAAATCTTGTCACATTTAATCAATTTTTTTTTAATAGGTTTTATGCTTCATTCATAATAACGATCTGTCAGACCAAAACTGCCAGACCAAAGAGTAAAAAGTAAACAATATTGGTCTTTGATGTAGATGCACAAAAATCAAGAAAATAAAATTTAAAAGAGATTTGTTTTTCAATTCGTCCCGCCCGTGTTGATCAATCGGACCGCGCGTTGGACTCACAATTCAGAGGTCGCCGGTTCGAATCCCGCGGCGCTCTAATTTTTCGCAAAAAATAAAATTTTCGTCAATACACTCAAACCCCGATGGTTTGACACCAACTGTTGTCAAACGAACGGGGTCACTTTTTAGTTTGACACCCCTTTTACACGGAGTTCACACACACTACCAAACGTTTGTTTAGATAGTGTGCGTGAGCGCCGTGTAAAAAGTGACAGTTCGTCACTTTTTAGTTTGACATTGACCAACCAACGGGGTACAAACTAAAAAAGTGTCAAACGAAAAAGTGACCAACGACCGGGGGTTGAGTGTACTTTGATATTTTGAAAACAAATGATGGCAAAGCAACTGGACAGGTGTGTTAATGCATTTTAAAACACTTTTTTCATTTGAATGATGAAACCATGGCTCTTTATTTAATGTTTTATACTTTTTAATTTTTTTACCCCTCCCTCGACTTTGGTCACAGTCGAGAGACATAAACTTCAAAAAATATTTGTAACGGCCTAACTGGTTTTGGGCTTCAAAACTAAATGTACGCCAGAAAATGACTAAACTGTACGGCGTCCTGTACACCGACAAATAAATATGCAGTTAAGAGCCTTATTCGTCCACTTAAATTTTTGATCGCGTTTTCGGTTTACACCTGAACAGTCTTGAAATTATTTATGCGGATTTGTGATTCCTCTCGTTTCCTTGATATCTAGTAGCTGGTATCTGCCTAACATATCGCGCTAGCTCTAGGTACAATGAATTCTCGCTTACTTTTTCAAAATGTCCTATGTACATAGGAAACCCATGGCGCATTGGTTGTGTGAAAAGTATTCTCCAAACCATTCCTCTAATGGCCTATCTACAATCACTTAGCTTAGAATAGTTAAGTAAAGTAAAAAAGATATGTTACTTAGAAAAGCACGTAACTTACGACCGTCATTTACAATCAACTTAGAAAACTTGCAGTCAACTTACCGTAGATTTAGATTTTTTTCAATCCGTACGTCAAGTTTCAATTATCTAAGAATAGTGATTGTAAATAGGCCATTAGGCTTAACCATACCAGAAGTTGCCGTTTGATTTTCTCAGACCTGTAGGAGCGTTTACACAAAAAGACGAAATTTCCCATAGTAAATCCCTTGTAAACTTTAACCCTGATGCGCGCAGCCAGTTTACCATCAAATGCGCTGATATTTGGCAGGAGAGCCCCTTGAACTTTTCAAAATGCGCACCCACCCTTTTGCATGAGCTTTAGTATGAAATTTTACAATAGAATTTTTTGTTTGTATTTAGTTTTGAATTGATATAAACAAATCAAAGGAAATATATAATTTTTTGTTCTTAAATATGGAATTAATATATTTTCCAAAATAAATTAATTGGTCTTAAATTGGTTGGAATTGTGCAAAATTTATTTTATATTATCGTATATAAATTCATGGCAACTATTACAAAAAAATTCTTTTTGTGTTACCTCGTTTTATGTCAAGAAGATTTAATCAATAATCACTGTAGATTTATAAATTAAACTTGTCTTAACTCTCGTTCACAACAATCTATTGTAAATATTTCTATTTGCGTGAGTACAGATATGAAAATGTATGGTAGACTTGAAATATCCGGAGCAAAATTAATTGTGATTTGTGATGCTAATTTTAATTTTCTCTCATTCCCAATGAAAACTTCTTCAAGTAAAACAGTTAAATATAGCCATTGCCGAAGTATAAACAAACAGTCTATCCTGCTCGTTCCTAATGTAAACATCAACTGACGTGAGCATGACAGATTCTTTGTTTAAACTTTGACATTCATATACAACAATTTTTATACCCCTAATTTTAATCAAGATTCCTGAATACACCCCTGTGCATACAAAGCGCCATGATGGTTGATTGGAAAAACATATTTTAACAATCAATTTTCAGCTATTTTAACTCATTTTGTAAAACTTTTTGCTACAGAATTGTCATTTTGCGTAGCTAGGATTGAAGCCCAAATAATTTCAGATATTTTAGCCAACTTTTTTTAATTTTGATACTGAAATGGCTCCAGAAAAAACAGCAAATTTTAAAAAGATTAAGAGCGCATGAAAAAATCCTGAGCAGAATGCAATTCTACTCGGTTAACTTGGAATTGCCATAGAAATAACCTTCTATACATTTAAGAAAAACAATTGTTCTTGTTGTCGACAAAAAATGCGACAGGTTTATTTTTCGAGACTTAACGTCATGATTCGAAATCCGGACACTTAGTAGCATATCATTTTTGTTATAGCTGGCAAAAAATCATGTAATAAGTTGGAAATGCAGAAATATCATCAGGATGTAGTATCAACAGTCAGTTTCAAGAAAATGCATGCAAAATATGTCTTTTAAAACAATTTTTCATCAGAATTTCAAAATTAAGATGACTTGTTGTGCTTCGAATCCCGGACACTGGTAAAAGCTGATTCGAAATCCGGACACTTTTGCTTCGAATTCCGGACACTCGATTTTACTTATGAATCGCACAAATTTGGACTGAAATGTTAGTGAATGGCATTCTTTAGGTCTCAAATAAGCTGTTAACATCAAAACAATCGATAGTTTATATAAAAATTTGCTAGAATTTAAGGAAATCAAAACCATAAATTTCTGCTTTGCCTTCCCGGTGCTTCGAACCTCTATGAAATATTTCAAGTGAAATGTTTCGCATTTTTGGTAAACTTATAATTATATTGTATTTAATTGTTTTGGCATTAACTACAGCGTTCAAACAAACTTTAAATGAAAATTGATGTTGGAGTTCATCAAATAACACAGTTTTTGCATTCATAATGCGAACTTATATCCAAATAATTGATAAAACAAAATGAAGTGTCCGGGTTTCGAAGCGTCCGGGAATTCGAATCATGACGTTATCCATTTTTGTTTTGTAGCGAAACCAAAGCGGAAACATATTAACTCAGAAATTAATTATATTTTTGTTGCGCTTGAAATCATTTCGGCTGCACGTTTGATGTCAAGCAACCGAAAATTTCACCACCATGGTGACATATTTGCAACATATTTGTTACATTGTTGCAACACCATCGATTTCTCCTATAAAACTTAGCATCGCATAGGAAACGTTGCTGCAACACGTTCACAACTATCTGGCTATTGTTGCCAATCGCGTTGTTGTCGTGCGCTTTTTTTGTCACCAGGAGTGTTGCGTACATTTTGCCTGAGCAATATTGGATTGTTTTGAATTAGTTGCAAATAAGGCTTGGCGACAATAAATGCTGCTTGGGTACATTTTTAGAAAGGTATTTGAAAGACCTTTCCAACGAGTTCAAAATATTGAAGATCTGATTACCATATCAAAAGTTATTAGCACTTAAGTGTTGTTTATGTACTTTTTTAAGGCCGGATCTCAGATATATTGATGAAAACGTTGTCCGGATCTATCATGCGACCTGTCGTTGGATAGGTAAACATAAGACCTTTCCAACGATTACAACAGATTGAAGTTCTGAGTACCCTATCATAAGTTGTAAGCACATAAGTGCCCTGAATTATGATGATCTGACTACGCAATCTGAAGGTATGAATAATGAAATTGATTGAATACTGAAAGGTCCGCCCTTTTGTGTCTATTTCGGAAAGCAAAAGCAAAGCAAGTTTCTACTCATTTCTGGGCGCCCGAAGGTTATGTGTGGTGAGTCACCCAAAACCTCTCTCACGCAAATGGACCGACGTTTTACTTACCTTTCGATAGAAAGATAGATTTCGAAAAGCATTACCTGCTAAATGTGAGGAACGCACCAACCACCTAAAGGTGGATTAAGTAACGTTTTTTACAATAATTTGAATATTCGCCATCCAAAAAAAAATTAAATTATTCGCTCTACAGCATTGCCTTGGCGTTCTCGATTGCGAGATTCCTACTCAAAACTAAGTGTCCGAAGGCTTGATTGTTGAGGCAATTGCAAACCTCTTTTCACATTTTAGCTTCCATCCATCCATCCACTGACGATCTTTGGATTGTGAGTCCAACTGCCTGCCAGCGACTCCACCGAGGCAGGACCCAGGGAGACGACTCCTACACCTGGACTGAGCTATCGACCTATCCCTTTTGGTTAGACCGGGGCCAACATTTACTTCCCCGTCCGACGGAAGGAGACGACGACGGTATCGCGAATAATCGTTGAAACCTCCCTCTCCTCTCAAGAAAATGAGTCAATAATAACAAAACAAAACGAAACAAACCACCAACCTCCCGGTTTTCCTTGGGTCATTTCAAGGTAACGTCGTCACACCCGCATCCAAGGACGACAAAACATTTTTCCCAAACAGGTGCGTGTCCCATCGGGCACCAGATGCGGATTACATCAAGTGCGACGGTTAATTCCTGGAGCAAAGTAGAGGAAAACTTTTGCAGACGATTCTGTGAAAAATGTGCGTCCTTCTTTTTCTTTGAGTGGCATTCCTGCGGCAAAAATGCATTTATCATCTGATTTTTACCCAGCACCCCTTTTGGAAGAGTTATGATTCTAGTTTTATAAAAAAGAGGTGCAGACTGGCCACAGGTACAATTGAATAGCTATTTTATGTGTCTAGTAGTCAAAATGCAAGAGAAAGGGTAAAACAATCATTACTTTCCAAAATCTTCAATGTTTTAGCCAATCAGTTTGGGACACCACTTTAGGTTTACAATAAGTCTAAGTTTCCCTTTACCGTCTCATCTGATAACTTTGCCTGCCCTACTAAGGATCCACTCGAGAAAAAGGGGTTCTTTAAACTCAATCACGACCGTCGTTCAGAGCTCCCCTGCACTCCCACAAACGGCAAATTAACTCGTCAGAATTCAAATCTCTGATTACAAGGGACGGGCGCTTGATTTGAGAAATTTTCCAAAGTGATTATCCCACCTCGGAACATCGCACTCATTACATTCCGGGGGCTTGATTTGCCTCTTACGGAATTCTGCCCGGAGCGCTTCTTCGAAATTATTTCCTTATCTCGACGAGCCACCGTGAAGCGGGTTGGAGCACACATTTTTCTTATACTCTTCCTGTTTTATTTCAATTTTTACAAGCTCTTTCCCCGCCCAAGTAAGGATTCTTTGAGCGCAGGTAGTAGCGCGCTCTAATTTGATACCCACCACCATCACTTCACCACTTGCACCTCCACCACCGGAAGAAGCTGTGGGAGGTGGGGGTGAGAGTGCAGAGAATCTCTCGTCATTAACATATTTTCCTTTCACGCGCTGGATCTGAGACTTTTTCTCGCTTCTCTAAGCATGGCAAAGGTAAAAATCCCGACCGGTCGTTGTGCCACGTGCGAAGAAGGAAATACTGCGTGCCATACGGGAAATTCTCGAGGAAATTAAGTTGCAAGCATGTGGAGTCGGAACCGGACTAGGAGTTGGTACAGTCGGAAAGTTTTTAGAGTTAAAGTTGGAGTCTAAAAAAAACCCAACCATCCACTTTAACAACCCCCAGGTCTTTTGTGGTCTCTATTACAAGTTTCTGCTCGAACCTAGGTGCCCGAAAGCTTGAATGGGGAGGGCACCCAAACCTCTTTCTACTCCAAGGAGCCATCCACCCAGGGCTCGACCTTTGGATAGCGAGTACAACCGGCGCCAGCGATGCACAGTAGGAAAAATCGAGACTTAATTGATGACGGTCAATTAGAACATTCAACCAAGATTATTCTTATGTGAAAAATTCCGAGGAATCGATTGGTGAGAATCCGCGAAAATTTGCGCAAAGCCCGTTTAAGACCGATTCACCCTATTTGTTTACTGTTTTTATTAATCTCAAATATGTTGCTGAAATGCTCAAGGCGTTTACTCAACTTTCTCTTCTCTACTCCATCGAAATTATATAAAGTACATTTTGCTGGTTTTCACTATCAACAATCGATTCCTCTGAATGTTTCACTTAAGAAAAAGTTATGTCAAAATCCGGGTTCGCAACGACTGATTATTTTTTAATCTTTCTGGTTTCGACAAGACTGCACGCCAAAACCAGAAAGGTTATGTCAAAATATTGAACATTTCAGCAACATATTTAAAACTAATAAAGACTGCAACGGGGACCCGTGGTGTTGAGGTAAGCGTGATTGCCTCTCACCCAGTCGGCCTGGGTTCGATCCCAGACGGTCCCGGTGGCATTTTTCGAGACGAGATTTGTCTGACCACGCCTTCCGTCGGACGGGAAGTAAATTTTAGCCCCGGGCTAACCTAAAAAGGCTAGGTCGATAGCTCAGTCCAGGTGTACGAGTCGTGTCCCTGGGTCCTGCCTCGGTGGAGTCGCTGGTAGTCAGTTGGACTAACAATCCAAAGGTCGTCAGTTCGTATCCCAGGATGGATGGAAGCTAAGGTGTAAATATAGGTTTGCAATTTCCTCAACAATCGAGCCTGGAAGTATTCTTTAAAGCAAATTTTACAGTTTTACAGAGAACTCCCAAAGCAGCAAACAACCACGGCACGACCGGAGACGACTGTGGCAGCCAGCGAGAAGAAGCATTAATCTAATTTTAACGCACTTCCGACTCCAGACGCCTCAGCGAGCTTAGTAACATCAGCCAACAACTTTGGGTATAATTACACGGCGTGCCTACCTTTCGCCCACACAAACTGATTCTAGATATGAGTGAAGGGCGAGGGGGAAGAAGATTGAAAAGGATACGGAAACGCTTCATGTGCTTCTTATTTTTCTCACATGTGGTGTCGTCGTCGTCCTCATCCACCATGAGTTTTGCGGGGATTTTCCCCCCAGGCAGGCGGAAAAATCTACCTCAACAGCTGGTGGCAGCAGCCAGCAAGCCTCGGCAAAATAATCAGAAAGAAAAGTGTAGGAAACAGATGGTTGGATGATTTCGTTGAAAATTGTTGAACTGAAACATCGCAGCGGGGTACAAAGGTGTAGGTGCCTTTCAGAGTTTTTTTTTTTGTTTCGTGGTATTGATTGATAATGACTTTAATGTTTGTGATATAAAATAAAATATAAAAGTTAAACCATTTTTAACAAAAGTAAACTAGTAGGTATTTCGAGAGACAAATTTCAGAGAATTCGACGGTTTCTTGGAATTTCAATTATTTTCGATTTTTTTATCGTACAATCTTCTTTGAAACGAAAAAAATAAACACTATTGTATTTTATATATTTTAATAATTAAACTATTAGTGATATGTATATTAAAGTGTAACAAAAATGACTTTTTGGCGGGCATTCAGGGGTTTGTTCCAGTGAACATACTGAGCCCAAAATCCAAAATATGAGCTTGATTCGACGTAACAGGAGCTGGCGCTTTAACCGCATTTACATTTAACCCGTAAACAGCATTTAACCTGTAAACAGAGATTTTTTACAAAAATGCCAATTTTTTAAGCACTTTGGTCACTGAAGCGATTATTTTCATCATCGTTAGGGTGCAGGCAAACTTCTTGCGCATCTTTTGGTATATATATAACATTGAAGTTTGGAGCACACTGGAGCTCGATACAGACCTTCCAAGTTTGGCATTTTTTTCGAAAAATCGTCCCCGGCAAAAAAGATATGCGTCACACCTCGCGACACCCGAGACGCCATTAGATTTTGTCAGGGCCGATTGTTCGAGAAAATGCGAATCTTTGAAGGTCTATACTGAGCTACAAGGTGCTCCAAACTTCAATGTTATATATGAGCAGTTCTCTACGGAAGCGGTCTTTTTTCTATAATTTTAATTTTTGTATTTTTTAATCCGGCTGAAACTTTTTTGGTGCCTTCGGTATGCTCAAAGAAGCCATGTTGCATCATTAGTTCGTTCATATAATTTTCCATTCAAATTTGGCAGCTGTCCATACAAAAATGATATGTGAAAATTAAAAATCTGTATCTTTTGAAGAAATTTTTTGATCAATTTGGTGTCTTCGGCAAAGTTGTAGGTATGAATAAGGACTACACTAGAAAAAAAAGTATACACGGTAAAAAATATTGGTGATTTTTAATTTCACTTCTTGTCGCTAAAACTTGATTTGCAAAAAACACCATTTTTATTTTATTTTATTTTTTTTAATATGTTTTAGAGGACATCAAATCACTTTTCAGAAATTTCCAGAATGGGCAAAAAATCTTTGACGGAGTTATAATTTTTTGAATCAATACAGATTTTTTCAAAAAATCGAAAGATTGGTCGCAATTTTTTCGATGTTAAATCGAATTTGAAATCAAAAAGTTCTTTAGTGAATTTATGATAAAGTGCACCGTTTTCAAGTTTAATCAATTTTTGGGTAACTTTTTTGAAAATAATTGCAAATTTTCATTTTTAAAATTAGTGCTCATGTTTGTCCACCTTTGGAATTTTTTTTTGAAAAAGCTGAGAAAATTCTTTATATTTTGCTTAATTGAACTTTGTTGATACGACCCCTAGTTGCTGAGAAATTGCCATGCAAAGCACAAAACACACACACACACATCTTTACAATACATTAAATATATTTGAAGTTTTTAACTTCAAGTCAAACAGAGATCAAGTCATTCATGTTTCTTTATGTCATGCTGCATTTTTTCATGTGAACATTACTTTTAATTTACTATTGGAATGTTTATCTTTTCAGCTCTTCTTACAGAAAGTTTTCGAAAACCATACCAAAATGTCATATTCTTGAGATTTCTTATAGGTTTGGATCCGGGGAACAATTTAATAAAACATCGCTAGCGCTTGGGATCAATCCCGAAAAGATACAAGACATATAAGAAATCTTGAAAATGTGAAAATTTGGTAGGGTGTTAGGAGGTTTTTTTCAAAGAAAAGGTAAAAGACCAATTTTTAAACTACCAAACATACGCGAATATCCCCTAGTTTTCAAACATGCCTAAAATCATTTAGTAAGTAATTATCTTTGTTCAAAAACAAAATCGAACGAATAACTGATATCATCAAATCGTCTGTTGTGTGCTATTTTGGGACAAAGACCATTTAGTACTTTTCGAGAAAATCGATTATTCAAATTTGATGGTAAATAATTTCAAAACTATTAATGATGAAGTCAAACTGCCTGAAGCAATCGGTTCGTAAACTAGCGCTAAGCAAAAGCTCCATGTTTCAACTTATTTGGTTACACCAGTTAAAAGATACAGTAAATTATGTAAACAAAAATCTGAAAAGCATGTCAAAAGTGTATATTGCGATATCCGGGAAACGGAAGCGAGTTATCAAAATCGGGTTAAAGCATCTTGTAGTGTTTGTTAAGTGTAGCAAAACGTCATCATTAACTCATTTTCGACCAAAATGGTCTATGTCACAAGATAGCACACAGCTGACGAAATGTAAAATTGATTCAAGGTTATGAAACAACTTACGATGAGAAGACTTCCATTAACTGAATTTATTTGTGAACAGTGTGGGATAACACGAAGTCGGACAGAATCATAACAAAACATCGAAAATCAATAAAAAAAATCTAAACCCTCGCTCGAAAAGTCTATGAAAATGCCAGTTCCACGAATTCAAGCATGAAGCATATGCGATCAAAGCTTTAAGCATACTCCTTAGCATAACAATTGAAATCACGGCAGGCAAACATCGAGTAATCTGATTTTCCACCCATTACAAAGCGATTTCGTCTACTTTTTTCAATAAACCAGTAGAATAACCTCAAAACCCGTATTCCATTAGAATTTCAATGAGCTGGGAAATAATCAACGAGGGTGAGTGCGGTTTTCCAAGGATACTGAAGAGCGCAGGATGAAAAAAAAATGGTGAAAAAAGGCAACATTTTCTTTCATTCGGTCCATATACCACACATCGACTCGTCCACGGAAAAGTGACGTCCTGCCGATTCAGCAAAATGGGGTATAATGATGCTGAATATGATGTTTTACGCTTGAGAAGCGTGTGAGTGTCACCCCAGCCAGTGTGAAAAAGGGACGATTTTTTCCTTCGTCCTGTGATGGAATAAAAAGCGTCACTTGACATCCCTTCGTCCCCGGGTCACACCACACCCATCATCGATGAGAATGAAATCGACGACCGAACCGAACCGAACCGAACCCGGTGACCCTTGCTGTCTTTCTCCATTGATCCCTTCAAAGTGAACGTGGGTGTGGGTTGGCGCTTTTGAATGTAAGTTTGCGATCAACTTTCTGTATTGGAAATTCGTCCCCCACTCTCCTCCCAACTCCCTTGTTCATTGATTCTCTTGTGATCTGAGCACGCTCCAGTGCTGATGCCGATCGAAAGAAGACGAAACGAAACGCCTGACCAAACACATTTGCATATATGCAAAGTGTCGTTTTACAGTACATGTGTTAAGTTTGTCACCCATTTCCCACCCTTCACGGGGAGGAAAAAAATACCGGTCGGTTTGGTAAACAAAACGTTCCGAGGGGAGAGCGAAAAAAAACCAAGTTGTTGTTGCTGAAAATTGGAAGTGCGCAAACCAAATAGGGGGAAAAATATAGAAAACTTCCTCGAGTGTGCCACTTTTGACAATGGAGTGTTTACGGTATAATCATTGACTAGATGAGGGTGAAGGAGGAAACCACAACGACGCATCGAAAATTGTTTTTTGAAAGTTTTTTCTACTTGACGCAAAGAAAGAAAAAAGGCTGGAAGGATAATCCAATGGCCATATTGAATTCAGTTTGCCTTTGTTAGTAGCTATATGAAAACGGTGCTTTTTTGAAATGGATCATTATATTAAAAACTTGACAAATGGAAAATACTAAAACTACAAGAAGCTAACACCCTACTGACATTACTTATGACTGATTTATAAACAAATAATAACAACCAACAAAATTTCTGCGCTGGCTCAACTTAAGGGGAAGCATGAGCTTTGGGGTCCCCAGAAACACGTGCATTTTGAATTTTTCAAAAATATTTAGACAAGGTCGAATAGTTTTTCTTCAATTTTTGTATGGAGAATTGGCGCTGTTCACTTCTGCAATTTTTTGGTTGCATGAAAGTGTGACGTTCGGCTCCCCAACACCGCCATAAATCTCCATATAAACTTTAAAGAAAAACCTTTCGAGTTGAGCCTGCGCAGTCATTTTTGTCTTTTTTTTATAGGTCAGTGTAATTTTTATATAACCCATACTATAACTTGAAGTACCGTCAACTGGGGTGAATTGGGACACATGGGGCGAATTGGGACAGCAGTTTTAACCATGTTAGAGCATAATATTTTGATTTTTCTGGATGGTTTCGGATAGAACAGACTCAGACCAACAAAATGTGTACATCCATTTCCAAATTTAAAACCTTTAAGTGCTCTAAACACTGCTGTCCCTATTCAGACTGTAGTCCCGATTCACCCCAGATGACGGTATATTGGTTATCGAAAATGTACTTTTTTTAAGATAAATCTTGGTACCGGCTTAAAAAAACAGTTTTGCTTAACTTAAACTCAATGAATATCATTTAGCGGCACCTTCGCGAATAAACATCGACCCAGACAAAAAAACTGATCAAATCAAATTTTGTTTTTCAAGATGTGACCGAAAATTGCCACCCTACTAAGCGCTCATAACTAAAGCTGTGGTCTTGCTTGAAGTGATATTAATTTTTAAGAAAACCTTCACCAAAAATGTACTCCAACCTGCAGCAGAGAAAATCCCAAAAAATCAAACACCCTCATTAAACAGTACAACGATGATAATTTATCGTCTCGAAGAGAGACCCATTTGTTACGAGGAGGGAGATAAGAATAGAATAGCTCTCCTCGAAACAGACTGCTACCGGGGCCATGTGCCATGTTCCAAAAAAGGTGCAAACCCACTGCTTCCTGCCCGCTCGCTCTTGGGATGTTACGTCAGGTGCAGAAACTTCAGTCTTTGCCTGAAATAAAGAAAGGAAGCAGAAAAAGAATCCCCGGAAAGCTTAGGGAAGCAGCGTGTTCACATTCACCTCATTTATCACAATTTTCACATCGCTTCCCTTTTTTTTGCTCTGCTCTCCAGAAAGCTAATGTAAGTGTGTTCCGAGTAAACATATACACACACAGGACGCCTCACCTGGCCGCTACCGTCCACCACTTTCCGTCAGTTCAACGGTTAAAGGTTGACCCTGTCTTGAAACCTTTGCAGCCCGCAGAGGGATATTGTTTGCGACTACCGTAAGTCAGAGATACTTTCATTTTTAAGTGCACTGCATTACAATTCAAAAAACAAAAAGATTGTTTTTCAAATCGAGAAAACTCATTTGAAAGTCAGGTTGTAAAAAACGTTTTATTCAATAAAAAGAAACAGATTCAAAATGACCGAAGTGTTTTTTTTTTCTAATTCGCGAAATATCAGTATCAATTTCAAAATTATCTAGCAATAACTTGAGCTCACTTGTACGCTTGTGACTAACATAAAATCGGCACATTCCGGCGTTGCAACGTGACGAAATTTTCCATATTTTTTCGACATATGTCTCGTATCATTTTAAAACCGCTCCAAAACTTGAATGACAGATCGGATAAGAAATAGATTTTTCGTGAAACTACTTCGTGTTCCTGTCACTCTTGAACGACGAAACAGCCTACTTTTCTGTACTAATGATAACAGAATCAAATAGTAACCCTTTTCAAAACAAATGCTGAAAAGTTCTACTTTTCAGCACTGAAATGGATGCTGAAAAGTTGAACTTTTCAGCACTTGTATTTTTTGATTTATGCGATTGCATGAACATTTGTCCAATAATTCTGTACAAAATGTGTTTTCGGAACTGCAAAAAACGTTGTATGAAACTCGTTGCAAAACTAAATTTTTTCATCACTCGTTGTATTTATACAAATAATAATACGACTCGTGCTGAAAAAAATCTACTTTTTGCAACATGTTGCATAAACAACTATTTTTCAAGTGGTGACTATGGGAAACTTTTTTATGTCAAACTTTTCATTTGCTACATAATTAATCTGTGACGTAGCAACGAAGTGAGAAACAGCGAAATTTTGACCCTTTTAGGTTTCATAGAACTTAATATAACTTAATTTTTAGAAATGTTGCATGGAGAAAATTCCAAGCAGGGAGGGGAAATGAAAATTTCGAAGATTAGGTGATTGAGGTTTTTGTACGATTCCATACTGATGGGCTATTAGATAAGTGCGCTGACCACGAGGACGCGCTGTCTTGTTTTTGCATGCTCATTTTCATTTCTTTTGTGTCGCTTTTTGTGTGCTTAGGTGAGTGGTTATTATAATTAAATAATGGCATCATAAGTGCGCTGCCCACGGGGACGAGCTGTCTTGTTTTTGCATGCTTATTTTCATTTCTTTTGTGTCGCTGTTTGTGTGCATGGGGTGATTGGTTAATATAATTGAATAATGTCGTCATAAGTGCAGTGCTTCTGGGAACGCGCAGTCCTGTTTTTTCGCGATAATTTTCGTCGTAAATGAACGTAAAAATTTATTCCAACTGGCAGTTTTATTATTAATTCATCAAACTATCGATTTTATGAAGAGTAAAGCGTCATTTTTTTACTATTTTTGAAATTTGCTCGCGTTATCTAAATTGTAAAAACAGTAAAAATATACTGATAAGTCCAGCCCATAGCACTACTGCTCGGCTGGCACGCGTTCGATAAAAAACTTTTAAATAATCAATTATCTATCTTTCCGCAGCCGGCTGCCTAAGATTTAAAATTTTCAACCGATAAACAAAATGCTCATGGTCACATCACTGCCACTCGTGAATCCTGACCTCATACCCATCTACTAACCCCCTCAAAACTCATGTGATACTTTGTCGGAGATGCAGTCGATTGGGCGGTCTCTATCACTCAAGTATCGGACTAACATTCCCATCCACTTCCCTGTGACCCTACCACTGGTCGTGGCCGGCGCCGGTACTGATCAGCATGATAGGGGCCTTTGAGAAGTTGCGAAGCGAGGAAAGATAGCTCCCACTTATCTTCCACGGCTCGTGGATGTAACTTCTGGAGGTCCTGGTCAATAACGGAGTAGCAACTGCGGGTGGGCACTTATGCTTATGCTTATGATTCCATACTGATGGGCTTTTATTTGTGCATTTTAATTATTAATTTTTAAATCCATTTAATGTCAATTTGCTACTTTTTCGTTGTTGTTCACGATTTTATAGCTCGAAATCGTAACGATATCAAAACATTATTATATGGAACTTTCATGTGAAATTTCAAGAGTGCGAGAGTTTTAAGTTTTTCGAAAAGGTGATGATTTTGACCATTTTCGACAAATTTTTGGATATTTCTTGTTCAATTAATTGACTTTTAGGGTTTTAAACTTCGAAAAAAATGGTTCAAATGTGTCGAAACTATTACTTTTTCAAAAAACTTTTTCGTTGAATTCGGATAACTCGTGAAAAATACACACAAACTCCTTTATAATTATGAATCTTTTTTTTTTTTTGTTCTGTCTGCACTACAACTTTGTATAACATTGGTATACTCTTAAAAGTAACCCATGATTTACTTTGTACAAAATGAAAATAAATTCCGCTCTGGACTGGATATTGCTGATACATAATTTACTATTATTTTCCCATCTATTGAGATGTCTCTTGATTTTTATAAATGAGTAACGGGAAATGGCAGCAATTCAAACGTTTTTGAATTTTATGAAGAGTTTTTTTTCGATACTTTGAGTACGTCATCAAATCGGGCGTCTCTTTGACAAGAACAAAATCACCCCGTAGGACAATGTTTGACAATAATCGAAGAGAGGTCGCGGTAACTTTTCACGCTGTCGTGTGAGTTGACTGAGAATTACCACGATATATTTTTCATTCAATCTTAAAAAAGGATTAACAACAAAGTTAGACTATTTTTACAATCATTTTGTTACAGGATTGGGTCCGTTACTCGAAACCTTTGAAATTGAAATACATCGTGCTTGAAAAGAAATCATGGAAGAAATTTATCAAACCAACCATTTTTTCCACATCGACGTCGTCGTGCTATCTTGTCGCACCCGCCATTTCGACGTTCCGAGAAAAATGCATTTTAATGTTTGACCTTAAATAAACAAAAATGAGTGCACGCAATGCAAACAATAACAAACACGTTTTGTTTGGCTTACCATTTTGTGAAGTGTCCCGAAGTTTGGTTGAAGTTGATTGCTGGAGTCCCGAGTTATAATTACAAATGTTTACGGTAGTCTGACTTGTACGTGCGTCTAACGCGTTCTGACCTGGAAGCCCTTTGGCCAGTTGTCGCACTTACATCAATTTTAAGGCTGTGTCTAGATAGCACAACAAGATTGAAACTTCTTTCAAAAATGGACGGAGATTTTTCGGATTTCGTTGAATATCGAATATTGGGTATCTGTGAAGGTTAAAAGGTAAAGCATTGTGAGCTGCACAAAATGGCGTTCTTAACTCAATTTGGCTCAAAATGCACATACGATAAGTTGTCACGACGACGATGACATGACAATATCTTAGTAACGATCGGTCCAACTGTCATTATTGAAATTGTAACCTTTGTGGATATTTTAGGATAAAAACATTTTCAAATATTGGAGTTGCTAGGCAAAAGTTTCAATGCCACTCCAGTGGACAGTTTCGCGAGGCCATTCCCACAGCAACACTGCCAGTGCAGGAGAGATTGCTTAAGAATATGCTTTCAGTCCCACTCAGAGAGATAAAAATAAAGTACCAAATGGCCAAAGTTCGGAATGCATCAACCAGGCAACCAGCCAACCGAACCGAACAGGACAAAGCAGTAGCAGCAGCAGTTCCTCAGCAGTTTTTACGGCTCTTTACCAGTTACATACACACACAGCACCGGGACAGCCGCTGTGGGAAAATGATTACGAGTGCGGCATCGTCGCTGAGAGTTGCTCGACGTCGGACTTGTTTTCCCACCCACCCTTCACCACCCCCTTCGTGGACATGGACTTTGTTGCCACTTTCCGGGTGATTGTGTGAGCAAAGAGCACACACTCACATACACACACAGAGAAGATAAATAGGAACTGCTTGGAGGCGCTTAGCCTATATGCTCGCACGATGATGTCAAGTAAGGCGTGTGTGGCCTTATGTGTGGGTGTGTGCATCTGTTTGTAAGTATGTGAACCCAGGAAAAGTGGTGAAAACAAACAGAACGAAAGTAGGATTGATTACGATGGGATTTTCCCGGCTAAGCGGAATATTTATTTGCATTTTGTCGCATTCAATTACCGAAGCGATACTTTCGTCTGCCACCAGCGAGTTTAAGGTATAATGTTGAGCAGCGGCATTCCCCCGTGAGTAGGGGAAACTTAACGGAAACGGAAATCTTTGTACCTCATGTCACTTGATTTCCTTTGGCTGGTTCTTTTCAAGAAAAAGAGTAGTCACGTAAAATGATTTTTTTTTTCTAAACAATTTTAGCAAATCATATGACGACGAGAGCTTTTTGCAACGAGCTGCAAACAAATAATGTTGTAATTCCTAAAAGCACTTTTGTATTGGATTTTTCAATTAGACGTTTGTTCCCAGGCATTAGTTTGGCATCTGTGTATAAATTTACTTAAAAACCAAAACAGTGTCAAATAGAAATACTTTTTATACAAGTGCTAAAAAGTCAGAACTCTTGTTTTTGTTGATGAAAATTTGGCCATTTCGTTACTTTCTTTCGACCAACAGTAAAAGTAAGTATTTTAAAGACGGCATTTCATAAAGATAACATAAGATGTTACAAAAAACCAAGTGGGCGTAGCAACAATAAGGGGGTGCACATGGTTGCTTAAGAGGCAGTATTTGTAGATTCTGCTCGGTTTGTTCTAGAGGTCGTATCGAGTTGCTCCGATTTGAATGAAACTTTCAGCGTTTGTTTGTCTATGCATGAGATGAACTCATGCCAAATATGAGCCCTCAACGACAAAGGGAAGTGGGATAAAACGGGCATTGAAGTTTGAGGTCCAAAACACATGAAAATTCTTAAAATTGCTCTCATTTCCGTAAAACTTCATCAATTCCAACTCTCTTAGATGCATTCGAATGGTCTTTTGAAGCCCTTCAAAATGTGCTATAGACATCCAGGATTGGTTTGACTTTTCTCATAGTTTTTGCAAATTACTGTTAAAAATTGATTTTTTTAAAACCTTAATAACTTTTGGCAACAGCCTCCAACACCCATACTCCCATAGGTCAAAAGTTAGGGAATTTCATGGACTATAAGCCTACGGTATTAACTTTTTGGCCAATCGCAGTTTTTCTCATAGTTTTTCGATTTTTCTAGAACAAACATTTTACAACGTCAGTTTTTGCTCTGTAGGCCTCCATAGCGGCACTTTTTGGTCTCAATTTTGACATATTCGGAATCCTCAGAAAAATTTACATTAGATTGAGGTGTTGGAATTTTGAATTTGATTGGAAAAAATGCCATTTAGAATTAATTAAAATATTATTTAGAATTTTGTCGGATTAGGGGTAAACAAGTTTTCGCCTACTTGATACAGCATTTGACGTATTGATCATAGGGTAAATAAGATCTATTTCTTTTTTCAAAAATGTTTTATTTAATTATTTTTTAAATCAAAATTACAACTCCAATACTTCTAACTTACGTGAAATTGACCGAGGATTCCGAATATGACAAAATTGAGACCAAAAAGTGCCGTCTTCTTGGCCTACAGGGCAAAAACTAACGTTGTAAAATGTTTGTTCTAGAAAAATCGAAAACTATGAGAAAAACTGCGATTGGCCAAAAGTTAATATCGTAGGCTTATAGTCCATGAAATTAACTTTTGACCTATGGGAGTATGGGTAGGCTAAAGTTATTAAGGTTTTAAAAAACAACAAATTTGCAAAAGCTATGAGAAAAGTCAAACCAATCGTGGATGTCTAAAGCACATTTTGAAGGGCTTCAAAAGACCTCGAATGCATCTAAGTTGGAATTGATGAAGTTTCGGAAATGCGAGCAATTTTAAGATTTTCATGTGTTTTGGACCTCAATTCCCGTTTTACCCCACTTCCCTTTGTCGTAGAGGGTTCATATTTGGCATGAGTTCATCTCATGCATAGACAAACAAACGCTGAAAGTTTCATCCAAATCGGAGCACCTCGATACGACCTGTTTCACATCGGTGAAAAACTCGCTCTTAAGATGATTGTGTAGTATTTATGCTTGACATTTACAATTTTATTTATTGGCGGAGAATTCTCTTAAATTCAATTATGTCGATTGAATTCTGGCCAGGGAGCCCACATTTGTCATACTTTGACGAAACTAGCATTTGTTGACATCAACTTAAAAAAATTCGAGTTTTGAAACTGGCACCGTGCTTAAAATAATGTTAGGTTGAAGGTTGAACAAATTGAAGAAACATTCTATTGAATAATAATTCATTCTTTTTAATTCTCATAGTTAAGCTTCATTCTAAACAAACAACAACACACTTTCATAAAAAGAACTGTTGACCCCAAAAACGTTCTTTGGCAGTACCCATTATCCCTCCGTTTGACCATTGCTGTTCTCATCTTTCACTCTGCCCAGCGATGGATGAAAATCTCCCGAAAAGTTTTTTTCCTCCCACTCCCACAAACATCTCGGTCACACCAGCTTCCAACAGCTCGTTTTCCCATCCCGCGCAAATCTTATCAAGGAAAAACTTTCTACCCTTCGCACTCGAAGAAACATTAAGCCCAAATTGGATGTTACATATCTATTTTGTCGCATTTTTCTCCGAAGGGAAGTTTATTCTATCATTTAGACAGCCCGTCCCCCAAACCCTGCTCCGGGGGCGTTGGCAAAGTCGCCACCGGAGACACGTTTTTGCTCGGAATTTGTTTACATCATTAGCCAAAGTGAGTGATAACTTTTACGTTTTCTCGCACACACACACACACACACACACACACATACACTCGCACGCACGCAGTGTTGTCAGCTTTTCTTCTATCAAAATGACACTGTCTGCCACCACAATCTCGCGCCATTTCGAGAGGTTAGGGACAGCTTCAAACAAAGTGGGAAGAAACACTTGGTTTACTGGATTTCGTTCGGCACCTGGGGAGGGCTTTAAGAGGCTTATGTATCATAGAAGTGAGAGCAAGATGTGATTTTATTGTGTCGATTGAAATTTTGTGGTATTTTATGAAAAAACATGTTTTGAAACGAAAGCACAACTCTACATTATTAATTTGTCGACTCCTTGAGAAAGGGTACCTGAGATTATTGCAACCAGTACTGAAAATAAAAATAAATAGGGTATAAATAAATTCTATTAGTCAATTTAATATAATGAAGATTCAAAGAAGGCACGTGGTTTTTAAAACTGATCCCATAGCATTTAAAGTTAATTTTTTTTAAGTGGACAGAAGTGCACTGCCGCTCTAATCTAGTCCGTCCAATATGTAAAAACAGCAAGCCGAGAAAAACACAAGGCAAATTTGTCCCGCCCCTAAGGCTACGTGTTAGAATTTCGCGAAAAAGTGGAATTAGCTAAGGTTTTCTGGAATAAACTACTGAATTTTATTGTCTTTTTTCTGATAGTTCACATGATTTTGAACCAAACTGCATCAATAATTCAAAATTGACAAAATTGCATAGGGGACGGACTTGATCTGAGTGGCAGTGCACAACATAATCAAATTACATAAAAAGTACTTTGCCTACTAAAGTATAAACAACACAAAACTATTTTCGCTCGCTTAAATCGTCCCAGTAGACTCCTTTCAAGCTGTCGTCTGCTGTAGCAAATTATCACGTGCAACAATGTGTTCATTTTATATGACCATGTTTTCAACTGAAACTGCAAACAAAAACGAAACATACTTGAGCTCCCAACGAAGAAGATTCATTAAAGATTTCAGCTAACGACTTTAAGCAGCAAAACTGCATGCAAACTTTCTATTGTTGGTGCACTAAAATGGGATTTTATTTAGGAAAGGCTCAAAAATGGATTGTTCCAGATGAAATTTATTATTCAATTTGAGTGTGCTGCTGAAAAAAATGTTTTAGAAAAAGTTACTGTTAAAATTTTCGTTATTGGACCTTTTCAAAGCAAAGTCAAACATTGTTCACTATATCGTAAGCTTTAGCTACAGTATCCAGCAGGGGAATCCCGGCTAGAAAGTACTGGGAGAACAACGACAAGAAAAGCATTCCTTTGAGCTGATGTTGTTTTTGCATCAGCCAAGCACTCATTGTGCTTTTCGTACGACAGCATAGAGGAGCTTTCCTCCAGACAAGTATTTAGTACATTCTCGTGTCGTCATACGTTTGCATGTGCCGAGCTGTGCTGTGCATTTGGCTGGCACCAAGAAAAAGCTTCGAAGGTGTCGAAAGAAGTGCTCATATCCTAAATCTCACTCTTTTCGAAGCTGGTCTTTACACCCTTAAGGGTAGTTTTTTTTCTCCCTCTCCGCAGGAAACTTCACTCGTTTCCATTCGACAAAGGCAACCGAGATTCTTAGAATCTTTCCTGAGCTGCTATAGTATTTGCCGAGTACCTGCATTATAAATCCTCTTTCTTTATGTAGATTTTTAGTTGAAAGCAAACAAACTAATAACTTAGCACCTCCCGGTGCTTCGTCTCGCAAGGATTTTCTCCCTTCATCGTGGCCACTGCTCAGGTTCTACTACCACATTTCAACCATTTTGGTGAAAGTTCTGCGACTGAGCCAGTGGTGTCTTTCCGTTGTAAACCACTAAAATTATTAGCAACAGAAAACCATTGAAACCTAAAAAAAGATCAGTAATGTGGAAGCAAGGATGAGTTTTAATTCTCGAAATTCTTAAAACCCTTAGGTAGATTACTGTATATTTGAGTTAATCCTTCGTGCATGTTTGGTAGCAGGCTTGGCCGAATCGTTAAGCTGTCCGCTTAGTAAGCGGAAGATCATGGGTTCGATTCCCATTTGTTCCAACCTTCCATCGGATGGGGAAGTAAAACGTCGGTCCCGGTCTTGGATGTTAGGCCGTTAAGTCATTCCAAGTGCAGCAGTCGTCTCCATGCTTTAAGTACAAACAACACACCAAACCAAGCCTGCTCCGGTGGAATCGCTGGCGGCGGGTTGGACTCGCAATGCAAAGGTCGTCAGTTTGAACCCTGGAGTAGAAGGTTCCTTGAAGTAAAAATAGGTTTGGGTGCTCTCCCCATTCAAGCCTTTGGACTCCTAGGTTCGAGCAGAAACTTGCAAAAGAGACCACAAAAGACCCGGGAGTCGTGAGAGTGGATGGTTTGCTTTGCATGTTTTTAAGCTTACTTTTGCCATGAATGAATGTTTTCGATTAAATAAAACTTTTTTTCCGGAATAAAAAGGATTTCTTATCCATGAACACCACAGGCCAACGCCACAAACGGGACAACCGGAAATGCTCTCAATTTCTTATTTCCATCCACGAGTCTGGGGCAAAGAACAACAAACTTTGTTTGTGTTGTATCCAGCACGGTATTCTGCTAGTTGACCCTAATCACCCCGTCTTTCACTCAGACAAGCGCGCGCACATGCACTCACATTTTCACTTCAAGCACTCCACTCTCACGAGCTCAGAGATGTCTTTGGCACGATCCTGACGGTTTTTTTTTTAATTTATATTTATTCAAATTTCTTTTCCATGTACATTCATTCAGTTAAAATATTATTGAGTGTCCAATCACAAACGATGACTTTTCACCTCAATTTTAAATACTAGCAACTTTCATTTATTCATGAAATATTGTAGCTTTCGCTATTCAGTGATTTCAAATGTAGGAGGTCCTACATGTACAAAAGGGAAAAGGGATACCTTAAAACTAACTTATAAACTATATAAAGAGCGGATCAATGCAGCTGAAGACTGCAATGATTTTTGTCGAAATGCATCAATTATCTTATTGGACATAACATCCAAAGTGTCAACTTCGGCTAATTGATGAAGTTCACTGGCGCTAAACCAGGGAGGAAGTTTCAGAATCATTTTCAGAATTTTGTTCTGAATCCTCTGAAGTTTTTTTCTTCCTGGTTAAGCAACAGCTTGTCCAGATCGGCACAGCATAAAGCATGGCAGGTCTGAAATTTTTTTTATAAATTAACAGTTTATTCTTGAGACAAAGTCTAGAATTCCTGTTTATAAGTGGATACAAACATTTAATATATTTGTTACATTTAACCTGGATACTTTCAATGTGATCCTTGTAAGTAAGGTTTTTGTCAAAACCAAGTCCAAGATATTTCACTTGATCCTCCCACTTTAAATTTACCTCATTCATCTTTATAATGTGATGACTTTTTGGTTTAAGAAAATCAGCCCTTGGTTTGTGAGGGAAATAATAAGTTGAGTTTTTGCAGCATTTGGAGTAATTTTCCATTCTTTCAAATAAGAATTGAAAATATCCAAGCTTTTTTGTAATCTTCTTGTGATGACACGAAGGCTTCTGCCTTTGGCGGAGATGCTTGTGTCATCAGCAAAAAGTGATTTCTGACATCCTGGGGGCAAATCAGGCAAGTCAGAAGTAAAAATATTGTATAAAATTGGACCCAAAATGCTTCCTTGAGGGACGCCAGCACGTACAGGTAGTTGGTCAGATTTGCTATTCTGATAACATACCTGCAGAGTACGATCCGTCAAATAATTTTGAATAATTTTCACGATATAAATCGGAAAATTAAACCTTTTCAATTTCGCAATCAAACCTTTATGCCAAACACTGTCAAATGCTTTTTCTATGTCTAGAAGAGCAGCGCCAGTAGAATAGCCCTCAGATTTGTTGCTTCGAATCAAATTTGAAACTCTCAACAACTGATGAGTAGTTGAATGCCCAAGGCGAAATCCAAACTGCTCATCAGCGAAAATTGAATTTTCATTAATGTGCGTCATCATTCTGTTAAGAATTATTCTTTCGAATAATTTACTAATAGATGAAAGCAAACTTATGGGCCGATAGCTCGAAGCTTCAGCAGGATTTTTATCCGGTTTCAAAATCGGAATTACTTTGGCATTTTTCCTACTACTGGGAAAATATGCCAAATCAAAACATTTGTTGAAAATTTTAACCAAGCTACTTAAAGTTGCTTCTGGTATTTTTTTAATTAAAATGTAAAAAATGCCATCCTCACCAGGGGCTTTCATATTTTTAATTATTTTGATAATAGATTTTATTTCATTCAGATCCGTATTAAAAACTTCATCTGATGAAAATTCTTGTTCAACAATATTCTGAAATTCTATTGAAATTTGATCTTCAATAGGACTCAAAACATTCAAGTTGAAATTATGAGCACTCTCAAACTGCTGAGCAAGTTTTTGAGCTTTCTCCCATTAGTTAATAGAATATTATCACCATCTTTTAAAGAAGGGATTGGTTTTGAGGTTTCTTAAGAACCTTTGAAAGTTTCAAAAAGGTTTGGAATAAGGTTTAATTTGTTCGACATCTCTTGCGAACTTTTCATTTCGCAGGAGAGTGAATCTGTGGTCAATAACCTTTTGCAAATCTTTTTGAATTCGCTTCAGTGCAGGATCCCGAGAACGTTGATACTGTCTTCGGCGAACATTTTTCAGACGAATCAAAAGCTGAAGATCGTCATCAATAATGGGAGAATCAAATTTGACTTGGACTTTAGGAATAGCAATATTCATTGCATCCAAAATTGCATTAGTTAAAGATTCCAAGGCTGAATCAATATCAGCTTTGGTTTCTAAAACAAAATCATGATTCAAATTATTCTCAATATGATGCTGATACCTGTCCCAATTAGCTTTGTGGTAATTAAACACAGAACTATTGGGTCTGATAACTGCTTCATGAGAAAGTGAAAAAGTTACTGGAAGGTGATCAGAATCAAAATCAGCATGAGTTACTAAAGGACCACAATACTGACTTTGATTTGTCAAAACCAAATCAATTGTTGATGGATGGATGGAACAGAAGAAAAGCAAGTTGGCCCATTCGGGTATAAAACCGAATAAAGACCAGAAGTGCATTCTCTGAATAGAATTTTACCATTGGAATTTACTTTAGAATTATTCCAAGATTGGTGTTTGGCATTAAAATCACCGATAATCAAAAATCGAGATCTATGCCGAGTAAGTTTATTCAAATCCCCTTTGAAATAATTTTTATTTTCCCCAGTGCATTGGAATGGCAAATATGCAGCTGCAATCATAATTTTCCCAAAAGAAGTTTCAAGTTCAATGCCCAAACTTTCAATAACTTTCAACTTAAAGTCACGTAAAGTGGTATAAGTCAAACTACGGTGGATAACTTTTGCAACTCCACCGCCATTTCGATTCATTCGGTTATTAGTTATAACTTTATAATCTGGATCACTTTTCAAATAAGTGCCAGTTTTTAAAAATGTTTCGGTTATAACAGCAACATGCACGTTATGAACTCGTAAAAAGTTGAAAAATTCATTTTCTTTCGCTTTTAAAGAGCGAGCATTAAAATTCATAATATTGATGGAATTACTTAGATCCATGATTAAACTTCAGGGTAAGAACAACATCATTCGCAAATTTTAATCCAATCTGGATTGCTTCCATCATGGATGTAGCATTACTCATTGTTTGAATCAAACCAAACAGTGAGTTTTGCAAAAAAGTCATTTTTTCAAACGTAACATCGCCGAGATCAGAAGATCCCAAAGCTTTGCCAGCAGAAACATTTTCAAATGAGATTTGAGGTACCTGCCCAATTTCAGAAAGATTGGTAGAGGATTTAAAATTTGTGGATGAACCCGAAACGACGTTAGCATAAGAAATGCCATTGTTGTTACCTAACTTTTCCAAGGTAGGGGTATTTCTAGCATTGTTCGAGTGAGACAGCACGAACGTTTGATTTAAAGATGCAGGTACAACCTGACTTTGAGAAAATTTCGGTTTGGATTTCGGCTGATGCTTAGCACGAGAATCCAAAACCTTTTTCTGATGGGGCAATCCCAGAAATTTGATTTGTGATTTCCACCACAATTTGCACATTTAAATTGGGTGACTTCTTTCACGGGACAATTGTCCTTGTCGTGAGAAGAATCCCCGCAAACCATGCATTTTGGAACCATGGCGCAATGATCAGTACCGTGACCGAATGCCTGGCAACGCCGGCACTGGGTCAGATTCTGGCCATTACCGCCATGTTTCTTAAAATGCTCCCACTTTACCCGTACATGGAACAAAAACTGTACTTTGTCCAAAAGTTTCAAATTGTTGATTTCATTTCTGTTGAAATGAATCAGATAAAATTGTGAAGTCAAACCAAAGCGAGAAATATTCCCGTTTGATTTTTTCTTCATTGGTATTACTTGGGATGGGGCATGATCTCATCCACCGACAAGTCGTTGGAGAGACCTTTCAAGACCGCCTTGAATGGCCGAGCATTCTTGGTCTCATACGTGTAGAAATTGTGTTTGTGGTTTTTCAAATAACCAACAAAAGTTTGGTGATCTTGTAAAGATTCCGTCAACAAGCGACATTCTCCTCTTCGACCAAGCTGGAACGAAACCTTCAAATTGCAAGTTTCCTTGCAATTCTTCAGTTGCGTTCGAAAGCTGGCCAAATCGGAGACGGAAGTCACAACAATTGGCGGAGCCTTTACTCGTTTCTCGACGGCAGAAGGCTCAGTACGAGGAGAAGGTTCCTTGTCATCAGTTTCGGATAAAACACCGAAACTGTTTGTCAATGGAATTGGAGGATTGACCTCACATTCAGAATCAGAATCAGACCTCAGAAGAGGCTGTTTTCTTTTCTGTTTCCGTTAGCCGGTTTAGCGTTCAAACGCTTCACCGACGTAACGACCAAATCTTCAGAAGATTTGCGTTTACCTTTGTTTTGACGCATTTTGCAAGCAAAGTTCTCTTAAAAAGATGGCTTCGTTTGTAAAATACAACAAAATTTCAGGCGGGGTTAGTCTTGAAAAGACTGTTTAGAATTTTGGAAAATAACTCAGGTAGTCTTTAAAAAGACTGTGAATTTTGTTTTGAAATAACTCTGAGCTTAGGTAGTAAAAAATACCGCAGCTCTAGTGTCCGTTCACCACGAAGGTTCGCAAGACACTGACGATCCTGACGGTTGGTGAATCCAACGAACGTCCGGAAAAAAGGAAGCAATGTGTGTGATAGGTTAGAGCCTTGGCCCTTCTGCAGTAACAGAGGCTCACAATATTTTCAACGTTAGCCCACTTTTTCACGCGACCACAGCCACTCAGCCGGTGGATGCTGCCTGCGCCCCCCTTTTTAGCGTTTGCACCAATCCAGGCAGCGCCCAGCAGGGCCTGTCGTGTGCAAACGACAGCACTTAAAGAAATGAAATAAAAAAAAAACAAAGAAGGAGATGCTCTCAGGGTAAATCTCACATGATGCTACCAGCCGTGAATCCGTGAAAATACGCCTCGCAGACACGACGAGGGGAAGAAATTGGAAATGTGTATTAAGCTATTGTCGTTGGTCTAGCTTGACTGGCGGGTGGTGGTAAATGATGGGTTTCCTAAGGCTCCTGCAGATGCAAATCCGACCACAAGCGGTATGTTACGGAGGTTGACAACTCAAAGTCCTCATAAATCAGTCGAAGGGAAGATTTTCGGGATCGGGATATCGGTATTTGGGGAAGCAATCTGGAAGAAATTCTTTTTTCGGATTATTTTGAAATGTATTTTATTTAGCTACAATGGTATCAAGATTGAGTTTCTGAAACTGCTTTATCAGACTTAAGAGCGTGTCACAGGTCGTATTGAGGTGCCCCATATCAGACTTAAGAGGTGCCCCATTTGAATAAGACTTTCAGCGATCCAAACTTAACTTAACAAGCCGTACAAAATACATTAAGGGGTTACATACATATAAATCGGGAAAAAATTCAGAGGTTGGTTTGAGCACACGCTTAAACTTGTTTTTAATCTGTTTTCAGGGCAATAAAATATACATTTTCATCTATCAATAAAATCAATTTTAACACATTTGGTTGTATATTTGCCGAGATATAGCTTTTTGAAGTTAGCAGTTTCAAAAAACGAGTGCCACGATATCTCAACACTGCTTTGACCAAATCGGCTCAAAATTTTGGTGAAGACTCATTGAACCGGTCCCGTGTGCATGACGAAGGCCGATTTTAAAAAAAAGTTTATTTAAAAAAAAAGATAAAAATATTTTTGTGCTTTTCATAAAAAAATTCGTCAGTTTTTGATTTTTGTATTTTTTTAGAAAACAAAATTTCAAAATCGGGCTTCATCATGCACACGGAATATGTCTGAGAGTCTGTAACCTGCCTGCTGCAGTTTACCATCGCAACAGTGGAAGTCTGCGAATAGTAAGAAGAGTGCCCTAAGCCATCCCAATCAGGGCAAAATTTAATCTTTTGTCTTCTAGAATTTTTATAAAATCACTACACTTACAACACAAACAAGAAGCCAAGAACCATCATCATCATCGATTGCGGCTTCCCAGCAGCCGATCGGTGCGGATTGCGCGCTGACTCTCGCGAGTGCGTGATCTCCCAGCTAACCGTACGCACATAAGGCACGTATGCACTAGATATTGGGCAATTTCAAAACCGAAGGTCGATCGTTGAATGATTACCCTAGCACAAAACACAACATGCACACCCACCGATTATGTTTATGCTCATCATCACATCAACATACCGGACCGACATCAACCATGCCAGCATCAAACTAATTTCCCGTTGGGGAAATCAAGTCGAGCAGCCACCCTGGCGACGCCCCGGTACTCACTCTCCAATCTCTTATCGGCCGACGCCAACTAGAGCCGTGAGTGATAAAGCGAGGCGCGATCGGTCAGGCAATATAGCCGATCGTCGCCCGCGGATCGTCATCAGTCACTGGTTTAGCGTAAAGGAGACCGCGTCGATCGTCAACCCGTCAACTTTTCCGCCGGACGATCGACCTCAAGAAGAAGTTTTGTTCGAGGAATCTCTGTGGTGAAAACCGTCTCACCAGTGTAATTTGTGCGGATTTTGTGGTGTTAGCATAAATGTAATTTTGATTGTTTCGCCTAGGAGGAAGAACAAGGCGTGGAATAATAACCGCACTGGAGTGCGAGGTGCCGCGACACCGTAAATTGGTCGTGGTGGAGAGGTAGAGTGGCGACCCTCCCTCGTGTGCTTAATTGGTGTTAATTTGAGTCTTTTTTGTACTTTTTGTGTGCTAGTGAGGTGGCGTCTACGTTCAGCATGGATAGCATGGCCATGCTGGAGTAGTTAGGAGTACTTGAGATCGGTAAGAAAAAGATCTAACCGCCATTCTAAAATAAGTCCCAAAAAATGTGCTTCGTCCCTGAAATGTGTGCTAATTTCTATTGTCTGCCAATGTGCAGGCCTTCATTTCCTGTTTCGCAAGCTAAATTCCATCATGGCTGGAGACGTGGTGTTGAGCAGTGCGCTGCTGTGCATTCCTGCCGACTGGACGGCGGGGCAAATGCACCGGATGGCCGGCGTTCTCGCCGGTGACCAAGCTGGGTTCTGCCCGGGCAGCAACATTGTTCCGGATCGTCGAGGGATACACGGGGGTCACACACACACACAGGTTTACACCCGCAACTCTAGTTTTAAGGACGCCAACTAGGTTTAGTTCGCCAATATAGATGTAAGTACGCTAAAATCCCCTCTTTTATTTCTGTGTAGCTTGAATTTATCCTTGTCTTGGGAGGGCTGGTTGATTATCTGGGATTCTGTTGGAATTCGACCCATTTTTATTGTTTGCTGTGTTCTATTGCATCTGTGCAGGAAATGGTACTGCTGCTATTCAATAGTACTCCATCTTGTCTCATGCTCGCACTTTCCCCGGAAATGGGGAGGTGACAAGTCTTCACCCCAAATTTCAGCCAATTTGGTCAATCCCATCTCGAGATATCGTGGTACCCGTAAATCAACTCGGTGTTCAGAGAAAAACGCTCACAAAGTTTGACAGTCCGCTTTGCGCATGGCAAAAGTTTAAACTTAAATCGTCTTCTACTCACTTAAATCATGACATATCTTCATGAAACTTTCAGAAGTGATTGGAATTCATCTTTTTAAAGGATTTAATAAATATTCGGAATTATGAAATAGGGTCATTCCATCTCAACTGTGCACGAAAAAGTGCAAATTTGAAAATTACCCTCTCCGATCCTGCTCAAATTTGGCAGAGCTGTTGATACTATCAAAACATGCAAGAATCCCGAATTTCATCCAAATCGGACCACCCCCTCCATTTTTGTACCTCCCCAAAAAATCGACTTTTTGGCGATTTTTGACCAAACCTTCTGGTTTCAAACGACGATAACTCAGGAACCACAAATCTTAGAGGGTCGGTCTTAGACTCAATTTTGAAGGAAATTGGACGTAGAATCCATTTCCGCGATCAAAATGTTGATTAATTTATTTTTTCTACCTGTATTGCGCAATTGAAAACTTTAAACGTCCGTATCTCAAAACACCCCAACTTATTTTTTTTATTTGACCTCACCATCGTGTTCCCCGGCCAATTTTACATAAGAATCACTTATCGACAGAAATGAATATGTTTCGTTCCAGAGATATCGAATTTTTAAGTTTTGTCTTTTCGAGATTACCTACAACAGCTTCATTCGCCGCATCTGCTAGAAGCACACTGGCGGGCTGATCAATAACTGCTACCTGGTGTTCTAGGAGATGATTAATTTAATTTATATTTTTATAATTTTACTCAAATATTTATTCAAATGGCTAATAGGGAAAATTCTCGTATGTTTGGCAGGTTAAGTCCTCGCTCCTAGTTTCGTCCAATTTGCCCATTTTCACCAATTAAACAAAACAAATTGCAAAACTTTTGATAGAAACTTGCTTGTTCACTTCTTATTGAGCTATTTATCACTCGATTTCAGTTGAAAACGATTTTAAAGCTGTAGAGGAACGCTGGAATTAGATGCTGTTCCCCTACATTGATCAATCTACTTTTGTGAAAAGAATATTTATTGGGTCATTTTGAATGCACCGTTTTTTACGTGTTGCTAACCGTTTTAGAGTACCTCCGAGGCCATGACTAGGGCCTTTATCATGGGCGGTAGCAAAATAGTGCCATACAGCAAAATCCCCAAAACCTGCTTTATTATTATTATTATTATTATTATAGTTTATTATTGACACTTTACCATTATTTGGCAAATCTGATTTATGGTTTAAAAGATTGATCATATTAAATCAAATTTTATATATTGAGACAGCTCCATTTGATTAAAAGATGATATAGGTAAAGGTACATTTTATTAAAAAATCCTTATACTTGAGGACAGCAGCCGTATTGTGTTCCAAGAATCCAAGAATGATAGAAGAAAAAAAAACACTTACGTTCGGACGGTGTCGAAATCATCGCAACTAAATTTGGGGAATTAGCTGCTTTGCAGCAGATCAAACTTTGTGATTTTCTTACATTTTTCAGTTTTATACTTTCCAGAAATCCTTTTCCTACTCCTTGTGATCGTCCTTCACTAGAGTACAACGTATCAACAAATTCTATTCATTTTAATTCATATGTTTTACTCAATAATGTATCGTGCACTTATTGTTCAGTGTTACTAACAAGATTAATTGCATTTTCCTGCTCGCTCCGTCGGAATCCAATTCTGCCCTTGTGTACTGTGTATCGTTATTGCTCTGTCCTGTGGGTTAGCACAGAAATTCACTTCATTCATTTTTTTTGAGCAGATAAACATTCGCGATTAAACTCCAGTTCCCTACAGTGTTATAAAGTTAATGTTTGCCCAATTTGATAAAGATTATTTATGGTGAAAATTATTTCAATAAATGACCAGGTAGCAGTTATTGATCAGCCCGCCAGTGTGCTTCTAGCAGATGCGGTAAATGAAGCTGATGTAGGTAATCTCGAAAACACAAAACTTTAAAATTCGATATCTCTGGAACGAAACATATTCATTTCTGTCGATAAGTGATTCTTATGTAAAATTGGCCGGGGAACACGATGGTGAGGTCAAATAAAAAAAATAAGTTGGGGTGTTTTTAGATACGGACGTCTAAAGTTTTCAATTGCGCAATACAGGTAGAAAAAAATAAATTAATCAACATTTTGATCACGGAAATGGATTCTACGTCCAATTTCCTTCAAAATTGAGTCTAAGACCGACCCTCTAAGATTTGTGGTTCTTGAGCTATCGCCGTTTGAAACTAGAAGGTTTGGCCAAAAATCGCCAAAAAGTCGATTTTTTGGGGAGGTACAAAAATGAAGGGGGTGGTCCGATTTGGATGAAATTCAGGATTCTTGCATGTTTTGATAGTATCAACAGCCCTGCCAAATTTGAGCAGGATCGGAGAGGGTAATTTTCAAATGCTGTTCCGCTTCAGATGGAATGACCCAATATTGAGATTTTTTACATGTTTCATACATGTAACCCCTTAAACCGATTTTTGAAATTCGTTTCCATTTTTTGGATATCGTAAATCATATTTGTGATGTAGACCAATTTTTCACTAAGAGCGAGTCCACGAACAGGGCAAACCCCTTTGTATGGGACGATGTTTGGATCTCACCAATCTGCTTGAAATTTTCAGGGGTTGTTTGTACATAAAAAATGGCATCTGGGCCAAATATGAGTCAAGTGGTCAAGAAGTGATAGGTCATACAAATTGTTGAAAAATAAATATTTTGATAGATATTTTTTAAGGCATCAACATCATTTATTTCTGAAATATATGGGTTTAGTTCAGGGGTGCTCAAAGTTTTTGAAGGCCGGACCAAATTTCAAGATCAAATGAGCTTGAGGGCCAAATTTACAAAATAAATTATAAAAAAAATGAAATATTGTAATTTTAATTTAAAAGTCTAGAAAAAACAACTATAAGTTATTTTTTTTAATATCTGTAACCATTAGAAAATTTTCGCCAATTGAAGATAATAGAAAAAAGAAAATAGCATTTTCCAATGGTATTGTTGATTTTTTTTTTTGTTTTTGGTATCTGAAAAAAGTTTTCTGAATGTACTTGTGTTTTCAATTAAAATTTTAAGTTTTTATTTGAATTTGAATAGCAAAATGTGGTATCATACCAATTTAAGGTATTGTTTTGATATTGCAAAATTGCAGAATTTGTCAATGATCGAACACCACATTTTGGTATTCTTTTGGTATTACAGTATTTTATCAAATTCCTCTGCAACTATGGAAAATTTTGACCAATTTTGACAAAATAATTAATTTTGCGCTAAAATGATGTCTCAAAGCGAATGCTTTCATTCAAAACCGGAAATTTCAAACTTGATTTTAAACATTTTTGATAAACCCCCTATAGAAATGACTTGAAATTGTGGAAAATTTTCTAAGTCAGGATGGCACATTTTGGTATTAAAGTGTTTTATCAAATTCCTCTGAAACTATGGGAAAATTTTGACCAATTTTGACAAAATAATTAATTTTGCGCTAAAATGATGTCTCAAAGCGACTGCTTTCATTCAAAACCGGAAATTTCAAACTCTATTTTAAACATTTTTGATATACCCCCTATAGAAATGACTTGAAATTGTGGAAAATTTTCTAAGTCAGGATGGCACATTTTGGTATTAAAGTATTTTATCAAATTCCTCTGAAACTATGGGAAAATTTTGACCAATTTTGACAAAATAATTAATTTTGCGCTAAAATGATGTCTTAAAGCGAATGCTTTCATTCAAAACCGGAAATTTCAAACTTTATTTTAAACATTTTTGATAAACCCCCTATAGAAATGACTTGAAATTGTGGAAAATTTTCTAAGTCAGGATGGCACATTTTGGTATTAAAGTGTTTTATCAAATTCCTCTGAAACTATGGGAAAATTTTGACCAATTTTGACAAAATAATTAATTTTGCGCTAAAATGATGTCTCAAAGCGAATGCTTTCATTCAAAACCAGAAATTTCAAACTTTATTTTAAACATTTTTGATAAACCCCCTATAGAAATGACTTGAAATTGTGGAAAATTTTCTAAGTCAGGATGGCACATTTTGGTATTAAAGTGTTTTATCAAATTCCTCTGAAACTATGGGAAAATTTTGACCAATTTTGACAAAATAATTAATTTTGCGCTAAAATGATGTCTCAAAGCGAATGCTTTCATTCAAAACCGGAAATTTCAAACTTGATTTTAAACATTTTTGATATACCCCCTATAGAAATGACTTGAAATTGTGGAAAATTTTCTAAGTCAGGATGGCATGTTTTGGTATTATTTTGGTATTGAAAGGTTTCATCAATTTTCTCTGAAACTATGGGAAATTTGTTAAAAAAATTTTACGAGTTAATTAATTTTGCGCTAAAATGACTTGAAACCCAAAAATGTTAAAGATGATTTTAAAAATTAGTGTGATATACCCACTAATATTTTTTTCAAAAACGTTGAAATATCTCTAAGTCGGGATAACCAAATACTTTGAAAGACGAGTCAATCGACAGATTAATGAATTTTGGTGAATTTCAATTCAGTTTCATATTAATAATACTTATTTTTCAATCTTGTTATTTTTCAGAAGCTTCAAGAACTTCAAGCACAGGCCGTTCATCAATGACAAATGCATTCGGTGTGGTGAAGAATATCACTAATAACAACATGGAATCATCAGGTGAGTAGATTTGGCTGTTGCATATGAATAATTTCCGTTTTTTCACTGATTGCTGCACTAAAAATGGTATGAAAATAGCAAATTTTGGTATTACTTGTTCAAATACCAGCGACCATAATGTGCTCTTGGTTGCCCAGTAATAGATGGTAAAATACCAGGAAATCATACCAAAATCATGTATGTGAAAGACCACAGAAATACCAAAAGATGATTTTCCAAGGGCGCGGGAATACCTAAAAATAAAACCATGGCAATACCCAGTTTTGGTATTCAAGCAATGTTCAAAAATCCAGAAGACCTCAACTTGGTATTGAAATGGTTTCATTTTGAGGTATTATTTTACCCTTGGAATAATATGGTTTGGTATTGTTGTGCCCTTACACATACAAGATTTTGGTATGATTTCATGGTATTTTACCATCTATTACTGGGCAACCAAGGGCACATTTTGGTCGCTGTTATTTGCCCAAGTAATACCAAAATTTGGTATTCCCGTGTTATTTACCCCTGCTCGGGGCATAATCCTTAAGACAAATTTTAAAGGGTCCAGGAATACCAAAATTTGGTATTGATATCAGAGAAAGGTATTATTACGCCTTTCCCTTGTTATTTACCCATGCTCGGGTTGTGCCCAAAATTTGAAGCTTTTCCAAATTTTATTTCCTAAAAAGATTCGAAGCTTAAGGTCAAATTCTCACTGGGTTACATCATTATGTGTCTGAAAAATAAATCGCACCAATATATTTTTCGGAGTTTCATCATTTTGTAAGAACGGCTCTATTTCACCTCTGGTGATATTAAATCGGGTTTTATTATTTATTTTTATTTTTTTATTTTACCCATCACCCATAAAGACTATCGGGGCCGCATTTACAAAGCGGATTCAGTGGCCATTTTTTTTTTCCTAATGTTTACATTCCATAGTTCGCCTTCCCTAAAGTGTCATTATAAGCAATCATCCCAGAAGGGTCAAGATGTTTACGTGTAAACATCTTTGCACGCTTCATTTTATATAGCATTTTATAGATATTTTCAAAGGTTTCAAATACCGAACCTACCAGAAAGTTTTTCAAGGGTGACGTCCCACATTTTTATTATACCACACGCGTTTAATGCAATATTTGATGAATGTTTATTATATAACTTGTCAAAAAAATCATTTCGAAGGCAGAGGCACATTCCCACTCTGGCAAAGCTATAAAAATGTCAACTTTGCGGTACGTCAGCACTTCAACAACAAGCCTAATTCAAAGAAACTTTGTCCTTATCGCTCTTACGACCGAGGTTCGCCGGCGCCATTTTCAAAACCCAGGCCTTCAATGTTCATCATTGCTGAGGTGTGTTTGTTTTCTGTGTGTATGTGTGTGTGCGTGTGTGTGTGTTTGTTCATATAATAACTCCACTTCCACCATGAATTACTAATGATGCTTTCAGACGTTGAACCATTTTGCAAGGGCAAGAGCAAAAAAAAGTTTAAGTTCAACGTATTTTTCTTAATCTGAGCCGTGGTAGAAGTGTTGGTCCCCAATCCCCCCAGAAGGGACACACTACCGGTGGCGCTGTATCACATTTTCACACAGTCTTGATGCACTTGAAGCTTAGAAGACCCCCCCCCCCCCTTCCCCCCAGCCCAGCGGAAGAGGAAACGAGCGATTCGCCACCATCCAAGCAGAGTGTGGAGTCTATAAAAACTAAACTTTTTAATTGCAAAATGGGGACCCATTTCCAGCCAGGAAAGAAACAATTCCAACAGACATAAAACTTGCTCATCTTGACAGGGGACGGGGGATGTTGGCGAACGGTTTTTTGTCTTCCCGCACAATCTACACACGCGATGAGATGCTTGAGACAAAATGTTTACTTCCTGTAATTTTCCGGATGACTTTATTTAGTACTCGGTTAATGACAACTGCTTGTCTGTTGTCATTTGTTTCTGTTAAAAAGGTGCAAAGGACGCTTGTTTCTTTGAGATGATACAAGCAGTTTAGATTTTAAACAACATGTCATTAATTTAGTTGACATTTTATGACTCAAAGTGTCTCATAATTTTGATACTTTTCGATAATTCTTTCCAGCTTTTAATATCAGTATCTTTAAACAGAAATATAAATGAGTCTATATAAATGAGAAAAATAAGCTACACATGTTCCAAATGTTCATAGAAGTCTCATAAAACTTCGTGAATACCAGTTTTCAAAGAAGGTTTGAGTAGTTCTAATTCTCTACAGATTGCTAGGCAAGCTGCAAAAACCTTACCAATTTCTTGGTTGTGCAGGATTGTTATTCTCCTACAACTTATGCAACGCTATGTTTCGCAATACATTTGGGATTGCACCATTCGTTACCTCGAAAATGTGAAATATCCCGTTAGGGAAGATATGGTGCATCGTTTCCGCTCGCTGCGCAACATGCTTTAGTGAATTTTTACAGCAAGATGGATTTTCCATAAAAAAAAACAAGCTCCACCGAGTTGCCATAAGCGGACGTGCGGGAGTATTGAGCAATATTCTGGGAAACTTTTACCAGTCTGATAACGGCATTCTATCTCCTCGCTATTTTTTTTTTGTTTGTCACGAGCATGGTATGCTTTAAACGATAGGGAATCCCACCATGGAATGGCTGTGGATCGAAGTACTAAAAGAGTGATTTATTTAATCGCTTCCGCCCACTTTTACCAGCACTTTTCTCCACAGTTTTTTGCCCTCTCGGCTCTCTAGGATAGGCAAAATGTGAAAACGATTTGTGGATTAATGGTGGATATGAGGCCCGGCTGTTTTCGGGCTGTTCCAGGAAAATTCTGGCTGCTGGCTCATTAATTATAACCATTTACTATAGGGGCAGAGAGGCAGTGGGTGATGGCTGAAACTTAAAACTGGATTAAATATCATTTACTTTAATGATATAAAACAAGGATGACAGGTTCGGAATCAATCATGAATCGATTTCCATGCTGGATGTTTATCTAGACACCTTCCATCATCAGAAGAAAATAAGTCGCTTTAAACAACAGTAATCCTCGTTGTTTTGTCATGAATAAAATTCAACATGATATTTTATTCGATACTGGTGCCTATTGGATTCACAATACAATTTTGGTGAGTTCAAATGGAAAGTTGGCAAGGCCTTAAGTTCAGCTTAACACTTGTAGCACCAACGGGGTCAAAACATACGCGAAGCACCAAGGGGGTCAAACAAGTTGGAAATGCAACTTCAACCGGCTGTATCTCGACCGATTTGGATGATTCTTGCTGCATTCGATCCGGAAGAATGTCAAGAATCACTTCCAACAAGTTAGATCAAAAACAGATGCGTTTACCTTGAGTTATAATAAAAAAGGCATTTCCAACTTTTTTTTCCAATGGTTGTATTTCCAACTTGATTGATCCCTTTGGGGGTACAAGTGTTAACGTGGTTTACTAGCTTTTGATATCCCCTACAAGCAAAATTGACGAAAATGCAGACAACTCCCTTTAAAATTATTTAATTGAGATGCTTCACTCAATCATTTTGTTGCATTTTAAGCCTCTTTACATTTTAATTATAGAAATTTAATTGAATTTTGCCCAAGTTATAGCCTTTTAGAGATTGTTGACGTTTTTGAACCTTTAAACTTTGTGTCCACTTTTCGTTGACCTAGAGTGCTTATATTTGACCAAGATGCTTATTTTGTATGATTAAACAACCCATGAATTTCAGGTAGACTTGTGAGGTCAATGAGATAGGGTTATGCTTTTCTTTAGTATACTTGTTCTTAAGCATAACCCCTAACTTCTCTAAAAAGATTTAGAATTTTGAAATCCAAGATGGTGGCCAAAATGGCGGTGATTAAATTCTCAAAAATGTATTTTTTATTTCTCGTTTACTATTTCAAAAGCTCCTATGTACATAGGAAACCCATGGCGAACTGGTGGTTTTGAAAAAGTAATCTAAATTTAATAAGCGATAAACCAATCAAATTTGACTGAGGTCATATTAAGCATACAAATCCGATGGGTATCTCGGTTTAAAACATTCTGCTTTCACCACGTCGAATAAAACGCAGATTATTATAAAATTATTTCAATTCTCAAGCCACTTCGACTGTGCCAAAAACCAACCCGCATTTAAATCAATAATCTGATAACCTTAACCCCCCATCAGGGAAGCTTTTAAAACAGGCTCCTACAAAAAAAAAATCAAGAGTATAAAAATAAGCAACAACCATTCCAAGTAATCTTGGCCCATTAAAACTAATTTGCCGTAAATTTAATAAACAGATAGAAGCGACGCCAAATGCCACCACTCTGTTGAACGGGACGTGAAAAAAGTCTGAGACTAACCATTTCCGTTTTGGCCCCTGCCTTGGCCCTAGGGCAGCCTGATAAAAAGGGTGTCCAAAAAGCGCACCCAACTATTGTGCTGCCAGCTCAGGGAAGAAGAAGGAGTTTTCCACGTTGCCGCTGTATTAGTGAGTAGTTGTAGAATGTCTGTTTTCGCTCCGTCGTCCGTTGGGCCACATTATTGTAGAACCCAGGGATGGAGAGAACTTCTCGGACGGATCCGGCGTCGTCGTCGTTGTCGTCGTGGCCATGGCCGTGCGCTTTCCGCACTCATCCGCTTTATACGAGCCGACAGAGTGCTCAGGATAGCCATTAGCATCATTTTTAACTTTCCCATATCGACAACACACACACACCTACACGTTATTACACACATTTCGACGCCGTTGTACTGCCTCATTTCACTTATTTTTTTTTTGTAAATTTTTAAGGTTTCAAACTATATCCCTGGTAGATGTGATTTGATGATTTTATGATTTTATGATTTTATGATTTTATGATTTTATGATTTTATGATTTTATGATTTTATGATTTTATGATTTTATGATTTTATGATTTTATGATTTTATGATTTTATGATTTTATGATTTTATGATTTTATGATTTTATGATTTTATGATTTTATGATTTTATGATTTTATGATTTTATGATTTTATGATTTTATGATTTTATGATTTTATGATTTTATGATTTTATGATTTTATGATTTTATGATTTTATGATTTTATGATTTTATGATTTTATGATTTTATGATTTTATGATTTTATGATTTTATGATTTTATGAT
This sequence comes from Culex quinquefasciatus, assembly GCF_015732765.1. NCBI lineage: Eukaryota > Metazoa > Arthropoda > Insecta > Diptera > Culicidae > Culex > Culex quinquefasciatus. The sequence continues at coordinate 51,977,592 of NC_051861.1, forward strand.
TTTATGATTTTATGATTTTATGATTTTATGATTTTATGATTTTATGATTTTATGATTTTATGATTTTATGATTTTATGATTTTATGATTTTATGATTTTATTATTTTATGATTTATGAGCCCTCATGAGACCAGAAAGCACAACAGTGACAATTTGAAGGGAGGTACGGGAGTAAGTAAGCCGGATCCGGTTATTCGCGCTCACAGTTTTTCGTTTTTCTTCTATTCCATTCTCACTCCGTCGCCATGTACACGCCAAATGAGGATTAAGTGGCAACCGAATAAAATAGACCATTGAGCAGGAGCGTGGATGAACAGTGGGAAAACAGCAACGAAGGAAAAAATGCCCCGTCGGCAGCAGAGCGGGAAAATAATATGTTTGTAATAAAAAGTTCAAAAATTACCGCCATTTATTTTTATTGTCACGCTGCTGCTGGTCGTTGGTTTTATTCATTCGCCTTTTTTATTTTCTCACATTTCGCTCCAGGGACTGCAACTTCAGCGTATCTCCGGTGTTTCTTTATAATCTGGTTTAAGAAAAATCTTACCGAAATTCCTCGAAATTTATATTTCCAAACAAAACCAGTTTCAATTAACATGCGGTTAATTGTTTTAAAACTTAAAGAAAAAAAAATAATGTCCAAACGACACTTAAAAAACTATCTAAGCTGGTACAAATTTCATTTAATGTTTTTGGGGCAAAAAAAAAGATTTTTTTTCTTAAAGTTAAAATTTCAATGGAAATTTAAGTGCAATCAATTAAAATCAATTGAAAATGCTTTCTCCTGCATTATTCATTGTGTGCATGTTTGGTTAATTTAAAAATCTTTTGATTTTTTTTATTTAAAATGTAAAAAACCGCAAAAAGTTTTTTTTGCAGACATTTTTTGCCTTCCTCACCTTACTGAGGAAAGGCTATAAAATCACTCGGAAAATGAACTTTTTAATTAGACCTCCTAGACCTACCTTCATTTGTACATATCGACTCAGAATCACCAGCTGAGCAAATGTCTGTGTGTTTGGCTGTATGTAGACATTTGTACCAAATCAATGTCACTGGAATATCTTGTCACAGGCTCAACCGATTTTGGCCGGAATGGTTTTAATCGATTCGTCTTAACGTTCCCTAAGTTGCTATTTAAATTCATGCAGTTTTATCACGTATTTAAAAAGTTATGTCAAAAAACTGTTTCATATTAAATTAAAATTATGGTAAAAAGGGTGGTTTTTTCATGAAACCCTAACATGTTATATATTTTTAGAAAGCATATGAGAAGACCTTTTAGGTGGAGTAATAATTTTCAAGATCTGACTTACCTATCTTAGATTACAAGCAGTTTAAAAAATTCCTTTTGAACAAAAAAACTCTAGAAGTGTTCTTAAGAAAAGTAGGCCAATTATCATAATAAAAATCATCAAATTACACAACTCGACGTTTTTAAATCTGAGGTCAGTAAAAAATTTAGTTTCATCAAGGTATGATAAATTTTGGCTTTTTGAATATGTAAAAGGATGTTATAGGATTGCATGAAAAAATAATCCAAAACTAGTGAGCACAGATTTGTTTAATAACCTTTAGATTTCTTAACAACTCGCCAAAGTTTTGGAACGATTTATTTAGTCCACAGGCGCAATGCGATTCAATTTTCTATGGAAATTTGTATGGGAATTCTCATCTTTTTTGAATTCTATATTCTAAAATTCCATGTTTCACTCTACATTAAAACCAGACTCACATTCGGATGCTCTGAACGTTTTAGGTTAGTTCTGAACACCCACATTTACAATTTTATTTGTTGACATGGAAATCACTAAACTTTAATTCTGTCGATTGAAGCGTGTTTTGGAAGCCCAATTCTATCATGCCTTGACAAAACTGAGGCGTTTACTGACATCAACTTAGAAAATGTGGAAGCAACATTTTGGCTTCATATTCCGGTTGATTTATTCCCAATCTAAGACAGAAAACTCTATAGAGTTATTTACGTGCGCATGTATTGCGTGTACGTGCACGAAAAAAAGTGAGGTTAAATTTTGTCCGGCCAGCAAAACCAAATGGTGCGCTAGTGTGTGTACGCGAAACGTCATAAAGCTCTATGCATTGTTCTTTAGACCCACATTATATTTATACACTTTTTTTAAAGATTTGTGTGTGTGTTCCAATCTTTCGAAATAAACGGAACGGAATCGACCTAACACATCTTATAATGTGGCCCTCTTAAACCTTGCAGTTTCGTCAACGGATCCACAGGCGTGTATCGTTCTTTTTGCGACAAGACTTCGCCTCCTACGTGTGATGGTATGGCACGAGGAGAGGGCACCAAAAACCTTTAATAACACTTAGAATTTTTGCGTCTGCCTCGGGATTGGAACCGGCAACCTCTGGATTGTGAGTCCAGTGCGCGGTCCGATTGATCCACACAGGCAGACAATCTTTCGAAATAAACTTTTAACAAATCAAAGACAAACCTCTCGGATCATCTAAACATATGGGATAACCAGACAGCCAGACAAAGTAAAATATTGTGCAGATCAAATAACATGAAGCAAATCGCTTTTTTTATGTAAGCCCAACAGCAAAATTGTCCCGATAATCTGGGCACCTGGGCGTATCGAAATCGGCACGTCCTTCCTCAATGATACCAATAATTCGCTCTGTATCGTAAAAAATGGTTGCTCCCACGTGGCAATTTATTTTCGAATAAGCCATCCCCTGCTTTTGGTCACTCGGTGTATAGCTTTTCGTAAATCTCGACAATATTTACACGGTTCTTAACCACTTTCACCCCTTTTTTGTCGCTCTCGATGCCCCTTTCTTTAAATATCATCCTGAGGCACACTCTTAAGGGATACCATCGGGTTTCCTTCCTGTGCCTCCGTCTTGGGCGCCACCCGAGAAGAAAAAGGGGTCACTGCTCTGAATAAAGGAGTAAATTGGTTCTGTCACCTGTCCCCGACCGATTTTGAGCCAGCCGGGGGGAACCCACTTGTATGGGACGCTCACGTTCAGTCCTTCGATCGTCATCGGATTGGTTTCGTCGCTCGCAGTTTCTCGAATTATGTAGTGCTTTCCCCTCGAATGAGCAAATAAATACAGCTCTTTTCCCCCTTTTTCTCGAATGTTCTTTTGGGGGCCAGAGGCTGGTCACCGTAATAATGCACCAGATTCGAGAACAGTCCATTTCTTGGGACTTTCGCCTAATCCTTTCTGGAGCCCCCCCGCTATTGATGGTGAGAGGAAAATGAGGGAGGCGGGGGAGTGGAAAAGGACCCGAAAGTAAATCTAATAATGGAAGGTTCAATGCACAAACCCATTTCCCACCACCGTCTCCTTCGAAGTAGCGAGGGGCCACTTGATTGTGCTCAGTCAGCCAAGGCCGTCAGCCAAGTCAAGTCAAGGCAAGATTTTCCTGAACCTTGTACACTCGATGGTTTTAGAAATCCAAATTTCAAACCATTTTTCATTTTAGTAAATTGAAAAAAATGCATGTTTTCAGTGAAATATGATGCATCAACGTGAGCTCAAAAAATGCACAATGAAAGCTGAACACTTGCTCCTTGGATCCCGATGTCATGAACTTTGTTCATTTTTACGCGACCCCAGTTTTTGTAGGTCCCATTCGGTGGATTCTAAATTTACTGTTATACTTTTTCGTTAAATGTGAGTAAATGTTTTAAAAAGAACCGAGTGTAGTAGTGGGTTTCATGGAAATACCCAGCTATATAAGTCGCACACCTACCTGTCCTTTTTTCAGCTTCATTAATCGCTATGTCCTCGAGAATCGTCGGCTCCGAGCGTCCTTTCTGATTTACACTGTAAGCAATCAGGTGAAGGGTTGGCGTGTAAGAATCGCTAGGGCTCAACTCTGAAATAGAGAAACGAAGCGAGAAAATAGATACGGTGAGAGAGAGAGAGAGACATAGAGAAACATAGCGAGATGTATGGATCTGGGAGGGAAATTGAGTTCGACCGGCGTGGGTAATAAATAGGATTACACTCAGAAATGAAGAAACAAAAGTCGTAAAAGGCACAAAAGAAAATTGGCATCCTCTGGCAGCGGAGGACAGGGCCACGTGGCGTGTGGTTTACTTTATGGCTGAAAACTCCTTCACGGAACTTACTCCTCGGGGTTGGGTTGCCAACTTTTCTTGGAATAAATTAGTTTTGGTAAGTGAAACCGAAAACACTTGACCTTTGCCGCGAATATTGGTCCCATGACACTGGCAGCCGAATTTGGGTACTGTGAGGTTTAGTTTATTAAGTGTACAGGAATGATAGCAGCGAATGACAGTGACTCTTTTGAATTTATTAAGCAAAGCTAAATTTTGTCATATCAACTTGCTAAATATCCTAACATTGTTTTTTGTGCAAGCCGTAACGTCCCTATCTTTAAAATTATTCTAACGTCACGAAATTATTTAAACACATTTGTCTGTGTTTTAATAGGCCGTAGCATATTTTTTTGCAAACTTACCATTGAATACCATCAGTGAAACAAAGGGTCTAAAAGGGTGAGGTGGGTTCAAAGTGATTTTTACGGTTTGTAAAATATCTCAAATTCTTAGACAAGCACACGAAAAAAAAAAACATAAACAGTCTACCTATGTGATTGGTCACACAAAAGATCATAAAAAAATTACATCTAGCATCAAACATGGTTTTTGGTAACTTGGACAATGATGTTAAATCTTCAATATTTTGGGCATGTTTTGAAGGCCTTTTGATAACCTATCCAAGGGAAGGTCGGATGGTTGATCCGGACACTGTTTTCATACAGATAAGTGAGATCCGGCTATGAGAAAGTACACCCAGAACTGGACATCAGCATACAGTCATCCCACATATTCGGAACACCCACAAATTCGGAACACTTTTGTGATAATTTGTCAATAGCATGCCAAATGAATCTTTTCTGGCGACCCTTCTATTTTTAGGACCTTTATTTGGACATTCTCTTGCTATTTCACTAGCAAAAGGAGTTCTTTTTTTTTTAATAAAAACTGAATTTCGAGACTGTTTGAGCTGCAAAACACTGCCTCCAAATTGCCTGTTCCATAATTGTGGGATGTTATTGTGCCTCCCACAATTGTGGAACACCTGAATTTAAAAGATATTTTCACAAAAAAGTTATCGGACCATTTATAAAACATTATTAAGCTTTAGTTTCATTGTTTCCAGTGTGTGAAGTCATTATTTTGTAGGAAATATGTGCTCCTGGAGAGAATCAAAGTTTATTTACATCCGTAAGAAAAAAGTGTTCCGAATTTGTGGATTTCAAGGGTCAAAGTTTTTCTTCAAAAATTTGATATAAAAGTTAAAATTTGCCGTTGTTCGATACATCATTCGAAAGATCGCAAGAAATGCTTTCAAATGAAGGTAAAAGCGAATCATTAAGTTCAATTATCGATTTTTTTATGATTTTTGGAACATTGGCAGATCTGTAAACTGTTCCGAATATGAGGGATGGCTGTACGAGAGGATAAAGAGCACGATTCGGTAGTAAAATGGTACTGTGTGCGGACTGAGAGGATAAATCCCGAAATTACCGAAAGTACTTTACTCATGGGTTCATCTTCAAAAAAAAGTTCATCTATCAAAAAAAAAGAAGTACCGCTACCGAGGCTCCAACCCAAGACCTTCGGCATATTGAACCGTGCCTTTGCCGTATGGGCCACCATGGTTCGGTGACTAAGTGTCGGTCATTTGTCCATATAAGCCACTAATAGGATGAACTGTTCCAATGAACAAATGAACACGCGAGAGGACTATACTCTCGCATAATAGCACTTTCCTCACGTTTGTTTTCGTGAGGACTATCCCCTCGTTCTTTAACTTTGGGTGTACATAAATATAAATTTAAGTGGTCATAACTTGAGACAGGGTTGCCAGATCATCCATGTTTTGGATTTGATGATATTTGGTGCGATTTTCATCCATTTATGCAACTTCAGGAAACATGAGAAAACAAATTTTTATACATGACTTTTGAAGTACTTATCAAAACTTCAAAAACATCACATGCGACGTATGGACCCTAAACCAAGTCGAATGAAACTGGTTTGGTCAAAATCTTTTGTCTTTTGGGGGCTTTTGTCCACCTCCAATTAAGAAAAAAAAAATAACAAAAAAAATCGGTTCAGCCAGTGCTGAGAAAACTGAGTGACATTATTGGTCACATTGTGGATAGTAAATTTTTCGAGCAGTATGGTATGGTTCACACAAACGTTTCATCTCATAACATATTTTAACAATAGAAATAATAAAGAGTTCCAAAGTTAAACGTGAAGACTTCCATCATTGTCATGATTTTTCGTTCAAAGATATAAATTTTGCGTCACTTTCAATATTTTGACAAAATTCCTTCAACAAGTTGTTAAGAATAGTGCCCTACACATGCTGATTCCTTTTGGTAACGATTATCCCATTCCTTGTAATGTTATGGAAATCGTCATTAATCAATGATTGCCAACTAGGACGCCAATGACTGTGCCACAAAATTATATAAATTTTGAAGCACAATTGATTTAGATCAAAAATTCCTTCAGTGGCTTCAAGATGGCAACAACCGGCACATGCTGATTCATTTTGGTGCTGAAATTCGTTAAATTGAATTTAATACAGAATATTTTATAGTGATGATCAAATTTCTTCGAAAATGATCAACGGCTTCACCTTAATTGAAAATAAAATAACATTAATTAATGCTCAAATTTAAATGTGTATTCCTTTCAACTTTCCAATCAAAGCTTTTCCACTCACCAGACAAATCTATCCGGAACAGTGGCACATCGCTAAGTGCACTTGTGATGTTGAGTCGCAACTTGCGCGTCCGCGAGTCGTAGGCTTCAAGAAAAAAGTGCTGCGGCAGGCCCCCATCGTATCCTGCCACACACTCGAGCTCCAACGTCGTCGGCACCTCCGACGCTCCTCCTCCTCCGTTGCTCTCCACGTAGTGGCCGTACGAGTGGCTGGGACCATATCCTGTTGGTGATGGTGGTCCAAGACCGCCCCGTCTCCCAGCGTCCTGTGTTCCGTCCGACGACGAGTGGTACCGATTATATCGAACGTTTTCCGATCTCAATTTTGCTGCAATCGGTGCTGCATCTCTCGTACTGCCGTGATAATTATTCCCTTCACTATTCCCACTGCTGCTGGCAGCACTGTAGCCGGCCTGACCTGACCTAGGTTCGATAGTTCTAAGGCCTTCGTTCTCGTACTCGTCGCTACTGCTGCTGGTGCTATTGAAAATTTCATCATCATCATCGAAATGTGTTTTATTTATTTCATTTTCTAGATTTTCATTAAAACGTTTCTCTCTCTTCATCCGCCTATGATTAGCATCGGAGCTGGTGCCTGCACCGGTGCCAGTGTTGCCAGCAGCAGACGAAGAGCTGCCCTGCTGGAAGCCGTCTCCGACGAGCGTTACGGTGTTAAACAAATTCATGCCACTATTTCTTTCATTAGTCGAAATTGTTTTTCTCTTACTCTCTTCCACTGACGCTGCTGCTGCTGCTACTGCTTCTGACGACGACGATTCCGATGATGGCGAGAAACTAGATGAACCGGATGCTGCTTGGCCCAATGCGGACGATATTTGGGCTGCCATCAGCACCTCGACACCCTTCCCAGCTCCACCCTCGTCCGTGTCCAGATCCGTGTCACTTTCATCCGAGGTCAATCCCACAGTTTGACCAGCTGCACTAATTCTTCCACGGGTCGTCAGACCGGAACTTCCCGCCGCTTCTCCGCCAGTTCGCCCGCCGGCATCGTTTTTGTGTTTGATCTGTTCACGTCTCTTCGATACAGTGCCCGACGACGTACTCTTCTGATTAAATTTTGTAATATTCGTTTGTCGTTCGTTTGACACGTTCCGATCTTTAACGAATTGTGTGCTGATATAATTAGATTCCCGATATTGCTGACCTACGGTGGCACCATTAGCCGACGAGGACGAAGCAGAGACGGCACCGGTTTCCATGTCACCGCCACCCGGTCCGTAATAGAAGGACGACGAAGATGAAGATGCTGACGCTGCAGATGAATTAGACGACGAGGACGAGGACGACGCAGAACCTCCTCCGTGAGTCGCCAGCAGCGTCGAGTACGGCCGGAGGGTGCAGTTGCGCAACGGGGAGGGCTTTGCTGTGGTTACCGAAAAGAAATGGAAAGAAATAAGTAAGAGAATTTTTTGATGTTATTCCGCGGCAGGATAATTAGGTGAAAATTGGATTGGAATTGCAACGGTAAGCGGGTTTTGGCCTTCCCGTTCACATGTTATTAGATTCTTCGAGGGGGTGGAAGAAAGCGAGAAAGAGACTTCCTTACCTGCGGGGACGACCTGAAAGAGACACGGTTCCAGCTGCTTGCCAATTGAGTTTTTGCCCCAACAAGCGAGCGTGCCATAGTCTCGTTCGCTTTTGGGCGTGTACAGCAGCTCGTAAATGGTTTCTGGAATAGAAAAGCAAAAGAAAGTTGCTTAAGTTAGATTTCTTGAATTAATGAATTTGCATGAGACATACAGTTTCTATCAAGCATTTTCCTGACAATCTGTGAAATATATTGGTATCAATCAAAACATTGAATAAAGAAAAAACAACTCTAAGCGATTTTGCAATACAATTGCAAAACCATCAGCTGGTGTGAATTCGTCAGCTGTGTGCTATCTTGTGACATACAGTATGTAAAAAAAGTATTTACACCCCTTGGGCACTATGCACATTTTGTGATGAAACATGTAACAATTTAAAGTTTGACAGAAACCTAGTACTACGTTTTGTTCAGAAACTCATGCCGAACTTTTTGCTACAAAAAGCTCATGAAAAGATGTTTTCTATAAAAAGATATATAACAAATACTATTACAAAAATAAAAAAAAGGTGCAAAAAAAGTTTGTACACCTTTCGAAAAATTAACATAAATAATGTTATTTGTTGACAAATCACCATAAATCCAGTATCCCAATTCTAAATAGGCTATCTTGACTGATTAAATAAAATTATTTGGATTAAATATAAAGTTTACTAACTACTTAGTATAAAAGTTTATATAACTCTGGAAATTCTATATAAAACTTATCTAAACTTAATTTTGCAAACTTTCAATTTAACTAAATGTCAATATATTACCATAGAATTGCTAATTAAATATTTTGGAGTAGAAATAACACCGTTTTGGGGGTCTTTGTATCGCTAGAATAGATTTTTCGTTGGAATTTCGTACCAACCCGGAATTACGTCATCGGAAAATCCGCCGGCATCCGAACCGGTCCACGATTCACAAGTCAACCCATGTGGCATCGAAAAGGGCATAAAATTTCCGATCTTTTGTTACCCATAGAAAACCTAGATGTATGGAAGTTGGAATCCCAATTTTACACCAAAAACAATTTGACCACTATTTTTTTATGTAAAATTAAATTTGCAATCGAAATGTACTTTACAGATTTTATGATAAAGGGCTCCGTTTGCCAGATACAGCCACCGAAAGATATCGACATTAGAAAATGGTGGGTTGTTTGAGTGAGACTTGGAAAACTTAAATTTGCATGTTTCTTTGTTCTTTAAGCAGCTGTATGTCAGCAACCAGAGTTTCTATTTTCAACATCTCTTAGACAATTTCATAGTAACATTTCTGAACTTTTCAAAAAACATATTTTTATAAATGGTTACTCATGGACATGGAGTTTTTTTTTTTTAAATCGAAAAACTGCAAATATTTCGTAAAAATCAAACTTTTGGTGTCTATATCATGAAAACGGAGTACCTTTCGATTGCAAATTTAATGTTACATAAAAGATTGTGGTGATTTTTTTTGTTGGTATCAATTTTCGATTTTTTTTCCAAAAATCACTACTTAAAAAAAATCATAACTCGGCGGTAGATTTTTGACCATACTTCTCTATAGCTCAAAAGTTGTGGGTGTTTGTCTCCTAAAACATATCAAAAAATCTCGATAATCAAAAAATACACCTATTTTTTGTCCCTAGTCCTCAACAATATTAAAAACTTTGCCGAAGACACCAAATTGATCGGAAAATTCACTCAAAAGTTACAGCTGTTTAAATATTTACGTACCATTTTTGTATGGGCATGTGCCAAAATTGTATGGAGACATGTATGGGAGAACCAGTGACACAAAATAGCTTCTTTGGTCATAGGGAAAACCCCCACAAAGTTTGAGCCAAATCAAAAAATACAAATAAAATCCATTTCCGATTTTGGTAGAGGTTGCTCAATTCTTAAGGGCGAGTCCACGAACAGGGCATACCCCTTTGTATGGGACGTCGTTTGGACCTCACCAATCTGCCTGAAATTTTCAGGGGTTGTTTGTACATATAAAACTAGCATCTGGCCAAAATATGAGTACTCTAGGTCAACGGGAAGTGGGGCAAATCGGGACACAAAATTTGAAGGTTCAAAAACGTAAAAAATCGTAAAAAAGACTGCAACTCGGGCAAAATTCAATTCAATTTCAAAATTCAAAAAGCATCTGAAAGGGCTTAAAAAATGCAACAAAACGCAGGGAAGAGCATCCCAATTGGTTGAATCTAAAGGGTGTTATTGGCATTTTAGTGAAAAAATAGCACAATTTTCAAACTCAAATAAAAAAGTGTTCCATCCAGATATCAACTCGGTTCGACCTGCAGCTTGTAGGGGACATCTGGGACTACCATCTGAGACTGAGAACGCTTTGGGTAAGGCAGTTCAACATATTAAATAGACACTTTTACTTTCAGTGAATTTTTTGGTTGTAAATTTTTGCTCGGGGACCCCTTAGATCCCATTTTCTGATGATAATTTTATCATATTCGTGTTCCTGAGACAATTTCACAGTAGAAACATGCATAAAAATGTTTATTTTCATCCATTTTAACCCTTTGAAAAATGAAAGTTAAAAAAAATTGAGATGCTGCTTTTTTTCTGGTGTCACCTAGTATCCTTGGAAACGAACTTGAATTTCAATAAATGTGAATCGAAGATTTTTTTAACTTTCATTTTTTAAATGGTTAAAATGGATGAAAATAAACATTGTCATGCATGTTTCTACTGTGAAATTGTCTCAGGAACACGATGATGATGAAATTATCATCAGAAAATGGGATCTAAGGGGTCCCCCGAGCAAAAATTTACAACCAAAAAATTCACTAAAAGTAAAAGTGTCTATTTAATATGTTAAACTGCCTTACCCAAAGCGTTCTCAGTCTCAGATGGTAGTCCCAGATGTCCCCTACAAGCTGCAGGTCGAACCGAGTTGATATCTGGATGGAACACTTTTTTATTTGAGTTTGAAAATTGTGCTATTTTTTCACTAAAATGCCAATAACTCCCTTTAGATTCAACCAATTGGGATGCTCTACCTTGCATTTTGTTGCATTTTTTAAGCCCTTTCAGATGCATTTTGAATTTTGAAATTAAATTGAATTTTGCCCAAGTTACAGTCTTTTTACGATTTTTGACGTTTTTGAACCTTCAAACTTTGTGTCCCGATTTGCCCCACTTCCCGTTGACCTAGAGTACTCATATTTTGGCCAGATGCTAGTTTTATATGTACAAACAACCCCTGAAAATTTCAGGCAGATTGGTGAGGTCGATGCGAGATGGGTATGCTTTGCTCGTGGACTCGCTCTTAAAATAACTCAGACAGAAAAATGTTCCATCTAGATATTAACGCAGTTAAGTCCTAAAATTTAGCTTATATTTGTGATATTATTGTTCACAACAATAAAACTTATTTTTCTGAGTACGACCGCAAAGGATTTAAAATGGCTCTTAACAAGGGGATCTTAGTTAATCCATCAAAGAATGTTGTCTTGTCGAATATTTTTTTTTGCATAAAAATGGAAAAAAGTGACCAAAAATGGTTTTAATCGTGTTTTTTACCGTTGAACATTGAGCTTGTAACATTATTTCGACGTCATCGTGCTATCTTGTCACACCCACCATTTCGACATTTCGAGAAAAACGCGTTTTAATGTTTGATCTTGAATAAACAAAAATGAGTGCACGTAATGTAAACAATAACAAACACGTTTTTTTTTGGCTGACCATTATGTGCATTGTCCCGTAGTTTGGTTGAAGTTGGTTGCTGGAGTCCCGAGTTATAATTACAAATGTTTACGGTAGTCTGACTTGTAAGTGCGTCAGACGCGTTCTGACCTGTAATCCCTTTGGCCAATTGTCACAGTTACATCAAGATTGAAACTTCTTTCATACGAAGAGCAACAAAAATGCACGGAGTTTTTTTTCGGATTTCGTTGAATATCTCAGGATTGAAATAGAATTTTTGGAAACTGAGAAGGTCAAAAAGTGAGACATTGTGAGCTGCACAAAATGGCGTTCCTAACTCAATTTGGCCCAAGTACGACAAGTTAGTACGATGGCGACGATTTGGGACTGAGAACAATTTGGATATGACAGTCTAATATATAAAATTAAGGTGATTTTTTCAGGTGTAAATTTTTGATCAGAGATCTAATTAGAGTTCCTGAGCCAATTAGACAATATAAACAGGCATGAAATAGTATACCTACTTTCATCCATTAATGCCCTTTACAAAATGAAAAAGGTCTAAGTGCAAATGTATTGCAAAGTGACTTCAATATGCATGTCTTTGGGTGGACTAACAAATAGTTGATTGCTTTTCTGGTGTAGGTAAGGTCAAATATACAATCAAATAAGTCTAATATTGGTCGAACCAACTATGTTTTTGAAGCTGTATTTGAAATGCAAATCAATTACGAAAAATCAACAATTACCCAACAGAGTACATGATACTGTTGTTCAGCTGCAGTATTTATTTCAAATAAAATCATCTGTCTGGCACCGTAATGGCGTGAATCGAGGTGAAAATATTTACCCGCCACAAAACCATTAGGATCGATTATATCCAATTATTTCGCATCAGTGGCTCATAAAAACACGGGAGGTTGGGAATTCCACCGATAGATGTGGTCATAAATCGCTTACAGTTTAGAAAGACTATTTGCATGCCACCAATTGCAAACATGTTAACCATAATGGATAATTTCATAAATATTGAATGTTCATGAACAATCAGAATCAGTGGACAATTATTCATCTGTCAACTTTTATATGTGCACAAATGTACCCGGGTTGTGGGTTGGTTTTGTGTGGAACCGACGATGTTTTTTTCAACAGCAATAAACACAATTAAATTTAGCAAACGACCTGTCAATCATTCAAAACTGTTGTTTCATTGTGGGACGGTCCCCACTTTTTGAACAATGACAGATCCCTTCCTCCCTCCCAACCCGACTTACCCGAGTTTTCATCCATGGCATCGTACAACGGGGCCATCCCTCCACCCATTCCGGAATCGGACGCCACCGATGACGACGAGTGAAAGTCCTGCAGCAAGTTGAACTGGCCGCTGGTCACCTCGAAGCGTTCGCCACTGTTGGAGAAGTTCCAGTCGAACGAAACGTCCAGCGGATCGGCAGCTACATGACACGGCACCGGAACCGTCTCGTCCAGCGATGCACCAACAATCATGATACTGCTCGAGGCACAAACTGGCGCAACTGCAGAGAGAAAATAGTCGGAGGAAAAACAAACACATGAAGGCAGAGTATATACTAAATATTCATCCCACAGAAAAAGGGGCCCCCAGCATCGCTGCTCCAACCTCGCCCTTTCAAAGAGCCTCCCTCAAAAATACCCCGTGGCGTAAAGAAAGGGCACACCCCACGCCTGAAGGGAAAGTCCCGCCTCAGCCCCACCAAGCCCCGAAAAAGGAAGAATTTTTAATTTATTCATTTTTATTCATTCGGGTAACGTTTTACGCTCTCGTTGCATCCGTGTCACTGGTTTGCTGCTGCTTTCCATAAGCCACCGCTACTGGGTTGACTGCTACAAGGTTGGATTCTCAAGGAAATCATGTTTTCAATAGGTGAACTCAAACTTACTGTCAAGTTTCCAAGAAAATATGTTTTTTTTTTTTCATTTTCATACAAATCTACATGTTGGCTCATAGCCTATTTCAACAACTCGTGGGTTAACTAAGTCATGTCGAACGATGGATTTGGCCCATGCTTTCTCTATGTCAAAAGAAGCCATTTTACATTATTATTTTTTTATTCTTCGAATTCCCAGACTTCACTTCATCTTGTTTTATCAATTATTTGGATATAAGTTCGCATAATATGTGACAAAACTGTGTTATTTGATGAATTCTAGCATTAACTTTCATTTCAAATTTGTTTGAACGCTGTAGTCAATGCCACATCACTTAAATAGTTTAAAAATATGAGTTTAACACAAAAAGGGAAAAATTCATTGAAATATTTCATAGGCGTCCGAAGCACCGGGCAGGCAAAGCAGAAAATTGTGGTTCTGATATCCCCAAACTCTAGCAAATTTTTAAACAAAATATCAATTATTTTGATGTTAGCAGCTTATTTGAGACCTAAAGAATGCACTAAAATGACAGTTCACATTTGTGCGATACATAAGTAAAAATGAGTGTCCGGAATTAGAAGCATAAGTGTTCGAATTTTGAATAAGCTGCGAAGCACAACAAGCCATTTTAATCTAAAAACTCTGATTAAAAATGCTTATAAAATACATTTTTCGCATGCATTCTCTTGAAATTGACTGTTAATACTAAATCTTAGTGCGGGATTTTTCAAGAACCGGGATTTCCTGAATCCCGGGATTTTTTATAATTTGTCCCGGGAATTCCCGAAAAAAAAAAAAACAAATTTTGTTCTGGTAATTCTGATTTGGTTGTGGACCTCAGAATCGATAATAATTTTAAAGCATTAAAATTTGTATTCGGCATATATCAGCATTAATTATGTTTATTAGGGCAAACTGTTTAAACTTTAGTTTACCGATCTGCAAAATGCCTAGCGCTTTAAATATTTCATATTTGATTTTGAATTGAATTTATATTTTTAAAAGATCGATATATCTACTTATATTTATGATTTAAAAGTTGAAAAAAATCAAATCAAATTATGTTTCATCAAGCACTGATGATGTTTTGAATTATTTTGGTTAAAACAGGATCAGAACAAAACAATTTCACAGAACACCGATTTTTTAAATTTATTGTTCTAAAATCTCCTTAAGTATTAAGACTGTTTTTTCCTATTTGGCGGTAGTAACTTAAAAATAATTTGTAAAATATGTTTTTTGCAAATGTTTTTTTGTGAAAGTTTAACATTTTAGCACTTGTATCAGTAAGTAAAATTTTCAAATTATATTTTAATTTTAACGGTGAATTTATTTAACACATGGATGTTTGCAAAATATTCATTCGAAAGGCATTTATTCGGGGTTGCAAAAGATGTTGTAAGCAACTTGTTGTAAAACTTGATTTTACCAGCACTTGTCGTATTTCTAGATAACTTTTTCAAAACAATAAATGCGCCAAGAGTTTCCTATGTACATAGGACCTTTTGAAAAAGTAATCGAGATCTATCCGATAAATGCAGGAGGATGCTAAAGACCGCCATCTTGGATGATTGAGATTGATAACGCGCGCAAACTGCGCACACTGAAAACAAAAATATTTCTTTTATTATTAATTCAATTTTTGTTATAAAAATTACTGTAGTAAAAGTCATATTACATAGTAGTTGGGTTTTTTTCCGGTTTAAAGGCTGTTTATTTATAGGTAATCTTCAAATATAACAAATCCATTTTCCAAAAACTCTGTCGTAAAATTTCTTGTTGTTCCATCGTTTCTCCCTAACTTTACATTCAAAATCTGCTACTGTACCATTTCCAAAATTTTTCAAATTGTAGGCAATTGCTTCAACTACTAACCACAAACCTAATTTTTCTTTTTCATTTTTAAACGTTTTCCTAGCAACTCCTCAGGGTCTACAATGTCTAAGCCTAGTTTTCTAATTATAGTTGTTTTTACGCTATTCCAAACTAATCTACTGCTGCTACATAACTTTATACGATGCTTTGATGTATCTAACTTATTACAATATTCACACAAATTTGTATTAGTATCCCTAACCTTATGGCGAAAAAGTTTTGCTTTTGTTGGAATAAGATCATTGAGCATAATGAATAGCGAATGTTTTTCTTCAGAGGAAATGAAATTCGATTGTATATTCTGCCAATAATTTTGCCACGGCAATTCAGAAAACTCGGTTGCGATTTTGATTTTAATATTTTGCTTACTAATCAACAAACGGTAGATTTTTTTGCTTGTGTTTAAATCAGTATCGTTTGATATTTCTTCTGCCAAACTTAGCCACTCACGTGAGTTCCGACTAAGCGTGTTGTTAAATTGCTGTGTTAACATGAATGAATCTTTGATACCGTCTTGACTAGGAAATAATATGTTTTTTACAAATAGTGCTTTACATTTACTTTCAACATCAACGAGAGATAGTCCTCCTTGATCAACGTCTAAGTATAACTGAGCAAATTTAACTTTGTATAATCCAATACCTTTAAAAATAAAATTTCTGCAGATCGTTCTGATTTCAGCGATATTTGAATTATTAGGTGGGAAAACTTGTGCTATGTACCATAATTTAGATAAAATAATTTGATTTAAAATCCATGATTTTTGGTAAATGTTAAGTTTTCTTTTATGATGAATCGAAATTAAAAACTTAATGTTAAGTATAATTCTAGAGTAATTGTTTTCAATGATAGTGTTAAAATTTTCAGATAAATCTATTCCTAGTATTCTGAGCGATGAGACCTCTTGGAGAACATGTGGACCCGAGAGGCAATTGTTTAGTCTCATGTATTTAGACTTTCCAACATTCAACCTAATTTTAGCAAAAATGCTGAAATAGTTGATGAGCTCCAAGGTCTTATCAAATTCGAGATTATTGCGAATAACGACATTAATGTCATCTGCATAGGCAATAACTTTCAAAAAGCTATTATCTATTAGACAACCTCTAACGTCATCGTAAAGCATGCGAACAAGTGGTTCTATGTAAATGATGAATAAAGCCATGCTCAAAGGGCACCTTTGGCGAACAGATGATTTTATGAAAATGTTATTAGTGAGAAAACCGTTAAAAAGTATCTTAGAGGAAGCATTTTTATACAGATTACGAATTAAGTTAACAAATTGAATTGGGAAACCAAATTTTTCTAAGGTTAGCCAAAGAAAATGATGATCAACCCTATCGAAAGCCTTTTCTAAATCGAAACTTGCAACAAGTACTTTTAATGATTTAGATTTTTTTGCTTTGATAATTAGATTTCTAAGCAGTTTTAGATTTGTGATACAAGATTTTTCAGAAATACCTGCAGCTTGACCTGGTCCAATTAAAAAATCCATAAGGGGTTGTAATCGATTCATAATGATTTTAGCAAAAAGTTTGTAATCACAGTTCAACATGCTAATCGGACGTTTGTCAGAAATTTCAAAGGATTGTTCTTTTTAGGAATTAATGTTACTATCCCTTCAACGAAAGCCGTATTAGGAATCTCCCCATCAAAAATAGATTAAAAAGTTTCAAAAGGTCATTTTTATTTCGTCAAAGAAAGTACAGTAAAATTCGTATGTCAGTCCATCTGGTCCTGGACTTTTCTTTTTAGAAGCTTGTTGTAGTGCCTCTTGTAGTTCGTTGAGATCAATTGGTTTTATTAAATTATTGCTTTGTTCAAGAGTTAAACGGTTTTTCACGTGATTAAAAATATTATTTACACCTGGATAAAAAGTTTTATCGCCTTCGAATAATAAGCTAAAATGATTTTCTAAAGCTAATTGAAGTTAAGTTTTCTCAGAAGTAAGGTTACCATTAATTAAAAGTTTCATAATAGAGTTTTTTGCAGCGTATTTAGACATTTGAAATGTACTTAGTTTCTCGTCTTCAATTATATTTTCTGGTTGGATTTTTAATTTTAAATTTGAAAGTCGATTTTGTTCAATATTCATCAATTTGGATTTTACAAAAGATAGTTCCTTCTCAACATTTTCATTGTTGCTTTGTTTGCATGATATTTCTCTAAGACAACCGTAAAGGAAGCTTTTACTAGATGTTATAAATTTATTCAATTCAAAAGATCTTGTTTTAAAAAATGATTTGGCTTTTGGTTTGAAATGTTCAATCCACCATCGACAAAAATTATTGTTATATGCAAATCTTTGTCTGGTGTTTTGAATTTCTAAAACAAATTCACGTTTGATATCCTCATCATGCAAAAAAGAGGAATTTATTTTCCAGAAACCTCTACCGGTGGAAGTGACGTTAGAATTTGAGTCAACATTAAATTTCAAAACTATTGCACGGTGATCAGAGAAGGCAGTTGTTAATGTATCGAAACTTAAAACTTTTTCCAAAAAATCTTTTGGTCCATAAATTCTATCAATCCTGGATGCAGAATCTCCTCTGAAAAATGTTTAAATCGTATTACGGTGAATTGAATTTCCGATATCGATTAAATCAAGATTAGATGTTAGGTCTTTCAGTCCTTGGCATAAATTTTTCACGGTTCCGTTTGAATCCGAATTTAAAAGAATACAATTAAAATCGCCTAGAATTACGTTGGGATGGGCAGCAGATAGGTGTGGGATGATATCATTTGAAAACAGAACGTCACGTTGGTGTCGGTATTGTGATCCAGAATGACCATAAACGTTGATAAAGTGAACTTTATCGATTGTAACCGACAGAATTCGACCATTTGGGTTCATTAACATGTTATCAAACTTGATATTTTTTCACACAGCAGTTCCTTTGTTGTCGACACTGATATTAACAAAAGCAAAATGGGAAGCAAGAAATTTAAAGTTTTCAAACGATACTTCCTGAAGAAAAACAATATCAAGAACATTATTCCACACGAAGTCCTTCAACAAACCTAGCTTGATGTTAGTGCTAATAGCGTTGATGTTAATTGTGGCTAGTTTTCTAGAGAATGTTGTTGTGGCCATTATTAAGATGTTTTTTTTTGTTATTGATGGTACCGTAAACCGGGGTGACTTTGATAGGATTTCAATTTGTTTTTAGAATATTTTCCAACAGGTAAGGTTTTTCTCAAGATTACTATTTTTAAAACATGTACTGGGGTAGACCACACAAAGTCCATGCACTATTTCGGAAAAAAAGTTTTTTCAATAACGTTTAGAAAAATAGTTACGTTAAAAATTCTTAGTTTGGATTCCGGGGTGACTTTGATAGTCATAGTTTTTCTTGTTAAAGTCATATTTAAGATGTTCAAACTTCATTTGTACGTTAAATGTACTATCACTAAAGTAGCTGATATAGTTTTTAAGAAAAAAAATCAATGTTTATATTTAGTTAACTAAGTGTATAAGCTTTTAAGCAAAATACATATAAATTTCAGGTAAAATTGTTAAAAAGTCGGTATTTTGCCTGAAATTTGTTCAAACTAGTTTTGTTTATAAAATTATCGATTTATATTGCATTTTATACTGAATTCGAAGCACGAATCACAAGTTTTCACATTTTACATGAAATTTGTTCAACTGAAATTGCCTATAAATTTGGAGATTTTTTTAAATTGTGTTTCAAAAACACATATTATTTATTTTTTACAAACTTTTTTAACCTTCTCCTAGTGGAAAATTGTCCAAAGAATCCGAAAATGCATTCCGTTTTCCGATTAAAAATCATGTTCATTGAGAAAATCATGACACTTTGAGAAGTTTAAAATAATGGCTTTCATCAAGATTTTCTTAACTATAGTTAACTAACTTTTTAAACTTGTCAAAATTTTATGAAAAGTTCTTCTTGAGGTACTTTGAACACTTCTCTACCACGGTCAGTATGTTTCTGAACCATTCCTTACGTATTTTAATTGTACTCTTCATTTTGCGGAAAAATCGCAAACCTATCAAAGTCACCCCGGCTATCAAAGTCACCCCGTTTTACGGTACGATAAAACGATGGAACGATGGATGATTTAGGTTGTCTTCTTCTTCTTGTTGCGTTTACCATTTGGAACCGGAATGAACCCATCCCCCTCTCCAGTTGGCCCACCCTTTCCCTTACCCCCCTTTCCCTTCCCACCCAGCTACCCGCATCACCCTCAGAAGAGACCGGAGAGGAACTCTTCGTTCGCTTCAGCAACGTCTGGCGATCG
The DNA here is from genome assembly GCF_015732765.1 of Culex quinquefasciatus. Taxonomy (NCBI): domain Eukaryota; kingdom Metazoa; phylum Arthropoda; class Insecta; order Diptera; family Culicidae; genus Culex; species Culex quinquefasciatus. Next base: position 51,997,649 of record NC_051861.1, read on the forward strand.
AGTTCGCTGATCTCCGCGTCCATTGCGTCGGTGTCTGCTTTGTCGATGTGTTCTTCGCTCACGTCGCCCGACCGCAAAGCGTCCAGCACGCCGTCGTTGGTGTTAGTTTCCACTGTTTGCTTGGTTGTTGTGGTGCTTGCAGATGGTGCTACCGTTGTCGATGATATTGGTGCTGGTGTGGAGACGCTTGGTGATGTTGTCGTGGAAGCGCTCGGTACCGCTACCGTTGTAGTGGTGGAGGCGCTAGGTACTGCTTGCGTTGATGTCGTGGTGTTCGGGTTTTGTGTGTCGTCGTTCTTTTTCTGGTTAAGCAACGTCATCGCAGGAGTGATCGGCTGGCCAAAATCGATGATCGGTTTTGCAGGCCTACCAAGGGACGGCGCCGAGCTGCCGCTGCTGCCGCTGCCACTACCGCTGCCTGTTGAGATCGCCGCCATTTTGGGGCAATTCTGCTTGACGTGCCCTTCTGCCTTGCAGAAAAAGCACTTATTTTTGAGCCCATCATAGAAGATGCGGGCTCGAAAATGTCCTATGTAAAGGTGTGCAGGAATTTCCTTCGCCACCTCCATGTGCACCCCTCGTACACCGGTGAAAATGTTCACCTTCAGCTCGTTGGGAAAACGTTCGCGCACGTGCTGCCGTATGGTCCCGTACTGACCCAGCACATACTGGATCGTGGCGTCGTCAATCTCCGGTGGCAGATTGAAGATCCGGACGTACCGGAAGACGCGTGATGCCTGCTCTACCGCCACCCTTGCCGTTGTTCCGTCCTCGAACTTGAACTGGTAGTGTTCGTCCGATTCGGCGATGAACGCCGAGAAAGTCTCCTCGTCAATCAGCTTGACGTAAAACTGGCCGCCATTCTCGTCCTTGTAAATGCTGTGGATATCCGCTGCTGACAGCTTCAGGGTGTCCATCGAGAACTTCAGCACGTCCAGGTACGACGGTACCTTGATTCCTGGTCCGAAGACCAACTTCGCAGTGTTCTTTCGTACACTGTTCGCCATTTTTACTCTTCCGGGGAAGATTCCGCTTTTAGCTAACAAAGAAAAACGCGTACGAAACAATAGCCGCGGAGGACTATTGTTCGAAACCGGACTTATTCTCGAGAGCGTCGATGGAAATACGTCTTGTTCGTACGAGCTCACGTCCGAGACTGGGGTTAAACGTTTCATGTGATAAAAGTACAACTTTAAAAGTGGTCATCGGCCCGATGTGTGCTTAATAATCCCAACTTTAGTAGTTTATTTTGCAAATAAATTGATAAAAATCACCTCACAAACATACACTAACTTTCAAACGTACATTGCGGTAAAATTTTACATAAAAACGTTACTTAATCCACCGGAAGGTGGTTGCTGCCTTCCTCCTAAAAGCCTTGCAACCACACACTACGAAAGCTTTGGCTAACGCTTACTTAGTAAAGACACTATACATCTGAGTGCTGCCATCTAGGTATGATAAATTTAATGAACCATTTGAAAGCACTGCAGTGTTTGTGTGCGTGCACTGAGCGTAAAGTTCCGACAGCTATCCGCCGGAGCTTTCAAATTATGTAAATAATGACCCTTTTTAGTATCAACCAAAACAGTTTTTCGAACATATCTTTTAAAGTACTGCACCAAGCCGGATGAAATTTAAAAAAGACTTAAAGAACCTGAAGGCAAATCCAAAAACAAGGATCCGGACAAAATCGGTCGAGCCAGTTCCGAGAAAAGTGAGTGAGAAAAAAAATTCTACGTCCATCCACACGCACAGACATTTGCTCAGAATTTGATTCTGAGTCGATATGTATACGTAAAGGTATATCTGGGAGGCTTACTTAAAAAGTTCAATTTTTGAGTGATTTTATAGCCTTGCCTCAGTGAGGTGAGGAAGGCAAAACAATAATTACTTTATTTCCATCAGGGCCTCGCCTCGAAACGTCATACAGGAACAAAAGCGGCGAACCGAAGATTCGCGTGACGTTTTGGAATTTTGACAGTCTGGAACGCATGAATTACCCCATTATCGGTTTCCCGCACGGGTGAAATGAAAATTGTTGCACATGGCTGAAGTTGGAAATTTTGCAAATTATCTTAATTTATGCTAAATTTCATAATTTAAACAACAATCTAAAGCAAACTTGTTTAAAAACTAAAGATAAACTAAAGGCACGATGATTTGTTGCGTAATCTTGCTTAGAATTGCGATGAAAGCGGTTTAAATTGAAAAAAAAATTCTGTTCTAGAATTCAATGTAATTTTGTTAATTATGTATGACTTTAAAATTAGTACGCAACGATTATAGAAAATTTTACACAAAATGTTTTTTTTTTTTCGTTCGTCCACAAACAATCTCATGTTTGTAAACAAACGACGCCATATTGCCAATGTTGTTCGGTAGCTTATATCAGGCCATCGCCGGGGCCCTGATTTCCATTTTATGTTTGCAGTTTTTGTACTTTTATTTACAGTGCGCAGTTGCTTTGTTTTGGTTCCGTATCGAAAAGCTGTTCTTTTGTGCTGTAGCCGAAGTTGACATTTCCCTTTTATTCTGGTGCCGAAGTTAACAGCTTGTGTTGGCTACGGGCGAGCTGCCTGTAGTGAGATATAGATGTCGCCCCCTGGAAATGTACGACTCGTGCTGAAAAAAAAATCTTTTTGCAACTTGTTGCGTGTGTGTGTGTGTGTGTGTGTGTGCAACCAACCGGGATTCCAAACATATTTTTCTCGTTTTCCGGGAAATTCAAAACCCGGGAAATTTGGACGCCCTACTAAATCTTGCTGATATTTCTACATTTCTAAGATATTGCGTTTTTTCCAGCTGTAACAAAAATGATACGCTACTAAGTGTCCGGATTACGAATCATGACGTTAATAATAACGCATTCATCAGCTTGCCTGTGCGCTTTGTTGAAAAAGACTTTTGTCGTTGCCGCACAGTCAGAGAGGAAAGCGGGCAGCAGGTATTTAATTGTTCTTAGGGAGCCGGTTCCGTAAAAATTGTCATTTCTGGAAGATAATAACTTTGCTGGAAAAATAATATAAATACGCTGTCTTGGGGAAAGTTGTTCTAAATTTAATAAAGATCCACTCCCGAGAATTGAAATGGTTCGGACAACTACTGCGACATCTGCAGGTAAAAAAATGAAACGGTTGTTTTTTTAATTTACAAACAAAAAAAAAACAAAATTAAATGCTAAATACGACATCAAATTTGCAATCAAAATTAAGTGCATTCAAAAATTAAGTGCACCGTTTTCAAGCATTGCATTGCAGTGTGGAAATTTTAAGAAATTTCAAGTTTTTTGTTATTAAAAAAACTTTATGAGAGAAAAGCAAGCTTAAATTGATACTGTTTCCATTGAAATGATGCCAAAATTTGAACATCTAGCATGTTTAAGACATTTCAAAAGCTGTTAAAAATAAAAATTCAAATTGATAAATAACAAGAATACTGTATTTTTAACCATTTTTGTTAGTGAAGAATTTCACAAAGAATCAAACCCTTCGAAACGACGAGCGCCACACGGTGGTGGCCGGTGGGAGGCTTCAGGGCATATGAATTCCACAGGATTGCGGTTTGCATGGCGGAACGATCACAAAGCTGCTACAACTGAATGAAAGCAAAGGATGAGGCAGAGTTCCCGCTGAGACGGATGGTGAGGGGGGATGCTGCTGGGGCAGACAAAGTGAATTTTATTATTATGCATAGCGCTCTTGAGACTGTTGTGCTTTTTTGTTTATGTTTGAAATTCACGTCCTCCACCCCGTTTTTTGAACAACGCAAGCAAAGCTAAAGCGCTTGTGATACGGAGATTTCTTGCGAAAAGACAAACAGCCCCTGAATGGTGCAAACTTTCTCGTCGTGTCATCGCCATTCTGCCAGGCCATGCTGCTGCCGCTACTTGTCGTCATTGTAGAAAATTTGTCGACGAAAAATCAAGAAGGATTATAAATCTCTTATCATAAAAAACGCTTGACGGTTTTAAATCGCAGCCCGGTATGCCAGTCTACGGCTTGTCTAATCAGCCGTAGCTGTGACAGGGCAGGCCGTAAGTTGGCGTATCCTGAGCAAATTGGTCACACAGTTTCCATTAGAGTGGTTCTAAAAATACTTTTTTTTTTGCGGCAATTCAGAGGCTTGTTCCAGTTGGCGAACTGGAAACCCAAGTTCCAAGTATATCCATTTTTTTACAAACATCGCAAAATTTTACTGTCGCTCAAATCAAGTCCGTCCCATGTGTATTTTCGTAAATTTTGAGTAAATGATGCAGTTTGGTTCAAAAACATGTGAATTATCAGGAAAACCAAAACAATTCAGCAGTTTGTTTAAAAAAAAACATTACCCAATCCACCTCTAGGTGGTTTGTGCCTTCCTCACATTCATAAAGTCAATACATTCAGTAAAAGCTTACTTTACCTTTAATTTTCAATTTCAATTATGTTTTATTTGTAAATAATCAAGTTACAATGAATTCATTTAGGCTCACAACAGAGTTTTGGTGGTCCTTTCAGCTGTGTCGTAATTCAATCGAAAAATTATTACTTATAACTATGGAATAGACAAGAGTAAGAAAAAGTTTTCAAAAAACTTACAGAAAGTGCAATGGGAAAAGGATAGATAGAGAGAAAGCTTAAAACTAGATCACAGACAAAAATAATCAATTATAGATATGCTTGATCATCAGCTCCCCGAGGACCAGAAATTGCTCCGCCTTGTTACGGCAGCTCCGAAACCGCGTCATCATCTCCTCCGCGAGAGCAAAGAACTCCGGCAGGGTAAAGAGTTCTTCCCCGGTGACTCCTTGCTGGGCCGCATCGCCGCTACCGGCAGCAACCACGCTGGCAAACGAACGCCCCCATCCAGGAGGGATCGCTGGGTTGTCCGCTGGAACCGTACGCTGCCCAACTGCAGGAACGGCTGCGCTCGTACTTTGCTGAGGAGAGTGGGACGCTGCTTCTTTCTTCTTCCTCTTTTCCTGCTCCTCGAGGTAGACCTTGCGCGCGACGCATCCGCGATAATTGCCGGTATGGTTGCCGTCACAGTTCGCACACTTTACGCGCGGCTTAGTTTGTTCTGCCTTGTCCCCCAAGTCCGCCTTACGTGGCAGTGCGCACGCCTCCGAGAGGTGTGACTCACCGAACTTCACGCAGCTGGGCCGGAGGTTGTAGTTCCGTGAGCCGTGGCCAAATTTCTGGCAACGGTGGCATAGCGCTACGTCCGTTGGGTTCTTGGTGTAAAACCGCCAGTTTACCCAAAAACCGTCCAACGTCTTAGTCTTGACGGTGCCGCGGTCGAAGTACAACAGGTACAGTGTGTGCACACCCGTGACTGTTGTCTTTCGCGAGAGCACTTTTATCTCCCGTGGCTTTATTCCGGCGTTCGAGAGGTGTCGCTTCAGGTCGGCGATCGGACGGTCTTGGTAACCCTGCAAGACGACCTTAACAGGGGGCTTCTCTGGGTCGTATGCGTAGAAGTTGAAGTTGCTACGCTTCAGTTCTTCAAACACCAGGTCAAAATCTTTTCTGTTCAGTGTGATCACTTGCACTGCCGACTTACCGATTTTAAGACAATATCCGAGGCCTTCCAGCAACTTGTCAACATCGTCCGCCAACGTGTCCAAAACAAAAATTGTAGGTGGCCTTCGTTCCGTTGGAGAATTGTTCTTTTTTGACGTCGACACTTTTTTCCATGCACAACCATCATCGTCGTCGTCGTCGTCGGTAGTGCTGCTACCGTCAGAGTTGTTGTTTTTTTCGTCGTCGCTCAGCATCTGGAACTCGTTCCTGATGGGAATGTTGGCGGATGTTGATGTGCCACTGGTCGTAGCACTGGAGGTACCTGAACGGGTTTGCACTGGTGATCTTGGAACATATCCGGGATGTAGTAATTTTTTGTCGATTCCATCTGCGCTCACGCTCCCCTGCGCGATGGCGGCCGACACGGCGTTGATTTGTTTACCTTTTTGCACACGGCCGGTAGACGAACTTCGCGGGTTTTTCGAGGCCGCACTCGAACTGCCACGGCCACGGCCGGCCCTTGGCATGCTGCTGGAGCAAACTCGCGGCTAACCACGGTAAACTACGGTGAAAAAATCGAAAAAACGATGGAGCACAGAGCACTTGACTGCTGCTTGCTCTCGTGCGTACACGGAGGTCACTTTCCCTTTAACATGTTTAACAAATCAACTTTATTACTCATTTCTTTTGCTAGGGATCACAGACCTTCAATATTTCTGGCTAATCAGCAAGGTCTGATAAAAAACCTTTCCAACGATGGTTCACATGGAAGATTCAGACAATATTTCTATCACAATATCTGAAATCCGGCGTGTGTATAAATAACACTTAAGTGCTAACAACTTTTGATAGAGTTGTCAGATCCTTGATGTTTTAGGTTTATATGAAAGATCTTTCTATTATCTATTTAACGATGAGATGCATGATGGGCCCGAACATCATTGCTATTGAAATATGTGAGATCCGGCCTCCAAAAAGTGTATACATGAGCATGAGCATGAGCATGAGAGACCACCCATGGTTGTCCTTCTCCGTTGCTGAACAGAACCGTAATATCCTTTCAGCACTACTGATCATAGGCTTCGACTACCAAGTGGTATTTCCCTTATCAACAGCATGTATGAATGCGCTGAAAAGATAAAACACCATGATTGCCAAAACAAGATCAGTTGCGAATAGGTAACAGTCATTGGCCACCAACGGCGCCCGCCATGTCAGTTTGTAGATCTCGATTTTAAGGGACGGGAATGTTAGTTAGCGCAGGTTGCTACTAGGGCAGCTGATTTACTCTGTGCTTACACCCCACAAGCGCCAGGAACCTGAAAATTTGTTAGTAGGATAGGGTGTTTGGTCAGGATTCATCATAGAAGATAGTGTTTGTTGAAAGGTATTATATTTTATTCTCAAGGCAAACAATCGGTTGCTGCGGATGAGACATTTCCCGTTTAACTGTTGTTAAATTTTTAATGAAATGGTTTAATCTTAGACAGCCGGCTGTGGAAAGATATAACCAAATAATATCTATTTATAAAATGAGGTGTTAAACGCAATGCTGCAATGATAGCGTAGTCTGATTTTTAATTATATAATCATTTAGTTCATGAATTTGTTACGGAATAGACGCGACGAACTCAATCATCAAGTGCCTTCCTATCTTCTTTCTGTTAGCTAGATAAGGTATTGATTTTCGTTGCCTCTCGAGCTACGATGCTATGGAGAACACACAAACAACCGACGTCGAGCCCTCCGAGCTACGGAGCTATGGGAAGGTCTTTTCAACACAAAAAGACTCGCGCACCACACGACGTTCTTGATGAATCAAAATAATTTTGTTACGCGATAAACCTAGCGAACTCGGATCGTTTTTATCGAAAACTATATCACAATTCACGACAAAAATGCGAAACAAAAGGCACACTAAAAAAAAAATCACTTTTCACTCCGAATATTTTTTACGACCACGCGCTCCCTTTATCAATTATGCACTGATGACGCTGCATTTTCAGAGGGTATTCTTCTCCTCGCAGCGCACAATTCACGACAAAAATGCGAAACAAAAGGCACACACAAAAAAAATCACTTTTCACTCCGAATATTTTATACGACCACGCGCTCCCTTTGTCAATTTTGCACTCCGGCCTCCAAAAAGTGTATACATAACACTTAAGTGCTAATAACTTTTGATAGGGTTGTCAGATCTTCAATGTTTTAGGCTCATTGGAAAGGTCTTTTAATACCTTTCTGTAAATGTACATGATAGGGTTTCTTGCAAAAAACACCCTTTTTACAATCTTCCGGACATACACCAAAATCGTTTTTTAGCATAACTTTTGAAGTACTTAACTAAACTTGCTGATTTTAAATAGAGACCTATGGGACCCCAAGACGGATCGAATGAGATTAATACGGTCAAAATCCGTTCAGCCAGTCCGGGGATAATTGAGTGAATTTTTTTTTGTCCATCCACCTACACACATCAGGTGTGTGAATTCTGAAGAATACAGTTTAAAAATTACTTAAAATATATTTTCAGGAAAGTCACATCTCATGTTACACGAAAAATAAATTTTGTTAATTTTACCTCTACCTTAAAGTTTACACTGCAATAACAAGCAAACAAAAACCTTTAAAAGCTGCTCCTGCCACAAAATGAATACGTCAATTTAGAACCCCTCCTTCAGCCACCTTGCAGGCCAATTTTTACCCCTGCTCCCAGTTGCGCGTTGGCCTAAAAAACACCACCATCATTAAAATCCTGTTATACTTCCTGTTTAATTTTGTAACGGCTAATTGGAAACATGAGTGAGCGAAAATAGCCTTTCTCCGGGCCAGCTACAAAAACACGCTTTTATTGACCGACCACCATGGCCAAGCTGGGGTCCTCCGGTGTCCATGGACACGAGGCTCAGTTGAGTGAAAGAGATGCAACGGGTAATGAAAACGTGAGAGTGGGAGCCATAAACACACCGTTTTGTTGTATTGTTGTTTGCTGGAAAATTTTGAATGCGTTTCGTGTGTATGTGTTCAGTACAGCTCCTAAGCCTACAATTTACCGTATTGTATCATGTGGTTCTTTTTCACAGCATTTTGCGTGCAGGAAAATGATCACGTATGATTGTTGTGCCGCCTTTTTTAGAATACACATTACCAAACAAAGAGCAATTGTTACATTCAAAAGAAGAATGAACCAGAATAAAACTGCATAACCGAGCAGCAAATCGAGATTACGATAAAGCCATGTTAAAGAACGATCATGATGATTTTTCATTTGAAAAATTAGCTGTATTCTGGCAGGTCAAGACAACATTAAATCGATTTTGCTTTTGGTTTTGCTTTGCAGAAGGGATATAATCGCATCGTGGGGAGGAAGAGGGAGTCATTTTCCCTGTGCGTGATTTTCCTTTATGGGCGCTGTGAGCCACTCAACATTAAACAATTTTATTTACAAGCACACTCTCGAACAGCATCAGCGACAGTCTCTGGGCTGTGTGTAATTATACACAAAAAATACACTGGCTATTGGGTGCCAACATCGGAAAACAACAACAAGCTGGTTGAAATTCGTTGTAATATCACACTCAGAAGAGCAGTAAAACTCAATAATCAAATAATTAATAATGTTAAACAGGGGTACTTAAGGGTGGAGTGCACTGAAATTGGTCTGCGCCAGTTTGGTGAAGCAACACAGCAAACAATCCGATGGTAAAATCGCATGCAAAAGCCTGCACAATACCATCGTAAAAAGTTACTAAATATTACACACTGCACACTGCACTTCTGAACACAAAAAATGAAACCGACGGGATTCAAACTCAGCACCAACAGTAAGGTCTGGCGCCTTAGCCCGCACGGCCATTAGGCCGATGTAGAATAATACTGATGGGCTACATATTACAGGGTGTAATATTGCATAAAATTATGCAAAATTTATTTAACAACCAGGCCTTTTACACGCTGCTGGATTACTTTTATTTTTGCTGTGAACATTGAAGGAGAAGAACTCAAACATTTTCTCTACAGAATGTAACTTTTTTTTCAAAACATTTTTTTCCGTGAAATCGCGAAAACTCGTAATGATAACAAGCAAACTGCTTATGTAACGTATCATTTTTTTGTAATTGTCTGCTCTACAACTTTGTAAAACATTACTAAACTCTTAAAAAATAACCCTGCCATGTTAGAATATGACCGAGCCACGTAGCCCAGTGGTAACGCTTCCGCCTCGTAAGCGGTAGATCGGGGTTCAAATCCCGGCTCGGACCAACACAACTGGTGATCTTTTCCCTTCTGGAATCGACTGCTTAATAAAGGGAAGGTAGTGTATCGTCACAAACCGGACCTTATCACGACACCTTAGGGAAGCGACCTATGGAATGTTAACATTGACCTTAACATGTTAACATTAAGTTGAGAATGAAACTGCCACTGAATCCGCTTGGTAAATGCCGGCCTCGATACTCTTCAAGGGTGTTCCCCTCAGAAACTGGGAAAGATTTACTTTTTTTACAAGTTTGAATACACACAAGTTTTTGTTCTGAATAAAAAATAACACATTTGGGTTACCCTTTAGATTTGAAAAGTACAATAAATTAACCTTAAAATGATTTTTTTTTAATAAAAAAAGATTTGAGTAGTAAAAAACTGCAGAGTTGAACACAATTTTAGTGTTTCTTTTCTATGAAAAATGCATGTTTTTTTTCGAATTTTTGAGTACGCAATCAAATCGGGCGTCCAATTTTACATAAAAGTCCGCTTGATACCAAATTTCCATATCATAACCATTTCAGGCGGCAAATTATTGAAAAACACATCATTTTGGATGGCTTAAAAATGCAAGGGGTCGTATCACTCCTCCGTCACGAGATATCGAAAAATAAAGCTCGGATTCAGAGATAAAAGTTACCCCTTAGGCTAAAGTTTCACGCAAATCGAAGACTGCTGTATGAGTTGACGGAGAATTACCCTTTTAGGAAGCAAGTGAGTAAAAATGCTGTGCTTAAAAACTATCATGTATAATCTTCGTAAAAGTCAGAGAGCAAATCTGTCCTTAGATTTTCCGTTCAAGCAAAGTTAGTCGTCAAAATGAAAAACTGTCACGTTTAAACTTTATTACTCATAAATAAATTTTGTAGCAGAAGCTCGCTCCCCAGTGCACCACCAATCATAACTTTATTACGAGAAAAACCACCACCACGTTACAGCGTCGCTCTCCTACTCCCTTGCACCGGCTAGCATCCTGGAACGCCAGTGTAACTCCGAGGGAAATTATACACCGTTTCTTCCTCGATTCCCCAAACAACTTTGAACATTTATTTAACTCTTGTTTGCACCACCTCTTGTGCCTTGTACCACTCCAGCCCTGGCAGAGGAGTTTCACCGAAAAATGGTCGGAAAATCGTCGTTGGCCTGAGAGCGCTATTGCCCCCACAAATGAAAGCCCCGGCCAGGAAGGCTCTCCCATAGCTTAGAATGAGAATGTCAGGACAGACAGGAACTGCTCTGCCTGTCTGCCTGCTCCCAGTCGTGACAACCATCTTGTTAGTTATAGTGCAAAGTTATTCCAGCGAGAGTAATTAGTCGGTTACGGCTTGGCTCACTCGAAATCTGGCTTGCCAGTTGCCAGTCAGAAGAAGGTCGTCGTCGTCTTGCTTCTCGTTGCAGCGATGAAAGTGGTATCTTTTTTGAGGAAGGATTCACCCAAACTAGTGCTTAAGTCTTCATCGTCTCAGCTGGTGCTGCTGCGTAGAGCAGTTAGTCAGATAGTTTAACACGATGATAAATCCCAAAGCAGTTTTCGTTTCTACCATCGTATACGACCTCCATCGACAATTACTGAGATGACGAGAACGAAGATGATGACGACCCTGGCTTTGGAACCCTCTCGTGTTCCTTTCCCGTTTCTTGGCAGAGCTTTAATTGGCACAACAGCGGTGATGATGACGGCTCGGAGGGAGCTTTGAGACAGAGTTTATCGTTGCTCTCGTGAAGTTACACTCTTAGGAGGGAGAAAGTTTGCTGATCAATTTGGGAAAAGACATAATCTGATGGGTTCATGGTATGAAGCAAAATGAGAGTTTAAATCAAATCTATGAGGTCCAATTTGCCTCAACTGTACACAAAAAAGTACAAAATCAAAATCGATTTTTTCTGATCAAGCTCAAATTTGGTGGAGCTGTTGATACTGAGCAGTTCTCTAGGATTTCGGTCATTCGATTTTTTTTGTATTTTTTAATCCGACTGAAACTTTTTTGGTGCCTTCGGTATGCCCAAAGAAGCCATTTTGCATCATTAGTTTGTCCATATAATTTTCCATACAAATTTGGCAGCTGTCCATACAAAAATGATGTATGAAAATTCAAAAATCTGTATCTTTTGAAGGATTTTTTTGATCGATTTGGTGTCTTCGGCAAAGTTGTAGCTATGGATACGGACTACACTAGAAAAAAATAATACACGGTAAAAAAAATTTGGTGATTTTTTTATTTAACTTTTTGTCACTAAAACTTGATTTACAAAAACACTATTTTTAATTTTTTTATTTTTGATATGTTTTAGAGGACATAAAATGCCAACTTTTCAGAAATTTCAGGTTGTGCAAAAATCATTGACCGAGTTATGAATTTTTAATCAATACTGATTTTTCAAAAATCGAAATTTTGGTCGTAAAATTTTTCAACTTCATTTTCGATGTAAAATTAAATTTGCAATCAAAAAGTACTTTAGTGAAATTTTGATAAAGTGCACCGTTTTCAAGTTATAGCCATATTTAAGTGACTTTTTTGAAAATAGTCGCAGTTTTTCATTTTTTAAAATTAGTGCACATGTTTGCCCAGTTTTGAAAAAAATATTTTTGAAAAGCTGAGAAAATTCTCTATATTTTGCTTATTCGGACTTTGTTGATACGACCTTTAGTTGCTGAGATATTGCAATGCAAAGGTTTAAAAACAGGAAAATTGATGTTTTCTAAGTTTCACCCAAACAACCCACCATTTTCTATCGTCAATATCTCAGCAACTAATGGTCCGATTTTCAATGTTAATATATGAAACATTTGTGAAATTTTCCGATCTTTTCGAAAAAAATATTTTCAAAATTTTCAAATCAAGACTAACATTTTAAAAGGGCGTAATATTGAATGTTTGGCCTTTTTGAAATGTTAGTCTTGATTTGAAAATTCCGAAAATATTTTTTTTCGAAAAGATCGGAAAATTTCACAAATGTTTCATATATTAACATTGAAAATCGGACCATTAGTTGCTGAGATATTGACGATAGAAAATGGTGGGTTGTTTGGGTGAAACTTAGAAAACATCAATTTTCCTGTTTTTAAACCTTTGCATTGCAATATCTCAGCAACTAAAGGTCGTATCAACAAAGTCCGAATAAGCAAAATATAGAGAATTTTCTCAGCTTTTCAAAATATTTTTCAAAACTGGGCAAACATGTGCACCAATTTTAAAATAAAAACTGCGACTATTTTCAAAAAGTCACTTAAATATGGCTATAACTTGAAAACGGTGCACTTTATCAAAATTTCACTAAAGTACTTTTTGATTGCAAATTTGATTTTACATCGAAAAATGAAGTTGAAAAATTTTACGACCAAAATTTCGATTTTTGAAAAATCAGTATTGATTAAAAATTCATAACTCGGTCAATGATTTTTGCACAACCTGAAATTTCTGAAAAGTTGGCATTTTATGTCCTCTAAAAAATAAAAAAATTAAAAATAGTATTTTTTGTAAATCAAGTTTTAGTGATAAAAGTTAAATAAAAAATCACCAAATTTTTTTACCGTGTATTATTTTTTCCAGTGTAGTCCGTATCCATACCTACAACTTTGCCGAAGACTTCAAATCGATCAAAAATTCCTTCAAAAGATACAGATTTTTGAATTTTCATACATCATTTTTGTGGACAGCTGCCAAATTTGTATGGAAAATTATATGGACAAACTAATGATGCAAAATGGCTTCTTTGGGCATACCGAAGGCACCAAAAAAGTTTCAGTCGGATTAAAAAATACAAAAATTAAAATTGAAGAAAAAAGACCGATTTCGTAGAGAATTGCTCTACTATAAAAACATGTAAGAATCTTGATTTTGAACCAAATTGGACCACCCCGTCTTATTTGGCACCGACCCAAAGTGTTGCGAATTGGAACATTGGAACTTACACGCGTAATTCTCTATCAACTCACACGAAATCGGGAAAAGTTGCCCCGACCCCTCTTCGATCTGCGTGAAACTTTGCCCTAAGAGGTATCTTTTGTCCCTAATCACGAATCGAGGTCCGTTGTTTTATATCTCGTGCCGGAGGGGTGGTACAGTCATCCCTCATATTCGGAACAGTTTACAGATCGGCCAATGTTCAAAAAATCATAGAAAATCGATAATTGAACTTAATGATTCGCTTTTACCTTCATTTGAAAGCTTTTTTATTGCGATCTTTCGAATGCTGTGAAAATGTTAGCCTTTATATCAAGTTTTCGAAGAAAAACTTTGACCCTTGAAATCCACAAATTCGGCACATTTTATTCTTACGGATGTAAACAAACTTTGGTTCTCTCCATGAGTACATATTTTTTTTACAAAATAATGACTTCACGCACTGAAACCAACGAAACTCAAGCTTAGTTATGTTTTATGAACGGTCTGATAACTTTTTTGTGAAAATATCAGTCAAATTCAGATGTTCCACAATTGTGAGAGGCACAATAACATTCCACAATCATTAAACAGGCAATTTAGAGGCAAAGTTTTGCCGCTCTGGATAAAATTGTCTTGAAATGAGGTTTTTCGTTCCAAAAGCACTACTTTTGCTTGTGAAATTGCAAGAGAATGTCCAAATGATGGTCCTAAAAATAGTAGGGTCGACAAAAAAGCTGCATATGCCATGTTATTGACAAATTACCACAAAAGTGTTCCGAATTTGTGGGTGTTCCGAATATGTGGGATGACTGTACGACACCTTCCATTTTTGAACATGCGAAAAAATAGTTGTTTTTCAATGATTTGCAGCCTGAAACGGTGATGAGATATAAATTTGGTGTCAAAAGAACTATTATGTAAAATTGTACGCTTGATTTGATGCCCTACTCAGAATTCCGAAAAAACGTATTTTTTATTGAAAAAAAAAAATACACTAATAAAGATTTAAAAATATTGCCATTTTCCGTTTCTCGACTGCAAAAAATTTTGGAACATGTCATTTTAAGGGAAATTTTATGTACTTTTCGAATCAACATTGACCCAGAAGGGTCATTTTTTCATTTACAACAAATATTTTTATTTTAAACTTTCATGTTTTTCTAACTTTGCAGGGCTACTTTTAAGAGTGTAACAATGTTCTACAAAGTTGTAGAGCAGGCAATTAGACAAGTCTACAACTTCAGACTTAACTGCAACTTAAAAAATCGTTATCTTAAGAGATTTCAATTCGCCCAACTTTCAAAAAATAGATTCTTATGTAAAATCGTCTGGGGAACACGATGGTGAGGTTTAATTCAAAATGTATGTTGAGAAAATCGCGTGTAAAGTTTTCAATTGCGCAAAATGCGCCAAAATTTGATTCTAGTCGAAAATCTGACGACACCATTCAATTCAGCACACAATTTCCTTTAAAAATAATTGTCAAGTTTAGTTATATCATTTTTGTGTCCGAAATATGGCCATTTGATAAATAAGGTTTTTTGAGAAAAAAAAAAATGCAAAATCGCAAAACTTTGGGGCGGTGCCAAATATGGTCCAGTTCGGTTCAAAATCGAGATTCTTACATGTTTCGATAGTATCAATAGCTCTACAAAATTTAAGCTTGATCAGAGAAAGTGCATTTCGAGTGGTGTGGCAGTTGGCGCGAAATGACCCATAAGCTATTGTGTTTCATATACCGTAAACCGGGGTGACTTTGATAGGATTTCAATTTGTTTTTAGAATATTTTCCAACAGGTTAGGTTTTTCTCAAGATTATTATTTATAAAACATGTACTGGGGTAGGCCACACAAAGTCCATGCACTATTTTGGAAAAAAAGTTTTTTCAATAGTGTTTAGAAAAATAGTTACGTTAAAAATTCTTGGTTTTAAATCCGGGGTGACTTTGATAGTCATAGTTTTTCTTGTTTAAATCATATTTAAGATGTTCAAACTATATTTGTACGTTAAATGTACCATCACTAAAGTAGCTGATATAGTTTGTAAGAAAAAAATCAATGTTTATATTAAGTTAACTAAGTTTATAAGCTTTTTGACAAAATACCTATAAATTTTAGATAAAATTGTTAAAAAGTCTGAATTTTGCCTGAAATTTGTTAAAAATAGTTTTGTTTATAAAATTATCGATTTATATTGCATTTTATACTGAATTCGAAGCACGAATCACAAGTTTTCACATTTTACATGAAATTTGTTCAACTGTATTTGCCTATAAATTTGGAAAATTTTTTAAATTGTGTTTCAAAAACACATATTATTTATTATTTACAAACTTATTTAACCTTCTCCTAGTGGAAAATTGTCCAAAGAATCCGAAAATGCATTCCGTTTTCCGATTAAAAATCATGTTCATTGAGAAAATCATGACACTTTGAGAAGTTTAAAATAATGACTTTCATCCACATTTTCTTAACTATAGTTAACTAACTCTATAAACTTTTCAAAAATTTATGAAAAGTTCTTCATGAGGTACTTTGAACACTTCTCTACCACGGTCAGTATGTTTCTGAACCATTCCTTACGTATTTTAATTGTACTCTTCATTTTGCGGAAAAATCGCAAACCTATCAAAGTCACCCCGGCTATCAAAGTCACCCCGTTTTACGGTATTTATAGGACCTTAAAAAACTCTAGAAATAATTACAATGCATGCAAATATTGATACAATTTAGGCCTAGAACATTAATTGAAGTAGAGACATTTTTTCTTGATAAATGTAAACATCAAAATTTCAAATTGTTAAAAAATAGTAATTTTTTTATGGAATTTAAAAAATAGAGTAACTAAACAAAAACACCTATGAAATAGAAATAAAAGAATCTATCATAATCGTTAGCATGGAAATACAAATGTAATCCAAATGCTGTACTACTGTGATGAGTTGCTAGAACCTTAGTAAAAAAACAAAAAGACTTCCGAAGCAAACGCAACAATGGCAGTAGCATCCTTTCAACATTTTCCCATTGCTGACAGCAAGATAAATAACCTCACAACCTCACAATTCACAGCGTCCAGGCAGTCATTAATCTCACTCCTTCCATCGCTGGACCATTCCCAGCTCATCAGATTTAATGTTTATTACCGTGCTTTAATGGTCATCATCAACTTTTCCTTCACATCTGATCATAAGACTTTGTTTCTTTGTTCTAGATTTAATGTGCCACGTAAGAGACGACCGACGCAAACCAAGAGTGTTGGGTTTAGGAGTTGTCGAAGGGTTTTTTTTTCAAAGGATGAGATAAAAAACCACACACTTTTATCATCGGCAACATCTTTTTTGTTTTTTTTTTCTTGTTGTGTTGCTTGTTTTCCCCCATGCTTGTCCTCGATGATGCTAGAGAACTGAGTACGAAAAAAGGCGTTAACTGAGTTTGGTTTGCTTTAGTACACATTTCGCACTCAGGTCCCATCAAAGCAAAGTTCTTTCCTAGAAGGTACCCGATGAAAGTGTTCAGACACCGTGTGTGTGCCCTAGTACCATCACGTGAAGGCACCAGAGCGAACGAAAGCGTGTAACACACTGTTGATTTTCTACCACATCAAGCTTGACCACTTTTGCTGCTGCCTGTTCTCCCAAACTCCATTAGAAGCTATATGCAATCAAACATCGTTAGGAAAAGTGAACGAAGTTTTCCCACTTACTTTTATTTTCGATCTCATCTCTTTCGTTCTTGATTCATGGCAGATTTAGTCCGAAAGACCTTGGCACAGAATCGCAAACACGTACATACCCACGAACAACTTTGCACGAGTGCTGCAGAACACCGAACAACTCGGAAGACCGACACCACCCTGATCCTTCATTTGTCTTGTTGTGGCAATCAAACAAGAGCCGCAGCCAGCACCGTTTGAGCTTTGATTTATTTACACAAGATAATCTGCGGCTGCTCAAACTCGAACGTTTCCCGTTGCACCAAATGATACACAAACGTAAACACACACATACACACACACACACACACACACACACACACACACACACACCTAACTTGTACGAAGGATTAAAACTTGTTGGATGAAAGTAAGCACAGTTTAACTGTTGAATGTGGTGGAGGTAAGGGTGTAAACCACGCCATTCATAACTATGTGGGTGAAGAAACTTTCGTATTTACATTGGTGATGAAACTTGCGAAAGTCAAGCAATGATCTTTTACTAAATTTTCCGCTGTGGATTCATACCTACCCCCTAATCATTTGTTTGAGCTTGCGTCACTTCAACTTGTATTTTTGATCTTTTTGTGGTATTGGTATCGATGACAACATTGAGGGAAAAATAAATTGCTTTACAGGGGAAAAGCATCTAACTCCATCGTGCCCCAAAAGTTGCCATACACCCAGAACTGGGCATCGGCATACGAGAGGATAAAGAGCACGATTCGGTAGTAAAATGGTACTGTGTGCGGACGGAGAGGATAAATCCCGAAATTACCCAGAGTACTTTACTCATGGTTCCTTTTCCAAAAAAGTTCATCTATCAAAAAAAAAAGTACCAATACCGAGACTCGAACCCAAAACCTTCGGCATATTGAACCGTGCCTTTGCCGTATGGGCCACCATGTTTCGGTGACTAAGTGGCGGTCATTTTCCATATAAGCCACTCAATAAGATGAACTGTTCCAATGAACGAATGAACACGCGAGAGGACTATACTCTCGCAAAATAGCACTTTCCTCACGTTTCTTTTCGTGAGGACCATCCCTTCGTTCTTTAACTTTGGGTTTAGTAAATGTTTTATTTTGTCTAGCTCTTGACATTTTTTGCTGGAAAATTGTCTCATTTCGATCGGATTTTTCTTTTTTACCGGTTACAAAGAACTGCGGCGAGAGTGTCATTCTGCGATGTCGCAGATAAAATATTTAGCTGATTTTGGAATCCTGCAGCACTTTCTGGTTCTACGAAAAAAACATCGCTTATTCTAGCGAAGCTGATCCAACAAACAGAGAAGATTTTTACTAAACAAGGTTCCAAACGGATTAAACAATAAAAACAGCTTCTCAATGGATACAACCGCATCGTCTCCATAAACAATTTCCATTCATAATTATAAAAAATTACAATCTCACCTTCAACATTCTTAAGATTTGTTGACTTCAACTCCAGGTCCAATTTTTCATGATCTACCATTTTTTAATGATCGATAACAATACTTTTTACTTTTGGTGAATAGTAAATTGGTTCCACTTTGACAGTTCAAAATTGAGTCCGTTTTGCGAACCATTATTCAGTACCCAGATTAGTTAGTTACTGTAAACAAAATAAGCAAACTTCACACAGCGTGCATGTGCAAAAACAAAAACAACTCGCTTGAAGCCAAATTCACGCATATAAGCGTCCGCAACTATTTCCGCCGCCAGCGGCTAAGTATTGCTGATTTCGTCTCGAAAGGAGGAGGTCGCGAGAAAAAGACCTCCGCGTGTGTCGCACGATTTTGAACCGCCCGTGCGGATTCCTCGCGGAAGATTGTTGGGAATTCGCTCGGTGGCAGAAAACGCGATAATTGCGTTCGGCGCGTAAGTCGTGCACCTGTTGGAGCATCCAGCGGCCGATCGGACTGAACGAAATCGTCCCAAAAGACGCTGCGAAAATCATGGGTTTGATTCCCATCTACTCCAACCTTTCATCGGATGGGGAAGTAAAAACGTCGGTCCCGGCCTTGGATGTTGTTAGGCCGTTAAGTCATTCCAAGAGTAAGAGTCGACTCAACGCTATAAATACAAACAACACACCAAACCAAGCCTGCTCCAGCGGAATCGCTGGCGGCGGTTGGACTCGCAATCCAAAGGTCATCCGTTCGAACCCAGGAGTGGAAGGTTCCTTGGAGTAAATAGGTTTGTGTGTTCTCCCCATTCAATACTTTGGAATCCAAGGTTCGAGCAGAAACTTGAAATAGAGCACACGATAGACCTGGGGTCGTTAAAGTTTTAGAAAAAAAGATTCAAATCTCAATAGTCTGCAATTAGCAGAGCAGCGAATCAGACGTGCGTTCCTTCAACACCAAATAAGTGCTAAAAAGTGCTAAAATGCCTCACGGCGGTCCTCACCAGCAGGATCGGCAGATTTGAAGAAGCTAAAGAATGCCGAAGCGCTACCTGCAAAGCCAGGCAGTTTGAGCAAGGAAGCTCAAAATTCGTCTGGTAACCAGTTCGCTACCCTCCCTGTGGACGTAAGCGAGAAGGAAGAATTTGAACGACGGGAAAAGTTGCCACCCATTTTTGAAAAAAAAAACATCGTCATCGGATTTAGAGCGCAAGTGGCTGACCAGATTTATTAAATCTTGTGCTTTACGAGCTTCCATTCGCTGGTGTGCTGATGGACTCAACATTCTGCTACCTGGCAGAAAGGATTGCAACTACGTTCTGGATTTCTTGAACAACACAAAGATTGAATACTACAGCCATGACGATCCAGGTAAACGCCCCATGAAACAGGTCCTCCGAGGCCTGTACGACGTGGATGTGAGTGTGCTGAAAGAAGAGCTAAAAATTCTTAAGTTGAACGTGATCGAAGTCTTCAAGATGACGAGACACAACAAGGACATCAAGTATCGTGATCAACTGTACCTGGTTTATCTCGAGAAAGGATCGACAATGCCGTCTGAGCTGAAAGCAGTTCGGGCAATTTTCAACATCATCGTGACTTGGGAACGTTATCGTACAGTGCACCGTGTTGTGACGCAATATTCGAACTGCTTGCAATTTGGAAATGGTGGAAGGAACTGTTACATCAAGAGTCGTTGTGCAACCTGCGGAGGTGAGCACAAAACTCAAGCTTGCAACACAATCAACGAGAACATCGAAGCGAAATGCTTCTATTGCGGCGGCGACCATTCGACCAAGAATCGAAGCTGCCCAAAACGAGCTGAGTTTGTAAAAATTCAGCAGCAAGCAACGACGAGGCACCAACCAAATCGTAGCAAACTACCACCAGCATTCATGGACGTGGATTTTTCTGCTTTGGCGTCACCAGAAGTGGAATCTGATCGAGTGGTTCCAAATCTGCAGCCATTGCCGTTGAATCAGCGGCAAAAAGTTGCAGAGAATACAACACCTCCAGGTTTCAGTTTGCAACTGTGAGAAAACCAACCAACATCAACGGATGAAGGCAGTAGTTACCTGTTTTCACCACAAGAACTTCTGAACATTTTCATCGAGATGACAACAACATTGTGTGGTTGCAAAACTCGTGCGGAACAAGTTAGAACGCTTGGAGGATTTAGCTTAAAATACAGTTCTTAGTTTACTCGCTCTCGTTTTCGTTGTAAGTCAGGATTAGTTGTTAAAGTGATTTTTTTTTCTTTTTTACCCAAAAGTCTTTTATTCACTGCAAAAAAGTAAAACAATTTGAAGTAAATAAAATAATGTGAACAGTAAATGATAAAACAAAAAAAAAAAAAAACAACAGAGATGAAGAACATTATGCCATGCCACTTAGCATGGAAAAGAAATGTAATTATTTTCTGTAATTTTTTTGAAAACTTTTTCTTACTCTTGCTTTCTATTTAAAATTTATTAGTAATAATACTTTCGATTGAATTACGATGTAACACACAGCTGAAAGGAACTCCAAAACTCTATTATGTACTTTAATGAACTCATTGTATCTTGATTATTCACAAATAAACCGAATTGAATTAAATTGAAATGTAATTATTATAAGAAAGTTCAATTAATACATATTTAATTTTTTTTTTTCAAATCTCGATTTAGAATGTATTAATCAAAAAATGATTTTCTTTGTATTATTTGTAGAGCATCGTTCGTAATTTTCATTTCAATTTACTATTTCTGAACCCTGAATTCTGAACCATCATTGACAGTTATTGTCCACGAGTGAAAGACACCATCTCTGTACGATTAACAGAAAAGGTCCTACGTGATAACTCGTTCCAAGGGGACCATTGATAACACTACTCGACAAAACAAAACTTGTGTCAAGGGATTAACGTTATCTCATCCGTTCCTGAGAGAAAAGGCATCCCCGAATCCGATGCAATCGACAGAATTTGATTTTATGTCCACGCGGACTGACGAGAAGTTGGTACATTTTTTAACATATAAAATCGAACAATTTAAAAAAAACCATGCGTCTCCTCCCAATTATATGAGCCATCTACAAGAATATGGAAGCGCCTGGTGCATAGCCATTTCCTTTAAGCATAACGGAAACAACCAATACAAATGTATAAAAAAGTTGTCAAGTTCTCGAGGGGTCCACAGCTAGCATTTTTTGTACGATTATAAAAAATAAATATTAAAAGTTTAAAATTAATTTATTTAAAAAACATATTTTTTGATTTACTTGTTTACTAAAATTTTATGTATCTCAAAGGTCTAGGGGTACTTCGGGATGTCCATGGGCATCCAAGGACTGCCTGGAGTTAAGATCTACGAGTCTACCGCCGTAGCAAGCAAGAGGTCGTCGGATTTTGACCCGGATCATGTGCATATAGCATCAGTGCATATGGTAGACTACTATATGAATGTGTTGGGATGTTCATGGTCATCCAAGGACTCCCTGGAGTTAAGATCTACGATCTACCGCCGTAACAAGCAAGAGGTCGTCGGATTTTGACCCCGGATCATGTGCGTATAGCATCAGTGGATATATTAGACTACTGTATGAATATGTTGGGAAGTCCATGGTCATCCGAGGACTCCCTGGTGTTAAGATCTACGAGTCTACCGCCGTAACAAGCAAGAGGTCGTCGGATTTTGACCCCGGATCATGTGCCTATAGCATCAGTGCATATGTTAGACTACTATATGAATGTGTTGGGATGTTCATGGTCATCCGAGGACTCCCTGGAGTTAAGATCTACGAGTCTACCGCCGTAACAAGCAAGAGGTCGTCGGATTTTGACCCCGGATCATGTGCGTATAGCATCAGTGCATATGGTAGACTACTATATGAATGTGTTGGGATGTTCATGGTCATCCGAGGACTCCCTGGAGTTAAGATCTACGAGTCTACCGCCGTAACAAGCAAGAGGTTGTCGGATTTTGACCCCGGATCATGTGCATATAGCATCAATGATGGTACGAGTCTACCGCCGTAACAAGCAAGAGGTTGTCGGATTTTGACCCGGATCATGTGCATATAGCATCAGTGCATATGGTAGACTACTATATGAATGTGTTGGGATGTTCATGGTCATCCAAGGACTCCCTGGAGTTAAGATCTACGATCTACCGCCGTAACAAGCAAGAGGTCGTCGGATTTTGACCCCGGATCATGTGCGTATAGCATCAGTGGATATATTAGACTACTGTATGAATATGTTGGGAAGTCCATGGTCATCCGAGGACTCCCTGGTGTTAAGATCTACGAGTCTACCGCCGTAACAAGCAAGAGGTCGTCGGATTTTGACCCCGGATCATGTGCCTATAGCATCAGTGCATATGTTAGACTACTATATGAATGTGTTGGGATGTTCATGGTCATCCGAGGACTCCTGGAGTTAAGATCTACGAGTCTACCGCCGTAACAAGCAAGAGGTCGTCGGATTTTGACCCCGGATCATGTGCGTATAGCATCAGTGCATATGGTAGACTACTATATGAATGTGTTGGGATGTCCATGGTCATCCGAGGACTCCCTGGAGTTAAGATCTACGAGTCTACCGCCGTAACAAGCAAGAGGTCGTCGGATTTTGACCCCGAATCTTGTGTGTATAGCATCAGTGCATATGATAGACTACTATATGAATGTGTTGGGATGTTCATGGTCATCCGAGGACTCCCTGGTGTTAAGATCTACGAGTCTACCGCCGTAACAAGCAGGAGGTCGTCGGATTTTGACCTCGGATCATGTGCGTATAGCATCAGTGCATATGATAGACTACTATATGAATGTGTTGGGATGTTCATGGTCATCCAAGGACTCCCTGGAGTTAAGATCTACGAGTCTACCGCCGTAACAAGCAAGAGGTCGTCGGATTTTGACCCCGGATCATGTGCGTATAGCATCAGTGGATATGGTAGACTACTGTATGAATATGTTGGGATGTTCATGGTCATCCGAGGACTACCTGGTGTTAAGATCTACGAGTCTACAGCCGTAACAAGCAAGAGGTCGTCGGTTTTGACCCCGGATCATGTGCGTATAGCATTAGTGCATATGGTAGACTACTATATGAATGTCTTGCTTGCTACGGCGGTAGACTCGTAGATCTTAATGGTCATCCGAGGACTCACCGGTTTTAAGATCTATGAGTCTACCGCCGTAACAAGCAAGAGGTCGTCGGATTTTGACCCCGGATCTTGTGTGTATAGCATCAGTGCATATGGTAGACTACTGTATGAATGTGTTGTGATGTTCATGGTCATCCAAGGACTCCCTGGAGTTAAGATCTACGAGTCTACCGCCGTAACAAGCAAGAGGTCGTCGGATTTTGACCCTGGATCATGTGCTTTATTCATTCACATTCATATAGTAGTCTACCATATGCACTAATGCTATACGCACATGATCCGGGGTCAAAATCCGACGACTTCTTGCTTGTTACGGCGGT
Source organism: Culex quinquefasciatus (assembly GCF_015732765.1). Classification (NCBI taxonomy): domain Eukaryota; kingdom Metazoa; phylum Arthropoda; class Insecta; order Diptera; family Culicidae; genus Culex; species Culex quinquefasciatus. Next base: position 52,021,874 of record NC_051861.1, read on the forward strand.
AGACTCGTAGATCTTAACTCAAGGAGTCCTTGGATGACCATGAACATCCCAACACATTCATATAGTAGTCTACCATATGCACTGATGCTATTCGCACATGATCCGGGGTCAAAATCCGACGACCTCTGCTTGCTATGGCGGTAGACTCGTAGATCTTAACTCCAGAGAGTCCTCGGATGACCATGAACATCCCAACACATTCATATAGTAGTCTAACATATGCACTGATGCTATACGCACATGATCCGGGGTCAAAATCCGACGACCTCTTGCTTGTTACGGCGGTAGACTCGTAGATCTTAACACCAGGGAGTCCTCGGATGACCATGGACATCCCAACACATTCATACAGTAGTCTAATATATCCACTGATGCTATACGCACATGATCCGGGGTCAAAATCCGACGACCTCTTGCTTGTTACGGCGGTAGACTCGTAGATCTTAACTCCAGGGAGTCCTTGGATGACCATGAACATCCCAACACATTCATATAGTAGTCTACCATATGCACTGATGCTATACGCACATGATCCGGGGTCAAAATCCGACGACCTCTTGCTTGCTACGGCAGTAGAATTGTAAATCTTAACTCCAGGGAGTCCTTGGATGACCATGAACATCACAACACATTCATACAGTAGTCTACTATATCCACTGATGCTATACGCACATGATCCGGGGTCAAAATCCGACGACCTCTTGCTTGTTACGGTGGTAGACTCGTAGATCTTAACTCCAGGGAGTCCTTGGATGACCATGAACATCCCAACACATTCATATAGTAGTCTACCATATGCACTGATGCTATACGCACATGATCCGGGGTCAAAATCCGACGACCTCTTGCTTGTTACGGCGGTAGACTCGTAGATCTTAACACCAGGGAGTCCTCGGATGACCATGAACATCCCAACACATTCATATAGTAGTCTAACATATGCACTGATGCTATACGCACATGATCCGGGGTCAAAATCCGACGACCTCTTGCTTGTTACGGCGGTAGACTCATAGATCTTAACACCAGGGAGTCCTCGGATGACCATGAACATCCCAACACATTCATGCAGTAGTCTACCATATCCACTGATGCTATACGCACATGATCCGGGGTCAAAATCCGACGACCTCTTGCTTGTTACGGCGGTAGACTCATAGATCTTAACACCAGGGAGTCCTCGGATGACCATGAACATCCCAACACATTCATGCAGTAGTCTACCATATCCACTGATGCTATACGCACATGATCCGGGGTCAAAATCCGACGACCTCTTGCTTTTTACGGTGGTAGACTCGTAGATCTTAACTCCAGGGAGTCCTCGGATGACCATGGACATCCCAACACATTCATACAGTAGTCTACCATATCCACTGATGCTATACGCACATGATCCGGGGTCAAAATCCGACGACCTCTTGCTTGTTACGGCGGTAGACTCGTAGATCTTAACTCCAGGGAGTCCTTGGATGACCATGAACATCCCAACACATTCATATAGTAGTCTACTATATGCACTGATGCTATACGCACATGATCCGGGGTCAAAATCCGACGACCTCTTGCTTGCTACGGCGGTAGACTCGTAGATCTTAACTTCAGGGAGTCCTCGGATGACCATGAACATCCGAACACATTCATATAGTAGTCTATCATATGCACTGATGCTATACGCACATGATCCGAGGTCAAAATCCGACGACCTCTTGCTTGTTACGGCGGTAGACTCGTAGATCTTAACTCCAGGCAGTTCTTGGATGCCCATGGACATCCCGAATTACCCCTAGACCTTTGAGATACATAAAATTTTAGTAAACAAATAATAAAATATAAATATGTTTTTTAAATAAATTAATTTTAATCTTTTAATATTTATTTTTTATAATCGTACAAAAAATGCTAGCTGTGGACCCCTCGAGAACTTGACAACTTTTTTATACATTTGTATTGGTTGTTTCCGTTGTGCTTAAAGGAAATGGCTATGCACCAGGCGCTTCCATATTCTTGTAGATGGCTCATATAATTTGGAGGAGACGCATGGTTTTTTTTTAAATTGTTCGATTTTTTATGTTAAAAAATGTACCAACTTCTCGTCAGTCCGCGTGGACATAAAATCAAATTCTGTCGATTGCATCGGATTCGGGGATGCCTTTTCTCTCAGGAACGGATGAGATATCGTTAATCCCTTGACACAAGTTTTGTTTTGTCGAGTAGTGTAATCCATCGAAAATGTAGTGTTGTCAATTTTTTTCTGCATTGAAATGAAAAAAAAAAAGTGATCAGGAATGATTTTTAATCAGTGTTTTTTTTTCGTTGTACAGAAACATTAACAAAGGACCCTATTGTGAGCATAAAGAAACTCAAAGTTTGTTTCTGCCTTCCTCACCTTACTGATGAAAGGCTATAAAATTACTCGAAAAATGAACTTCGTAATTCGTCACCTTACACCAACTTTCATGTATTCATATCAACTCAGAATAAAAAACCTAAACAAATGCCTGGAGAAGAAAGATATTTAAAAGACCTTTCCAGCGAGTTTATAAGATTGTTGATCTGACATCCCTTTCAAAAGTTATAAGCATTTGAGTGTCATTTAAACACTTTCAGAGAACGGATTTAGATATTTTAATGAAAAAATTGTCCGTATTTGTCATGCGTCCCATCATTGGATAAGTTATCGAAAGACGTTTTCAACGTGTCCAAAGAATTATGTATGATGCAATTCTGACTGAATATATTCACTATATGAATCTGCAACAACAAAATCAAATGGTTTCGGAGAAGTATCGAGCTAAAGGTACCATGCGTTTCCATAGAAATGAGCTCGCAGTAAATTTGTCTTGAAACTTAATTACAAAATTCCAAATCCGAATAATTTGGTTTTTGCGAAAATCGTCTAAAACACACCTCTTTTTGACCTGCTTATTTCAGATAGGACCTCCGTAATCGATTCGGAAAAGCTGGTATATATTTGTTTACCCAGTTTATTTTAATTACCACCGTGCGTCTCCATCAAAACTATCCTTTATAATCAAACGCGTTCTGTTCAATCACGCTAAGTTTGCGTTTAACACCAGCAGTTGAATCCATCGGAATTAAAAATTTTCCCACGCGATTCCGGGGGCCGCGGTTAAAGGCTAAGCAAAAGTGTACATAGTCAGGTGTAGGTGGTAGTAGTGGGTACTTACAGTGAATCCTAAGTGAGACCGGTGCACTCTGGCTTTCGCCCTGCTCGTTGGCGGCCGAACAGGCGTACATCCCGGAATGGTACCGGCCGACTCGTTGCAGAACCAGTGAGCGCGTCGAAATAATCACCCCCGACGTCACATTCTGTGTCACTGGCGAACCCTTTCATTAGTCGATTCCCGGGTTGCGGAAGTAGCAGCAGCAGCAAGAGTCAGCGTTGCCAGTGTTGCCAGGCCAGATGAGTGGGTTTTTTTTCATACCCCGGTGCATTCCGTGTGGGAACCGTCGTTGTCATTATTTTCAAGAGGATGGCGTCGTTTTTTTTTAGCACCAGGGTTGGCGGTGGTGGTTTCCATTATAGGGAGCCCCCACAAGAATGCATTCCGTGTGTGACACCGTGGTCGGTGGGTTGGGTTGGGTATGCAAGTGCATCCGCCGCCGGCAGCACGTTGGCAAAGTGTTAATCCATCCAGAAATTGTTAAATAGCGTCCAGATGTACGTTGTTATGGTAGGGCAGAGAATAGAGAAAAAAGAGGAAATGGAATTAGTTTTTTTGTGTGCCCGACTCTTATGCAGTTGCTGCTGAACTGTTGACCTGGTTGTGGTAAGTTTTTTTTCTTTCTTTTTTTGTGGAGTTACAGAGATCGTTGACCAGAGGGCATTAGTTGATAGTGGAAGGACTTAACCGGGAACAAGGACGTAAATTTCGTTTATTCTGCAAATGTGTGTTAAGGGAAAATACCAGGAATAGTGCAATTTAGTTGAAGAACTTGCCTGCTGCACTGCGCTTCATAGTTATAATATGTAGATATCTTAACCAAATATTATAAGGTAAAAGTGTGCATTTCTCGGATTAGTTTTCAAAAAGCCGTAAGAGCCATTGGTAAACGAAGTCCTTTTTGCATCGGTATTCGACCGATTTACGAAAAACCAATATCAAAAATGCTCGAGATTGTTCATCTACACGTCCTTCAAGTGCTCCATACTTGAAATAAATGAAATTTTGTTTCATTTTCGAGAAAAACGAAAATTAGTGTCAGAGGTCACAGTGGCTCTTACGGCTTTTTGAAAACTCATCCGAGATTTAAAATCAGGGTGGGTACAGTTTTCCAAAAGTTCCATCAGATGTTTTTGTTTAATTCAGCATATTTTTTTATTAATCCTGGTTTAGTCTCAATGAAAAAAAACACTTGGGATCGCCGGAATCATAATTTACGCATGATAAGCATTAATTTCTTTAATTGAATTTAAATTCTTTAATTTTTGTAAAGAAAGCTTGGCCTCACACAAACCTTCCATTAACTTTGAGCCATATCAGAACACTTTTATCAATCTAACATCAGGAATTGCTGACCATTAATTGAATATATTAAACCCCCGTTGATCAGGTAGATTCGTGGATGACCTATACCAATCCAACATGGCGAAGGGTATCCATTGTGGTTCACTGAATTTCCCAAAAGCTATACCGATGGTTAATTTACCCAAAATAGACCCCCGTTAATCAGGTACACAACCAGGCTATGACTTCTAGGAGTTCCTGGTTGACTCATAACAATCTAACATACCACCAAAAATCCACTGTGGTTTACTGAAGCTACTTGAAGCTTTACCGATAGTTAATTCACCCATATAGACCCCCGTTGATCAGGTAAATATTATAGGCCATGACATTCGGGAGTTCTTGGATACCCAGATTTGTAGATAGCCCCTTTCCCGTGGATGTGGATGACCCCTTATACAAATGTTTCATTTATATATCAATTAAGTACATTAAAAAAGAAAACCCCGTTTTACGTCAAAATCCCACAATAACGCGTGGTTTGGGGGGAGCGTTATTTCGGGGTTTGAGCGTGATTCGGGGGAGGTGCAATAGGGGGGAGCGCAATTCAGGGATTTAGTGTACTCATTAAAATAATTATCAGTTAGTTAAGTTGGTTACTAGTCTGGATTAAAAAAAACTCCAATATTACTTTCGCAACTCAATAAAACTTCATCCTGTCATAACCTTGACAACCCTGCTTGGGTACAAACTCTATTACTCCGATTTAATTTATATTGAAATACTGCCCATCTCATGCACAGCGGTCACCACATGAAGAAAACCTTCCGTCAGTGATACTCCAGCATCGAGCATACTGATGTTCTATTAACACTAGGTTGGGCGGCTCTATACATAAAACATTGGCAAGCGTGGCACCTCGTAGTCCTGCATCTGAAGCGTTGCCTTAACTACCCCGGATCCAGTTGCCACACCGACATCAAAGATGAAGATCCATCCTGGCCAAACATTTGATTGGTCCCTCCGTCGTCGTTCGTTGCTCATGCTACCGGTGGTGGTGGTCCATGTGTAAACAAGAAATCTCAACCCGAATGCTCTTTTGCTTTATTTTGATGGAACCTGGGGAAACCACAAATTGAATCAGAAGAGCCGTTTGCGCTCTTTCTGTCTTTTTCTCGATTGATCGTTTGCAAAGTGAGGAAAGTTTTTCATAGAGTTAGTTTGAAAAATTGAAAGTTTATGCAAATAGTTGCAAAATGGAGTTTTTTTAGCACTAGTCGTGCGAATACTGAAAAAAATCTTGTTTGAAGCGAGTTGCATGCAGTAAACGCATAAGTAAATTTTGATTTTGCTAAAACACTGTACGATTGCGTCTATAAATCTTATCAAATCATGAAAAAAATCTTTACCAGAAGTGAATGAATGAATGCATGAATGAATGAATGAATGAATGAATGAATGAATGGATAGTTCTAATACCCGCCGGCAGCTTGGTCCAGTTCACAGGTTTTCGCTTTTTCAAACAATTCGTCATCATCTGTCTCTAATCTGTACACCCACGTACATATGTTTTTTGCACAAATTTTGTTGTTACAAATACCTGTGCTTAAATAAAAAAAAATCCCATCCCCCCCAAGCAAAGAAATTTGTAACAGGTGTAGGGACACATCACACAGACGCCCTTGTTAAACCGTCACGACATTAACGGTATGAGATGTTGCAAAATCAATAAGCATACTACCCATAGCCGAACCTTCAAACAAGTGCCAGCAATCGAACACTCACAGCGAACAAATTATCACGTTAATAGTGGTAATTTGGCGTAGTTTGATTTAATTGATATGGATGTTTGTTAGAATGGCAGTGCGTGGCCGAATGGTTACGCTGTCCGCTTTGTAAGCGGATGATTCTGGGTTCGATTCCCATCTGCTGCAACCTTCCATCGGATGAGAAAATAAAATGTCGGTCCCGGCCTTCGTTGTTAGGCCGTTAAATCATTCCAGGTGTAGGAGTCGTCTCCATGCCATAAGTACAAACAACACACCAAACCAAGCCTACTCCGGTGGAATCGCTGGCGGCGGTTGGACTCACAATCCAAAGGTCGTCAGTTCAAACAGTGGGGTGGAAGGTTCGGAAACGGAATCAACGTAACACCTTATAATGTGGCCCTCTTAAACATTGCGGTTTCGTCAACGGATCCACAGGCGTGTATCGTTCTTTTTGCGACAAGACTCCGCCTCCCGGGTCTCCTAAGTGTGAAGGTATGGCACGGGGAGAGGGCACCGAATACCTATATTAACACTTAGAATTTTTGCGTCTGCCTCGGGATTCGAACCGGCGACCTCTGGATTGTGAGTCCAGTGCGCGGTCCGATTGATCCACACAGGCCGACAAGGTTCCTTGGAGTAAAAGAAGTTTAGGCGCTCTCCCCATTCAAGCCTTCGGACTCCTAGGTTCGAGCAGAAACTTGCAATAGAGACCACAAAAGACCCGGGGGTCGTTAATGTGGATGGTTTGATTTGATTTTGTTTGTTAGAATATGTGATTGAGTTTTTGAATTAAAAATGGAACGTGCTCACCGGGCTTCAAAATAAGCTTCTTTCGACCTTCATCAACATTTCATGCTTGAAATCCATACAACCAGTCCAACTTCCGGCAGCTCCTCATCCGAGCTCAGATAATCGAATGAAACCACGATCATCCGACCGTTCAAATCTTGAATGCAAACAAAACGACGACGTACAGCTGCAAGTGCCGTTCTCGGTAATCGTAAAGCAGCGGGACAAGATCCACAAGGTGAAACTCTTTTTGAAGATTACACATTTAACCATGCTGAAACAATCCTGGTTCTGGAGACTGGTCCGAAGGCGTGGAAGCATTGCATTTGAACGGATGGTATTTCGTCACCATCGTGCTAACTTGTCGTACGTGCATTTTGGGCCAAATTGAGTTTAGAACGCCATTTTGTGCAGCTCACAATGCCTCACCTTTTGACCTTCACAGATCCCCAAAATTCGATTTCAATCCTGAGATATTCAACAAAAACCGAAAAAACTCCGTGCATTTTTGTCACTTTACATATGAAAGTAGTTTCAATCTTGTCGTGCTATCTTGTCACTCCATGAAAATTGATGTAAGTGCGACAAAAGGCCAAAGGGATTTCAGGCCAGGAAAGTCAGGATGCGTTTGTCGCACGTACAAGCTAGACTACCGTAAACATTTGTAATTATAACTCGGGACTCCAGCAACCAACTTCAACCAAACTTTGGGACAATGCACAGAATGATGAGCCAAACAAAACGTGTTTGTTATTGTTTACATTGCGTGCTCTCGTTTTTGAATATTCAAGGTCAAACATTAAAACGCGTTTTTCTCGAAACGTCAAAATGGCGGGTGCGACAAGATAGCACGACGACGTCGATTTGTTTCTGTAATCTAATCTAATCTAATCTAATCTAATCTAACCCTAGCGCAGCCAGTCTTTCGAGGGCATCCTGGAAAATGCCTTAGGTTGATTAACGCCTAGCATCCTCTTGTCATTATTAACAATTGCAGTGCCCCAATGCAATAAATTGCTTTGAAACATCACAAACGTTAAAGCGGCCAGGCCAACTGCGTAAAGTTAACCGCAAAGATGATTCGTTGAAGTGGATTGAGTTTGAGCACGAATGTTCAAACAACAATACATTCCTGAATCTACAGGGGAGGAAGAAACGTGGGGATCCCCCCGCTCACGTTCCTGTTTGTTTAGGCAATTAACGTTGGGAGCCACCATGCTAAGAAGTTTTGGTGCTCCGGGACCCTCGTGGATGGGACATCGAATTTCCGCGAATGCCCTGGACACTATTTGCCGTGGTTATAGCGCCACAACTCGCTCACTGTTGGTAGAGGAGAACATTATTATTAAAAAGTAATAACATTTATCACCAATGCTACTGGTGAGTTTGACATTAAAATTCTAGATTAAATTTTCAAAAGATCCTATCAGCGTAGGAAACCCGTGACTCATAGGTTTTTTTAAAAATTACTCTAGAATTCAAATATTTTTAGTTGTCGTAATTCCAAAAACGTGTGAACATATGTAATTATTTTACATTGCAAAATAATAATAATAATAATAATCAGACTTACCGTAACGAGAATGCTGCTGAAAAAACTTCTAAAAATGGAAAAGTTTTACCTGATAGCACCACCCTATTGATATCCCCTACCATTTCCAGTGTAGGAGAGGCGACGAGATACTTCAGCACATTCTCATGCTCTCCAACCCCGCTAAGCAGGCGCCGTAGTCTGTGTGAGAGCTCCAACGCCGCGAAAAATCATCAGCAGTGGTGCGATGATGATGATGACCGTTGTCAGCAACATGGACTGCCTCTCACAATCCGCTTGCTCTCTTCAATACGAGCCGTAGCAGACATAAAATAATCTTCCTCTCTTTCCAGAGAGCACTCTCTTCTTTTCCTACCAACTCTCGCACCAATACAGTATCACTTCTTAGTATTTGTGTGATACGTCTCGCTGCGGTTTTTCAGAGCGAAAATTATGGCGAAGCCAACTTTTGTCAATTAAAACACGACAAATAACAGAGAAACTGTTCACGACACCGCGAAATCTGTGAACGACCGACAGGTTCCCTTTGTTGCGAAGACTTTTAAACACTTTTTTGTTCCGGAACGCACACGGAACACTCTAAAAATAGGACCGAAGCAAGCACGCCGAGCAAAAACGAACCGCACAGCTCGACGTACAAATACACTCTCACCCGTCGATTTGTTTCTGTAATCTTGTAATTTATACCGAAACCACCAATGCACTTCCGCAACCGCTGGCCAAGTCCAATAATGATGGCGTTAATTACTTTTGAAAACATTTTTTTCTTGAAAATTGACAATTGAAAAACGACAACTGGAAAAAAAACACGTCTTACTACAGGCCCGGCTTACAATACCTTTACCAAAAGTCAATCCTCATGTAGATGTACAAAAGTCAAATAAAATTGCATTTTGATTTATCATCATGATGAATTAGATGCAAAAATGGTCTTTGTTGCAACAATGCTACAGGCAGATTCCACAAAGTAATCATCATTTGCAAGCAGATTTTGCATTGGATGCATACACAAGAAAGCTTCTTTTATGTCTTGTTTAATATGTTACGTCGAATTGATTTAATTTGTGATATATGTATGTGAATAAAACTTGAACAATAACAACAACTTTCCAGAAAAATGCTGCTGGCAATATTGTTTGTCTGATTGTTGGTTTGACATTTTCAACAATATGATACAACACATCTGTGCATTTAGTATGAACACTAATATCTCTCTAAACGAGAAAATGAAGCAAACATCTCATCAGCCTAACTGAGGGCATGGAAAATCTCTTTAAAGTGGCAGCAGCCTGCAGAAATGAAAACTTGGCCATATTTTGCTTTCACTCTGTGTACACACAAACACAAAGCGAAAGGTAGCCCCGGCAGGATACATATTAAAATCCCATTAAATTCACATCGAGAAAATATGATGCCGTTATATTCCGTGGAGCAATTTATCTCTCTTAAGCTGATTTCATTCAATTTCGCATTCATCCCCTCTGCCAGCAGCAACAGCCAGATGACGAAGAAGAAGCTTCGGATGTGGCGTCGCGACGCGTTGCTTTGACGACTTTTTCCGCCGGCGTAGGTTCATCATGCCGGGGAAAAGAGACCAAAAAATGCTTTCTCGCTTTCACGCGGACGACCGTGACGCGGCGATGAGCTGTTTTCCTAAACTTAGTTATAAATGGAAATCTTAACACCACTCAGCTGCTACCGCGTGCGCCACGGCGGTGAAGGCCGAAAGCTGGGTGACACTCTTCATAGGGCTTGGTTGGCTAAGCACAAATTACGTAGACTTAGAGTTTCAAAAAAAAACAACATTTGAGCATTCTAAAGATCTCTTTTGATTATTTATATCTTCACAAAAAGTGCTCAAAATTTATTGGCCATGAACCAAAATCAATCATTCAAAAATTTAGGAATTTTTTTATGCATGTTTTCAGGCTACAAATTATTTAAAAGATTTTTGCAACACGAGTTGTACATTTATCCAACGAGGTTTCCCAGTTGGATGAATAACGTCATGATTCAAATTCCCGGACGCTTCGAAACCCGGATCTTGTTTTAACAATTACAAGCCTTACCCGACAAACTTCGTCTTGTTTTTTTTCGTTTCTTGACGTTTTTACACGGTGGGTAAGAAAGGGATTATTATGCAACTTGCATGCACCTCGGAAATTCCTTCTGGAGGTTGTTGGGGGGACTATTCTGAGTCAGAAAAATCAATTCCCAAAATATTCTGTCGGTGAAAACTGGTTTTATTTCGATTTGAAGTTAAAAAACCTAATATATCACCTAAAACCTCAAAAATACGTCTAAAATCACGGTCTAACTCTGGACAAAGATGCACATTTTTATCAAGATATCAATTCTTAGTTCCCAAAATATATTCCTGACATAGTACACCTCAAATCGATCCATTACTTGAGTCCCAGCGTCATCAGGAGGTGTAAAATAGTGATATTTCTAAAACAATATTTTCAATTTGCTCTGGTAAATAAACAGTCATGTCTGAATTCAAAAATTAATATTGTAGCATTGTTGCAAACAAAATGAAGAACAATTTTGCAGAAAAAAGAATGAAATTTTATCCATTTTCAGTTAAGTTATGTCTATTTTAGTGGGAAAATTGCTGCCAATTTTCAAAATTCTCGATATTTAACTCATTTCTGTTATTAACAGCTACTGCGATCATACTCAGTAGGATGTAACAGAAATTACATTTTTGCGGACATTCTGGGGCTTGTTACGGAAGGCATACTGAACTGAAATCCCAAATATGAGCTTGATTGAACTCTACAGGAGCATGCTTTTTGCACTTGAATTTTTAATAAGATTCAACCCGTAAATTTCTTGTTTTATCAAAATGTAGATTTTTAGTCATTCTGGTCACTGAAGCGTTTATTTTCAACATCATTGGCGTGTAGGACAGATCCTTGCGCATGTTTTGGTATAGATAATATTGAATTGAAGTACTCTGAAGCTCTGTACAGGTGTTCAGAGTTTTGAAATTTTTCTAAAAAAAACGTTCCAGCAGAAAAGATAGGCGTTGCGAAATTTCTTTTTGCTCAAAACTTCAATGTTATATATACCAAAACATGCGCAAGGATCTGTCCTACACGCCAATGATGTTGAAAATAAACGCTTCAGTGACCAGAATGACTAAAAAATCTACATTTTTGATAAAACAAGAAATTTACGGGATGAATCTTATTAAAAATTCAAGCGCAACTAAGAATTGATATCTTGATAAAAATGTGCATCTTTGTCCAGAGTTAGACCGTGATTTTAGACGTATTTTTGAGGTTTTAGGTGATATATTAGGTTTTTTAACTTCAAATCGAGATAAAACCAGTTTTCACCGACAGAATATTTTGGGAATTGATTTTTCTGACTCAGAATAGTCCCCCCAACAACCTCCAGAAGGAATTTCCGAGGTGCATGCAAGTTGCATAATAATCCCCTTCTTACCCACCGTGTTTTAGTTTGTTTGCTATTCAGCCTCCTGCGATCAAAATTTAAGTTTACGTAATTTTTCCCATACAATATGCAGATGCTCCGGAATCGGTCCCAGAGTGGCCAAAGTGGCAATTTTTAGCATAAAAACCTTTCTTGGGCTTACACGAACCCAACGCAACAAAGAGCATCTCGATCCGACGCTTAGTATTGAACTGATTCGCGTTCGAACAAAACCGTCGAAATTTTTTATATATATAGATTTGGATATAAGTTCGCATTATGAATGTCAAAACTGTGTTATTTGATGAATTCCAACATCAACTTTCATCAAGTTTGTTTGAACGCTGTAGTTAATGCCAAAACAATTAAATACAATAAAATTATAAGTTTACCAAAAATGCGAAACATTTCACTCGAAATATTTCATAGGCGTTCGAAGCATTGGGAAGGCAAAGCAGAAATTTATGGTTTCGGTTTCCTTAAATTCTAGCTAATTTTCACGTTAACAGCTTATTTGAGACCTAAAGAATGCCATTCACTAACATTTCAGTCCAAATTTGTGCGATTTATAAGTAAAATCGAGTGTCCGGAATTCGAAGTAAAAGTGTCCGGATTTCGAATCAGCTTTTATCAGTGTCCGGAATTCGAAGCACAACAAGTCATTTTAATTTTAAAATTCTGATGAAAAATTGTTAGAAAAGACATATTTTGCATGCATTTTTTTTTTTGAAAATAACTGTTTATACTACATCCTCATGATATTTCTACATTTCCAACTTATTACATGATTTTTTGCCAGCTATATGCTGATATGCTAATAAGTGTCTGGATTTCGAATCATGACGTTACGACGAATGCTGAAATAATCTGGTTTTGCAACGAGTTACAATAAAATTACATTTTTTTTTGCAATTCCGAAATCCTCTTTTTGAATGAAATTTTATGTCAAACATTCAAGTGTTCAGTTCAAAACAAAAATATTGAAAAATGTTACTTTTCGATACTTGTGGGGAAAAGTCCAAACTTTCAGCACCCATTTCAGTGCTGAACGGTAGAACTTTCAGCACTGGTATTGAAAAGTATAAATTTTCCATTCAGCTATTTTTAGTAGAGAATAGTAGGCCGTTTCGTTTCTCCAGAAGGACAGGAAAAATTGAAGTTGAAAATATTTTCAAACATAGGCTCCGTTATCCCGAGACCTTCAAAACAGCTTTAAAAGTTTTTTTTAATACATTCAATATTCTCTGCTATGTCACAGCTACGTTACTGGTAAATGACCCTTTCTACAATCAACGTAACGCCCACGACGAAGACGAATCTGATACTGCTTCAAACTAACTTCGTATCTTGTCTTCTCTGTCTCTCGCTCTCTCTCCTTCCCTGCTGAAAGAGACACGCAACGCCGCTGATGGGCAACACGAAATGGGCAAGGAAAATTAAATGAATTATCCCGTCCACTGTTCCACATTTTCTCGTTACGTCCACTTAATCTACGTTAGGCAGCAGCAGCAGTCGGATAGCGCGTCCAACTCAAAGACAGAGCTGCAACCCCAACGACCCGAACAGAGGGCAGGCAGCGAACCGGACACCCGGCCATCGCGTATACTTACATCGTGGGACCATGTAATGCGGTGCTCCCTCGGATTTGCCTTGATGTGACACTCGAAGTAGACATCGTCGCCCTCCTTAATGTCGTCCGGATTAAGCGTTGATCCGAGGGACAGCGTCACTTGCGGTGGATCTGGGTGTTTGCAGGTTGGAAAGTGTAATGGAAAGAGGAAAGAGATGTAAAAAGTTGACCTAACTAACTAGAACGGTAGCCGGGGTGAATAATTCAGGAACTTCAAACAACAAGTCACTTACAGAGAACGTTCATGATGACGGAATCTTCCAGCACTGAGTTTTGCAGCCTGGGATTGGAACCTTCACATTTAAGGACAGTTCCATCGTCTTCCGAGCTGGGTTGGAAGCTCAAAACTGACGTCACAATCGAACTGTTGTTAACAGTTCTAATCTGAAAATGCACAAGGTTTAAAAAGGCTTTGTTGTGGTCAAAGTGAATTAGCAAGTGTTGCATGGAACTTATGTGGTTGATATCGGAAACCAGAACCAATCCATTTGGTACACAAAAATAGCACACATACACGTACTTGCACACACACACACATACAAGTTTCGAAGAAATAAGACAAGACATGTACGTTAACTCACTTTTGCTTTGGTGAACGGACGGTTGTTTTGCATCCATCTAATCTCGGTGTCGGGCACTGATCCTTCCACATCACAGGTCACGCTGTAGTCCTGGCCTGAAATTAATTGCTTTGGCTTGGACGACATGGATGCCGACACTGGCTTCACTGGGAGTTGAAGAGCAGAGCAAAGAACAGAAACAGAAATTGAGAGGAAATCACTCAATCTTTATGTGAACATTATGATGAAGACGAGAATTGAAAACAGAGTACCATAAAGGGATTTGTTTAGAATTTGTTTTATTGATTTTACGCTTTCAATGGCACAGTGCAGCGCTCCTAGACTGAAGACTGATTTCCCCAGAGCTGGACATGCGAGGGGGGAAAGGGGACAATAGCAGACAGCTTACAATACAGGCACTTTCAACATGGTTCCTGACAAACTGGAAACAAGAGACGAAAGGTGTGGCTGTTTGCAGCAGCAGCTCTCGTCTGGGAATGTTGCATTCTCCAAAGGGACGACAAGGTATCGAAAGAAACTCCCGGAATGTGTCAGACATTGCAATCGTGTTTCGTCTGAACACAATGTATTGGTATTGGGTTGGTAGTTGAGGAATACTTGCAGCTACTGCACAAATTCAATAAAGTATGACAGTGTGTGTACTGCACTGGATCAAGTTAAGCTTCTAAATAAAAGCTAGATATATGTTGATGTACAAAGCCGATTAGCTCTGTATGCTGCGAGTGATAATGTAATATTTTCCATTTTTTTATGATTTTAAAAGTTAGATGACATTTTGAACATGTATTTATCTTGCAAAAATAAGGGCATTTATACCCAAAATTTACAAATTTATTAATTGGCAAAAAAAATCACTTAAATTACATTTTGTAGATTGGAGAGTGTTCAGCGAGCCCAAATATATCATAATTTGAAAAAACTGAAGTGTTTACTGACATCTACTCAAAAAATATCGAGTTTGTAACCATAGTTACATATACAAATTGAAAGAGACTTTGATTCTAGTCAATCCTCCGAGTTAACGAGAAAAGTGTCAAAACCTGATGAATAAACTATATTTGAGTCATTCCAAGTCAATTGGGTTCACTCTTGAACTCGATTTGGACCAAGCTTGGAGGCAACGTTCATCTATCGATGGTTAACAGAACTTTTTTTTAATTTGATCACCATCGTGTTCCCCGGACAATTTTATACAAGAGCATTGTAATTCTCAAACTTATCCAGATGATTGGCGATAAACAACCCTCCATTAATAAAATCTTTGAATTTCCTATACAAAACTAAGCACGTGACCTACGCTTGCGCGCCAGAAACGGTCACTCATAATAACTATTTTTAAAAATCGAAAAATTTCAAATATTTCGCTAAAACCAAACTTTCGGTGGATATATTTTGAAAACGGAGACCTTAATAAAAAAAAAATCTGTTAAGTATTTCTCGATTGCAAATTTAATTTTACATAAATAATTGGGTCAACATGTTTTTTGTAAGAAATTTCGATTTTTCCAAAAATCACAATTTTTTTCAAAAAATCATAACTTAGCCGCAGTTTTTTTTACCCCTGCGGGTTTCTCGAAAATAAAAAAATACGTATTTTGGGGAAGTGAGTTTTTGTGAAAAAAAAGATAATAAAACAATTGGCATTTTTTTTTCGTGTACCAGTTTTTTCGCAATAGTCCTCAACAATACCTACAACTTTGCCGAATACACTAAATTAATCAGAAAATTCACTCAAAAGTTACAGCTTTTTGAATATTAACGTACCATTTTTGTATGGACAGCTGTCAAAATTGTATGGAGACTTGTATGGGTGAACCAATGACACAAAATAGCTTCTTTGATCATAGGGAAAAATACAAATAAATTCCATTTCCGGTTTTGAAAGAGAATTGCTCACATACAGACACCGCCCTAGAAGGTAATTGCATCCCTCTACAGGGCTTATTCGTGGCGATCAGACCCGGGCATTTGAGGTTATGTTTTCAATACCAAGCTGTAGAACTTGAAAGTGAGTGAATCGGACAAAATTCAAAAGCCATAGAAAAAAAAGTTTTTTTTTGAAAATTGTCAAAAAAAGGGCGCAGCAAAACATTAAGGATGGTCCAATCAATAGATGGACGTTCTCTCAAAATTTGGTCCAAATTGGTGAAGGCATAGTCCAAGAGCGTACCAAGTTGACTTGGAATGACCCATTTTATATAAAATAAAATCTGCATCCTATACCCTGAGCTATCCTAAATTACTCCAAACTTTACGGAGAAGAGTTCATATTTATGTTAACTAATTGTACGTTGATTAAACCCAAATTGAAAACTGAGTTATTCGAAAACATAAATTTGTAAAAATTAAATAGAAATCGGAAAAACGGGACAAGAGTAGAGAGCAATAATTAAAAGTAAAATAAGGAATAAGAAATGAGCAATGCAATTCTGAAAAATATATACTGGAAAGTAGAAATTTCACAAGAAAGCAGACCAACGGTAAACTATTTGGCCCATTTTGGGATAAATTGTTGCACTCTAAAAACACCCCATGAACGATGTAAAACTGCCAACGTTGTAGTAATTTATCCGTTCATGTACCTACATTTGACCC
Organism: Culex quinquefasciatus; assembly: GCF_015732765.1. NCBI lineage: Eukaryota > Metazoa > Arthropoda > Insecta > Diptera > Culicidae > Culex > Culex quinquefasciatus. The sequence continues at coordinate 52,038,706 of NC_051861.1, forward strand.
ATGTGCAGTTTGCGGCAGCTGCAAGCGATGAACAAATGACGATTCATTTAGAGGACAACGTAGATTTACACCAGCAGCATGGAATGGCATGTCAACTGGCCATGTATCAAATGACTGCACCTGCATCTGACCCTCCCCCCTCTACCCTACCCCACCACCCAGTCCCCGATTCCGGATACTTACGCAGCATTTCCACCCGGACGCTCCGTTCCGCCGGTGGCACCAGAACCGTGTTGGACGCCTGACATTTGTACGTGTTGTTCAGGGCGGTGCGTGTTATTTTGTGTATCTCCAGGCGATTCACAGTCACATGGCGGCCCATCGATACGCCACCACCTGTTTGCATCACTTCGTCGCCGTTCAGCCATGTTACGGTCGGTTCCGGTCGACCTGCAATGAGTCAACAGGATTCACAGCGGGCGCCAGGATTCAGTTGATAGAGTAAAGGGAAAAAAGAAGAGGAAAAATACATGAGAAAAATACAGTCGGAAAAACGGCACCTGCTTCGTTTGGCCTCACACTAAAAAAAGGGATGTGTACGATTCAAGTTGCGAGCGAAATCTACATGATAACGATGATGTTTGCATGGAGCTGAACGAGGGGAGCATGGAGCGACGACTCCGACAAAAATGAATCCAGTTTCCGCTCAAAAGCAAATACAGTTGCTGCAGGACGAATCCGGGTCCTACCACGCTTATGGATGGTCCGGCCAAACCAAACTGACCGAACCGGTTCGGTTGCTCGAGGTCTCTGTACGTATCGGTGAATCAGTTCAGAGGAGGAAAGCTCCACACACACACACACACACACAGCCAGGAATTTATGATTTAAAAACTTCCGGCAAAAACGATTCCACCCTTGATCGCTTAATGGTACCGGTCGATAAGGGTTTTATTCCGGTCACTGTGGTAGGAAGTTTTTTCCTTGTAACTGGCAATTCTGTTGACTTAATTTAGTTTACTTACCTAAGGAATTTCGACTAGGACCAAAATGAGATTTATTGGAAAGTTTCATTCTTCTTTCAACTTATAAAGATCTACAAAAATGTAGCTTACGCACAAATTGCAAAAAGAAGATTTTTTAGCACTAGTCGCTCAATTCTCCAACGAGGTTCACCGAGTTTCAGAGCTGGATAGTAGAATGTTTCAGCCCTTGTATCGAAAAGAATTATTGTTTTAAATTTGTTGTTTTTGGTAAAATAAAAACTAGCCCGCTTTGTCGTTTGGAAATTACAAAAAAAAACAAATAGTAGTTTCTTGGCGGAATCGTAAAAAAACAACCATCAGTAGGGGTGACATTGGGTCTCGGGGTGAGATTATGTCTAAGTGATTTTTTACGAATTTTACCATTTCTCAATGAAACTAAATTCTGATAATAGGGATACATCCCTATGGTCTTCTTAAAATGACTTAGTTGGAAAAATCTCGATCCTAAAACAAATTCTATCATTTTGGCAGCTGACTAAAGTTAAAGTACGTTTTTGACTAAAATTGAATTCTCAAAAAATAAACTTATGAATATTTTTTTTTGGAATTGCTTGAAAAGTATCCCATCTTTGAAAATCTCTACCATAAACATGTCAATACGATTCCTTCAAACAAGAAATACTGTTGGGACTTATTTTTACCACCGACATCTGGGGCGAATTGTCCCGCCCGTGTAGATCAATCGGACCGCACACTGGACTCACAATCCAGGGGATGCCGGTTCGAATCCCGCGGCGGGCGCTCTAAAATTCTTTGTGTAAATATGGGTATTCGGCGCCGTCGCTCCGTGCCATACTTTCATACACTTAGGAGCCCAGGTCGGCGAAGTCCTTGTAGACAAAAGGAAGACACTAGTGGTTGGTACTAGCAATAGTGGCCGACAGCTATAAAGTCAATGAATAGGGGCACATGGGGTGAATTGAGACATAAGATTTAGTAATGTTGCAGCCTAATATTTCGGGTTATTGAAGTGGTTTACGATAAGCCAGATTAAGAGCAACAAAATGTGTTTATTCATTCCCAGATTTGAAGCTTTTAAGGGCTCTTAAAAGTGGCAGTGCGTGGCCGAATGGTAACGCTGTCCTTTTGTAAGCGGATGATTCTGGGTTCGATTCCCATCTGCTGCAACCTTCCATCGGATGAGTAAGTAAAATGTCGGTCCCGGCCTTGGTTGTTAGGCCGTTAAGTCATTCCAGGTGTAGGAGTCGTCTCCATGCCATAAGTACAAACAACACACCAAACCAAGCCTGCTCCGGTGGAATCACTGGCGGCGGTTGGACTCGCAATCCGAAGGTCGTCAGTTCAAACACTGGGGTGGAAAGTTCCTTGGAGTAGAAAGAGGTTTGGGTGCTCTCCCCATTCAAGCCTTCGGACTCCTAGGTTCGAGCAGAAACTTGCAATAGAGACCACAAAAGACCCGGGGTTCGTTAATGTGGATGGTTTCAAGTGCTCTTAAATGTGCTGTCCCTATTCAGACTATAGTCCCGATTCGCCCCAGTTAACGGCATATATTATGAAATTACAAGAGATGTATTGTTGCTTAACCCAAAGTCACCGTCACTGACGGTACTTTGATTCTATGGTCGTTTTTTTGACAATAAATTAAGAATTTTGTTTTAATTCGAAAGCGTCAGAAGGACTTCCACTCCACGTTCTCATTCTGACCTGTTAGATAAGATTTCAAGTTCAACCTTGAAGCATACCGAGAACTTGCTTATTTTTAAAACTGGAATTCAACCCCCACGGCGGAGGTGCTGATGGCGGCGTTGGTGATGTAATTCGCCCCACAGACACGCTGGAATGTCTGTGATGTAGAGAGCTTTTCATCTGGGGCGTTTCGTGTGTCTGGATAAATCTCAGCTTACATAATTGTGCACAGCTCAGAGAACCACCAGCAGGAAGATTCACACTCGACCAAATGTTCAGTTCAACAGTGGATGTGGTGTTTGCGTTGCGTTACGCATTACAATGAAAAACATACGAACGGTTTGGTGCCGGGTAAAATTCCACCCACTTCAAATCATTCCATCACAGGTGAAATGTACCGAAAATGAAATGTTAACAATTTTCACTCTGAACGCACGCGCAATTCCGTGGAAAATGGGTTTTCGAGTTTAATTTCCTTCACCCGGTTGTGCTTTCTCAGAGTTGAGGCTGAAAAGGCAGCATTAAAAATTAACCATGCAAAAGGAGTTGAAGGGTACTGTGTTAGCACGTAGGTATCATGCATTTTATGAAATTATGGAAAAAATTATTTTCTAATTTGGTACAGCAATCAAATATAGCTGTTCGACTTTTTTTAGAGCTTGTGAATTTGCAAAGTGATACTTTTTTCAGCACGAGCCATTTTGTCACTGCGGAAGGACAGTTGGTAGTTTTAAAAAACGGTGTTGCAAAATCTACTGATATGCAATATACCAATGTGATCAACTGTTGATTACATACCTGCATATAGAACCGTTTATTAATATACATCACCACTAACGCCACTTACACGCCTATTTCAACTAAGAGCACTAACGGCTATCCACTGTAGTACATTACAATAACTGAGTGCTATAATTCGTGTTGTTTCGATTTTTCCCGCAAAGCCTGTTGATTTATTCAGTTAGTGGTGCTGTAACGGGAATTACAAACGTAATAAATAATCAATCTATCGTCGAACCGCCACCACCACTACCACACGCCATGCCAGCAGTAGCTAAATTAACTATTGCTGCTCGCATGGTCCGGGAATTGCTAATAGAAAACATGAAATAATTCTCACGTGAGCTCCAGAACGTCAGACAGTGGACCCCGGGGGGATGGATCCATTCTCAGTTCAAAATTGGTACCCGACACAAGTGGCCTCTCATCGCCAAAAGGTTGGTGTACCGACCCCCGAAAAGGAAGGCCCCGTTCAATTCCCGGTTTGCTCCCATCGCGGACGTGGCTGCCACTTTGCACAGCTGAAGGGGTTTGAATCATTTTGAAATGTAGATACCGAAACGCTAAGCTGAACAAATATGAAGGCTGAATCCCGATGATGCACTTGTGTGGATGCAATTTCAATTCTATTACCACAAAACAGAAAACACGATGAGGCCTATCGAAAATTCTGCCGGCTGCCTCGAATTCCGACTGACGGGCATCAGCAAACGGCCTGACGGATTGAAGGGGGCTGGCTGCTGCTGCAGCCCAAAATACCGACCTTCCTACCGGTTTCCCGTTGGAGACCATACCATTGAAACAGTGCAGCAGGAGGTTATTCGAACCGATTTGCCGCAAAGTTTTACTAACTAGCATTAGGTGTCCAAATAGAATTAGACCGTTCGCGCGCGCGGGCTCCCACCCTCTCCAGGCCTAATCCAGCTTTGTCTGGGAGCACAAAGTGGGCTTCAAAACTGCACGAGAGGGGTTCGGCAAATGGAAAACGCTAAAAAACAATCAAACAATACCGGGAAAGGCTCACTCCACACGAGTTTTTGGCAGTGGAAAACACACCAACAAAAAATAACATTGAAATAGTCGGGAGTCGCTTGCACTGCCCCGCTAGACGAATGAGTGACAGGTTAGCTGTGTTTCATGAATTATTAATTGAAACCAAAAGAAATAATACTAGGAATGCCAGTTTAACGCTTGTACAGTGTCATACGTTTAATTGGAAATTTCCGGTTTCTATTGAAAGTAAGCTTTCAATCAGGGGAAACATTTACTGGGAAAACTTTAAATTGACATGCACAGGAGTAATTCTCCGCCAATTCATACAAAAGTTGCCCCGACCCCTCTTCAATTTGCGTGAAACCTTGTCCATAGGGATAACTTTTGTCTCTGATCGCGAATCCTATGTCTATTTTTTGATATCTCGTGACCAGGGATGGAAAAAAATCGCATAACAATCAATTTCGCTTGCAAACTTTCTTTGCCCGCGAAAGAGAGAGGAGACAAATCGCGCAAAAGAAAATCGCTCCCAAAATTCTTCAAGAAAATCAATCTGCTGATGATTTTTGGAGACATTTCTTCCCAGCAGGAATTTCTAAAAGAACAATTCTACAGTTTTTTAAAGGTGAGTAGTTCTCTCAGATTTCGGTCATTTGATTTTTTTTTGTATTTTTTAATCCGACTGAAAAAAACTGCGACTATTTTCAAAAAAGTCACCTAAAATTGGATTTTAGTTGAAAACGGTGAACTTTATTAAAATTCACTTGATAACTTTTTGATTGCAAATGTGATTTTACATCGAAAAATGAAATTAATAAATTTTTGCGACCAATTTTTCGATTTTTTGAAAAAATCAGTATTGATTCAAAAATTTATAACTCGGTTAAAGATTTTTTGCACAACCTGGAAATTTCTGAAAAGTTGGCATTTAATGTCCTCTAAAACATACAAAAAAAATTAGAAATAGTGTTTTTTTTTTGCAAATCAAGTTTAAGTGACATTATGTTAAATAAAAAATCACCAAAATTTTTTTACCGTGCATCATTTTTTTCAGTGTAGTCTATATCCATACCTACAACTTTGCCGAAGACACCAAATCGATCAAAAAATTCCTTCAAAAGATACAGATTTTTTAATATTCATACATCATTTTTGTATGGCCAGCTGCCAAATTTGTATGGAAAATTACATGCAAAATGGCTTCTTTGGGCATATCGAAGGCACCAAAAAAGTTTCAGTCGGATTAAATTAAAATTAAAGAACAAAGACAGATTTCGTAGAGGATTGCTCAGGTCCTATCAACATATGAAAGACAATAGTTCAAAAACTCTAGAATTATTGATAATCAAGTTTGAATTGAGGAGACCCCTAAAAACTCTCCCTTTTGAAATCAAACTCACAGAAAAATTAAAATTTCTAGTTAACAAAAGTTTCGACCAAATCAAAAAAGCAATTCAATTATTAAAAAGTTGTTAAAATTCCGCACAAATCCGTATTATGTGTAAAATTCCCAACAAAAATTCCGGCCTGTTAAAAATCCGCGAAGAGGTTCCGTAAAAATAAACCCGTACAGTTGGTAGTCTAATTCTTAACCAACAACAACAGAATCGAATTTAAACACTTTTCAAAACAAATGCTGAAAAGTTCTTCTTTTTAGCACTAAAATAAATGCTGAAAAGTTAAACTTTTCAGCACTTGTTTTGAAAAGTTAAAATTTTCAACATTGTTTTGGTTTAAACGGTGGAATGACTAAATACATGGACATTTAACTTACAATTCCACTCAAAGTTGTTTTTTGTAATTGCAAAAACTGTTGTATGGAACTTGTTGCAAAACTTGATTTTTTTCAGCACTCGACGTGTTTAAATGTACGATTTGTTCTGCAACTTGTTTAATAATAGTAGTTTGCAACAAGTTGCAAAAAGAGGAGTTTTTCAGCACGAGTCGTACATTTATCCAGCGAGGTTCACCGAGTTGGATAAATACGACGAATGCTGAATAAACCAAGTTTTGCAACGAGTCCATACAACATTGTTTTTGCAATTCCGAAAACACCCTTTCTGTTGAATGTTAAATCAAATGTTCATGTATTTTGTCAATTAATCGTTTAAATCAAAAAAGGTTAAAAAGTTTTATTTTTCAAAACAAGTGCTGAAAAGTTCAACTTTTCAGCACCCATTTCAGTGCTGAAAAGTAGAACTTTACATCATTAATTATGAAATGTGTTGCAATTTAATTCTGTTATTTTTGGTACAGAAAAGTAGGCTATTTCGTCGTTCAAGAATGACAGGAAAAGTAAGCAGTTTCACGACAGAATTGCAAAAACTACTATTTTGGATGATAACACAAAATTGGATCATTTTAGTCTACCTACTATGTTTCATATTTTCAATTGTAAACTCACACTGAACACAATTTTTATCGTAAAGTGAAGTGCAGAAAAGGGTGGTACCTGTAGTGGTACGATTTAGATGGATTTTCGCTCGTTTGAAAGTTTCAACAGCCAAACCAAATATGAACCTAATTAGAAAATGTTAATGATACCCATCTAATCGTTTACTGTGAAAATTCAATCCTAATATGACAAAACTGTAAAACGCGTTTAGTTCAACTCCATGTCGTTCATGAAATAGTGACAATTGCAGTGCAAGGAAAGGTGTAATTTTCCCTTGCAAACAACATTTCACATTTCTCAGAAGTCTTCAAATCAACACGAAAATGCTCGTTAAATCATAGTAATCACATCACCTCCGTACGGTGTTCCCCTCACGTGTGATTGGGTGGGTGTGTCTGTGTGTGAGAGTGTGTGGACGTCGGAATTGTTAACTCTTCGTCGATGCAGACTCTCCCCTGATTGCATAGCTATTTTTGTGTGATGTATGTGTGTCTGCTTCCGTCGATTGATAATGCATCCCAATTTCGCCTTATATTGCTTGTTATCGTTCTGGCCCAGGTTCCAGAATCTACACGCCATGTTGGCCCTATATTCGCCATTATACTGTTGTTCGATCCCCTTCAACTAGCCCCTGCTGCAACGGCTGCGCCACGAGCGAATGTAAAGCAGGCAAATCTCGTATGATTATTACACAACACCTCACTAGCACAAATAACCCTTACATTGGGCGGATCCACATTAGGGTGACAACTTGGACCACTTTCTAAGTTTAAGACAAATTGACGAGCGATGAAATTCTTTTAAAAGAAACTCAGGTTTGATCAGAGGAATTCTATTTATAAATACTAACTTGTTATCCAAAACCAATCTTTCTGCAATCTCAAACACATAAATTTATGCTACACAGAAAAAAATAATGTAAATTTGGAAGCTGTAATTTTGGAAGGTTGAATATTACCTCTTTTATGATGTAATTTTACCTCAATTTAGACTGAAAAAGTGACATTACACTAGAATAGTGGTAAAATTACACATTTGCAGAGGTAAAATTACACCTTTTTCTTACATAAAAGATGTACCCCTTCCCAGATGTAATATTACCATGATTTTTTTTTTTCTGTGTAGAGTCACATAAGACAAGAGTTTAAATCTTGAACAAATTTGCAATTCATTATACCTTCGAATTGTGGATGAATGGGTGAGTTAATTTTCTTAGACAATATTTTTTTCTGGCCACCCTACTCCATATGCACATGGCTGCTTTGCGACACTGAGGTCAACTGTGGCAATCAACTCGCCATTTTTGGAACGACACTCACCATGCTGAAGGCAGCAGGACATGCCGTGTCTGTGTCGCCAACGGACGACCAGCCAAGTTTTGAAACGAGTGAGGTAATGAATGAAAATCAGATACGTGTATAAAATTAACATGACCATTGCTTTCCCCCGAAATCGACCGTACGTTGCGGCTGACTCCCGCTCGCTATAATGCAGAACCGTGTCCTACGGTGAAAAGATTCCGTACTCTAGTCCTCCAGTTTGTCTGCGTCCTAGACAGACGGAGCAGTGTGCAGTACAGTGGAATTTCCAGCTTGTGCAAATTTTTCGTAATAAAGGCAGAAAATAAATCAGATTTGATGTGGCACAGGGCGGTGGGTGGTGGCCGAAGCAATTGCTCCCGGAGGATTACGGTCACGGAAGAATGTTACCGAAAGGGATATTTTGTTCCTCAACAAATGTGAAATAAATTAAACCGTTACGGAGATTTGAGTGGACTGCAATTATCTTTATAATTTGCTAACGGTTGAAATGTGAGATTTTTTTTCTTCAAAAAGTCTGATTTGACAATGAGTAATACTGCCAAGATTCGGAGCTGTAAACTTATAATCCCGTTCTCCATCAAAATACTAGGCTGGAACATTGCTAAAACTACTGTCCCAATTCACCCCATGTGTCCCGATTAGCCCCAGATGACGGTATTTGCCTCTACTGAATACTGATCTACAAAACTAAATTTAAAACTAATGATACATCTTTTTTTTACATTTTCCCTTAAGCTTAATTGATGGGTCCTAAAGCATAAAGTTCATATGGAAATTAGGATTGCTTTAACCAATTTTTTGATCCACGCTCCATACAAAAAATGATTTTATTTATATGGAAATTGTCCACGAGGGGGGTCTAAGATGGACACGTGGTTTATGGATGGTCCCTTTTCAATCTTTAACAAATTTGAAGGGCTTTTGAACTTTTCTTTTATTTTTCTGTGTACAGTCCAGACTCGATCAACCGAAGCCTTGATTAGTCATTTTTGTCTTTTCTCTGTAGGACAGTGATATTTCATCGCTTTTAAAAGTCAAGGTTAATTTCAACAACCACAAAAATGTTCTCCAGCTAAACAAAATGCTTTCCTTTAATGCATGTTACTAATTGAGCACGCCACTAAAGATGTGAAAACCAAGGTGAAAACCATCGCTTGCCTTTAGAAACGAGCCCCGGTTATTAGCAAATTATGCAATTATACTACAACATAATAATTTTTTAACGTAACGGAAATGTTTGACGCTCAACATTAGAGCAACCGATTTTCAAACCTTTTTTTTTTGTTGGGTTGAGACCACTGCGACCATGACTTTGATCTATTGCGGTATACCCATTTTATTATCGCAGTCTTCAGGATGACACGTTACCATTTAGGGTGACTGTCATTGGCTGACGTTGCGGTATGCCCCATTCAGGTATAATTTCTAAAATGAAATCATCTACCTTACTGGGGTTTTCTTGCCAGATCTCTTTAGGGCTTAAAATAGGCCTGTTAAGAATCTGCCTTCGCCTTGCAGATAGTGCGCTGCAGTCGCATATTAGATGTTTTGATGTTTCGGTTTCACAGTCACAGAACCGACAGATATCTATTTGACAAAGACCTAGCTTTTTCAAATGATATCTAGACGGACAGTGTCCTGTTATAAGCCCGATATAGATATTTAGATATTTCTTGTTCAGATTGAGTATTTTTTTTTTTTTGATTTTTGAGTAGAGGGAGTGATGAACTCCCTAGATTGTCTCAGTAATTGTGTTTTCGTTCAGTTTAACTGAATCGTCTTTTCCTCATGTTTTACAAACTCTATTTTTAATACGCTTTTTGAGACCCCGCAGAAGGGTTCTGGGCCAATGAAGTGCCCTTCTGACCCATTTCTAGCAAGAAGGTCGGCTTTTTCGTTTCCATCTATACCCCGGTGTCCCGGAACCCAGTACAGATGTACTTGATTTTTAGATGCTAATTGTTTTAAAAGTTTCCTTCATTCCCATACTAGCTTAGACTGGCATGTTGGTGATTTTAGAGCATTTAACGCAGCTTGACTGTCTGAGAAAATACAATTTTTTGTAAGTCTGTAATTCCTTCTAAGACAAATTTTTTCAAACCTTTGTGTTGATCAGCTGGCACCCGGAAAAGTGTTTCACCCGAAAGGATTTTCCACACAACAAAACTTGAATAGTTTGAAAGCTGGATAACGAAAAAACGAAACATATTGAAATCATAATTGCGAACAACCGATGAAGAGTAGGAATCAATCACCACCGCTTTGTAATTTTCAAAGGTGCTGATCAATACAGACGTCGGCCTTGGCCGGTGGTAAGACACGGGGAAGTGGATGGGAATGTTAGTCCGGTACTTGAATAATGGAGAGCGCTAAATCGGCTGCGTTTCCAACAAATCACATGAGTTTTGAGGGGTTTACAGGATTCACTGTGAGGTGATGCGACCATACACAATTTGTTTATCGGTTGAAATTTTAAAAATCTTAGGCAGCTGGCTGCGGAAAAATACATAATTGAATATTCAAAAAGTTTTCAAATCGAACGCGTGCCATCCGAGCAGTAATGCTATGGGCTGAACTTATCGGTATATTTTTACTGTTAATACGATAACGCGAGCAAATTTCAAAAATAGTAAATAAAAGACGCTTTACTCTTCATTAAATGGATAGTGATTTTATACTAAAACTGCCTGTTGGAATAAATTATTACGATCAACGAATTCAAACGAATAGAAAACCGGCCACTACGTAACCGACTGTAATGAAATTAAAACAACAACAACGAACTAAACCGGCGGCGTTCTATGACACCTTTAAGTCAAATTTGAGTAATTGATTAATTTTTAGCATACCGATTGCATTTTCCAGTATTTCAACCCCGCCATCTTGGATTTAAAAGTTATAAATCATTTTACCTTAACAAGCTTACAATCAAAAACAAGACAACGGAAACATTTTTTTTGCAATTCCGTCGTGAAACTACTTACTTTTCCTGTCATTCTTGAACGACGAAATAGCCTACTTTTCTGTGCCAAAAATAACAGAATCGAATAGCAACACTTTTCAAAATAAAAGCTGAAAAGTTCTACTTTTCAGCACTTGTTTTGAAAAGTAACACTTTTCAACATTTTTTTGATTTAAACGATTTATTGACAAAATACATGAAAATTTTACTTAAAATTTCACTCAGTGTTTTTGGAATTGCAAAAAATGTTGTATGGAACTCGTTGCAAAACTTGATTTTTTCAGCACTCTTCGTATTTATCCAACTCGGTGAACCTCGTTAGATAAATGTACAACTCGTGCTGAAAAAATCCTCTTTTTGCAACTTGGTGCATAAACTACTATTTCGTGATTCGATTATGAAGTGCTGAAAAGTGCTCATCTCGTCACTATTGAATAACAGGAAAAGTACGTTTTTTTTTTTAAATTCACATTTTATTGAAAATTTATATTTGGAAGCAAAACATTGTGTGACCAAAACTGGAAATTAATTCAAGATAGAATACCATCGACCCCGGTTTTCAAAAAAAGGTATCCGGGCTCCACGCATGACAAAGTGCTATTTAATTTTATTAGCAAACTAGAAGTCTACCCCTGGCTTTCGTTTTGCGAGAATTTTCATCGCGTGCTCATCAACATTGCGTTCTCTCTTCATGTTTTTGGATAGACTATTCTGATCTCAGAAACTAGAATAAAGTTATATTACTTTGGATTGAAATATTGCCTTTGAAGTGAATTCTGAAAATCATTCAAAAAAGAATTTTATTTTGATTCAAATAACTCAACTTATCAAAATCCGTGTTCCGTGATGTCAAAATTACACCCAACTGGCAGTCGCATGATTGTGATGCATGGCGGTATGAAAGTATATCAGAATCTGCATGAAATCTGTCCTCATGCATTTTTTGCGATATAGGAGTATGACATTTTTGCCCGTTACCGACAATTATCGACATTACCGACGACTTTTTGGTTGTATTTCACAAAAAAAAACACTTAGCAGAACGAGAATTGAACCACCAACTTCTTGGTTATTGATCCGACACGCTACCACCGCGCCATGGACGCTTGATGAAAAGTGAGTGAAAGAGCACCAACATATGCTTCTCTTTGGAGTGTTGCTCGGGGACGGGCCAGCTTTATATGTGTTGGTGAGAACTGCAGATCGCTGAAATTTTTACACGCGGGCAAAAATGATCTACGGGCTTGCTGCAAAAAATGTTATAAAATATGACATTTTGTGCAGCAAATCCAATGTTGCAGATTTTGAGATATATTTTTCCTTTGGGTGTAGGAGCATTTTCTTCGCTTTTCAACCTCAAATTTCCATTATATTCCCAAGAGGGTGAGTGCTGTATTTAGAAAAGACGCTCAACAAACTGGCAAATGTCGTTGAATTTCCAGACAATGATTACATGCTTCAGAAGAAAAATGGATTTCGGAGAGATCATTGAGCGATTTAGATGGAACTTTCACCAGGTGGTATGGTTGGCACGTTGTTTCTGCTCGATTTTTTTGGTATAGGAAAGTAATTAACAAATCGTACGGAAATTAACTTGATGTTTATTGAGGAACAACATGCCACAGCTAATTGAAATTGAGATATCATGAAGCTACCATTAATGGCCAGGCCATGCATAATTATAACTTACTGAACAAACTTATATAATAGAAAAAAGTTTTGAGTAAAACTGTACTCAAGATTGAAAAACATCAATTTTAAGGCTTTTTGTGAAGTAAAAAGCCGCTTGCTTTCGTTCGTGTATCTAATCTAATCTAATCAGACCCTAGCACAGCCTTAGGTTAGATGACGCCTAGCACTCTTCTTGTCATTTATTAACATTTGTAGTGCGCCATTGCATTGAAATGCATTGAAACATCACAAGCGTTAAAGCGGCCAGGCCTACTGCGTAAAGCCGTATCGCAGAGATGACTCGTAATTGGGTTGAGTTTGAGCACTGAGTGTTCGAACAACAACACAATTCTGAATCGACAGGAGAGGAAGAAGCGTGGGGACATACCATCATACGCTCCGAGATTTGGTTGTATTCGTTGGGAGCACCATGCTAAGAAGGTTTGGTACTCCGGGACCCTCTGGGCTGGGACATTGTATTTCCACGAATGCCCTGGACACTATTTGCCGTGGTTAAAGCGCCACAACTCGCTCTCTGTAACAGTATTCCTATAATTCCAGTCCACGCTCACCAAGTCGTCATGGCCTAGTGGTTAGCATTTTTGCTTACCAATCCAAAGGACGGGGGATCGAACCCCGCCTCGAGCGACTTTGATTTTTCGTTCATTATTCATCATCTCAAATTCATGTGTTCTTAACTTTCTCATTGGGAGCAGATGGGCATCGAACCCAGAACCATTCGCTTACAAAGCGAACACCGTAACCAGTCAGCCACGGCCGCTCCTTCCGTTTGCTTTCGTTCGTGTATGTTTAAAAATCACGTCTGAATCAAATGAAATTATTCGCTAAAATAACTTGTATTTATTTTCATAACTTCTACTGCAAGATTCCTACTCGAATCTTGGTATACATAACATAAACTCAAAACAAATTATTTGGTCTACAGCATTGCCTTGGCGTACTCGATTGCGAGATTCCTACTCGAAACTAGGTGTTCAAAGGCTTGATTGTTGAGGCAATTGCAAACCTCTTTTTACACCTTAGCTTCCATCCACCCCGGAATTGAGTGACGACCTTTGGATTGTGAGTCCAACTGCCTACCAGCGACTCCACCGAGACAGGACCCAGGGAGACGACTCCTACACCAGGACTGAGCTATCGACCTAACCCTTTAGGTTAGACCGGGGCCAACATTTCCTTCCGCGTCCGACGGAAGGCGTGATCAGACAAATCTCGTCTCGAAAAATGCCACCGGGATCTTCTGGGACCGAACACAGGCCGACTGGGTGAGAGGAAACCACGCTTACCCCTACACCACGTTCCCGGCCATCTTGGTATACGTAGGCTTGAAATAGTGAGGCAATCCTAACCTCTTTTTACACCTAAGCTCGCATCCACCTAGAATTCGAACTAACGTCCTTTGAATTGTTAGTCCAACTGCCGACCAGGAATCAGCGGTAGCTGAAACTGATATACCAGCATATCTTTTTGACGTGGTTTTGCATTGTAGCCACAAGTGTCTTTTTGATGCTTCAAGAAGAAAAGATAGATCTCGTGTTTACAAATATGGTGGGTGGAGATGCACGTGTTGTAGAGGAGCTGAAAATTTCCGATCATGAAACAATTGGAATCAACCCCGGGAAAAGCAGCGTGCATCTTTCCGAACGCAGCAAGACCCGGATTAGTTGGAGGCGGTACTCTAAGGAGAAACTGCAGGAGATTCTCCTTTCGAACCGAAGTCGAGCGGATCCAATGGCGTCAGTAAACGAAGCCGGAGAGAAATTTGACGCAGAAATTGTGGCGGCCGTTGGAAGTCTCGTCGATGTCCGCTTCGATGAGCGTTCAGACCCACATGACTGGTACGGGGATCAGCTTTCAACACTCAAAACTTTGAGAGACGATGCCTATCGGAAGTTTAAGAGCACCAAGTTGGTAAGTGACTGGGATAGGTACAAGCGTTGCAGAAACCGTTACGTGAACCAAATCCGGACATCAAAGAACTCGTCAATCAACAACGAAATAAGGAGCTGCGGCGGCGATTCAAAGAAGCTGTGGAGGTGTTTAAAATCGCTTATCCAGCCTGGAGGACAGCCGCCAACTGAGATAGTGTTTGGAGGACCACGAGGAGATGCTGAGACGGCGACGCTTCTGAACGAGTTCTTTGTACAGAGTGTGGAGGAGATACATGGAAAGATTCCACCAACGGCATTTACGCCGCCGACGACAGGAGGGACGGAACACAAAGAGTTGTTGAGTAACTTTGAACCGATCACAATGAACAAACTGAAGGAAACGGTACGGTCACTCAAGAATTGTGCTGGAGTTGAACATGTCACGAAACGGGTCATGATGGATGCTTTGGACGTGGTTGCAGTTGAGTTGCTGGATATCGTAAACAAGTCGCTGTCTCGAGGTGAATTCCCAGACGCATGGAAGAGGACCTTGGTGATTCCCATCCCAAAAATTCCTAAATCGAAGAATCCGGAGGACCACAGACCCATCAACATGTTGCCGCTGTACGAGAAGGTCATGGAGATAATCGTGAAGGAACAACTGTTAGCGTTCATTGACCGTACTGGTGTGCTGCTGAAGGAACAATCTGGTTTTCGGAAAAATCACTCTTGTGAATCGGCGCTGAACCTGTTGCTGTTGAAGTGGAAGCAGTGTATTGAAGAAGGAAGAGTTGTTCTATCAGTCTTCGTGGATCTGAAGCGGGCCTTCGAAACCATTGACCGGACGAAACTAATAGGTGTTCTCAAGAAAAGTGGAATACGGGGCACGGTACTAAAATGGTTCAGCAGTTACCTGGAGAACCGGACGCAAGTGACAAGGTACAATAGCGCGGTGTCATCAGAAACAGCAGTCAAGCTCGGAGTACCGCAAGGAAGCGTGCTAGGCCCACTACTGTTCATACTGTACATAAACGACATTAAACAGGCACTGAGGAGAGTACAGGTGAACCTGTTCGCCGATGACACAGTTTTGTTTGTGATTGGTGACAGCTTCGACGAGTGCTTTGACATCATGAACGAAGAGCTAGTAGGATTCACGGAATGTTTGAAATGGAAGAAGCTGCAGTTGAACATCGCGAAGACGAAGTGCATGGTAGTGACGACACGGAAAACCAACGACTGCAGACGGTGTGTACAGATGGATGGAGGAGTTGTGGAGCGGGTTGAGACGATGAAGTACCTCGGAGTCATGTTGGACGAAAAGTTGAATTTCAACGAACATATTGACTATACTATTCGGAAGGCAGCACGGAAGTTTGGTGTTCTGTGTAGGATCAATCGCTACTTGACGGCAGAGACGAAAGTTCAGGTGTACAATTCGCTCATCGCTCCTCACTTTGACTATTGTTCATCGATCTTGTTTCTGGGAACACAACGACAACTGAAAAGGATGCAGGTACTACAAAGCAAAATAATGCGGCTGATACTAAAGTGTGATCGACTGACGCCTCGACGGAGCATGCTCGAATGTTTGCAATGGATGTCGGTAAAGCAAAGAATCGAGTACAATACCCTTGTGTTTGTTTATCGTATGAAAAAAAGGATGGCGCCACAATACTTGACGGAAGCCATGGTATGCGGAAGAGATATCCATGAGCATGACACTAGAGGAGCTGACGATCTCAGATTGCAGAACTGGAAAAAGGCATGCACGCAGAACTCGCTGTTTTACAAAGGATTTAAACTTTACAACCAGCTCCCAGAGAATGCAAAGACGACAAGCAACATCAACGAGTTTAAAAGAAACTGCAAGGAGTTCGTACGGACACGGCCGTTGGAGTAGAAGTGACCCACGATGGTACTGTGAGGAAGAGCACGTTATGACGGTCGGCCATCTTCATTATCGGTACGCATTCGCATGGGATCACTTTGGGCCGCATATGATAAACCTGATCAAAAGTAACGCGAATCTGGGCGCGGTTTAACCCTATGCGCTCATATGCGAGTGGAATAGCAAATGGTTCCAATACCCTAAATTTGATGCAATCTGAGTGATGAAAGACTCTACATAGGATTTGTAAGAGCGCCTTGAGACGAGATAAGAGAGATATGGATGGGCATACACGGAAGTGGAGTAAGATTACAGGACACTCTCTAAACATGAACGAAGAATTATCGAAAGATATCTGCTCGTAAATCTTCCATACTACAAAAACTGTGTATGGGTATGAGGTGGGCCATCCAAGGAAAAAAAAAAAAAAGAAAACTAGAAACAGAACAAAAAAACAAACAAACAAACACAAGAAAGGGGCCGATAAGCATTTTGACAGCTCTGGAATTATTTTGCAAATTCTATGAGCTGATATTTGGCATGAAAGTCCCTATGGGCATGCCCTACAAGGGGAACCATACTAAAACTAGATCCGAGAACTTTTTGAAAAACGTACCCACCTTAATAAATATGGCGCTAAACGCGTGTTCTGATTGAATATGGTTGAAAAAATATAGAACTGAAAAATTGGATTTCTTTAAATCCTGACAAGGTTTTAACAAAGGTTTTTATCAAAGCATTGAGGATGTTGTTAGCCTTGAACTCCTATGTAGGTTTTATAAATAGGGCGTAATAACCTTTCCCGAGCAGGGGTAAATAACACGGGAATACTATATTTTGGTATTACTTGGCATAATAACAAATACCAAAATGTGCCCTTGGTTGCTCAGTAATAGATGGTATAATACCATGAAATCATACCAAAAAACTGTATGGGGAAGACCAAAGGAATACCAAAACGAGCCATTCCAAGGGCAAATGAATACCAGACAAAAACAACTTTCCGGGTAAATAAAAATCACATTGGACAAAAAACAATGAGAATTCTTTATAGGATTACAGCGGGAATTCAATTTGGCTAATGGGATTGCAATGAGAAATGGGTAGAATTTTGATGCTATATTTAAATCCTTCGAACAGGCAGGAACGAAGTCTTGCTTGGAGAGCCAAAAAATATCAGGTAAAGTAAACTAGAGGAATACTGGAATCGAACTAATGACAGGTAAGGTGCAGACACCATTTTAGCTACCCGTTTACCAACTGAGCTATCAACGCTTGTTGAAAACGAGCTGCTGCTGCTCAACATGTTTTAGCTACAGGCAAAAATATCAGGAAATTCAAAGAAAGAGAAACAAACTAAACCAGAACGAGAAAGGCTATAGCACAGGCAGCGTGGCATTTTTCGCGGGATTTTCGAGGATGCATGATTCCAACTGAATAGGATTCAACACAAATCCAATATTTAGAACGAAGTTCGAATACCACATGCATACCAACATTTTGGTATTGAAAGAGTTATTTTATCAAATTAACAAAGATTGACATTATTTTTTTAGGTTTATTGATTGTGACGAAAAAGACACACAATGTTACGTAAAATCCATTATAAAATTTTAATTTTTTCACGTTAAACCTATTGTTGTCGTAAAGTCGTCTAAATATATAAACGTTTTTCTTATCATTTTCAAATGTATCAGCATACTTTTTAGAATGTTAAACATCATTTAAATTAGATTTTTTTATGAATTACCTTTATATTTAAATATTTTTATTTAAAATACCTTCACAATACCAATGTATGGTATTCCCTAATTTATAAAGTTCATTAAATGACTTTTTAGACCAAAATAAAATAGTTGGCTTTAATTTGAAGTAGATTTGCGTTTTTAAGTATGTAAGTAAGTAACAGTATGTCAAAATTCGACATTTTCTTAAAATTTGCCCAATAACAAAACAATACCATAATTTGGTATAATACTACAGATTGGTATTAACATACACTTTAGACTTTTTTTCAAGGGCTCGCGAAAACCAAAATTTGGTCTTGATACCATTGAATGGTATTATTTTGCATTTCCCTTGTTATTTACCCATGCTCGGGTTGTGGAGGTCTTTTTGGGCTTTAACAGAGGTTTATCGGGGTTCTGGGGAGGCTGTTACGACTTAGTGGTTTTAATGTTGGTTTTAGCTGATAGGATTAATAGCGGTTGTGACAGCTTTGATAAAACCTAAAATGTTACTTGGGCAGCAAAATAGTGCCATCTATTAAAATGCTTGGCCTTTTCAAAAGTTGCTCTAGAAGTGAGTGAACGAGTTTGTTAGCCTGACAGTTATGAACTATTGGCTGAATTTAGTTGAAAATGAAAAACCTAACCTGTAATGATTTGTTGCATGAATTTAAATCCAACTCAAAGAGTGTGAAACTCCTTTGCAATAAATATTGTAGTCAACTCATTAAACAACTTGATTTTCACCGTATTTATTGAACTAAACCTCATTTGATTGAAAACTCTTCTGTTTTCATCTTTTTACTTAAGGGGTTACTTATGTAAATGTAAATTGGAAAAATGTCCGAGGTTGGTATGAGCACACGTTTAAACTTTTTTTTAATCTGTTTTCAAGGTATCAAGATATACATTTTTATCGATTAACAAAACAAATTTGAAGACATTTGGTAGTATCGTTGCCGAGATATAGCTATTTGAAGTTAGCTATTTCAAAAAATGGGTGCCACGATATCTAAACACTGTGTCGACCAAATTGGCTCAAAATTTTGGTGAAGACTCGTCAAACCGGTCCCGTGTGGATGACGTAGGTCGATTTTCAAATACTTTATTAAAAAAAAAAGATAAAAATATTGTTATGTTATTCATATAAACAATCATCAGCTTCAGATTTTTGTATTTAAAAAAAAAGAAAAATTCAAAAGTCAGGCTTCATCATGCACACGGGATATAGCTTGAGAGTCTGCACCTCAAATTTCAGCCAATTTGGTCCATCCCATCTCGAGATATCGTGGCACCCGTAAATCAACTCGGTGTTGCGCATGGCAAAATTTTGAGCTTAAATTGTCTGTAACTCAGTAGGGTGTAATATGGTTGTATGGAAAAAAATAAAGTTGTCCAAATTTAGCGAACACAGCAATTTTTCAGTTCCTTTTGGGGTCCTAAACAACTCCCCAAAGTTTGGGAACGATTGGTTTAGCCCTCGTTTTGCGCAAAGCGATTCAATTTTCCATACAAATTTGTATGGGAAAAATATTTTTTTGAATTTTGATATTTAAAAAATCCACGTTTCACGCTATATCAAAACCGGATTCATATTCTGATGCTCTGGAATGTGCTCTACAAATTTCCCGAAGAAAGTATGGTGCTAACTTGCTCCTATAAAAAGATACAGCGTGTTCAAAACTCGTCTAAAACGTGTTTTTTGATCAAAAATCACGTTTTAGACGAGTTTTGAGGACGCTGTATCTTATTATAGGAGCAAGTTAGCACCATACTCTCTTCGGGAAAGTTGTAGAGCACATTCCAGAGCATCCGAATATGAATCTGGTTTTGATATAGCGTGAAACGTGGATTTTTTAAATATCAAAATTCAAAAAAAAAATTTTCCCATACAAATTTGTATGGAAAATTGAATCGCTTTGCGCAAAGCGAGGGCTAAACCAATCGTTCCCAAACTTTGGGGAGTTGTCTAGGGCCCCAAAAGGAACTGAAAAATTGCTGTGCTGGAAAATCGATTTTGATATTACACCCTAGTAACTCAGTTTAATCATGAAATATCACCATGAAACTTTCAGGAGTGATTGGAAATCGTCTTTTCAGTGGATCTGAATATTTTTTGATTTATGATTTTTTTTTTGTGATTTTTAACATGTATGTAACCCCTTAAACTACTTTTTATAGTTTGCATGAATTAGTCAGCCATTAAATTTAAACAAGGACAAAACATTACAATAACAGTTGGATTCGATTCTCGTCAAAATAGATTTTAAAGGTATGAAGGATACAACTATACCAAACTTGGTACGTTATCCATTATTAAATTTCCAACAGCAAACACCTAAATCGTTCCCATAGAGCTCATAATTAAAGTCGGTGAGAAGATTAGTTACTCAAACATGTTTGAACAAGCTTGCCCTTCCTTTTGTTTGTCCAAAAATGGGAATCTTATGTGTGTACTTTAACTGCTGACGGCAACAAGCAGCTCCAGGAATTTACAGGAAACGTTAAGAGTGGGATGTGGCTGTGTATGTGGGAAACCGGTATTGGGAAAATGCTCAATTTATTGGCAAATAAATTACGTAAGAACATTCACAACACAATGCACACCCACTTACAAACATCGAGAGCTAAAACTGGCCAAGGAGGAGGACGATTCAAGGAAAACAAAAGAACGGATGAAAGAGTAAATTAAGCTCTGATCTACTTTCCGACGGAGCCTGGCTGTGCTGCGCCTGCAAGTTACGGTTCCGGCAAGGCATTGCCTTTGTAGAAGCTTAGACGGAAAGGAACATATTTTGTGCCAAGACTGTTGTTCACTTCAGTGAATTTGCGCTCTTCCTAGCTCTATTTTATGCCCCTTAAGTTCTTCAAGCCACTCCTGGAGACTTCATGGGGTATTTGTTTTCTTTTATTCTGTAAGACGAATTTCTTTTTTTCTGTGGGGAGGAAATTTATTCGAAATGTTTACGAATCCAGAAAATTGAATAAAAAATTCGTCTTTTCGTGGAGCAAAGACACGGTTTGTGTTGTAAATATTCGCCTGCTTGCCTTGTTTACTTGTCGATGACAAAAAAAAAACTAACTTAATCCACCTATGTGGTTGATGCCTTCCTCACTTTTTACCAACAATGGGTAATATGTGGTTTGGACACATATTTCAGCTATTTTTTTTTTAGGTCCAGAAAAATAAGTACTCAGATATAACTTAAGTGGTCATAACTCGAGATAGGGTTGCCAGATCTTCAATGTTGTGGACTCGTTGGAAAGGATTTTCGATTACCTAACCAACAATGGGTTGGATGATGGATCCGGACATCGTTTACATGCATTTAAGTGAGATCCGGCTTCAAAAAAGTACATAAATATCACTTAAGTGGTCATAACTCGAGACAGGGTTGCCAGATCTTCAATGTTTTGAACTCATTGGAAAGGTCTTTTGATTACCTAACCAACCATGGGTCGTATGATGGATCCGTACATAGTTTACATACATTTAAGTGAGATCCGGCTTCAAAAAAGTACATCAATATCACTTAAGTGGTCATAACTTGAAACAGGGTTGCCAGATCTTCAATGTTTTAGAATCATTGGAAAGGTCTTTCGATTACCTAACTAACGATGGGTTGGATGATGGATCTGGACATAGTTTAAATGCATTTAAGTGAGATCCGGCATCAAAATTCCAGCACCCGATTCGCAACTTTTACACTTTTTTATACGTAACATTTGAACTACTTATCGGATCTTCAAACAATTCAATAGTGCAGCATGGGGCACCAAACCGGACCAAATGCAACTTGTTTGACTCAAATCGGATCAGCCAGTGCCGAGAAAACTTGGCAAGAATTTTGAGCACCAAGGGGAATACGCACACACATACACACACACACACAGACATTTGTTCAGTTTTCGATTCTGAGTCGATAGGTATACATGAATATAGGTCTACGAGCTGTTTTTCAAAAGTTACTTTTTCGAGCAGGATTATAGCCTTACCTCAGTGAGGAAGGCAAAACTGTCTTTTTCATAGGCATCATTCGAGATGATGATGTGTTTTGGCTGGTAAGTGGGGTGTACTGGTACGTGTTAGTCAAAGCAACACTTTTCACATCTCAAAGTAAATTGAGAATCATCCACGGCTGGTGAAAACAAACTTCGAGCCTTAGAGTGAATTTGTTCGCGGTGTGTTTGTGTCAGTTTTCCATGAATATCCTGCTACTTTATTACAAGCAAATCTGCAAACAAAAATGTTAGGTACACAGAAAAAGTACGTTCTTGTATGATTTTGTTTGCAGTTGTTTCTATATTGATTTTTTTCAGGCATGTTTAAAGCACCTTTTCAACACTTTTTTCCTTTCCCAAGTTATCACATTTGATTTTACAAGTTAATCAATCGTTAATCGTTAATCGCGGTTAAAAAAATCAATACAAAAAAATAGTCTTATATTTTATAACAAAGTAAAATTACGATTCAGGTTAAAACCTCCAAAAAGATCACACCCACATCAGCTTCACTTTTCGTGGAAACATTTATAGCTTACGTGAAGCGTGCGTAGCTGAAAAAGATAAAGCATGTTTCTTACGAGGTAGCATCTCTCAACTTCCCGTTTGGAATCCGGCCTTGGTTTGGCTGAGAGCTTCTTTCACATTCTTTGCTAGGCATCCTGACAAACACCGTGCTGTCGTAATTGCTGTCGTCAACGGAGGAGCTGTTGCTCTCTCGGAGTGTCGGACAGAGTTGCCTCCACCCCTTTGGCAAAGGGGAAAATTGTAGGCGTCTTCCTGAGGGGCTTCGGGTGGGGGGTAGTGCAACCGCAATGGTCTTGGTTTTTCCTTCGTTTTTCATGATTTTCCCCTTCTGGCCAGCGCAGATCCTTAAAACGTGGTAATGATGGCAGCATGGTTCAAAACACCAGAAAACTTTCTTCATAAAATTTTGTTACGGGTACCGCTCGAGTTGGTAGGTCGCTCGTGGTGGTATTTGCGTTATTTTTTTTTTTTGGCTGAGAACTTTGAGTTGGTTGAAGCAGTTTAACTAGAAGTGGACCGAGCAGCAAGAAGAACCGGTGAAGAATAACATAATAAAGTGCAAAACCAGACCCGGTACGAAGGGGTTAATTTTCGTGACAGTCAAGTTCAAGCAGAAAAGAGTGCCGGCAATAAAAGCTGGCTGGTGAACAAGTTTGACCTAGGGCCGTAAAACTGTGTTCAACAGTTTTGATTTAACGACGGTCGAAGCTCGTAGCATTCAGGATAGACGAGTTGACGGACAAGTTCCTTCCGCACTAGTTCGCTTTAAAGGTGGTACGATGCCGCCAACAAAAAGACACCTCCGGATGTTCATAATTAATGTTATCGCATCGTTGATCGACAGCACAGAACGAGGCACATCAACAATGTTTTCACCCCGGTTGAACAAATTGTTCATTTCCGTCTCTGGTTAGTTTAGTTATACTGTTATA
This sequence comes from Culex quinquefasciatus, assembly GCF_015732765.1. Classification (NCBI taxonomy): domain Eukaryota; kingdom Metazoa; phylum Arthropoda; class Insecta; order Diptera; family Culicidae; genus Culex; species Culex quinquefasciatus. The sequence continues at coordinate 52,062,434 of NC_051861.1, forward strand.
AAAAGCTTGGGAAGCACCTCGCTGTTTGAGTGCTTTCTGAGCTGGAAAACTTTTTCAAAACCGAGCAATGATCATACTCAGTATGGGGTTGCTAATTTTGGACTTGATGTTCACGCTGGCTGGAGACTTACCGCCACCGAGAAGAGACGCCGACTATCCACCGGCGTATGCACTTGAATTTATGCAGCAGCCCCACCGGGAGTGCGTGGCCGAGACCGGCGTTAGTGAGGCTGCCATTAAACGGTTCAGTGATGTGGAAATTTTTGACGACGATGAAAAGCTCAAGTGCTATATGGGCTGTCTGTTTGTGAAGGCCGGCGTTTCGGATGGCAACGGGGATCTGCACCTGGGCAAGGTGTTGGAGCTGATACCGAAGGAGTTCGAAGATATTGCGCTGAAGATGGGAAGCAGATGCCTGAAGCCGAAAGGGAAAACTCCGTGCGAACGAGCGTTTTGGTTCAACAAATGCTGGAAATTGGCCGATCCAGTGGTGAGTGCGTTGCAATAAAAAAATGCTTAATCCACTCTTCAAGAATTGAACGTTAGGTCGGAGAAAAGAACATACAAATAAAAAAAAAACAAATCAAATTATTCGCTCTACAGCATTGCCTTGATGTTCTCGATTGCGAGATTCCTACTTGAAACTAAGTGTCTGAAGGCTTGATTGTTGAGGCAATTGCAAACCTCTTTTTACACCTTAGCTTCCATCCACCTCGGGATTCGAACTGCCGACCTTTGGATTGTTGGTCCAACTGCCTACCAGCGACTCCACCGAGACTGGACCCAGGGATACGACTCTTAGACCTGTACTGAGCTAACGACCTAACCCTCTAGGTTAGACAGGGGCCAACATTTACTTCCCCGTCCGACGGAAGGCGTGATCAGACAAATCTCGTCTCAAAATTTCCACCGGGATCGAACCCTGGCCGACTGGGTGAGAGGCAACCACACTTAACCCTAAACCACGGGTCCCGGCAGAAAAGAACATACATGACACTTAAATGTTCATAACTTGAGGCAAGGTTGCCAGATCTTCAAAATTTTAGACACGTTTGAACTACATAAAGAAACTTTTACCAATTCCAATTTGACGTATGGGCCCTAAATATAATCGGATTTCTTGAGAATGCCGTGAATACAAAGAGACGAGTAACTGTTGTTCCTTTTAATTACGCTATATATAGCGGAATTAAAAGGAACAACTCGTCTCTTTGTATTCACAGTAATGCATTCTGCTACATTGAACTACATAAAGAAACTTTTACCAATTCCAATTTGACGTATGGGCCCTAAATATAATCGGATTTCTTGAGAATGCCGTGAATACAAAGAGACGAGTACACGGAGAAAAAACCGTTCTGAAAATCGTGAACAAATGTGCATGTAATCGCGTACTTTCGCCGTTCATGAAATCGTGAACTTGTTCATGATATCATGAAGAAAAAAACACGATATCGTGCAGATTGTTCATAAAATCGCGAACTGAATCTTATGTCTAAAAAAGCTTTCCTGTTTCATGTCAGTTGCTAACGAAAGCTTGGTTTTGTGACGCCACCTACCTGTAAAGTGTTTTGCCCGAGATTGCTTTCTAACATCTCATGCACTAACACAAGTTCAACGCAGTTTTTTGTTCATGTGTGGAGTGAAGCGAATTTTGACGTGTTCAAACATGTTTCTGAAGATCAATTCACTTAAAAGCCAAAACCAAACTATCTGATTTGTTTATTCTTTTAATATTAATAATTTTATTTTCATTTTTTACAGCTCTTTCCAAATTGCCTATAGTTGATCCATTTATAAAAAAATGTCAAGAAAAGTTCGCAGGCACAAAATATAATTTTGGATTTGGTAGATTTTGAAGAGAAATGTGTTTTTATTTAAGTTTAGTTTATAAATTTGTCGGTGTCTTCATAATATTTGCATGGTTTTCAATAATTTCATTAATAGTTTCTTATGATTGCATTACAAATACATGCGCTGTACTTAAACATTTATAAGTTTCAAAAATAAAGTTGATAAAGTTAGCAGGATACCAGTGCATTTAAAAAGTTCATTGATCCTGCAATTTTTTATTGAAGTTTTTGGATCAAAAAATAATTTACAAAAAAAAACAATTTTCATTGAAAAATGTCATAAAAGCGTTGTAAACTATTCAGAATACATTGTATAATGCTTCTCGATGAATTTTAAAGCAAATACAAACTTTTTATTCTTTTAGGAAATTTATAATGTTGGGAACACAGATCGGTTAAAGACGTACATCGGTATTTCACACAAAATCAAAATATGTAGGTTAGAGGTACGACTATAAAGAATTTATAATGGATTTTTGATTCAATTTTCAAAAATTAACTTCATGGATCTTCTTGCCATAAAGCATCCTACTTGACAGCTTGTTTGAATGGAACCATAGTTAATCTATTGTAAAATGTTGTCTTGTCATTGTTTGTTGCACTTGAATGAAAAAGTGATCAGAAATATTTTGACAAACAACTTTGTTTTAAAGGCTTATCTGTGGTGTTAATCCATTTTTTTTTCGAAAATGTCACGTTACCGTGTTGCACCCGATGGGCGAAATAAATACCAAACCATACTAGTTAGGTTAGTATGGGGCCATCCATAAACCACGTAGACACTCCCCCTGTGGACAATTGGGTACTAAAGCCCTATGTCAATTTTTATTTACAACGGTAAAAAACACGATTAAAAACCAGTTCTAATCACTTTTTTTAATTTAATGCAAAAAAAAGGCAAGACAACATTTTTTCGATTGATAAACTATGGTCCCCTTGGAACGAGCTGTCAAGTATGACCTTTTCCTTCCAAGAAGGACCATGAAGTTAATTTTTAAAAATTCAATTAAAAATCCATTTTAAATCATTTGTGGTCGTTCAAAGGGTCATAGTACTCAGAAAATAAGCTTTGTCGTTATGAGCAATAAGATCACAAATTTAAACTTCATTTTAGGACCCAATTGTCCATACCCAAAAATTACGGACGTCTCATCACAGTGCCCTGTTGCAAACAATAATCGAGGTTCCTAAATTGGCTTAGATTGCTGATATTATTGTTTACAGCGATAAAGCTTATTTTTCTGAGTACAATGACCCTTTGTACGACCATAAAGAGTTTAAAATGGATTTTTAAATCAATTTTGAAAAAATAACCTCGCGGTCCTTTTTGACAGAAAAGTTCCTACTTGACAGCTCGTTCCAAGGGGACCATAGTTGATCCATCGAAAAAATGTTGTTTTGTCATTGCTTTAAAATGAAAAAAAAGTGATCAGAAATGGGTTTTCTTCGTGTTTTTCACCGATGTACATTAAAATTGACATAGGGTTTTGTACCCAATTTAACCTATTTTTTAGTGTACGTACTTGCAATACATGCGGACGTAGATAACTTAATCTGAGCCCAATCTCTCCTACACTAGCACACTACACATTAGTGTTTAGCTGGCTGGTACATATTTTAACCTCACTCAATGTTTACATTTGTTTATAGAACCTAATGAACGAATCGAGATATGTATCAACGCGCTCGAACTCTAATGATTGACGCCCACAATAACAATACATTGGAATTATTTGTATTTTAAAAATATTATAACTTTTTTATAAAGATGTGCATAAATTAAATAAAATTTAATTAAATAATAAACTTTTGATTTAATATATTTTTTTATCGTCACGGAATATCTGCACGGTGTTCTGTTTTCGCGTCTCGTTATCACTGCACGTCCCCGAAAAAGCTTAGTCGACAGCGCCTAGCAACAAAACATGTTGAAAGTAGATTCAGTGTCAACGTTTCCGGGTTTCCAGCTAAAATGGACCATATTTTTTGGAACATTGGCCATTGTCGGCCTTGGGTATTATCCAACGGTCAAGGATTGCGTGTAAATGGTAAGTTATTTGTTTATTTGAGTATTGTGTATGCTAATTTCAGCTTTTTTTGCAGGACAAAACGCAAGAACTCCCGGCGTTCCAGATTGTGGTCAGCCGAATTCCGGAATTGGGCGTTGGCATTGGCATTTCGAAGTGTGTTTTCCCATCGAGGATGCGGCGGTGACCGGGCAAGAGTGGAACTGGTCTGTTTCCAAACTTAACGACCAAGCTGGCTAGCAACCTGAATCCGGAAGCAGGCATCCACTGTTGGGAGAATCTTCGGCGGATAGCAGATTTCAGCCGAACAAGCGCAGAGAAAAAAAAAGTGAATATCATTTGAAGTTTATCATAGGAATGTGCATTGTTAACGTTAGTAATGTTGTGAATAAAGAAAAACTTAGTTTTCTTGTTTTTTTGTTTTGAAAAAAGTTTTCTTTTAGATAGAACATACTGGAAGCGCAAAGCTTGCGTAACCCACCGCTAGATGGCAGGTTGAAAGCTTTCAGTATCGAACGATATGCAGATGGCGCTGTGAAATTGCTTGTAAGCTTAAAGCTCATCGATATCGAAAAGTTCAGGGGATTCGAAAAGTTTAGCAGCGTGAACAAGTGTGCATGATTTGCGTTTAGTTCATGGAAAGTGTTCATGGTACGTTTTCGTACCGTAGAATATCATGCTGTTCCCGATTTCGTGGTACATTGTTCACGAATTCCGGAACGCTTTTTTCTCCGTGTAACTGTTGTTCCTTTTAATTACGCTATAAATAGCGGAATTAAAAGGAACAACTCGTCTCTTTGTATTCACAGTAATGCATTCTGCTAAAACGCTCAACCAAACCACAATTCTTGAGAATATTTACGCAACATATTCGAAAATGGGAGGAGTTTATCAACAGGAATATATGCAGTAAATACAGTATCGAGATATTAAAAAGAGAGATGTGAGCCGGTAACATGGAGTGAAACATTTGCAGCTGTCATGGTAAACTTCACAGCAGCATGACAGAAAGTTTAACTCCATGTTCAATGCTGTTAATCGTTGAATCAACGTCATCGATGTCGATGATCGTTGATTTAAACGTAATCGTAATCGCAGCCATCGTTGATTTAATCGTCAACGTCAACGGACTCGTTGATTTAAACGGCGTTGATCAACGCGTTGATTATCGATAATCAACGAGTTAATCAACGGCGTTCGTTTATAGTTTTCTAGAGTTTTATGAGGAAAGAACAATTTTTTATAAATGTTTTGATTGTGAAACATTCTCAAATTGATGTGGCATGGTTGTTCGGGGTTCCGGGTGTACCAAGAGGACCGAAGTGACCGGATTTTAAACGTAATTTAAGTCCTAGCTAATTGCTGGTCACTTCCATCTCCACTTTGGTTCCCAAGTCCAACCAGGATTTTCTTATGTAAATGATACCGAGAACGGAAAATTGGGAACCGAGATATGGTCGGATTTTCACCGGAATTATTGTTCCGCCGGGTTCAGTAAGAGTCTCGCATGGCTAAATATCGACACAATTTGTTTTTCTATTGGTACGTTCGTTTGAGGGCTAGTTCCGCACTGAGTGCCGCACTCAGAGCTGTCAAAGTGTTTGTTTGAAGAAACTCGCGCTAGTTCCACACGAGTTTCGCCGCCATCTTGGAACTGAAACTCTAGTGCCACACTCGATATTTTTTCAGTTTCATGCGAGTTCCATGCACACTGAAAAAGAATGTTCGTTTCTAATCTAATCTCTAATCTAATCTAACCCTAGCGCAGCCAGTCTTTCGAGGGCATCCTGGAAAATGCCTTAGGTTGATTAACGCCTAGCATCCTCTTGTCATTATTAACATTTGCAGTGCCCCAATGCAATAAATTGCCTTGAAGCATCACAAAACGTTAAAGCGGCCAGGCCAACTGCGTAAAGTTTACCGCAAAGATGATTCGTTGAAGTGGATTGAGTTTGAGCACGAATGTTCAAACAGCAATACAGTTCTGAATCTACAGGGGAGGAAGAAACGTGGGGATCCCCCGCTCACGTTCCTGTTTTTAAGAGCAATTAATCGTTGGGAGCACCATGCTAAGAAGTTTTGGTGCTCCGGGACCCTCGGGGATGGGACAATGTATTTCCACAAATGCCCTGGACACTATTTGCCGTGGTTAAAGCGCCACAACTCGCTCTCTGTTGATGATAGAACAAAGATTGGTATTGAATAGCTTCAGTTTTTAGTAATATGATAAGTTATTGATATTACATTATTTAAAATTTTGAATTCAAATTTTACGCAAGGATTATGCTGTTTTCATTTGATTTTCTAATTTTCAAGCAAAACTTTAAAATCAAAAAATAAAAAAATAACAATAAACACACTCACCTTAAAATATGAAGAGCAATGCTGGCACACTCAAAATAGTGTTCACCACATAGTAGCATGAAAATTCAGGTGGCAGTCAATTTTTGGTCCAAAACAACGTTTTACAGGAGTCATGCAACTATCACAGTGCATTCCCGTCAAACCGACTTGATTTTCATGCAGGTTACCCTCACACAACTAAATGTTGCATGAAATTCCAGCCTGAAAATTTGAAGGCGTGGTTTGCAGTCAGCTGTTTATTGGTTTGCATGAAATTCATGGAACACCCGCATGAAAACTGATACGGAAAAATTCCGCACACCTTTTCATGCAACAATGTGGTGAAAAGTTTGTTAGTGTTAGTTGAGATGATTGAGAGGTTACATGAATTTCCCGTCTGAAAATTTTTCGAGACTTGCCGATCACAAGCCTGCTCAGTTGGCCTTGCTTCGTGACTTGCGACGGGTGTGTTTTTATAAAGAAGTTGAGAGTTGAACTTCACGCGTGGACTCTAACCATCATAAGATTTTCCGGTGCTTCCGTCAAGATCGTCTCACTCGATGCGGACAAACCGCTGGAGCAGCAAACCGAGCGCAAAGTTACAATCGTCGGCACGCCGGAAGCCTAGTGGAAGGCCCAGAATCTAATGCGGGAAGACGGCTTCGTGTCCGGCACCGACGACGTGAGATTCACCGTGGAGATCTTGGTGCCGAGTGCGCAGGTGAGTGTAAGCCATGACATGGCCCGGCTGCCCGGCCCTCGACGGAGTTGACAGAACCTTCAATTATCCAACAGGTCGGACGCATCATCGGCAAGGGTGGCCAGAACGTGCGCGAGCTGCAGCGGGTCACCGTAAGCATAATCAAACAACCCGAGCACACGGCCGCGATGCACGTCCACACGTCACACGTCGAAAAAAATAATGGATTGCATTCAAATTGGTAAGTTTTCAGCTTTTCCCAGATGTGATTTATATTATTTTACCTATGTTTTTTTTCTATATTTTTTCATTTACAGAACACGTATGGGATGATTGCAAACAAGAATTCGATGCATTTTCTTCTTTGTCCATTCATCAACGGAGGGAACCTGTTCCATAGAATTTTGACAAGTGCTGTTAATCTGCCGGCATAGGATGGCTGAATGGCACTCGTAGTGGCCCAACTGCTCCCAAAAGCAGATAGATCAGTATTGGCCGGGGCACAGGGATCGTGCCCCCGAGGGATGATGGTGGGATCTCACCGTCCCAGACGTCACCGAGAAGGGAACTCCATGTCAGATGGACCAGGTGTTTCAGATGTACCAGGTGGATATAGTGATTTATGCAATAGTGTGTGAATATTGTGAAATTGTAATATTTTAGTGAATTATTAATGTTAATAAAGCAAAGCAAATGAATAAAGCAAGCAAAATCGAGTTGATTATCCCTCATACACTCTTCGTCGAGTATTTTCTAGAAGGTTTTATGTGCCATAAAAGGCACACAAAACTTTTGAAAACTTATATTTATCACTAAAGGAGAAATAAACCCCACCCCCAACCCCCTGTACTGAAAAAACACTAAAGAATAACGCGATGATCACATTCCGAGAAGGTAAAGGCGGCGTGAACTGGCTGCAGCTATGACATGAAAATCATGTGATGTGGTTTATGACTGTATTGGTTTGTTAGAAAATGGACCAAACGTCATCTCCTGAAGTTCACGTAGATTTGGCATGAACATCCATATGGAAAAAAATCACATATATGTTCATGCTACATTGTGGTGAACACTATTTTGAGTGCATATACAGTTGTATGCACAGTGCGCTTACCTGATCCGAATGGTAACGATTTTCGACCGTTACCATTATTATTTGTGATCCTCTCTCACTCTCAACCAGCCCAGCCGATGTTGACGCTCCTACATTCTCCCTCGCTCCCGCTCACATACATACATACATGAGCGACATCACATACATACATCAGTAGCTCGATGCTCGATGTTGTGCGTTGACTTCCCAACACACACGATCAATTTCACTACCCCCTTTGCTCGACGCCACGCAACACCATCTCCGCTTGGGTCGCTTGTAGCCTTCTCACTTTCTCGCTTCTCGACACCGACTTAACTCTCGCGCGAAGGCCCCAGCTTCTCACACATGCCATTACTTTGCGTATTTCTGTGCGTGAAATTGGCAAACCGAACCCGTATTATAACAATCTTCTTCAAAAATGATCAATTTAACATAATCCAACCTAGTTGGCCATGAACACTTTCATTCATCACACACATTTGAATGTCTTTGACCACTCGCGAAAACTGTCACCTTAGGTTAAGGTTGGGTTACACTCCTTTCCTCCTTGGCACACCTTCCAAACAAAAATTCCCTCAACCGTAGAACAAATCCTTCACACATGTAACGAGCGCCTGGCCGTGGCCGCCTGTGCCGGCTCACACAACAACGCCGAACCTAAACAGCCACACTACTACACGCACACTGTAGGAAGCAGTAGCTCTCTGCGTGGGGATTTTCTCTCGCGTTGATTTCGTGCAAACGTCAAAATTCAAAATATGGCTAACTTTAAAATGACAAAAAATCACAAAGATCTCGCTTTTTCTGGGAAACTTCACAATCCCTCTTCAGTTCACATTAAGACGAACCGATTGATACCACTTTTGCCACAGAAATACTTAAATTTCACCGAAAAAACACGGAATCTAATCGAGCCACAATAGAATCTGTCATTCACCTTCCGAACCCAAAAATACTCACACTGAAAAAGAATGTTCGTTTGAACCAAAACTGGCACCGACGAGTGCGGCACTTAGTGCCGCACTGGCTGTTCAAACGAACGTACCATATGATACAATACTGAATTGACCACATGACCCATGTTCCACAACCCAGATTAAGATTGGCCAAGATGTCAAACTTCGTGACAGACCGGAGTAGCCTATTGTTATTGATCAATGAGTAAACAAAATTTTTATGACGATTGCTTTTCGACACCACGCGAAAGATTTATCTCTTGGGATTCGATCGAAACTCATTGATCACCAACAGTAAGCTACTCCGGTCTGTCACAAAGTTTGACATCTTGGCCAATCTTAATCTAGGTTCTGGAACATGGGTCATGTGGTCAATTCAGTATTGTATCATAGAAAAACAAATTGTGTCGATATTTAGCCATGCGAGACTCTTACTGAACCCGCCGGAACAATAATTCCGGTGAAAATCCGACCATATCTCGGTTCCCAATTGTCCGTTCTCTGTGTCATTTACATAAGAAAATCCTGGTTGGACTTGGGAACCAAAGTGGAGATGGAAGTGACCAGCAATTAGCTAGAACTTAAATTACGTTTAAAATCCGGTCACTTCGGTCCTCATGGTACACCCGGAACCCCGAACAACCATGCCACATCAATTTGAGAATGTTTCACAATCAAAACATTTATGAAAAATTGTTCTTTCCTCATAAAACTCTAGAAAACTATAAACGAACGCCGTTGATCAACTCGTTGATTATCGATAATCAACGCGTTGATCAACGCCGTTTAAATCAACGAGTCCGTTGACGTTGACGATTAAATCAACGATGGCTGCGATTACGATTACGTTTAAATCAACGATCATCGACATCGATGATATAAACGCCGTTGATTTCAACGATTAACAGCATTGTCCATGTTGCACTTTTAATTTCTCGATACAATGTACGGAGCACATAGAGGTACATTGGCTTTGATCGGCGAGTTGGCCGTGCGGGTTGAGGCGCGTACTTAGTAAGCTAGATATAGCTATGGCCGGATTGATATTTTTTTAGTATTACAGATATTTTTTCCTAGCGTCTGCCAGATGCAAATTTGCACATTATTAGAGGAAAAATTAAAGCTTTTTCTGACATGAAAGATGTACCTCTTTTTAGATAAAATTTTACCATTTTTTTTACTGTGATTTGTACTCTACAAAAAAAAAGACTTTTGAGAAGCAGGTTTATGGATGCGTTCTCTTATCAAGAAAAACTAAAATTCGTCTGTTGTATGCTGTCTTGTGACAGTGATCATTTAGTACTTTTCGAGAAAATCGATTCTTAAAGCTTGAAGGTAAATATTTTCAAAAATATGAACGATGGATTCAAAGTTTAAAAAGTTAGTCAACTATCATGAAGAAAATGTTGATGAGTCGTTACCGATCATATAAGCCCAATCTTCAGCTCGTATTTTGCCTGAAAGCATGTGACCGAGTCCTGTGTGCATTGTTCTTCACCACTCAGACTCAGTCGCCAACGGATCGTCCGAGAGATTGGAGAGTGGGTTTTTGGGAGGCTTGAGACTTGACAAATCAATTCCAACAGCAGCCGGAATGCCCTCTCGACCGCCACCTACCCCTTTTGCCTCGCCAGATGGATTTCAAGCCAGCGACCTTCCGCTTACGAAGCGAAACCCGTACCACTAGACCACGGGAGCTCGGCAAATAATTAAGCTTCAATTTGAGACCAATCGGTGTTGACTCAGTTTAGAGCACACTGTATCTTTAGAAATGCATTATCTAACTGTTAACTTTTTACCTTTTATTTCAGCACTACTATCTTGCGTGATGACCATCATTTACAGGAAATCGTCTCTCTCGCACCAATTACGCAGTGTGTGTTTTACCTAGAAACCAATAAACAGCAAACCTATTCGCTAGACTGGCGTTTCATTTCATTCTCAATTGCCACTTTGACAATGTTGACTAATTATAGGAGCTTGAATCATCTTCCGGTAAGGTACAACAAAACAAACTCTGATCAGATTGCTTTTGGATGTTAGTGTGATCAAAGCGCTTAGAGATGTCGTACAAGTTGCTTGTGCTAGCTATTGGCCTTGTCCAGCTCATTAGAAGTGCTGAATGTGGGCGAAATCTGACGGAGCTTCGAGCGGCTAATTATCCACCTGATTTCTTGATGGATTTATTCAAAAACGAGTCAGCAGTACAGTTAAACCTCGCATATGCACCTCATATGGGGGTTTCTTATGCGAAGCACGCATATGCGAGGTACAGGGCTTATGGGATTTTGGCTATATGGGAGACATGGGCTATATTTTTATAAAAAATCAACTAAACTATACAAATTTATAGTGTTTTGGAATCGTTATGAAGTCAGCTTAACAGCTACACCAAATTTACATGGTTTACGATGTTCTAGGTCATCCAAAACTTCGTCAAGTTAAGGCCTATGTGTTCAACGCAGTACAAGTATTAGGTAGGCGATTTGACTGTGGTTTTTGACCACAGGTCATATCCGGATAGCCTCAGGGAGGTTCAGGGACTAGTCTACCGATATGTGGTGATGTTCTGGGTCTTCTGTAGAGTCCCTGAAGGTACGTCCGATGGGTCTACCGCCGTAACACGGCAGAGGTCGGTAGTTTTAGACCTCAGATCATATCCGGATAGCCTCAGGGAGGTTCAGGGACTAGTCTACCGGTATGTGGTGATGTTCTGGGTCTTCTGTAGAGTCCCGGGAGGTACTCTGAAGGGTCTACTGCCGTAACACGGCAGAGGTCGGTGGTTTTTTACCTCAGATCATATCCGGATAGCCTCAGGGAGGTTCAGGGACTAGTCTACCGATATAGGGTGATGTTCTGGGTCTCCTGTAGAGTCCCGGGAGTTACGGCCGATGGGTCTACCACCGTAAGAAGATAGAGGTCAGATGTTTTTGACCTCAGATTATATCCAGATAGCCTCAGGGAGGTTCAGGGACTAGTCTACCGAAATTTGGAAATGTTCTGGGTCTTCTGTGGAGTCCCGGGAGCTACGCCTGAAGTGTCTACCGCCGTAACAAGGCAGAGGTCGATGGTTTTTGACCTTAGATTATATCCAGATAGACTCAGGGAGGTTCAAGAACTAGTCTACCGATATGTGGTGATGTTCTGGGTCTCCTGTAGAGTCCCGGGAGTAACGGCCGATGGGTCTACCACCGTAACAAGATACAGGTCAGAAGTTTTTGACCTCAGATCATATTCGGATAGCCTCAGGGTGGTTCAGGGACTAGTCTACCGATGTTTGGTCATTTTTTGGGTCTTCTATAGAGTCCCAGGAGTAACGGCCGATGGCTCTACCACCGCAACAAGATAGAGGTCGGAGGTTTTCGACCTCAGTTCATATCCGGATAGCCTCAGGGAGGTTCAGGTACTAGTCTACCGATATGTGGTAATGTGCTGGGTCTTCTGTAAAGTCCCTAGAGCTACGGTCAATGGATCTACCGCCGTAACAAGGCAGAGGTCGGAGGTTTTTGACTTCAGATCATATCCAGATAATCTCAGGGTGGTTCAGGGACTAGTCTACCGACTTCTGGTAATGTGCTGGGTCTTCTGTAAAGTCCTGGGAGCTACGGTCAATGGGTCTACCGCCGTAACAAGGCAGAAGTCGGTGGATTTTGACCTCAGATCATATCCGGATAGCCTCAGGAAGGTTCATGGATTAGTCTACCGATATGTGGTGATGTTCTGGGTCTTCTGTAGAGTCCCGGGAATTACGGTCAATGGGTCTACCGCCGTAGCATGGCAGAGGTCGGTGGATTTTGACCTAAGATCATATCCAGATAGCCTCAGGAGATTAAGGGACTAGTCTACAGATGTGTGGTGATGTTCTGGGTCTTCTGTAGAGTCCCAGGAGTTACGGTCAATGGGTCTACCATCGAAATAAGGCAGAGGTCACTGGATTTCTATCTTAGATCATATCCGGATAGCCTCAGGACGGTTCAGGGACTAGTCTATCGATGTGTTATGATCTTTTGGGTCTTCTGTAGAGTCCCGGAAGAAACGGCCCTGAGGCTATTCGGATACGATCTGAGATCAAAACCACATACCTATATCTTGTTACGGCGGTAGACCCATCGGCCGTAACTCCCGGGATCTTACAAAAGACCTATCACATCGGTAGACTAGCCCCAGAACCTCCTGAGGCGTTCCGGATATGATCTGAGGTCAAAACCTCCGACCTCTATCTTGTTACGGTGGTAGACCCAACGGCCGTCGCTCCCGAAATTTTACAAAACACCCAGAACATCACCACATATCGGTAGTCTAGTTACGGCTGTAGACCCATTGACCGTTACTCCGGACTCTACAGAAGACCCAGAATATTACCAAACATCGGTAGACTAGTCCCTGAACCTCCCTGAGTCTATCTGGATATAATCTAAGGCCAAAAAACACCGACCTCTGCCGTATTACGGCGGTAGACCCATCGGTCGTACCTCCCGGGACTCTACAGAAGACCCAGAACATCACCACATACCGGTAGACTAGTCCCTGAACCTCCCTGAGGCTATCTGGATATTATCTAAGGTCAAAAATCATCGACCTCTGCTTTGTTACGGCAGTAGACCCGTCGGTCGTAACTCCCGGGACTCTATAGAAGACCCAGAACATCTCCACATATCGGTAGACTAGTCCCAGAACCTCCCTGAGTCTATCTGGATATAATCTAAGGCCAAAAACCATCGACCTCTGCCTTATTACGGCGGTAGACCCTTCAGGCGTAGCTCTCGGGACTCCACAGAAGACCCAGAACATTTCCACATATCGGTAGACTAGTCCCTGAACCTCCCTGAGGCTATCTGGATATGATCTGAGGTCAAAAAACACCGACCTCTGCCGTGTTACGGCGGTAGACCCATCGGTCGTACCTCCCGGGACTCTACAGAAGACCCAGAACATCACCACATACCGGTAGACTAGTCCCTGAACCTCCCTGAGGCTATCCGGATATGATCTGTGATCAAAAACCACAGTCAAATCGCCTACCTCATACTTGTACGGCGTTGAACACATAGGCCTTAACTTGACGAAGTTTCGGATGATCTAGAACATCGTAAACCATGTAAATTTGGTGTAGCTGTATAGCTGACTTCATAACGATTCCAAAACACTATAAATTTGTATAGTTTAGTTGATTTTTTATAAAAATATAGCCCATGTCTCCCATATAGCCAAAATCCCATAAGCCCTGTACCTCGCATATGCAACTCTTGCGACAAAACCGAATCAGGTGGAATGACTCGTATATGCAAAGTTGCATATGCGAGGCGCTCTTATACGAGGTTTAACTGTATGTCACAACGAAACCTATGTGTCGGAGGAGACCATAGTTCGATTTCGTGACGACGAGGACTTCGATGGAACACCGGAGCTAGGATGCTATTTGTATTGCATTTTTCGGGAAAAGAATTTTTGGATCAACTCAAGGAACGAGCTGCACCTGACTAAAGCGTTGGAAATTGTACCGGTTGATTTTGAGCAGCAAGCATTGAAAATGGGATTAAAGTGCCTCAAAGTTAAAGGAGATGATAACTGCGCCCGTGCTTTGTGGTACCATAACTGCTGGAAGAAAAGCAGTCCAGCTGTGAGTATGATTGAATCTGTTACGGTGATAAAAAAAAGTTGATTTTTTTTTAAATTACAGCATTACTTTCTCATTTGAGCTGAGCTAACAATTATTAGATATTTATTCCATTCAAATGCAACTAAAGTGATAAAACATGAAATTTGATTAAGAATAAATTGACGATTTCAAAAAAGAAAGTTGTAAAATTGAATTAGAATGCAATCCATGTTACAACTTCCCTTTTAATATAAAGCTTTTATTTTTTTAGACCGAGCCACGTAGCCCAGTGGTAACGCTTCCGCCTCGTAAGCGGTAGATCGAGGTTCAAATCCCGGCTCGGACCAACACAACTGGTGATCTTTTCCCTTCTGGAATCGATTGCTTAGTAAAGGGAAGGTAGTGTATCGTCACAAACTGGACCTTATCACGACACCTTAGGGAGGCGACCTATGGAATGTTAACATTAACCTTAACATGTTAACATTAAGTTGAAAATGAAACTGCCACTGAATCCGCTTTGTAAATGCCGGCCCCGATACTCTTCAAGGGTGTTCCCCTCAGGAACTGGGAAAGATTTACTTTACTTACTTTTATTTTTTTCTTAGTTTTGAGATAGTTTCACACGCATATTGTCCTAATTGCGCATAGTTTTCACACAGTTATTTGAGCCAAATTGATTCAAAGGTGCAATTTTATAAACAGTTATTCAAACTGAATCCAACAGCCATTAAAGATTCTCTTGTTTAGATTTTCTAAGATATTTAACAAGTACCAGAATCCATCTGTTGAACTCTGAGAATTTTAAGAAATATCAGGGTTGATAGTTTTAATTGTTTTATGTGACTTTGCCAATTTGTTTTTTTTAATGTTTTTAGGGGTCAACTTTGGCTGTGTTTTTTTTTTAAATTTCCTATATTTTACTTAAAATATGCAGTAATTTTGTAGAGTCCCAGACTTTGTCTCTTCGCTTTTTGAAAATTGAAATAATAATAGTGCCATTCTACAGCAGAACATGTGCAAAACAAGCAACAAAAATGAGTCTGTAAAACATGAAACAGTTAGACAGGCAAAATGTGATGGTAGGAGATGGTAGAATATGCCGAATACTATCGAAAACAAACATAAACTAAACAAGATAAATGCAAGTTTAAATACAAAAAAAATAAAAGAAGAAAAACATAAAACAAGAGAAGTGAAGTTTTTCGTAGAACAAAAGTTGACAAAAATTACCTCCTGAAAACGGTAAAAAAAGAAATTAGAAAAAAATATTTGGGCAGTGAAGGGTAGATATAATTGGCATCCTGAAATTTGGCTGATTCCTATTTTCTGTGACTTACTAAATGGATGAAGCCATAAAGCCATTTGTTGCTGTTTAGAAGTGGAGTTAAGTTTTACGTTGCGCCGTTTACCCTATATTTTAGATTAGTTTTAGGATGAATCGTGAAAGAGAGAATGAGTGAAGATACAGTGTGTGAGAGAGACCGTACGGGAGAGCCCGACGGGTTCAGTTTGCTTATCTTTGCAATATAGTTTAAATATTTAGCCAATACCTAACTGACTCGGTTCCCCCCGTATTTGTACCGCCCGATCGTCGCGAATAAAGTTTTACTCAGCGCAACAAACCGTGTTCTTCTTCGATCCATGTTTTGAAGAAAGGTCGTTGATCCGCGAGTGCTCTGGACGAGCTGCACGGAGAAAAAAGAGTTCCCAATATCGTGAACAAGCGTTCATGAAAATGGGAACCACGAACAGAGTGTTCAGAGCTCACGGTACGTTTTTGAAAATCGTACCATGGGATTTGAACACTTTGTTCGTGGTTCCCATTTTCATGAACACTTGTTCACGATATTGGGAACTCTTTTTTCTCCGTGTGTGAATTCCCAAATACAGTGCACTATTTTTGAAGGGCTCGATGCGGAACAGTTGCCAATCCATCCTTGTTGCTGTGGGCATTGGCGAAGGTGACCAGGTTTTCTAAACGCCGAAACTTCATCAACTAAACATTAACGATTGGTCACAAAGGTACCAGAACATGGGAAACTGCCATTCCGGGATGGGAAATGCCATGTTTTGTTTGACTTGCCACTCGATTGTTGGGTGGAAACTTTTATACCGGTTACTTGCTTGCTTGTTCGAGAAAAATTATGTTGTTACCTCGTTTGTTCTTTGCTTTGTGTGTCTGTGAGTGTTTACTCAAGGGATTTCATCCGTTATTACAGTTGCTTCCCGTTATCCAGAGGAAACTTTATAAAACAAAAAAAAATCGCGTCGTCCGGTATTTTCCTACATTTTCTAGTCTTTTTATATTTTTTTGTTCCACCGGCAGCACTACCAGCAAATAGTTTCTACCTGAAACTGCCGCACTCCGAAGGGATCTCTTGTACGTCGTTGCAATGTTGCAAAACATTTCTGCTGGAACACGACAAAGCACATTTAGCAGAATAATACGAACGAAACGAAACAATTTCCTTCGCTTTAATACTCGACGAAAAACGCCAGCGTAAACATATGGTCGATGAGCTGAAGCACCAACTACGTGCCGAGAAAAGGAAAAGTTTAGAGTGCATCATAAAGTGGGTTGCGGGGTTTTCCACTCACACACACACACATACACTACCACGTGTTGGGGAAGGTCAGGGGGAGCTGTACGAGCGGCTGCATTGTCGAGAGTGTAAGGAAAAAGGTAGGTATTGCGGCCCCTCTAGATGAAGGTGTACTTGAAAACATCAATTTCAACCTTCATTACTACGACGTGGGCCCGGGAAGACCGGAGCAGTACCGGCTACATGTAGGTACACAACGTATGTTCCGAGTACAAGAGGTTTTGTGGAGATATGGTTTTAACAAGGATTGTAGAAATTATTTTGCTCAAAAAGAAAATTGTTGTATTGCTGTATACTGTTTAAAAGAATTAACTTCCTTAATTGTTTTTTTTTGCATTGAACAGTTTTTTTTAATTTTAATTAATTGTTATTTATTCATTTCTTTAAATATAAATAAGCAATTCTACATGGTAATTAGTTAGTTACATCAAAATTAACAACAACTGACTGTCCAAAGTTTTAATAAATTCTTATTTTTAAGCTTTGAAAACAATAAATTAAGTTACAAGATCTCAAAAATCTATTTATCTTTGGAAAACTCTATCGAGTACATATAAAATGAATATTATTAAGACTGTTATTCTATTTATTTTTTATAATTTGGTGAAAGTAATCTTCATCACGTTTTTTTAATGTAAATAACGTTGCTTTTTACTTTTTTTTTAATGAAAATAACGTTCTAAATGAGTGGCTTAAAAAATACCCTACTTTGACTAGTAACAGTACAGGCATTTTAATGGCACTATGATATTTAAAATTCATCGTGAATTTTTTGTTTTCCACTGAATATCATATTCATCACTGTTACAAATTCATCCAAAAATTACAATAACCTTAAAAACATCAAATAACTGAAAACACTGTTCTGTTACAATGCAATCAATGTGGCCGGTTTACTCGTGCAAGCATAGCATCATATTTGCGTCGTTTGTGGTGGTTTGGTTCAAAGTCACAAAGTTTTCAACTTCACTTTTCTTCCAGTTTCGCTATTACTGTTGGAGGGCTTACACACAGCACACACACACATCTAATAAATTTTCAACAATTTCCCCAGCCAGCAGTGGGCGAGAGAACAAGTTTGAACGGCTCAGCTGGTAATTTTAACAATGTAGCAAAAAGTGAAGTTTTCGAAACTGCCAAACGACACTTTTGGCCTTGTAATTTGAAGGCACCTGCAAGGATTTGCTTTTCTTCTTTTTTCATAAACTTTCGGGAAAGTTGTCAAAGTACAGTACATTGTTCGGAAATCAAGGAAATGTTTACATTTTCGTTACAGCTTTATAAAGACCAAAACATTTTATTTGTCCGTAACATTCAGCAATTAATCAAATACTTGTTAAAGTTGATCTGACCAGCACACAATATGAATAAAAAAAACTATGCTTCTAAAAAGAGCATAAAAAATGCTACTTCCTAACTATTTTAAAGTTTCATTTAAAAGTGCACTCTGAACGAGCACAAAAAAACGAACTGCTGTGTCCTTCCTGTTCATTTAGTTTTTCTACCATGCTCGATAAGGGAATGGAATGTTCCAAATCATGCACACACACACACACACACTGACGCTTAGACCCGAAAAAAAGTTAAACTCTGCAACCGGGTGAGGTCCCCGTGGATCGGATGGCCACAAAGTTTTGCAATAAATTTTACATCATAGAAGCGGTGTTTTTTGCCACAAGAATGGCTTAAAAATGTTTTGAATTATTTGGAGGGTATTTTTTTCTGAGAAAGTTGTGACGCTGGGAAAGAATTTAATTTTAACGCATAAAAAGTGCTCGCTTTTAATTCTGTGGTGACCTACGGTAACAGCCAATAATGTCAGGAAAAAAATCAAATTAATTTACATTTTATTAAAGTCATTTGATTGATTTAAATTTTCCAGCGACAAATTTTATTTGAAATTATTACTGACTATATTGATAAAAAAAAAACTTCAAAAACGTGCCCAGAGCCGTACCTTGGGTTCACGGCGCCCTTGGCGAAGCATCAATGTGGCGCCCCTCTCAAATTTATAAGCATTTTGATAAATTGATGTTTATTTTCAATGATTGCTTCAATTAGTTTTGATTTTAAAATTGCACAAATTCAGAAACACAGTTATTTTATGTTTTATTTTTCAAATAATATGAGATAGGTTGAGAAAATTATTGTAGGAATTAAGTTGGCGGTATATTTTCTCAGATTTCATAAAATCGATTATTATATCAGTGTTTTGTTTTTTTTATTGTATTTTTCAGATAAATGCTCAGAATTCTCAATCATTATAAATTTTGCTATAACTTTTTAACAAATTTGATATTTTTCAAGCCTGCTTAATTTGATCTAATCCAGTATTAATTTAATTGTATATACAAAGAACTTTCCCAGATTTGTAAAAAAATTAGTTGATTTGGCTTTGGATGGATGATGAAACTTATTTTAATGATAATATTATGAGCATTATAGTTGGTAAAAAAAATTAAGCTAAGGAATTTTTTATTCATTTTTAGTGATTTGCCCATACGATGCTTGAGAATATTTTTCATAATTTAATTCTTTTAATTATTTATGTTTTGCATTATGTTTTTCATCGTTTTTTTTTATTTATTTTTTATTCGTTAAATTACATTTTATATTCTAGTAAATTATTTTTTGTATAAATCAAACCTGTTTTCATTAGGGCCCAAGGAAAACAATCAGACTTCCCTGTTCGTGACATTTTGGCAAGTCAAGATGTGCAACATCTTCTCTGCTTGTACCGCTTCCTAAAGTCAATTAAACAGCATCAATCTCGCAAGCATCGCCACCCTGCAACCTAGCAATAGTAACATCTGATGAAAACTAGAACCTTAACCCTCACAGAAACAAAAGTCCGTCCTTAAACATAATGTATTATTTATCTCGAAACAGCCGCGAGTATTCGACTTTCCCCCTTTACTAACCCTAGCTTTAAGTAATTATGTAAAAATAATATCCGGCTCCTTAAAACTTTGGTAGAGCCTAAATAAATAAAGACAGTTATAAAAAACAACCCTGTTTTCAACCAAAAATATTAATATAATAGTAGTTTATGCAACAAGTTGCAAAAAGATGATTTTTTCAGCACGAGTTGTACATTTGAATGGATTTTTTTTATCAAACATCCATGTATAAAGTAAATTCACCGTTCAAATAAAAATAATGTTGAAAAATGTTACTTTTCGATACTAGTGCTAAAAAGTAGCACTTTTCAGCACTGGTATTGAATGGTATTAATTTTCCACTCTGTTATTTTTGGTAGAGAAAAGTAGGCCGTTTCGTCGTTCAATAATGACAGGAAAAGTAATTAGTTTAACGACGGAATTGCAAAAAAATATATTTTTTATTTAAATTTAAAAAGTTAACAACACCGGTTAAGCTAAAACCAAAAAAGTGATGATCGGAATAGCTTGTGTGCTCTGATAATATTGGTTTATTGGCGAAAGTTTACTGCAGTTTTCCTATTTTAAAATGCACAAAGTTGCTTAAAATGGGAAATCGTGCTGAAAATATTTTTTTAAAACTCGAGAATGTCCAAATTTGACAATATTTTTTCACAATTTAGCTGATTGTAGCCCACAGCAAAATTAACGTGAAAATAACAAATAGTTGGACAATTTTTTAGTCTGGAAGGTATGACTCAAACTTCATTATGCAACGGTCCAAACATTTATACTGTTTTTATTTTGAGAAGCTCTTCTAGAACTCCTTCAACTTTCTGTCACTTTGATGAAAAAATAAATTTAGCATTTAGTATGAATTTTCAAAAACACATTATTTGGCACCCTTTCTGTTTCAAATACCTAATGGAATGTTATAACTGACATGCAAATTTTGTACAATCATCGATTTCGGCGCCCCCCAAGGGCTGGCGCCCTTGGCGGGCGCCAACTGCGCCAACCCCTAGGTACGGCGCTGAACGTGCCATATATTAACGATTTGTTCACTCAAACTGCTTTTGTTACGCATGGACAAAACATAAATATTGCAATTTTTACAAATGTTTTGTCAAATTACGTTATCTAATTCAAAAGGATAATGAATTTAATTTTGCTTAGAATTTTTTTAAAACTAATTCATGCTCAATTATTATCTAAAGTCCTATAAATAATCACTTCGGATGATGAAATCATCGGAAAATTGAATTTAAAAAAAAATTCCGGTGGGGTTGGTTGGGTTGGGTTGGTGGGTTGTTGGGCTCAAATATGACCCAAAAAATGATCTGGAGTGCTCTGCGAATTGGTAATCTAACATGACGGCCAGTATGGTGGTAATGAAATATTGCGAACGTGCTGAACTCGAATTTGATGTAAAAAATAAAAAACACGACAAAATTAGTTCGAACTTTTATTTATTGAAAGTGAACAAGCCGGGAATATGGTTTTCAAATCTGGGCTGTTTTGTCATAAATCAAGTTTGTAAGGTTGTAGACTAATCGGTTTATTTCGATGTGTCGGAAAAGCTTTAATAAAATCAAAAAGATGCCAGTCATGGACATAAATAATGTAATTAGGTCCTTCTCCGCCAACTCACACTGCAGTTGCCCCGACCTCTCTTCGATTTTCGTGAAACTTGGTCCTAAGGGGTCCTAACTTTTGTACCTGATCACGAATCCGAGTTCCGTTTTTATATCTCGTGACGGAGGGTACTACCCTTTCATTTTTGAACATGCAAAAAAGACATATTTTTTATAATTTGCAGCCTGAAATGTTGATGAGATGTAAATTCAGTGACAGTTGATTATGCAACTTAATGTTACCATGTTAAGGTTAATGTTAACATTCCATAGGTTGTCTTCCTAAGGTGTCTTGATAAGGTCCAGTTTGTGACGATACACTACCTTTTCTTCAGAAGGGAAAAGATCACCAGTTGTGTTGGTCCGAGCCGGGATTTGAACCCCGATCTACCGCATACGAGGCGGAAGCGTTACCACTGGGCTACGTGGCTCGATCCAACACAACTGGCTCGGACTAACAAACTTTTTCTCGTTAAATCGCCATAACTCATAATGGTTATGAGCAAACCCCTTATGTATACGTATATATAAAATAAATGTAAATGTTTGCTCTACAACCTTGTAGAACATTCAGAAAAAAACAAAATTTATAAATGAAAAATGTTGTTCTCAATCTTCTGGACTAATGTAGATTCGAAAAGTACATTGAATTTCCTTTAAAATCCAAAGTTTTATACAGTTAAGTAACGGAAAATGGCAGAGTTTTTAAAACTTTTTTAGCGTTTTTTATGAAAAATATGTTGTTTTTTTCGGGATTTTGAGTACGTCATCAAATCGGGCGCTACTTTTACATAAAAGTCCCTTTGACACTATATTTTTATCTCTTCACCATTTCAGGCTATAAATGATTGAAAAACACCTCTTTATTCGCCTGTTCAAAAATGAAAGGGGTCGTACCACCCCTCCATCACGAGATATAAACAAATAGATCTCGGATTCGTGATCAGGGACAACCTTTAGCTCAAGGTTTCACGCAAATCGAAGAGTCAGGGCAACTTTTCCCGAATTCGTGTGAGTTGGTAGAGAATTACTCAATTAAAAGATGTGAGTAAATATGATGTTATATTCATCACTCTGTAACATATTTGCCACCAGCAGTCAGCTCAAAACAGGTAATAGTGCTGCAAGAAAAAAAAAACAAATTTCAGACAAATTGTTCCACTTTGTCCCCCTCTGTTTGCTGTAGCACCACAGGCAAAATTGCGGAGTTACTTACGACCGGATCGTTCTGCTTCCAGCATTTGTGGTGAGAAAAGGCTCGCTCGCAGAGGGTCGACCCCTCGACAACGTCCCGGCACTTGTTGTACACCTTCAGCGTGACGCTATTGTACTCCTTCGGAATGGCATGATAGAGCTCAATCATGTCCACATCGCCCGTGTCCGGCTTGGTGACGTTGAACTGGCGAAACATGCAATCCATGTAGCACTTGAGCCGTTCGTCATCGTCGAAAACTTCCGGCTCGTTGTTGAAGCGGGCAATGGAGTCCTCGGTGACACCGGTCTCGTCAACGCATACCTTGCGGCTGGCCACGGTCAGTTCAATTAGCGAGGCTGGTGGAAAATCGGGCGCCCTCTGCTGTGGGGCAGCCCTAATCAGCACAGAAGAAGATAACCAGGTGGCCACCGTCATCATCGCCAAAACTGACGAAATTGTTTCACCGTAGGACCTCATTTTCGTGAAATTAGCTCCTCAACACAGCCCAACGAACCTCTTTTTGAGCGTTCAGTCAACCTTGCGAATCGGTTTTATGCGGCCATTTCCGATAAGCTGCCAATTGCGTAGCTCAGGGGAAATTTGTACTGAATGGTGAACGGTGATGGACATGTTAATAACTGCCTTTCATGTGAACGAACCGCACCCTGCAAGCATCGGGCCGTGATCGATTATAAGCTGAAAGGTGACACGAGTCAACAACAAACGTGTAATTTGATTTTTCCGACTGAGCGCACTCCGCTCTCAGCGATTATCAGCTTCATCATCAACATCATGCTGGTGGCCCCGTCGGGTGACGGCAAGCAGCAACATTAACTTTTGTTTCGTTCCATCGTCGGATAAATTCCTTGAACGGCGCGATGATCAATGGTTCGTAAATATTTGCACACCACTCGTTCTGACTTGCGCTGAAGTTGGTGCTGCTGCTATTTACATTACGCAATATAAATTGGTCTGAAAAGTTAAATTGCATTTAGATTAGTTATGATAAAGTGAACAAGCTTTGATAAGCACCGTTCTGATGAATTTTCCCCTCGTTTTGAGCAAAATCCCCGACTCGCACCCCTCTTCAAAGATATAGAAAAGTTATTTACCAAAGTTTGAAACATAAATAGGCACTTTTTACGCGGCAGCAAATGTCGTTTGCTATTTTCTTTTCCTGTGCCACCCTCGTGCGACAAGGGTGTCAACATCGTATGGCAGCAGCATATTTAAATTATGATTTCTTCTAATCACACGTGGCACTGATTTCAGATTAATGGCACTTTTTGTGTTTGAGTAACTTAAAAGTTCTTCAAATTTCATTAAACTGGTTAACCAGTATAAGTTTGTACTCCTTTCGAAATATTTACAAAATAAATCAGCGTCTCTACCCCAAAAAGTCGTCTTTGACCATTCTAGAAATAATTTGAATTGAATATAAAGTTAACCGTTTACTTATCTAAACACAATTTCCCAAACCTTTAATTCAACTAAATGTCATTGAATCACGGTAGAATTGTTATCATGGACTGGTTCGGATGCCAGTGAATTTTCCAACGACGTAATTCCAAGTTGGTGCGGAATTTCAACCAAAAACCAATTCTATCGATCCAAAGGCCCCCAAAACGGTGCTAGCACTCTAAAATATTTATTTAGCAATTCTTTGGTAATAGTTTAGACAAATTTTATGAATAATTTCCAAAGAAATATAATCTTTTGTGCTAAGTAACTTGAAAATAGGGGGAGGGGGGAGTTTTTCTTCCAACAAAACAAGTTGTTTGAAGAATCAATGTTTTTGCTTAATTTGATGTTTCATTCCAAATCAAAAAATCATAATTTTGGTTTAATATTTGAAGGGTTATCATTTTGTAATGCGCTACTTTTCCTTCGAAACGATGGTGTGAATTTTGATCTCGTCTTTCCGATTCTGCACCCACTGAGTTTTTTTTTCCTGGATCAAAGCCAACAAATTTCTACGGTCGTGGCATCTATCGCTAGTGATATAAATGGCTAATTTATGGTGCACCATTTTTTTTTCTCTCATTTTCCCCCTAAAAACCGTGGGAGGATCTCATAAAATTTTGCTTTCCTGAGTCATCAGCTGCAACTGACTCCCAACCGAAGGCATAAATATTAGCTCTGGTCATCACGAGTGCCAGAGCAGTGTGCTATCGATGGCTTTCCGGGCTTTGCCATTTGGCCTACGCTGTGCTGGGTGTTAAACGGGAGGGTTTTACCGTACGTGTTAGCAAAACCAGCAGAGTCTGGCCACATCGACTTAGTCTGGTGGTGGTGGTCTCTGGTCAGCACTTGTCCGTCGTTTAGCTCCCAGGTCAGTCTCTTGAACACGACGAGGTCGGCTTAGCCACGGTATTCCGCAAAGTGCATTATGAGAGTTCTGGGGATGGCTTATTGCTTCGGCTCAAAATAGAACCAAATATAGATTATCCAGCTAGCGGCTTTCGAAAAAGAGCTTTGACTGGATTGGGTTTCTCGAAAGAATTCGCCAGTGGAAGGGTAACTAAGCTAACAGCTTTCATTAATTGAAGAGCCGAAGACCATAGTGGGCGCTCCTATGAACACATTACGATCACCTGCCGTTTTCGATTACAGATTATAAATATTTAATTTATTAGGTCTGAGGGGTACTGTTTGCTAGGTAATTATGAAATTTTTATTAAAATGATACACGTTACAGCCCACGGTTTTAAATTTTTACGTCTAAAATAAAGCTGATCACAACGTGAGATTTGAACTTGGGACTATTTAATTGCCAGGTAAAAGCAAAAATTTAATGTAAATTTGTCGTACTACATCCCTGTTTTTTTTACGCAGTGGAAACCTAAAAAAGGTAACTAACTTACCACCTCTAACTTCACATGTAAGAACTAGGTTGTCATCCTCTTGCAGTGGGCCTATCGCCCCGGCAACGTCCCTTCCGGACGCATCGTAAACAAGTATCTGATGAGGCGGCACTGAAAAGAACAGAAAAAAACGTTAAAGTTATGTGACAAATGTTGCCTTCATTTGATATTTTTAAACGTTTACTTAATACGAAACAAATTTCTTCAAATTATATCGATTATTTATGTTTCCATTTGGCTGTGTTAATTCCCTTAATGCCATTGAAATGCGTTTCGAAACTTAACGAAAAATAATAACTGAACACTGCTTTTCAGCTTCACTTTTCCTTTCTTCCTAAAATAGCCTCATACTCTCTTAAAAAACCCTCTACACAAATGCCAAATTATTGAAATAACATCAGCCAAAGTAGGTATAACGACGCTTATCGGGGGCTAGAATCGCTTTATGTGTGTCCGTCCGGGGTCCGGAATTTCCTGCTTTAGCAGTTCCTCCCCCCATATACACACACAAAGCCACATTCTTCACGTGGCGTTCTTTCTACTCTTCCAATCAAGGTCTTCCTGTGACTTCCTGTGACCGACCGTCCGTCGCAGCACACCAACCATAGCTGCTGCTGCTGCCTCGTCCTGGTGTAAAAAAAGAGCCAAAAAACCTAACAACACTTTGGCCATTCATCGATTGAATGAACGGAAAAATGGAATATTCTGAAGAGAGAAAAAAAAACTCTCCTTTTCACGTTTGTTAGAAGGGCTCACTGAAAAAAATTGGACTTAAATCGAGTAAAACTGAAATATGCACACTATTTTGATTAAATTTGATAAGCATGACACAAAACGGATAGCCTTCTATAAATAGTGGTTTATTTTATTTATTTATTTCAATATTCAATACAAATGAATCATACATCCTTAATACAAATAAAGCATAACCCTGCATTCAATATGACAAACCTTTTTTTTATTTGCAATATCCTGAAATCTCACCTCTACCTATTAGTAAATTTTCATAAAATTAGGAAAAGTGTTCCTGACCTTTGAAACCTTGTTTCAAAAATTACCACTGAAATCTATGTGCGTGTTGTGTCCATTTCATAAGCTGTGTGCTATCTTGTGACATAGACCATTTTGGACGAAAATAAGTTTTGCTATACTTAACAAACACTAAAAGAGCTTTAACCCGATTTTGGAAACTCGCTACACACTTGTGACATAGACCAATTTGTCATCAAAATGATTGTGCACACTTGTGACACGTCATACATGTTGTTGGAAAATGTGGAAAAATTTTCTAGTTTTTCACAAATTTATGTTGATGCACATTTTCTAAAGGCAATGCAATCTTTTGTATTTGAAAATATACTGATTAAGTCGGTTAAACTATTCAGTTATATTCAGTTTGTATGGAAATTCTGTGCACACTTGTGACACGTAGTACAATTTTACTTTCGAAACACACTTGTGACTAGAGAGCCTGGAGCTTATTAGAGAACGGACATCTCAAACCGAAAGTACCAATCGAAGCACGAGAACTGTCAAACGGAGGTACCAATCGAGCAAAATCATTTGTCTTATGCTCGATTGGTACCTCCGTTTGACAGTTCTCGTGCTTCGATTGGTACTTTTGATTTGAGATGTCCGTTCTCTAATAAGCTCCAGGCTCTCTACTTGTGACACGTGCTTTTAAGATTTTTGATAACATAATTTACTGTATCTTTTAACTGGTGTAACCAAATAAGTTGAAACTTGGAGCGATAGTTTGAGTGCTGAAAAGTAGAACTTTTCAGCATTTATTTTGAAAAGTGTTGCTATTCGATTCTGTTATTTTTGGTACAGAAAAGTAGGCTTTTTCGTCGTTCAAGAATGGCAATAAAAGTAATTAGATTCACGACGGAATTGCAAAAAAGTATATTCATTGAAATATTCAAAATCACTAGAACGAATTAACTACGAACTGTATTTTAAGATGAATGCTCCAAGCGTTCTCACTTGTTCCTGGCGAGTTTTGCACCCACGCAGTGTTGTTGTCATCTCGATGAAAATGTTCAGAAGTTCTTGTGGTGAAAACAGGTCACTGCTGCCTTCATCCGTTGATACTGGTTGGTTTTCCCTCGGTTGCTGACTGAAGCCAGGAGGTGTTGTATTCTCTGCAATTTTTTCGCCGCTGATTCAACGGCAATGCCTGCAGATTTGGAACCACTCGAGCAGATCCCGCTCCTGGTGACGCCAAACCAGGAAAATACACGTCCGTGAATGCTGGAGGAGTTTTGCGACGATTTGGTTGGTGCCTCGTCGTCTCTTGCTGCCGAATTTTTTCAAACTCAGCTCGTTTTGGGCAGCTCCGATTCTTGGTCGAATGGTCGCCACCGCAACTGAAGCATTTGGCTTCGATGCTCTCGTTGATTGTTTCGCAAGCTTCAGTTTTGTGCTCACCTCCGCAGGTTGCACAACGACTCTTGATGAAACAGTTCCTTCCACCATGTCCAAACTGCAAACAGTTCGAACATTGCGTCACGTCACGGTGCACTGGACGGTAACTTTCCCAAGTCACGATGATGTTGAAAATTGCCCGAGCTGCTTTCAGCTCAGACGGCGTTGTCGATTCTATCTCGAGATGAACCAGGTACAGTTGATCACGATACTTGATGTCCTTGTTGTGTCTCGTCATCTTGAAGACTTCGATCACGTTCAACTTCAGAGTTTTGAGCTCTTCTTTCAGCACACTCACATCCATGTCGTACAGGCCACGGAGGACTTGTTTCATGGGGCGTTAACCTGGATCGTCATGGCTGTAGTATTCAAGCCTTGTGTTGTTCAGGAAATCAAATGGAAGCTCGTAAAGCACCAGACTTGACAAATCCGGTGAGCCACTTTCGCACCGAGTCCGATGAAGATGTTTTCACAAAAATGGGTGGCAACTTTTCCCGTCGTTCAAATTCTTCCTTCTCGCCAGGGATGCCACTTGATTTTTTAAAATGTCTGTGAAAAAGTCTGTGTATGTCTGTGTCTTTGTCTAAAATTCAAATAAATCAATTTACAGTCATAGAAATCTATCAAAAATTGTGTTTTTAAGCATTTGATGACTAACGAAGTAAGTTTCAATTGATATTTTAACAAAATAACAATTTAATGAAGTTTTTAAAAAGTCTGTGTACCTCAAAAAATGTCTGACACGAGCTCAAATGTCTGTGAAACACAGACAAATCTGTGTATCTGCTCAAACTGCCTGACTTTGCAGGTAGCGCTTCGGCATTCTTTAGATGCTTCAAATCTGTCGATCCTGTTAGTGAGGACCGCCCCTTTTTTACCGTGAGGCATTTTTTGCACTTTTTAGCACTTCTCAGGAGCTAATATCGAGGAGTATCTCACTGATTGGTGGTCCACAAAGGAATCTTTTCTGGCATTTGAAAGCCAAGTACAAAGAGCATCCGAATTATCAAATGTTGAATGTTTAGTTTTCTGTTGGCATAGACAACTGTCCCTTTTTCGTGACGTTGCAATGCAATTAAATGGTAAACTTACACTAGTTTGAAAAAAATACTTAACTTAAGATAAACTGCAAATCCATTAAATTTCCGTAAAGTACATCTAAACACATAAAAAAATGCAATCAAAAGAATAATTTTTGGATTTTATTTTTCGGGAAACCAGGAGTTTTCAGAAAAATGTTTTAAAACGCTGATTTTATCACGAATTGATGCAAAACTTAACCAACTTGTACATAATGATATTCAAAAGTTCAATCAATGAAAACCATAATTTTTGAAGTTTCAAGTAGTTTAAAATCGAGGAAAAATATCCTTATTTCTCATACAAGCTTTTCAAAATTTCATCCTGTGGTGTACATTGCCGGAGAATGTGTCTTTTATTTTTGTTTCCGAAAATTGTCTAGAGAGCATTTTTTTAATGATTTGTGATGACTCATTATCATATTTGAACAGGAATTTGAAAACAAAAAATAGTAACCGCAAATCAAAGCTTCAATTTGTAATCAGTTTTAATTATATTAAAATCGAGCCTTTGATCAACCCTAATTTAAACTCAAGGTGTGTAAGGAGGAAGACGTAAAAGAAAACATCGCCTAAATTTGGTGCAGCAGAAAAGGTGCGGAAAATAAAGCTGCAATAAAAATTGTATGTAAACCACAACCTGGTTAAAAATGAGTTTTCGGAATTTTCCTGTGCCTCTCTCGATCGAATCTCAAGCCTTCGGAACTTTTAAAATGATTCGGCCCAGACCTAGCTGACCCATACCTCAAAATCGATGGAAAAAAGCATGCGGACCAGGTTGAGAGTGGTGGGAACGGTTGCCTCATAATAATGTTAATTTTTTATCCACTCACACCCTTCAAAGCAGACCACGGCGGCCGATGGAAAACTTCAACCCTATCGTAGTTGGCCACGGCTTGGGTGAGAAGGAAATGCCTTCTTTGGTCGGTTGGGTCTTGGTCGGAATTTTCAACGGAAAGTGGGCTCTTTGCTCTACTTGCTCTAACCAATCTCATTATTGTGCTGCTAGGAATGTGGCACTGCGGTTTTTTTGCCCTCTGTGTTCCGAATCTCCCATGAAATGCATTCCGGAAGCCAAAACTCGTGTTTCCGGTTGAGGTAATCTTTTCCAGTGGAATGATGATGGATGAGCAATTTAAGACTTCAACATCGTTGTGAGATTTATGCAACGTTTTAGCGGAAAATGCTTCCATTGTTCGATTGAAGAGAGGGCATTTTATGTGGGTGCATTGATAAGAATAGAACCTGATGCTGATTTGTTTTGCTGCGGATAGTCGTTAAAATAAATAAAAATACAGATCATTAAAGTGTATTAATTTATTTTCAAATTTGTGTTAAAGAGGACAAATGATTTGGTTTTGCAATTAGATACTACTTTTTCAACCAAAAGTTGAAAATTCTTAGATTTTTAAAACTTCACTCAAGACTTTGAAACACTAACTGTCTAAAGTTTTCAAGCGCTATGAAATTCTATGAAGAGGAGCTTGAAAGTTCGATCATCGCTCTGCAATACTCCCACCCCCACCATCACCACCCGGATGTTTTTGCTAAACGCACTGAAAGGAGATTGGGTTACATCGAGCAGAAAACATTTAATATTCCCGGAGATAATCAAGAAGTTTTTCACCGGGCGATTATACGTAAATTGCAAAGCTTTTATTTGCGTGCGACTTGTCTGCCACGGCATTCGAGATTGGGATCAGGATCTGCTTCGGAAAGGGAGAGGTGACTGAGTGGAGAAGCCGTTTTCCGATGATGGTCTCCCAAGGCACAACCAACAAAAAACTGCGCTCATTAGATAAAAAGTTATAAAATCTTACGGGAAAATTGCTGCCTAGCAAGTCCTTTCCCACCCACCGAGCGCCATCGTTTATCTTTGGAAAATTCAACGATATTATTTCAAAAGGGCGTAATTTATAAAAATATTCCAAAGCTAAAAAACACTTCTTAGTTTGTTTTGAAATAATGACCTGATTGTATTAATTGGAAATTACGACACATTGAAAAATATTGCTTAATTTCCTAAACCAACGCGAACGCGCGGGATTGAAAAAGCGGCAAACCTGGTGTGATGCCGTGGCTTTGTTCCATCGAGCACCAAACCCCGTTCGACGTTTATAAGCACCGAGGCTCCACCAACCACCATGCCATTAGGATTAAAGAGCGCAACTTTTATAATGAGGGGAAAATCTTTTTCAAATATTTTCCTTTCATGTTCGCCGTGAATGTATTTTAATTATGGGCTTTAGAACATTCCGTAATTATCTTGTAACGTCAATTGGATGATTACTTCGGGCGATTTTAAACGGTCTTTTGTTTCGTAACTTTGTCCGATTGGGGCCCGCCCAGGTATCTTTGCACGGAAGAAAGTCTTATCATAAAATCGAATCTGCTCTGGCGAGAGGGGACTTACCTGTCACGGTGAGATTTATCCGGTGGTTTCTCGTTGGTGAATTTTGGAAATCCACCCGACAGCGGTAGACCTGAAGAAAAAAAAAAAGATAAATACTGGGTAATTAACTGTTTATTATAACATCACTGGAAGCAATTGAAGTTGAAACTAGCATAGAATGTAAATTCAATAGACAGGCAGTACTGATTCCTTATCTTGAAATTAAAATTAAAAATTTATTAATTGAGAATTTTCAATAAATTTATGAAATTTCAATTTTTTCAAACTTTTCTATGAACTTTTCAAATTCCCTAAAAGCAAATAAGCTAGTTATTGAAACACGGATTCGTTTGTATTGAAATCCTAATTAGAAACCCTCTTTCGTCATAGTCACAGAATCAATCACTTCGTTCGATTTCTCTGCGTAGACCGACAGCATCGCGTACTGTACTATACGCCATGTACATTATCTGTGCTAAAACAGGATAGACCCCGGGACTTACCCCTTCGTCGTCCAGCTGGATGTTGTCCACCGTAAGTGCCGCCGGTTTCGACACCGTCACGAAGTAGGCCCGCGGACCGAACGCCGCCGATTCCGACCAGTAGAGGGCTTTCGTGTACTGTCTCCCTCGGACGTCATAGCTGGAAAATCAAGCAAGCAAGCAGGAGAGCAGAAAAAAGGTATCAGTTAATTAAAAATTTAATAAATTCTCGTTTTAGGCCGCTCGGGGAAAGGTCTGGACGGTCGGGCTTCTCTCGTGCTAGACTCCGTGCGTCCAGTGGAGTCTAGATGATAGGGTGGGTTGGGGTGAGTTGAATTAGTAATTAGAAAAGATTATAGGGGAGTGTGAGAGAACGTTTAAATTTCTTTAGAAGATTTGATGCCTCTACAAGGCTCTCTCCTAAATAATAATTTGAAAAAAAGCTTCAGAAAACCCAATTCTCCTCCTCGAAATCAGCCTTCCAACAAGAGCAAAAAAAAATCATTACTAGCTCCTGCTAAATGTTGCTCACGTTCAACGCAAAACGCAAAACTTTTAATTATCATCGCAGCATGTTTCATAATTAACTCAACGCTTTTTATCTTTTCGCATGTTTTTTGATTTTGCCACCGGTTTTGTAGAACCCGCACCCAGCTAAGCTGCGTCAACGGCCCGCGACACAGATTTCGCCTTGTTCCGTCGCTTCGGGACGAACTGAGCTGATAACGGTGATGGGTTATGGGTGGAATCTCGGTCAAACAAGCACCTTCTCGCCGATTGGAATCGTGCTCGCGGGGGTTGTCCATAAAAAAAACGTTGGCTTTTTTTTGAAATTCGTTTCACAATGGAAAAAAAGTCATTGAATAAAACAATCCAAGCAAAAAGTGTTACGTATTTCATGTGTGACCCCAAAAGACTACAAGGATAGCACGCCCTAGTCACCTTTTAGACTGACAAGTTAGGGTGGCTATAATTAGCCTGCTGGAGAGCTGGAGAGTGACAATCGTACGTCGAAAGAGATGGTGATTGTCTTGGCAACACTTGAGGCAAAGATCGCGCGCGAGCGCGTTTGTGTGTGTGTGTGTGTGTGTGTGTTTGAGAGAGTGTGTTTAACCAGTTTGTTTATCACACAACGCGGTTTATTTATCATTCCATATTCAAACCTCAAATTTCAAATCAGGGTTAACGTTTCACCAAATATTTGGAGAGATATTTGAATTGAAAACCATTACCGTGCTTGATTTACTTCATCACTCCATCGATCTACGCTTAAATTTAATCATGAGTCTGGCTTGTTTTTGTATCCATGTACTGGCAGAATTGTTGTGAGCAAGGTTTAGACCATTTTGAAACCATATGTTTTTTTATGAAATTGATGTATTTTTTCTTCAAAATTGTTTACAATGTTTTTGAATTAATTACACTTGCTCCGAAATCGAGAAAAATAATAATGATGTAAAAAAATGAGAAATATGTTCAGCATAAACACAACACATGAGTATAATTTTAAGTATTAACTTTCTTGGCAGCAACGATTTTTTTGTTGATTGGAGCATTATCATTTCTTTGATAAGTTCTGAATTCGCTTCGCTAAGAGACGGCGGATTGCAGATTGGATTTCTTTATAAGGCTAGAAAAATCAACTTTTTAATTTGACCTCCTAGACCAACCTTCACGTAAACATATCTACTCAGCACTCGATTATCGCGGCACTTGCGCTCCGTCGCAACACACGTTTTTAAATACCTAAGCAAAAACGTTGTTATGGTTTCGTTTGAGCAACCTGCCAAAAATGTATGGAATTTCGTAATTTTTGTTCTCGTGGATCAAACTTACTTTTTGCCCAGGTATTTAAAAACGTAGGTTTTAAAGAAAACCTAGATGTATGGGTATCAAAAGATCGGAAATTTTATGCCCTTTCCGATTCCACATAGGTTGACTTGTGAATCGTGAACCGGTTCGGATGCCGGCGGATTTTCCTACGACGTAATTCCGGGTTGGTACGAAATTCCAACGAAAAATCTATTCTATCGATACAAATCACCCCCAAAACGGTGTTATACCCACTCCAAAATGTTTATTTAGCAATTCTATGGTAATATATTAACATTTAGTTGAATTTAAAGTTTGCAAAATTAAGTTTAGATAAGTTTTATATAGAATTTCCAGAGTTATATAAACTTTTATACTAAGTAGTTAGTAAACTTTATGTTCAATCCAAATTATTTTTTTAATCAGTCAAGGATGCCTATTTGGAGTTGGGAGACTGGATTTATGGTGATTTGTCAACAAATAACATTATTTATGTTAATTTTTCGAAAGGTGTACAAACTTTTTTTGCACCTTTTTTATTTTCGTAATAATATTTGTTATATAACTTTTTATAGAAATCATCTTTTCATGAGCTTTTTGTAGCAAAACGTTTGGCATGAGTTTCTGAACAAAACGTAGTACTAGGTTCCTGTCAAACTTTAAATTTTTTACATGTTTCATCACAAAATGTGCATAGTGCCCAAGGGGTGTAAATACTTTTTTTACATACTGTATTTAAAAACGTGGGTTTTATAGAAAACCTGGATGTATGGGTATCAAAAGATCGGAAATTTTATGCCCTTTCTGATGCCACATAGGTTGATTTGTGAATTTTGGACCGGTTCAGATGCCGGCGGATTTTCCGGCGACGTAATTCCGGGTTGGTACGAAATTCCAACGAAAAATCTATTCTATCGATACAAATACCCCCAAAACGGTGTTATACCCACTCCAAAATGTTTATTTAGCAATTCTATGGTGATATATTGACATTTATTTGAATTAAAAGTTTGCAAAATTAAGTTTCAATAAGTTTTGTATAGAATTTCCAGAGTTATATAAACTTTTATACTAAGTAGTTAGTAAACTTTATATTGAATCCAAATTATTTTTTTAATCAGTCAAGGATGCCTATTTGCAGTTGGGAGACTTGATTTATGGTGATTTGTCAACAAATAACATTATTTATGTTAATTTTTCGAAAGGTGTACACACTTTTTTTGCACCTTTTTTTATTTTCGTAATAGTATTTGTTATATAACTTTTTAAAGAAATCATCTTTTCATGAGCTTTTTGTAGCAAAATGTTTGGCATGAGTTTCTGAACAAAACTTAGTACTAGGTTCCTGTCAAACTTTAAATTTTTTACATGTTTCATCACAAAATGTGCATAGTGCCCAAGTGGTGTAAATACTTTTTTTACATACTGTACATTAGTTTTTAATTATACTTGATCCACATAAACTTGAAATAATTTACTAAAATTACCATGAATCGCTAAGTTATTTATGAATTACCTAATTACCAGCTTAAAATCAAAGTAATTATTAATTACTTGCCAGTCTGAATGCTTGCTGGAAACCCTTGATTTTGTATTTCGTTTTTTTAATAACATTTGCTCAATAAGCTCAAAACATTGAAGATCTGATAACTTTTCCAAAAGTTATGAGCACTTAAGTGTTATTCATACACTTTTTTCAGGTGAAAACATTGTCAGGAGCCGTCATGCGACCCGTTAGATAAGCAATCGAAAGACCTTCCAAATGTGTTCAAAACATTCAAGATTTGATATCATTATTAAAAAATGAAAAAAAGTTCGATAAATAATAGGAAGACATCAACCACCTAAAGGTAGATCAATTCAAATAAAATTTTATTTGAATTATCGATAAGACATTTCAAGCTCCGACAGCCAGCAGTGGAAAGAACTCACAAGGTTAGTATTTACGCTTTATTACGGCTCCTTGGTTGGAACTAGACACGACTGCACCTCCACGGTTCGTAGATGAAAAAGAACAGCATGTGGACGCAAGGTCCTTTTGTAGACTTGGATATTGTTGGTAGCACTGCTCTGGCTGCTCTGTTCTACCGTGACACTTTTGTAGACCAGTACTTAATACATACATCAGACTTTACAATTGTTTTTTTTTTACTGTGCTCACTGACTGATTTTACTGGTTGAAAGCTTGGCTTTCACTAGAGAAAATCTTCGGCTTAGGAAGCTGACTATGAAGAATTTAGGTGGTTTTCTTGTTTCTCTGTCTCTCTTTAAAACCCTTTTTTGTATTGATTTTACTATCATTTGTAAATATTGAATGTACGCAAAACGCGATTAAGACTAAAAGAAGCACACGCATTATGATTGATATATATGATAAACACTATTTTTATATGTCCAATAAACCACGATGCAAATCTGTTTTTAGCATTTTCATGGACTAAAAATTTAGTTACAAATTGCATCCAGATACTCGAGTGCTTTAAAGTTATTATTGAAATTCATTGAATTCAAATTATATTATAACCATTTAAAGAATATTATTTCTAAGCAAGCTGCCGCAAGGCTATCCACAAAATATCAGCTCGTGCAAAATTTAGCCCAAAGTCCATACTTTGGTTATCCCTGATAGAATTTACTGAAAAAAGTTCCCACCATGTTCGACTCAAAAACAATTTTTCATTGAGCCTCACAAAAGTCAAAAAAGAAACCCACATCCAGCGAACCTTTCCCCCTGCACCTTACACGCTCCACAGGATTTCCCATTAAAATAAATTTTCCAGCACCTTTTTCCTGTCCACCATCTTTCACGCCGTTTCCACAAATCTTTGATGCTGCTCGTTTTGCTGGCCCCTCGGTTTCTGTCCACCGAAGAAAATTTCTCCACTGAAGCCCAAAAGGGCTGAGCATGGTCCATGCTGTCGGGATAGGGTGGAATGGAAAGCATGCTCGTATCACCGTGTCAAAGGTGGGATAAATTTTAACGGCTGTCGTGGGAAAGGGCTTGGAAACGAGAAAAAATAACCCCTTAGGACAACACCTTCCCTGATGGTCCGCAAACACTCGAAGTGTTCTTTTTTGTTCTGTTGTTTATCTGCTTGTTCATACTTTTGGAAGTTGGGAACGAAATTATCAACAGAAAAAGTTTTGATGCAAAAATAGCATAATGTTTGATAAAAGTACGAAAGTTTTATAAAATGTTTTTTCTTTCAAAAAATAAGGAATTTTTTTAAGTTATTTGAAAATATTTGAAAAAGCAATAAAAAAACACAGCAATATTCAAAATAAATTATAATAATATAATGGGTCAAACTCCATTTCCACATCTGGACAGTCCCATAAAGGTACGGATAACGGCTCGACTCTTGATTATGGCCACATCACGCTACGTGATGTTTCACTCTTCACCGAGACGAAGAGAAATGGGTGCATATAAAAGGTGACTGCAAGGAATAATTAGGAGCAGGCATAATTCATATTAAGTCATCCACCCACCTTTTCTGGATAGAAAATTGGATGTGTTTCCGCTAACCCAGGCGGCAGCAGCCGGTTTCCTCATAAGTTTTGTGTGTAAGAGAGAGTGGTGACAAATGATTTACATACGATTTAGCACCTGAATCTTTTATTAGCCTAAATGGTGTGACTCAGATGAGCGCTTTGTAAAAGAGTTTTAAGGCTCGAAGGAATTATTTATGTGGAAGACCTTTTGAAAAACTAATCACAAAGGATTGAAGGCTTAAAATATTCATGTTTTCAAACTCTTTTAATTGTATTTATTTCACAAGAAGAATAATTCAACTGATTGACTTTTATTTCAATACGCGAACCGCGTCGCAAAAACTATAGCAAAACTTTAAAGGCAAATTTCATAATACTGCTTAAGCTAATCAAGTTTCTCGACAAACCTTTCCTCGGTAAAGTTATGATGATCAGTTTCGCAAAAAAAAGTGAAACTTTTGTTCAAACTCTCGTCGATTTACCTTTATCATCGAAGAAAGGATAAAAGGTCTGGTTGAAGAAAAAAATTGAAGAGCAGAGAAGAAGGGACAAAGTCATCCGGATGTCGTTGAGTATGACAGAATGTGCGTGTGCGAGTGGGTGGATTAGGGTACCCAGAAAAATGACCCATTGCTCCACAAGCCGAAAACGGTTTTATACCCGAGCCAAAGTTGGCAAAAAATGTTTTTCATATAAAATTACTTTTTTAAATCGCAACAACTTTTTAGGATCGAGTTTTACAGCTTTGGTATGTTCTACACACTCAAGAAAAGAGTTCGCGTAAACGTGAACATAGTTCATGCCAACGGGAACCAGGAAGAAAACTGTTCACTTTCATGGTGCAATGCGCTATAAAAGTTGAACAGTTTTCTTGCTGGTTCCCGTTGGCATGAACTCTATTCACGTTTACGCGAATTCATTTTTTTTTTGTGTACATAGTTGTAAAGCATTGCATTTTCAACAAGAATCTCACTTTTGGGAATATTTGGAAGGAAGTAGCACTCTGTGCAGACCAAACCGTAAGAAAATTAGGTTTTCCATACATTTTATCGATTTTTCCCATACAAACATTATCTTCGAGTATCAATGAGTAAATGTTGACCGATTTAGCTCATATTTGGCCCAGAGTCCTAAAATAGCCCACGGAACAATATTCAGCTTGTGGAACGAGGTTTTGAGAAAAATGCTTATATTCTGGGCACCCTAAGGTGGATGTTTTTGTGCCGTTTTTTCGCAGATCCCATGTGGATTTGGAACTTTTGGGTGCGTTTGGGTGCCGTAGCGTGTGTACAGATGAAAGAAGGCAAACCGAATGGATTATTGATATTAGATTGTCAATTTCAAACATAAATAGGTACATTCTTGCCTTCAACCCAAGTTTTCTCGAGTGAAAAGCAGTGCGGAGAGTTCTTATACGAGTGTGTGGGTGTATGTGTGTTTGCTGCAAGAATAAATTGGATTGAACGGAAAGTTTCCCTCGGTGGGACGGAAAAAAGATTCAATTTTTCGTGTGGACTGTAAACGATCTTTTTCTTTGGAAAACCCCCGGAATAAAAGATGCGAGAAAGGGGTCCACTTTTTACAATTCACATCGGAAAAGGACGTCGGCCGGAAAGGTTTTACTGTTCGTGATCTTGAATAGGTTCCTTTGGTATTTGATTTCCTGAGAATAGGCCCATTCGTCCGGTTCATGCGTTTAATTTCTTTCATTTACGAATCAAAGCGACACGAAAGGCATTCTGCTGTGAAATCAGCACCGTGGATAATTCGATACCCATGATCGATTGCAGCACAATTGGTCGTCCCTTTCGGCGTACCTGTTGCGATTCATTATTTTGTTAAAATATAAATCCAGCCATTGCCGTTCCCCGAAGCCACATCGTTCATTTCAATCAATGTGAACCAATTTTAAGTAAACGAGTTTCCAGCAAACGTATCTGTTTTTGTTTCGTAATCCTGAATTCCTTCCCCCCGCAAGCAAGCATAAAAAACGGTCTACGAAACGGGGAAAACAGCCACAGATTGGATTTGCGGTGATGATGTGATTCATTTCACTGTCATTTGTGAAGTTCCAACAATGTGGCTTTTGAAGCCGTTGGCTTCTTTCAACTGTTGAAATAATCCTCATACATTTAACCCAGAGTATCCTTAACAGACGTGAAAATATACTGCATATAAATAATACTTAAGTGCTCATAATTTTTGATAGGTATATCAGATCTTCGATGTTTTAGGCTCATTTCAATAATCTGAGTTTGTTGTTTACGTTCTCACAAATGCTGTTAAAAAATAATAGGGTGACATTAATTTATTCAAAATTGTGAAATCGGGAAAAGTTGTGCATTGAAGTGGAGAAGAAAATGCCTACGTGAAGGGCGTGGCTGAATATCCGCCCCTAGATCGTGAAGGAACAGCAGCAAAGTAGTAAAATAATTCCAGCTACATTCGACTTCGCTGTCCCATCAACATCGCACAGGAGGTACTGGCGCAGTTTGTACAAGGCGAATAAGGATGACCTAGGGGAGAAAAGCTGATATTTGGACAGATCAATCAAAAAAAAAATGAATAGAAAAAAAACCTCGCCAAATACGCGCTGGAGGTTTTTTAAGGCGGGGATTGTCGGTTCAGCGGAGGTACCTCGCGCACGGCTGCCCTGCGTGGCAATGGGTTACCGAAGCTCGGCAGAGCTGACTCTCTCTCTCTCTCTCTCTCTCTCTTTAATAACTTTCGATAGGGTTACCAGATCTTTGATGTTTTGGGATAGTGGGAAAGGTCTATTAAATATCTTTCTCAAAAGTTATAACATAACAGATTTACAAAAATTGCCCTTTTAACGATCCACCGAACTTTCCACAAAATGGTTTTTTAAGCATAACATTTGAAGAACTTTACTAAACTATATAACTATCAACAGAGACTTATGGGGCTCCTAGACGGCTCGAATGAGACCAAGACGATTAAAATCGGTTCAGCCAGTGCTGAGATAAAGAAAGTGCCAGTGCTGATATAAAAAAGCAAAGCAATCCACTTTGACGACCCCCAGGTCTTTTGTGGGCTCTGTTGCAAGTTTCTGCTCATTTCTAGGCATCCGAAGGTTATGTGTGGTGAGTCACCCAAAACCTTTTTTACGCAAATGGACCGACGTTTTACTTCCCCATCGGATAGAAGGCCAGGAGGATAAAGCTGGAATCGAACCCGCGTCCCATAGCAACTTAGGGATCGGCAGCCGAAGCCGCTAACCACCGCGCCACGAGGTGCTGAGATAATCGAGTGAGAATATTTCGGTGCACCCATCATTCGATCAGTTTTTGATTCTGAGTCGATATGTATACGTGAAGGTGGGAGGGTAGGAGCTCGTATTAAGAAGTTCATTTTTCGAGTGATTTTAGAGTCTTTTCTCAGTAAGGTGAGGAAAAAAGCTCTTTCTGGAAATTGTATCATTCAGTTGATACTTTCCAGCGTAACCAGCTGGGTTATGCATTTTATATGATATAATTTAACCAGAGCTTTTGCACCCACATTTTGTTACAGGCATTTTGGCGTCTTCAAAACTACGGGAACTATCGATATATTTATTTATTCGTCCCCTAAGCTACTATTTCCATAAAGATTACTACATAATTTGTCAAGTTCAAGTTCAACAATTTTAGAATCAAAAGACTGTGGAGGCTGTGTACCCTGAACAGGAAGGTTTTTTCGATTTTTTGACAAAGGACTTTGTCTTAAAGCTCTATCTGCGGTGTCAATGCAAAATTTTTCGAAAATGTAGCGTTACCGTCGCAAGCCCTCGGCGTGACATTCTGTTTCTGTTGCGTAGATGCCGTGAAAACTATTTAAGCTAAAAGTTAGCCTCTGGAGGATTTAGTGTCCATCAGACTTTCATCAAAGACGGACCTTACGTTGGGAATTTTATTGCTCACA
Source organism: Culex quinquefasciatus (assembly GCF_015732765.1). NCBI lineage: Eukaryota > Metazoa > Arthropoda > Insecta > Diptera > Culicidae > Culex > Culex quinquefasciatus. The sequence goes on from NC_051861.1 coordinate 52,103,794, forward strand.
CACACACACGCAGGTGGTGCACGAGAGGAGGTCCAAGAAGTTATTGACGGTAGCCAGAACGGTCACCGGAATACCGAAATTATTGGGAACAATTTGGTAGGATATCGGCCACACCCGGTGTGGCCAGTGCCCTGAGGGAAGGTTCTACCGGGAAGACATTTACGGAACCATACAAATTTGGGCAATATGGGTATCAAAATTCATGGTTTTTGATACTGGTAATGAAAATGGCCGTTTTGGCAGGATTGGCCACACCCGGAGTGGCCGTTGCCCTGAGGGAAGGTTCTACCGGGAGGACATTTACGGAACCATACAAATTTGCGCAATATGGGTATCAAAATTCATGGTTTTTGATACTGGTAATGAAAATTACCATTTTGGCAGGATTGGCCACACCCGGAGTGGCCATTGTCCTGAGGGAAGGTTCTACCGGGAGGACATTTACGGAACCATACAAATTTGGGCAATATGGGTATCAAAATTCATGGTTTTGCCTTCCTCACTGAGGTAAGGCTATAATCCTGCTCTAAAAATGAACTTTCTATTAAAAGCTCCTAGACCTACCTTCATGTATACATATCGACTCAGAATCGAAAACTGAACAAATGTCTGTGTGTGTGTATGTGTGTGTGTATGTGTGTGTGTATGTGTGTGTGTATGTGTGTGTGTATGTATGTATGTGACCAAAATTCTCACTGAGTTTTCTCAGCACTGGCTGAACTGATTTTGATCGAACCAGTTGCATTCGACTTGGTTTAGGGTCCCATACATCGCTATTGAATTGTTTGAAGTTTCGATAAGTAGTTCAAAAGTTATGTATAAAAATGTGTTTTCACAAATACCCGGATCTCAATTATATGCATGTAAACGATGTCCGGATCCATCATCCGACCCATCGTTGGTTAGGTAATTGAAAGGCCTTTCCAATAAGTCCAAGACATTGAAGATCTGGCAACCCTGTCTCGAGTTATGACCACTTAAGTGATATTTATGTACTTTTTTGAAGCCGGATCTCACTTAAATGTATGTAAACTATGTCCGGATCCATCATCCGACCCATCGTTGGTTAGGTAATTGAAAGGCCTTTCCAATGAGTTCAAGACATTGAAGATCTGGCAACCCTGTCTCGAGTTATGACCACTTAAGTGATATTTATGTACTTTTTTGAAGCCGGATCTCACTTAAATGTATGTAAACTATGTCCGGATCCATCATCCGACCCATCGTTGGTTAGGTAATTGAAAGGCCTTTCCAATGAGTCCAAGACATTGAAGATCTGGCAACCCTGTCTCGAGTTATGACCACTTAAGTGATATTTATGTACTTTTTTGAAGCCGGATCTCACTTAAATGTATGTAAACGATGTCCGGATCCATCATCCGACCCATCGTTGGTTAGGTAATTGAAAGGCCTTTCCAATGAGTCCAAGACATTGAAGATCTGGCAACCCTGTCTCGAGTTATGACCACTTAAGTGATATTTATGTACTTTTTTGAAGCCGGATCTCACTTAAATGTATGTAAACTATGTCCGGATCCATCATCCGACCCATCGTTGGTTAGGTAATTGTAAGGCCTTTCCAATGAGTTCAAGACATTGAAGATCTGGCAACCCTGTCTCGAGTTATGACCACTTAAGTGATATTTATGTACTTTTTTGAAGCCGGATCTCACTTAAATGTATGTAAACTATGTCCGGATCCACCATCCGACCCATCGTTGGTTAGGTAATTGAAAGGCCTTTCCAATGAGTCCAAGACATTGAAGATCTGGCAACCCTGTCTCGAGTTATGACCACTTAAGTGATATTTATGTACTTTTTTGAAGCCGGATCTCACTTAAATGTATGTAAACTATGTCCGGATCCATCATCCGACCCATCGTTGGTTAGGTAATTGAAAGGCCTTTCCAATGAGTCCAAGACATTGAAGATCTGGCAACCCTGTCTCGAGTTATGACCACTTAAGTGATATTTATGTACTTTTTTGAAGCCGGATCTCACTTAAATGTATGTAAACGATGTCCGGATCCATCATCCGACCCATCGTTGGTTAGGTAATTGAAAGGCCTTTCCAATGAGTCCAAGACATTGAAGATCTGGCAACCCTGTCTCGAGTTATGACCACTTAAGTGATATTTATGTACTTTTTTGAAGCCGGATCTCACTTAAATGTATGTAAACTATGTCCGGATCCATCATCCGACCCATCGTTGGTTAGGTAATTGTAAGGCCTTTCCAATGAGTTCAAGACATTGAAGATCTGGCAACCCTGTCTCGAGTTATGACCACTTAAGTGATATTTATGTACTTTTTTGAAGCCGGATCTCACTTAAATGTATGTAAACTATGTCCGGATCCACCATCCGACCCATCGTTGGTTAGGTAATTGAAAGGCCTTTCCAATGAGTCCAAGACATTGAAGATCTGGCAACCCTGTCTCGAGTTATGACCACTTAAGTGATATTTATGTACTTTTTTGAAGCCGGATCTCACTTAAATGTATGTAAACGATGTCCGGATCCATCATCCGACCCATCGTTGGTTAGGTAATTGAAAGGCCTTTCCAATGAGTCCAAGACATTGAAGATCTGGCAACCCTGTCTCGAGTTATGACCACTTAAGTGATATTTATGTACTTTTTTGAAGCCGGATCTCACTTAAATGTATGTAAACTATGTCCGGATCCACCATCCGACCCATCGTTGGTTAGGTAATTGAAAGGCCTTTCCAATGAGTCCAAGACATTGAAGATCTGGCAACCCTGTCTCGAGTTATGACCACTTAAGTGATATTTATGTACTTTTTTGAAACCGAATCTCACTTAAATGTATGTAAACTATGTCCGGATCCATCATCCGACCCATCGTTGGTTAGGTAATTGAAAGGCCTTTCCAATGAGTCCAAGACATTGAAGATCTGGCAACCCTGTCTCGAGTTATGACCACTTAAGTGATATTTATGTACTTTTTTGAAGCCGGATCTCACTTAAATGTATGTAAACTATGTCCGGATCCATCATCCGACCCATCGTTGGTTAGGTAATTGAAAGGCCTTTCCAATGAGTCCAAGACATTGAAGATCTGGCAACCCTGTCTCGAGTTATGACCACTTAAGTGATATTTATGTACTTTTTTGAAGCCGGATCTCACTTAAATGTATGTAAACGATGTCCGGATCCATCATCCGATCCATCGTTGGTTAGGTAATTGAAAGGCCTTTCCAATGAGTCCAAGACATTGAAGATCTGGCAACCCTGTCTCGAGTTATGACCACTTAAGTGATATTTATGTACTTTTTTGAAGCCGGATCTCACTTAAATGTATGTAAACTATGTCCGGATCCATCATCCGACCCATCGTTGGTTAGGTAATTGTAAGGCCTTTCCAATGAGTCCAAGACATTGAAGATCTGGCAACCCTGTCTCGAGTTATGACCACTTAAGTGATATTTATGTACTTTTTTGAAGCCGGATCTCACTTAAATGTATGTAAACTATGTCCGGATCCATCATCCGACCCATCGTTGGTTAGGTAATTGAAAGGCCTTTCCAATGAGTCCAAGACATTGAAGATCTGGCAACCCTGTCTCGAGTTATGACCACTTAAGTGATATTTATGTACTTTTTTGAAGCCGGATCTCACTTAAATGTATGTAAACTATGTCCGGATCCATCATCCGACCCATCGTTGGTTAGGTAATTGAAAGGCCTTTCCAATGAGTCCAAGACATTGAAGATCTGGCAACCCTGTCTCGAGTTATGACCACTTAAGTGATATTTATGTACTTTTTTGAAGCCGGATCTCACTTAAATGTATGTAAACTATGTCCGGATCCACCATCCGACCCATCGTTGGTTAGGTAATTGAAAGGCCTTTCCAATGAGTCCAAGACATTGAAGATCTGGCAACCCTGTCTCGAGTTATGACCACTTAAGTGATATTTATGTACTTTTTTGAAGCCGAATCTCACTTAAATGTATGTAAACTATGTCCGGATCCATCATCCGACCCATCGTTGGTTAGGTAATTGAAAGGCCTTTCCAATGAGTCCAAGACATTGAAGATCTGGCAACCCTGTCTCGAGTTATGACCACTTAAGTGATATTTATGTACTTTTTTGAAGCCGGATCTCACTTAAATGTATGTAAACTATGTCCGGATCCATCATCCGACCCATCGTTGGTTAGGTAATTGAAAGGCCTTTCCAATGAGTCCAAGACATTGAAGATCTGGCAACCCTGTCTCGAGTTATGACCACTTAAGTGATATTTATGTACTTTTTTGAAGCCGGATCTCACTTAAATGTATGTAAACGATGTCCGGATCCATCATCCGACCCATCGTTGGTTAGGTAATTGAAAGGCCTTTCCAATGAGTCCAAGACATTGAAGATCTGGCAACCCTGTCTCGAGTTATGACCACTTAAGTGATATTTATGTACTTTTTTGACGCCGGATCTCACTTAAATGTATGTAAACTATGTCCGGATCCATCATCCGACCCATCGTTGGTTAGGTAATTGTAAGGCCTTTCCAATGAGTCCAAGACATTGAAGATCTGGCAACCCTGTCTCGAGTTATGACCACTTAAGTGATATTTATGTACTTTTTTGAAGCCGGATCTCACTTAAATGTATGTAAACTATGTCCGGATCCATCATCCGACCCATCGTTGGTTAGGTAATTGAAAGGCCTTTCCAATGAGTCCAAGACATTGAAGATCTGGCAACCCTGTCTCGAGTTATGACCACTTAAGTGATATTTATGTACTTTTTTGAAGCCGGATCTCACTTAAATGTATGTAAACTATGTCCGGATCCATCATACGACCCATCGTTGGTTAGGTAATTGAAAGGCCTTTCCAATGAGTCCAAGACATTGAAGATCTGGCAACCCTGTCTCGAGTTATGACCACTTAAGTGATATTTATGTACTTTTTTGAAGCCGGATCTCACTTAAATGTATGTAAACTATGTCCGGATCCATCATCCCACCCATCGTTGGTTAGGTAATTGAAAGGTCTTTCCAATGAATATAAAACATTGAAGATCTGGCAACCCTGTCCTGAATTATGACCACTTAAGTGATATTTAGGTACTTTTTGAAGCCGGATCTCACTTAAATGTATGTAAACTATGTCCGGATCAATCATCCGACCCATCGTTGGTTAGGTAATTGAAAGACCTTTCCAATGAGTCCAAAGCATTGAAGAACTGACAACCCTGTATTGAGTTATTACCACATAAGTTATACATTGTGTTCTTTTTTCTGGATCTAAAAAAATGATGAAACCACTTATATACCCATTTTTGGTAAAAAGTGAGGAAGGCATCAACCACATAGGTGGATTAAGTTAGTTTTTTAAACTGGTAATGAAAATGGCCATTTTGGCAGAATTGGCCACACCCGGAGTGGCCATTGCCCTGAGGGAAGGTTCTACCGGGAGGACATTTACGGAACCATACAAATTTGGGCAATATGGGTATCAAAATTCATGGTTTTTGATACTGGTGATGAAAATTACCATTTTGGCAGAATTGGCCACACCCGGAGCGGCCAGTGCCCTGATGGAAGGTTCTACCGGGAGGACATTTACGGAACCATACGACTTGGGGCAATATGCGTATCAAAATTCATGGTTTTTGATACTGGTAATGAAAATGGCCATTTTGGCAGGACTGACCACACCCGGAGTGGCCAGTGCCCTCGGGAAGGTTCTACCGGGGGGACATTAATCGAACCATACGACTTGGGGCAATATGGGTATCAAAATTCATGGTATTTGAAACTGATAATGAAAATGGCCATTTTGGATTGTTCTATAATCGAACCATACGACTTAGGGCAATATGGGTATCAAAATTCATGGTTTGGCCACTCCGGGTGTGGCCAATCCAGTCAAAATGGCCATTTTCATTACCAGTTTCAAAAACCATGAATGTGGATTCCCATATTTCCCCAAGTCGTATGGTTCGATTAATGTCCCCCCGGTAGAACCTTCCCGAGGGCACTGGCCACTCCGGGTGTGGCCAATCCAGTCAAAATGGCCATTTTCATTATCAGTTTCAAAAACCATGAATTTTGATACCTATATTGCCCCAAGTCGTATGGTTCGATTAATGTCCCCCCGGTAGAACCTTCCCGAGGGCACTGGCCACTCCGGTTGTGGCCAATATCCTATAAATGTGGTCCCAAGCCCATTGCCCCAAATCATTCTGGTCCGGTGACCGTCCTTACAATCTTCATAAGAACAGAATTCCTCCCAATTTAGTGCACAAACTGTGTCTTTCAATGTGTGCGTGTGTGTGTGTGAGCAATAAAATTACCACCGTGGATCCGCTTTTGTCGAAACCTCGTAAGCAGGGCTCTAAAAGGGATCGATCACTGATAGTGATCACATGATATTTGACACAGCTAGCCTATCAGCTGTCATTTTCCATTTGATCGTTGATAGAGAACTCAGAACGCCTATCATGAATTCAGTGCTAAGTGATCGCTCAAAAGAGGGCCGGTCGCATGAACGTTACACTCAGTGAGCTCACATGTATTTAAACCGAGAGATTGCCGATTTTGACTCTCAAAGAGTTACTCTGACTTGACGGCTTGCCTTCTCTCTCTGCTGCTCACTGCTCTCTTTAATTTTCATTGCTTACTTGGATGAGATAAACAAAAACAAACCCATCCAGATTTTGCAAATAATATTATTATCAATTATATTATATTATCATAATACACCATATTCTTGATTTACACAACGAATTGGGGGTGTTTAAATCGAGAATCGTTTAAAAAAAGAATGTCCGTGACTTAAATTGAGAATATAACATAAATTAAGAATCTTTGGGAATTCGTAATTTGTCGGAGAATTTTCAAAATGTATCAATAGTATTTTGTTTAGTTATGATATAAAACATTTTGCATGGTTTTGGAACACCTGGGATGTTCTAGTCCATCCGAAACATCCGGAAATTTTGTGCAACAGGCTAACCAAAGAAACAAGTTGAAACTTGTCAGTGTCTTGCGAACCTTCGTGGTGAACGGACACTAGAGCTGCGGTATTTTTTACTACCTAAGCTCAGAGTTATTTCAAAACAAAATTCACAGTCTTTTTAAAGACTACCTGAGTTATTTTCCAAAATTCTAAACAGTCTTTTCAAGACTAACCCCGCCTGAAATTTTGTTGTATTTTACAAACGAAGCCATCTTTTAAGAGAACTTTGCTTGCAAAATGCGTCAAAACAAAGGTAAACGCAAATCTTCTGAAGATTTGGTCGTTACGTCGGTGAAGCGTTTGAACGCTAAACCGGCTAACGGAAACAGAAAAAGAAAACAGCCTCTTCTGAGGTCTGATTCTGATTCTGAATGTGAGGTCAATCCTCCAATTCCATTGACAAACAGTTTCGGTGTTTTATCCGAAACTGAAGACAAGGAACCTTCTCCTCGTACTGAGCCTTCTGCCGTCGAGAAACGAGTAAAGGCTCCGCCAATTGTAGTGACTTCCGTCTCCGATTTGGCCAGCTTTCGAACGCAACTGAAGAATTGCAAGGAAACTTGCAATTTGAAAGTTTCGTTCCAGCTTGGTCGAAGAGGAGAATGTCGCTTGTTGACGGAATCTTTACAAGATCACCAAACATTTGTTGGTTATTTGAAAAACCACAAACACAATTTCTACACGTATGAGACCAAGAATGCTCGGCCATTCAAGGCGGTCTTGAAAGGTCTCTCCAACGACTTGTCGGTGGATGAGATCAAAAACGAACTTAAGGTGTTGCTTGGCTTTGCCCCATCCCAAGTAATACCAATGAAGAAAAAATCAAACGGGAATATTTCTCGCTTTGGTTTGACTTCACAATTTTATCTGATTCATTTCAACAGAAATGAAATCAACAATTTGAAACTTTTGGACAAAGTTCAGTTTTTGTTCCATGTACGGGTAAAGTGGGAGCATTTTAAGAAACATGGCGGTAATGGCCAGAATCTGACCCAGTGCCGGCGTTGCCAGGCATTCGGTCACGGTACTGATCATTGCGCCATGGTTCCAAAATGCATGGTTTGCGGGGATTCTTCTCACGACAAGGACAATTGTCCCGTGAAAGAAGTCACCCAATTTAAATGTGCAAATTGTGGTGGAAATCACAAATCAAATTTCTGGGATTGCCCCATCAGAAAAAGGTTTTGGATTCTCGTGCTAAGCATCAGCCGAAATCCAAACCGAAATTTTCTCAAAGTCAGGTTGTACCTGCATCTTTAAATCAAACGTTCGTGCTGTCTCACTCGAACAATTCTAGAAATACCCTACCGTGGAAAAGTTAGGTAACAACAATGGCATTTCTTATGCTAACGTCGTTTCGGGTTCATCCACGAATTTTAAATCCTCTACCAATCTTTCTGAAATTGGGCAGGTACCTCAAATCTCATTTGAAAATTTTCTGCTGGCAACGCTTTGGGATCTTCTGATCTCGGCGATGTTACGTTTGAAAAATGACTTTTTGCAAAACTCACTGTTTGGTTTGATTCAAACAATGAGTAATGCTACATCCATGATGGAAGCAATCCAGATTGGATTAAAATTTGCGAATGATGTTGTTCTTACCCTGAAGTTTAATCATGGATCTAAGTAATTCCATCAATATTATGAATTTTAATGCTCGCTCTTTAAAAGCGAAAGAAAATGAATTTTTCAACTTTTACGAGTTCATAACGTGCATGTTGCTGTTATAACCGAAACATTTTTAAAAACTGGCACTTATTTGAAAAGTGATCCAGATTATAAAGTTATAACTAATAACCGAATGAATCGAAATGGCGGTGGAGTTGCAATAGTTATCCACCGTAGTATGACTTATAGCACGTTACGTGACTTTAAGTTAAAAGTTATTGAAAGTTTGGGCATTGAACTTGAAACTTCTTTGGGAAAATTATGATTGCAGCTGCATATTTGCCATTCCAATGCACTGGGGAAAATAAAAATTATTTCAAAGGGGATTTGAATAAACTTACTCGGCATAGATCTCGATTTTTGATCATCGGTGATTTTAATGCCAAACACCAATCTTGGAATAATTCAAAAGTAAATTCCAATGGTAAAATTCTGTTCAGAGATTGCACTTCTGGTCTTTATTCGGTTTTATACCCGAATGGGCCAACTTGCTTTTCTTCTGTTAGAAATCCATCAACAATTGATTTGGTGTTGACAAATCAAAGTCAGTATTGTGGTCCTTTAGTGACTCATGCTGATTTTGATTCTGATCATCTTCCAGTAACTTTTCACTTTCTCATGAAGCAGTTACCAGACCCAATAGTTCTGTGTTTAATTACCACAAAGCTAATTGGGACAGGTATCAGCATCATATTGAGAATAATTTAAATCATGATTTTGTTTTAGAAACCAAAGCTGATATTGATTCAGCCTTGGAATCTTTAACTAATGCAATTTTGGATGCTAGGAATATTGCTATTCCTAAAGTCCAAGTCAAATTTGATTCTCCCATTATTGATGACGATCTTCAGCTTCTGATTCGTCTGAAAAATGTTCGCCGAAGACAGTATCAACGTTCTCGTGATCCTGCACTGAAGCGAATTCAAAAGATTTGCAAAAGGTTATTGACCACAGATTCACTCTCCTGCGAAATGAAAAGTTCGCAAGAGATGTCGAACAAATTAAACCTTATTCCAAACCTTTTTGAAACTTTCAAAGGTTCTTAAGAAACCTCAAAACCCATCCCTTCTTTAAAAGATGGTGATAATATTCTATTAACTAATGGGGAAAAAGCTCAAAACTTGCTCAGCAGTTTGAGAGTGCTCATAATTTCAACTTGAATGTTTTGAGTCCTATTGAAAATCAAATTTCAATAGAATTTCAGAATATTGTTGAACAAGAATTTTCATCAGATGAAGTTTTTAATACGGATCTGAATGAAATAAAATCTATTATCAAAAATTTAAAAATATGAAAGCCCCTGGTGAGGATGGCATTTTTACATTTTAATTAAAAATTACCAGAAGCAACTTTAAGTTGCTTGGTCAAAATTTTCAACAAATGTTTTGATTTGGCATATTTTCCCAGTAGTTGGAAAAATGCCAAAGTAATTCCGATTTTGAAACCGGATAAAATCCTGCTGAAGCCTCAAGCTATCGGCCCATTAGTTTGCTTTCATCTATTAGTAAATTATTCGAAAGAATAATTCTTAATAGAATGATGACGCACATTAATGAAAATTCAATTTTCGCTGATGAGCAGTTTGGATTTCGCCTTGGGCATTCAACTACTCATCAGTTGTTGAGAGTTTCAAATTTAATTCGAAGCAACAAATCTGAGGGCTATTCTACTGGCGCTGCTCTTCTAGACATAGAAAAAGCATTTGACAGTGTTTGGCATAAAGGTTTGATTGCGAAATTGAAAAGGTTTAATTTTCCGATTTATATCGTGAAAATTATTCAAAATTATTTGACGGATCGTACTCTGCAGGTATGTTATCAGAATAGCAAATCTGATCAACTACCTGTACGTGCGGCGTCCCTCAAGGAAGCATTTTGGGTCCAATTTTATACAATATTTTTACTTCTGACTTGCCTGATTTGCCCCCAGGATGTCAGAAATCACTTTTGCTGATGACACAAGCATCTCCGCCAAAGGCAGAAGCCTTCGTGTCATCACAAGAAGATTACAAAAGCTTGGATATTTTCAATTCTTATTTGAAAGAATGGAAAATTACTCCAAATGCTGCAAAAACTCAACTTATTATTTTCCCTCACAAACCAAGGGCTGATTTTCTTAAACCAAAAGTCATCACATTATAAAGATGAATGAGGTAAATTTAAAGTGGGAGGATCAAGTGAAATATCTTGGACTTGGTTTTGACAAAACCTTACTTACAAGGATCACATTGAAAGTATCCAGGTTAAATGTAACAAATATATTAAATGTTTGTATCCACTTATAAACAGGAATTCTAGACTTTGTCTCAAGAATAAACTGTTAATTTATAAACAAATTTTCAGACCTGCCATGCTTTATGCTGTGCCGATCTGGACAAGCTGTTGCTTAACCAGGAAGAAAAACTTCAGAGGATTCAGAACAAAATTCTGAAAATGATTCTGAAACTTCCTCCCTGGTTCAGCACCAGTGAACTTCATCAATTAGCCGAAGTTGACACTTTGGATGTTATGTCCAATAAGATAATTGATGCATTTCGACAAAAATCATTGCAGTCTTCAGCTGCATTGATCCGCTCTTTATATAGTTTATAAGTTAGTTTTAAGGTATCCCTTTTCCCTTTTGTACATGTAGGACCTCCTACATTTGAAATCACTGAATAGCGAAAGCTACAATATTTCATGAATAAATGAAAGTTGCTAGTATTTAAAATTGAGGTGAAAAGTCATCGTTTGTGATTGGACACTCAATAATATTTTAACTGAATGAATGTACATGGAAAAGAAAATTGAATAAATATAAATTAAAAAAAAAAAAAAAAAAAAAAAAGTTGAAACTTGAAAATTTTGTCAACGGATCCTACCCAGACTGCTTCAAGAGTGCGGTAGGCTACAGTGCATTGTTGTAACAACTTATTGGGATGATCTGGGTCATCCAAGGACTCCCTGGAGTTAAGATCTGTGGGTCTACCGCCGTAACAAGCCAGAGGTCGACGGGTTTTTACCCCGGAACATATCCGCATAGCTCCAGTGAGAATGGTAGACTACTTTGCTGATATGTTGGGATATCCTGGGTCATCCAAGGACTCACTGGAGTTAAGATCTGTGTGTCTACCGCCGTAACAAGCCAGAGGTCGACGGATTTTGGCCCTGGAATATACCCGCATAACTTCAGTGAGTATGGTTGACTACTTTGCTGATCTGTTGGGCTGTCTTGGGTCATCCAAGGACTCCCTGGAGTTAAGATCTATGGGTCTACCACCGTAACAAGCCAGAGGTCGACGGTTTTTGACCCCGGAACATAACCGCATAGCTTCAGTAAGTATGGTAGACTACTTTGCTGATGTGTTGTGATGTCTTGAGTCATCTAAGGACTCCCTGGAATTAAGATCTGTGGGTCTACCACCGTAACAAGCCAGAGGTCGACAGTTTTTTACCCCGGAACATACCCGCATAGCTTCAGTGAGTATTGTAGACTAATTTGCTGATTTGTTGGGATGTTCTGGGTCATCCAAGGACTCTTCTGGAGATATGATAGACCACCAGATCTTAACTCCAAGGAGTCCTTGGATGACCCAAGTCAACCCAACACATCAGCAAAGTAGTCTACCATACTCACTGGAGCTATGCGGGTATGTTCCGGGGTTAAAAACCGTCGACCTCTGGCTTGTTACAGCGGTAGACCCACAGATCTTAACTTCAGTGAGTCCTTGGATAACCCAGGACATCCCAACTCATCAGAAAAGTAGTCTACAATACTTTCTGAAGCTATGTGGATATGTTCCGGGGTCAAAAACCGTCGACCTCTGGCTTGTTACGGCGGTAGACCCACAGATCTTAATTTTAGTGAGTCCTTGGATGACCCAGGACATCCCAACTCATCAGAAAAGTAGTCAACCATACTCACTGTAGCTATGCGGATATGTTGCGGGGTCAAAATCCGTCGACCTCTGGCTTGTTACGGCGGTAGACCCACAGATCTTGACTTCAGGGAGTCCTTGGATTTGTTTTGTAATTTTCCTCGAGGGGGGGGGGGACGGGGGGACGGGTATGACATTTAAAAAAAAACTGTCCGCGTGGTTTATGGATAGTCCCTAGGCGCGCGGACAATTTCCAATTCGAGCAAAAAAAATCAAACTCAAAACCGAGCTCAAAATTCAAAAAAAATCTGCCTTCGATTATCCGCCGGGCACTTGACTAGCAACAGTCAGTGATAGAGAAAAAGAGCTGTCGATTGATAGCTATCATTGCAAAATTGATCGAAATTCCGATCAAATGTCAAACGAACTAGTGATACGCGAATGAATTTCGGGAGAGAGTCAATTGAGCATTTGAGTGACTTTGTGTGGCGCTCATTCATTCGTGTGTGTTTGAGCGAAAGCAGAATGTCTAGGTCAGGCAGACGTAGCGAAAATGAGAGAAGAACTCAATCAACTGTCAGAAAAAATGTCGATCCATCACAACCCCTGCTCGTAAGGCACTGAATTTTTCTGAGGCTATCTGTTAGCTTAAATAGTTCGCATGAAATGTGGCAACATGGTGCAAATTTTGCCTCCTCTCCTGTTTACGTGGAACTGTCACGCGAGAATGTTGCACCACTGTTGCCACATTTCATGCGAACTATTTAAGCTAACAGATAGCCTCAGAAAAATTCAGTGCCTTACGAGGTTTCGACAAAAGCGGATCCACGGTGGTAATTTTATTGCTCACACACACACACGCACACATTGAAAGACACAGTTTGTGCACTAAATTGGGAGGAATTCTGTTCTTATGAAGATTGTAAGGACGGTCACCGGACCAGAATGATTTGGGGCAATGGGCTTGGGACCACATTTATAGGATATTGGCCACACCCGGAGTGGCCAGTGCCCTCGGGAAGGTTCTACCGGGGGGACATTAATCGAACCATACGACTTGGGGCAATATGGGTATCAAAATTCATGGTTTTTTAAACTTGTAATGAAAATGGCCATTTTGACCGGATTGGCCACACCCGGAGTGGTCAGTGCCCTCGGGAAGGTTCTACCGGGGGGGACATTAATCGAACCATACGACTTGGGGCAATATGGGAATCCACATTTATGGTTTTTGAAACTGGTAATGAAAATGACAATTTTGACCGGATTGGCCACACCCGGAGTGGCAATTGCCCTCGGGAAGGTTCTACCGGGGGGACATTAATCGAACTATTCGACTTGGGGCAATATGGGTACCAAAATTCATGGTTTTTGATACTGGACATGAAAATTACCATTTTGATTGGACATTTTCCGAACCATACTTGTTTTGGCAATTTATTTCCACAGAGGTGCCAAAGATTGAAAACATTTTATAGGAATAAATTATTTAGGATTAAATGCATAGGCAATGTTTTAAAAATATAAAATAAAATAGAATATTTTTTAGGAGTTTTGTACAAAGTTCTTTGTCATACTGGTCATGTAGAACATAACCACCTGCACCTTTTTTTATGAATATTATATATATTGCAATGTATTGCAGTGGTCAAAATTGGACGTAACTGAAAGCTGAACTTAAGAATTTTGAATTCATGTAAATATCCATCAAATTCTAAAAAAAAAGCAGTGAGAGTCTCTTAAATGAATTCAATTCCAATTCAATCGATGAACACCGTCTACACAGGATCAAATTATTCGCTCTACAGAGATGGTCTGGTAAGCGATTCAAGAGAGACTCGAATAGGAAATAACAATCAACATCCACACTTTTCAACTGTAAATCTTGTATTTGTCCGTATCATGTAAAGTGTGTGTGTATTTTTTTTTTTTTTTGGGTGAGCACTTCAGGGACAAAGTACCGTAATTCCAGCAGCAGCTTCCTTTCCTTTTTTCTCGTCGATAAAAACAACTAACTAACTTCCTTTGCATAGGCCGGTCACAGGAGCACCTTCGACTGTTGTTGTTGTTGCGCTGGTTACCACGAGGGAAGGTCGAGCGAGCGTTGCTGATCCTTCCTGCGGCAGGCGCCTTCCCTCGTAGTCAGAATCGGTGGACCTGGTTACTGCCAATCCGGTCGCGCCGAGAAGGGGAAATCTCTCTCGCCTTGCGCCAGAGATTCAGGTTGATCCTTGAAGCCACACTTACATGGCAAGATTGACCGCCGTACGGCACCGTAGTCCGGAATACGAGAAGGGAACTTCCGCGGGCACTTACACCGGAAGGCGTCAACAAAATCAAAAAAATCAAATCATCCACATTAATGAACCCCAGGTCTTTTGTGGTCTCTGTTGCAAGTTTCTGCTTGAACCTATAGAGTAGTCCGAAGGTGGACGTCCAAACCTCTTTCTACTCCAAGGAAATCCCCCTCCCCCCCAACCGAACTGGCAACCTTTGGATTGCGAGTCCAACCGCCGCCAGCGATGCCACCGGAGCAGGCTTGATTAGGTGTTCAGGAACTGTGACCAACGGGTACAAGAGGGGAGAGCACCCAAACCTTATGGTGCTGCTTACCAGTAGGTATCGCCTTAATAGTTTCAAAACTATGAATGATGAAGTCAAACTTTTTGAAGCAATCGGGTTTTACACTATCGCTAAACAAATGCTTCAAGTTTCAACTTATTCGGTTACACCAGTTAAAAAGACAGTGAATAATTTAAATAAAAATCTTAAAAGTACGAGTCATAGCTATGTTTTGAAGGTGTAAAATGTATTTCATGTCACAAGTGTGTTATTCTGTATCTAATTATTTTTTTTTATAAAAGATATAATTCATTTTAAAAATGTGTATCAACATAAATTCATGAATACCTGAAAATTTTCCAACTGATCCACAATGCAGGTTCAATGTTTTAAAAACTCACTCCAGACCGTTTCCGTCGCACAACTGATCCATTTTTTAGTGGAAACTCCACCACACTACTCACCTGTACAGTGGTTTTCCGGCACTCTCCCGGAACCACAGCACCATGTAGACGCGATCGTTCTGCTCATCCGGGGTGATGTCACACGGTAGCGTTGCCGTCCGGCCGAGCACAGCCTCCACCGTCGTCGTTGACACTGCAAGGACAGAAGAAGAAAAGAACTGTCAGCTTGTGGGGAGGGAAAATTTGTTAAATTGACTGATCCTCAGAGAGATGGCACATCATGATGGTTGGTGCTCTTGCGTGATGCAAACCATTTTGTGTCACAAAAAGTGGACAGTTCATCCCGGTAGACACGCTAGTAGAATGGGTGGCCACAGCAGGCACTCTCTCCTTGCTTGGCAATCAATAACTTCTTGATGGGGGATCGAAATTTGCGTGACAAATGATGCCTCGGCAGTGCTGACACTGGGGAAATGTGACCGAAAATCAATAATGAACCCAGTTTTGGGCAAAGTTTTGATGCTGACCGATGAGCTGTGTAGAGGTTCCGGGAATTTTGCTGAATCAACTGCAATATGTTGCAAATGCTTAATTTTGTAAAATTTCTCTGTTAAACTTTAAATTTTGAGTGACATTGTTCTTGTAACTTCACTACGTCATGCCCAAATAGATTGACTCCTTCGTAACGCACAGCACTCAACCTCAAGCCTCAACTGAAAGTTGAGACTAATTGCTATTCAATCGGAAAATTAAAAT
The DNA here is from genome assembly GCF_015732765.1 of Culex quinquefasciatus. NCBI lineage: Eukaryota > Metazoa > Arthropoda > Insecta > Diptera > Culicidae > Culex > Culex quinquefasciatus. The sequence continues at coordinate 52,120,029 of NC_051861.1, forward strand.
AAACGAGCCATTAGTGGTTGGGCACGGCGGTTGGAGGTTAGGGCTCTCGGAAAACCCGGAGCAAAAAGGCTTGTCCAATAATAATTAATTTAACCGTGATTGTAATCGATCTGGAAAATTCATTCAGCGCTGATTGAATATTTTATCAGTCGAGCGCACACAGTAAATGGATGATTGGATGATGTTTTCCTATCGCATGCGGAAGTCAATCGTGGCGTGGTTAAAAGCAACCGATTCGTTTTCAGGCTTTCTTTTTTTGAGGGAATTTATATCCGCTTGGTCACGGTGTTTATGAAAAGTCGTGTGGTTTTGATTTGCAACGCTTTTAAGAGTACAAGATTATCTTCACTAAAATGCCGTTTGGCTAGTATTACAACGCTTGGACTTATTGATCGCCTTACAAATTGATGAGGACAGATTAAAAACAAACTTTTCCTTAGTTTACAAAGTAGTTTTCTTTAAAAAAAACTTTTTGCAGAAACGAAATTTAAACTTAATAGTTTTTAATGTATTTTTCAACGGCGTTAAAACAATTGTTTGATTAATTTACGTTGAATATCCAAAATTTATCTCTCAACCTCGTACTAGATGTGATTAATTAGATCCTCGACGGCTTAAACCCCGGTTGACCCAGATTCGGGACCCTTGTTTGAGATACAGATGCTGTTTTTTGCTTCGTTCTTATTCAGTCCCTTCTGCGTTTTTTTTATATCAGAAGCATCTGTTTTTGCCGAGTTCCTGTCTTATCACCGGTTGTCATCAGCAGTTGTTTCGTCTGAAAAGCGTTGTTTTGGGGTTACACAAAAAACGAGCACTGTACGAGCTTCCAAGTTCCAATCTGGCCTCATTCGGTGAGTTGTCTGCTCCCTGAGAGGTTGAATGAAGCTTCTCAGGTGCGCATCAAGTACCTTACCGCAACAGCAGCAGCAGCAGAGTCTGAATTTTCCGTACTCAATCCATGCATGATGCTTCAGGTTGGTTAGCGAAAAGGCTTTGGAGACAGTTCTCTGGGTGTTTGCATTTTTTTAACGTTAATTTTACCATGTATTTTGTTAAATAACAACATTGTAAATTGATTAGCAACAATGTTTATCAGATGCCATTAATTTTTAAACATTATTTATTACTAAAAAGAAAAAAAAGCACATCTAACAACATTTAAAGTACCATTGACGAAATTTATGAGAGTACACAGAAAAAAATCAATTCTCGTAATCGTGAATTCAGTTCACGAATGTGAGAACCACGAAGGAATTTATTCATGAGTATGGTGCATTTGCACCATAAACGTGCATATATTACTTCGTGGTTCTCAAATTCGTGAATTCAATTCACGATTTCTAGAATTGATTTTTTTCCGTGTAATAATTTTTAGATGTATTAGCAAAATATTGTAAGTATCTGAACATATCGAAAACTACAGTTTCAGCACACTGAAAGATAAATAAATATCAGCATTACACATCAATAGTCTTGATTCACCAATAAGATTTGCAAGGTGTATTTTTTGAAGCTATTTAATTTTTTTATCTGTTGTAATTAAGTTATTTGTCTTTTTTTTAAGAGGATATGGTTTATTCTCCAAATAGTTTGCTTCGAGTTGGATGGACCTTTCAAAAGGTAATTTAGTTACAAGTAAAACAAAACATTTTTCCAGAGAATCGTTCTATTTCGACAATTTTCCCAAAAGGGAAAAGAAGCAAACAAAAAATCATCGTCACATTTTCATCTCGAGCATCCCTTCACTAAACCGGTGGCAGAGTTTCTAAGCGATCGCCCATGCATGAAACTCGCGAGATTCACAAGGAGGAAAGTGATTCCAACCGATAACCATCTTGATGAAGATTCAAAAGAAGGCAGAAATCTCGTCAAAGCCCATCTCGGTGCGGTTTTTTCTGCTTCTTTATTTCTGGGAAGGCACATCAGAAGAATGAGGAAAAAGCGGAAATCATGCCCGGTTCATGGCGAGTGTGGAAAAAGGGGGTTTCAGGGAAATTTTCATTTACTCTGAGTGCGCCTCGCGCGATACAAACGAATTTCCTGCCTGCCACCCACACGGACGATGATGACGACGCCAACGATGCCCATTTATCTTCCATCAATCCTTTATTGGGACGAAGTGATGCGCGCCTTTCTTGGGAAAAAGAGGAAGGGGGAAGGGGATGACCGGGATCCCCGGGACAATCTGGGGGGGACGCCTGGTTCAATAAACGTCATACATAAGCGATATGCTTTTTCAGTAAATTGTGTATCCCCTGCTCAACGCCAACCCAAAAAAGGGACCCCTTGGTTCTTTGTCCGTTGCTGGTGGGATTCTGCCCGACCAAGTGAAAGGGATCCATGGCCGTGGTGGCAAAAATGGCAAGCGAAAATGGATTATGATCTTCATCTTTCTTTTATTACATTTTATAACATTTTATCCAATAGTCATAATAATAGTCGTAAAAGTAATGGTGAGTCAGCACACTTTTTGGAAGAAGAGTGAAACTGATTGCAGCTGGAAGTGGAATATAGCCAGGGCCACCCAAAAACCCACCGCATCAGGTCACCAGGCTGCTGCTGGGTGACAAAAATAGTGTCACAATGTACACCAAATGCCAGAATCTGGACGGCCATGTGGCGACGATGGCAGAAGACACTTTGTTGGCACAAGTATCTATAGGCGAACACGGTAAAATCAATAGTTTTGGCAGAGACGAACGCTGGCCCGGCTGGTACCGGCTGGTGATAATAAAGGCTAATCATAAATGTATATAATCTATTTTGTGTTAGGAAGGACACCACATGTTTGGAGTAAAAATACTCTGACTTTAAGATTGATCAACACATTTCCTCTCGTCATTTTTGACTCATGAATGACACTTCATTTTTCTTCAAAATTTTTGATCTAAAACCAATTTAAAACTTCACAAAAAATAATCGAAAAAATCGTTTTTCCAATTAAGGGATGGCTCTGTACAGTGAAATTTGGAAAAAAAACTTCACTAGTCAAACTTTTTCCACTGATCTGCGCATGCATTGCAAAGCATTGTCTTCGTTGATAAAAAATGAAAAAATGAATGCTACACCAATTTACTAATTATATTAATGTTTTAGAATTTTTAAACATTTCTAATCTAATTTTTCGCAAAATTACGTCAAAGAACACGCTCTAGTTATGTGCATCAAACAAAGTGGAATTTTAAATCTTCGCAGATGTATTATTGAGTTTTTTTGGTCGAACAAGAAATTCATCAGTTTGCGACTGAGAACACAAAATTTAAGTTTGATTTTTGTTTCCATGTTTCAATTTTACATACGTTTTGCAATAACGTCGGATGTAATTTTTATTATTTTTTTAGTGTGTAACCATAGCGCAGCCAGTCTTTCGAGGGCATCCTGGAAAATGCCTTAGGTTCAGTATTTTCATATGATTTTTTTTTAATGTTGTCTGGGTAATTCTCCGCCAACTCACACAGCAGTTGCCCCGACCCCTCTTCGATTTGCGTGAAACTTTGTCCTAAGGGGTAACTTTTGTCTCTGATCACGAATCCAAGATCCGTTTTTTGATATCTCGTGACGGAGGGGCGGTACGACCCCTTCCATTTTTGAATATGCGAAAAAAGAGGTGTTTTTCAATAATTTCCTGAAATGATGAGATAGAAATTTTGTCAATGTAAAATTCGACGCTCGATTTGATGGCGTACTCAGAATTCCGAAAAACGTATTTTCATCGAAAAAACACTAAAAACGTTTTAAAATTTTCCCATTTTCCGTTACTCGACTGTAAAATTTTGGAACATGTTATTTTATGGGAAATTTAATGTACTTTTCGAATCTACATTGACCTAGAAGGGTCATTTTTCATTTAGAACAAAATTTTTCATTTTAAAATTTCGTGTTTTTCAGGGTTATTTTTTAGAGTGTAACAATGTTCTACAAAGTTGTAGAGCAGACAATTACAAAAAAATTGATATATGGACATAAGGGGTTTGCTTATAAACATCACGAGTTATCGCGATTTTACGAAAAAAAGTTTTGAAAAAGTTGGTCGTCATCGATCATGGCCGTTCATAGTCACCCGCGAAAGATACGGACACGAAACGAAGAAAAACGCAAAAAGTAACTTTTTCAAAACTTTTTTTCGTAAAATCGCGATAACTCGTGATGTTTATAAGCAAACCCCTTATGTTTATGCATCAATTTTTTTGTAATTGTCTGCTCTACAACTTTGTAGAACATTGTTACACTCTAAAAAATAACCCTGCAAAGTTAGAAAAAACACGAAATTTTAAAATGAAAAATTTTGTTCTAAATGAAAAAATGACCCTTCTGGGTCAATGTAGATTCGAAAAGTACATTAAATTTCCCATAAAATAACATGTTCCAAAAATTTTTACAGTCGAGTAACGGAAAATGGGAGAATTTTTAAAACTTTTTTAGTGTTTTTTTCGATGAAAACTACGTTTTTTCGGAATTCTGAGTACGCCATCAAATCGGGCGTCGAATTTCACATAAAAGTCCCTTTGACACCAAATTTCTATCTCATCACCGTTTCAGGCTGCAAATTATTGAAAAACACCTTTTTTTTCGCATGTTCAAAAATGGAAGGGGTCGTACCACCCCTACGTCACGAGATATCAAAAAACGGATTTCGGATTCGTGATCAGGGTCAAAAGTTACCCCTTAGGACAAAGTTTCACGCAAATCGAAGAGGGGTCGGGACAACTTTTTCCGATTTCGTGTGAGTTGGTAGAGAATTACCCGTCTATAATATTGACCAAAACGTAACCATAATCGTTTCGAGGACTGGGAATCTAGGAATTTCGACGAAGATCAAACGACCATTTATGATATTCATTTAAAATTTATCTAGAACGTTGTTGTTTATAACGATTTGTTGAATTCGATTGAGATTGAGCATCAATGTTCAAACAACAGTACAGTTCTGAATCTACAGGGGACGAAGAAACGTGGGGAGCCCGCGCTCACGTTCCATTTAGTTTAAGCCATGTATCGTTGGAAGCACTATGCTGAGACGTTTCCCTGAATCCAATTTTTACCCATTCATTTATTCAACGGAATCAGTTTTCGCCCACGACAGATATCAAGAAATCAAATGGAATACTGGCACAAATCTAACCAACAAGTTCTTGAAGCTCAATTTAATTAATTTGCACATAACTTAAAAATTAAAAGTTGAAGTTCAAAAACACGCCACTTTTTTTAGGAAAAAAAAAATCAAAACACAGCTGATTTTGTTGAAATTCAGACATGCAGTGAAGTACTGAACAGTTAATTTATTTTTTTGATTCGAGCAAAATGAGTTGATTTCCTTATTAACTTTGACATCAATTTAACCAAAAGATTGTAAATGTTTGTTAGACATAGATAAAATCTACACAGAAAAAAAATATGTGAATTTACTCGACACGGATAAAATGAATCACATGTAAACTCAGTTGATGTAAACTTGAGATTCGACGTAAACGGTTGAATCATACGTAAAATCATGTTTTTACGTATAATTTGTTGCAAATTTACATGAAATTGCATTTAAATTTAAATGTTTAATGATGTGCAAAAGTGTTACATCATAAATGATGTAACATTCGGAATTTTTTTTGTGTGTAGGTTGGTGATAACTGAATTCTCTAACTCAGTTGTTCCACTGTTTTGTTGTGGATAAGGTTGCCCCTTTAGAATGTTGTTTGGTGAACTTAGTTTTCATTTAAATCACTATCGTATACGGTCATATGAATCTCAGTTTGTACAACTATATTTTTTAAATTTTTCTCGCGGAAAATTATGTGGAGACCGTTTTTACACTTTCTGATTAATTCAAGACCATCGATTATTTCAATTTTATGATTTGGCGAATGGTGACTAGTTTAAGGGTTTTTTTTAAATACTAAGAACTTTCATTACACAGAAAAAATGATGGTAATATTAGGCATTAGGAAATGGTGACAGATTGTATGTCAAAAGAAATTATTAATTCTACCTTAGAAAACGATGAATTTTCATCAGTTTTTGATGAATATTCATCAGGTTAACATTTTTTATGTAATATTACTCAACCTAACAAATTTTCAACATTCCAAAATTAAACTTTTTTTTTGCTGTGTACATTGTCCATTCCAGTCACACTCATATCGGCTATCAGAAGTCCTTACACCACAAAGAGAATGAATGCTGAGAATAGAAACGTGTGCAGAAACACAGAAAAGAAAGTTTCGAATGTTGAAAATTTGATAAGTTGAATATTACCTCTTTTTTGAGTAATATCAGATAAAAAATGTGTAAAAATGTGAACCTGATGAATATTCATCAGCAACTGATCCTAATTCATCAGCTTCTGAGGTAAAATTAATTTCTTTTTTTGACACAAAATCTGTCACAATTTCCTGATGAATATTATCATCATTTTTTTCTGTAAATGATCATCACGCAGGTCATATAACTATGAGCTCTATGATTTTCTCAATGCATTCATCACTTGGGAATGTGCTCAGTTTAGATACCGTTCTATAGAAAAAAACTTGCAATACACAGAAGAAAAAATGATTGATCAGGAATTGGTGACAGATTTAGTGTTTAAAAAAATGATGAATTTTACCCCAGAAAATGATGAATTTTCATCAGTTTTTGATGAATATTCATCAGGTTCACATTTTTACACATTTTTTATGTAATATTACTCAACAAAAGAGGTAATATTCAACCTACCAAATATACAACATTCCAAAATTCAACTTTTTTTCTGTGTATCTGAAGAAAAAAAAAACTCAAACGGAATAACAATTAAAAATTATTACCATATTTGCTCCGTCAAATTTCGGTTTACCTAAGGTAAACATTTAATGAACTGAAAGTAATGAATAATTTGTAAAAAAAATCCCGAATAAATCCAATGTTCGCCTCCTTTTCACCCTCTCCGACAGACAAATGAAATCCTCAGGCAAGATTTATTTACGACGTGTTTGTACGTTCCATGTTTCGAGTGTTGAATTTTCCCGTCATTTCCGGTCATGGATCATCGTAGTCGGGCATCGATTCGGACTCGACCCGGCGTAGCATTAGGGAAGAGACCACCACTGACCGTAAAGAACTGCTCGTTTGGTTGGGCTGGACACCAAACATACATCAAACACACAGACATATTTCGCGCACAGCCAAATAAAAGCTGAATAAGAATGTTTAAAGATCCTGCGTTGAAGAAGTGAAATCAAATGCCTACGATGTGCCTTCCAAGCGGCGATGCCATAGAAAAAAGCTTTTTTTCTGTTTTTGCTATAAACATTGAACGGTTGTTGCACCTCTTTTTTACAGATACTCTAAGGAAAACATCCGTCTGCTCTCTTTTTTCCTCTCCCACAGAAGGAATTCCCCGATAATTTTGAGGGGGGCTTTCCTTCTTTGGGGGGAGGGGGGAGGGGGCTTCTACTATAGATACCGGAATCGTTTTGTGAGGGGCGGTCGATGGAATTGATGGTTCTGTTCATCCATTGGAAATTGATTCATGTGTGGAAATTGGATTTTTGCAGTAGATTGAACCTATACAGAAAGCATACTGGACCAGTCAAGCCCACCCCAGCCGGCCACGATAGACTGCAGGCAGAGTTGTATCGCAGCATCTCATATCGCTTTGGAGCTTGGTTGGGCTGGTACTCGTGGTATATCGGAATGTTTGCCCCGACGATTCTGGGAAGCTTTTTCGGATCCAAACGAACTTTGATTTTGATTTTGATTGGTGAAATCTGGTTTATTTTCGGTGGATCAGGAAATTACACAGCTTTTGCTCATCCATCATTTTTCAGTACTTTCTATGGTGGGTCCATGCGTAAAAGACGATAAAGCTTGACATTTTTACTTCCAAATTTGAGGAATATTTTACGGATTTTTTTGAGCATACTATATTTTAAAAATAATTAAATTATTTGTAGATTTTTTTGAAGTTCATTTCAAACAAACTTTGGGTGGAGTTTTGGAATTCTGAAAGCTGTGATGTCAAAAGCAGTCAATTTCAAGATTAAACTTAAACAAAATAAAGTTTCTGGAAAACATCACTTCAATGGTCACGTCGTAGCCTTCGACGACTCTTTAAGGACAGTCAATTTCACGCCCATTTAACTTTAATCCGTGAGCTTGGCTTCAAATTTGTCCTTGCCAGAACCAATGAATAAGTCATCGTTGTTCGGCAGCTTACTGCCTTTTTTCCTCCCTCAACAATGCTTGATTGCGATTGTGTACCCTTCTCCCCGCTCATTTGATGCCCTCCCGATCCGCGGACAGAGTCAGAGTAGTTCCAGGGCATTTAATGTGGCATTATTTGTGCGACTGATACGACGATAATGACGATGATGATGACGATGATGATGCTGCCGTTCGATGATTTGCTGCTCGATAAACTCATTATAAACTTGCTTCTTGCGTGTTTGACAAAATGGTTATGCAAATTGGCTACAAATAAATCAATTAAAATTCATGCAATCAATCAATCGGCTCCGTGGAAGTCAACCCCGGCAAGTCAGGTGGTGGTGAGCGCACCGAGTAGCCAACATCGATCAATCAATCATGCGGAATTACAGCAAAATTGCACAAAGTCCCGGGTATCGCCGTATTTCTATGGCGAGTTGTGTCACTGGGATATGCTAGTAAACAGTAGTTGTGCAGGTGATGTTTGTAGGTATAGCAGTGGTGTAGACGGATGATTGGTTTTTTATTGCATTATCTGGCCGTGAAATTAAATTTTGACTTAAAATATTTTTAAAAAATATCTAAAAGAAAGTCTCAGTAGCCAATGATGTCTTTATTGGAAACTACATCCATTGCACAGTTTAAACGCGGCTGATTCCCATGGGTGAAAAGTTTTGTTTTAACCAACCTTTGTTGTTGGTGTCAAATATTGGAGAAAATTCTGAATTTTAATCATGAAGATTTATTTTTTACATTAACTTATATTATTTTATGTTAAACATGATCCATTCTAGAAGGTTCGTCATATTTTTTTCTTTAACTATGTATTTTACAAAAAACAGCTATCAATTTTCCCTTTAATGTGCCGATTATCATTATATTTTCAATTTGATTCCGTGTTAAAATTATGAATAAATTGATCAAAACTGGCAAATTCAAATTGAAACATTTTAAAATAGACACCAATAGACACGGAGATATTTTCAGAAAATGTAGTGGAAAGTGTGTACTTTCAAGAGCATTGTTCGGTTTTGCGTCAAAATGCACCATTTTAAAAGCTTAGCAACTTGAAAACAGTCCTCAACAATGACTTAAAACATTTTGCTTTTTCTCCGCAAAGATGTGTAATTTTATGTTGGGAACATCCATAGAAATTTTTAATAAATCTGAAATGCATATTGTTAATTTTTTAAAGACGATAAAGTCTTGTTTTGGACAAGGAGTTGGGCAACTAACTTTAAATTTGTTCTCGAGGTAATTAAAACTCAATTCGTATCCAAGTATATAGAGAGCAACATTTATCAATAATTTTTTTTTGCGATTATTAATAAATTTATACATTTCAGGAGAATAATCCTTTCACTCATCTGAATCACCTCTATAAATAACGCCACGCAGCAGATTGTTCGATTACGCACTGTTCACAAGAGAGTGAAAGAAAGGGGCCATAGATTTCCCGTGGTGTATGTTGTTACTCAACACCACCCACTACTGCTGCTGCTGTGCTGTGAGGTGACATTTGTTGACCTAGCCGTCAGCGAGCATATAATGCTTTGTTGTTTCATGCCTGGATTTATTATAGAACACACTCGGCTTGTGCTCGTGCTCGGTGTGCAATGAGACATGTCGAGTCGAAAGGCAAGCATTTAGAATGTGATGCTGCTGCTGCTGCTGCTGCTGCTGACTGCACCAAATTGATGCTGCTACTGCAGTCACTGGGAAATTGATGACGAAAAGTGGGGTTGGGAGGAGGATGTCCTACCACGTGGATGATGGGGAGGTGGCACACGGTCTCACAGATCAAACCGCAGCTGCAACGGGGTTGTGTGTATGTGTGTGTGTTTGCTTTTGTGCGAAATAAATAAGTTTGAGGCTATTTTTGTGTGGCAGCTTTGGGTTCCCTCGGGAGATTGGCTTAATTATGGAAAATAATGTTGATTGTTTCATCGCCACCGGGGAGCAAAATGCCTTGTCGGTGGCGTGTAAATTGTGCAGCCAGACAGGCGGAAATAAATTGTTTGCCGTTCCGATAACCGGTGGTAGGCAGGGACAAGACCTGAGCGGATAAAAATTGAATTTTTTGGCAATGTTGCTCACGTTTCCGATCGGTGGTAACAGAATGTGGGCGTGTTTAATGTGGAATGTGTTTTACTCTTTTTAAACATTTGAAATAAGCGACGTTGCTTTGAGAAAATATTTGCCAACTGGTCCGAAGTATTGGATCCTGCTTCAATAGAAGTTGCATTGGGATCAAAACATTATGATGGCCTACATCGTTATAACCGAAAACTAAATCAACGCTAACTTTCTAAGATTTTATATACACGGGATCCCCATCTCCAAATCAGCTGAAGGATTTTCCTGGTTTGATTGTGCTGATATTTGCGAAAAATTACAATGAACCATCGAAGCTTTCTGCTAAAACCAGCGGCTGAGCAAATTCAAATCCAGCAAAATAGTTTTGTTGCTTTGTTTTCGCTAATTACTCGCAAGAATATGTGACAGTAGAAAATCTAGCGAAATTTGTCGCTTTTTACAGCGTAGTTCTCTACTACTCTGGCAGAAATTCTTTTGCAGAAATGACAGTTGTCATTCTCATCCCAAAGTTTATTGATGGAGACTGAACAAAATCAAATCAAAATCAAAATCAAATTATTCGCTCTTCAGTATTGCCTAGGCGTTCTCGATTGTGGGATTCTTACTCGAAACTAGGTGTCCGAAGGCTAAGTAAGTCCAACTGCCTACCAGCGACTCCACCAGGTCAGGATCCAGGGAGACGACTTCTAGAACTGGACTGAGCTAACGACCTAACCTTTATTTTTAGGTTAGTCCGGGGCCAACATTTACTTCCCGTCCGACGGAAGGCGTGATCAGACAAATCTCGTCTCAAAATTTGCCACCGGGACCTTCTGGGATCGAACCCAGGCCGACTGGATGATAGGCAATCATGCTTACTCTTACACCACGGTCCCGACTGATGAACTATTGAAACTAAAAAGCAAAATTTGTGTAGTGAAGAGGTATCGTGCAGTGAAATAGACTACTCAATTGAAATTTAATTTTTACACAGTGCTGGTTTATCAAATCAACAAATCCAACGAGTAAGTAAAGTGTTACAGATTTCGTTTTATGAGCGGAAGGTCGTGGTTTCAAACCCACATGGCATGGCCCAACCTTTCCCCTGTACTCTTCACATGTAAAAACACCAACAGTTACTGTTCTCTGTAGAATTGCCCTACAGAGCTCCACGGCCCGATCGCAAAAAAGGGCTTTGAAGGGACGAGTTTTTCAGAAACCAGAATTTAAGGGCTAGCTGGGTATAAGTAAACGTAAAATGTGCACTTCGGTTCTAGCGATATATTTAAACAGTACAGAGTTGCAAATGCAGATCCAAAGAGACACTCAAACCTCTTCGGCGGCGAAGTTATGGCAGTGAATCGCTCGACACATTCGCTCAGCAATAGCGTGTGTGCGTGTCCCATCTGCCTAATAACAGAAGACGCCTTTGTGATTCTATAAATAGAATTGCAAGTCCGCAATAGATCTAATTCCTGGTCGCAGTGGATAGTGACATCGAACAAAAAAAAAGTTAACAAACACTATTATGTGAAAAGAGAATTTATTTGCAAACTCGTCAAAACATACAGAATTATGTTTTGAGATCGTTTCCAACAAACTTTGACTCATTGAGAAACATTATTCAAAAAATCAAACCATCCACATTAACGACCCCCGGGTCTTTTGTGGTCTCTATTGCAAGTTTCTGCTCGAACCTAGGAGTCCGAAGGCTTGAATGGGAAGAGCACCCAAACCTCTTTTTACTCCAAGGAACCATCGCACTATCATTGATGCATATTTCGGTGCGTTACTCGTCTCTTAAAATTTCTCTTCTCTTGCGCTGCCGAGTGATGATCGGCTTGCTATCGCGAATATCGAAAGCCCATCACATCGACGAGAAATACCCTATCGCTGGCTCCGATGGAACTATCGTTCCAACCGGAGAGACACGCACACGAAATTGCTGTATACATACACTGGAGCTCACGCACACAAATGAACTCATTTCTACAGGGCTTACGGGCGAGAGAATTTCACGATTGCTCTTTCTCTTGCTTTTTGAGCGAGGGGACTGGCTGTGTGAGAGATTTTTTTCCGTCTTTCGCATCGGTTTGTTCGTTGCTCGCTATTTCTTCGGCGTCGTTTTCGCTTCGCTCTCTTGATGCAGTTTTGGGAGAACGCCGAAAATTTGATGATTTGAGCGAGGGACGATATCTAAAAGCCCTCGCCATCGTCGAGTAAACGAGAAAATACCATCCCTGACTGACGACCTTCGGATTGCGAGTCCAACCGCCGCCAGCGATTCCACCGGAGTAGGTTTGGTTTGATGTGTTGTTTGTACTTATGAACAAGCTGCTGGACCTGCGAAAACCCCCACTGGATCAGCGCATTGTCTCCCGGAACCGGCAGAAGAATCTTCTGGTTGACTTTGGAATACGGTAGATCCTTCTAAACCAGTAAAACTATTCGCTGATTCCAGCAAAACTGATCCCCCAAACATCGAATGTTTTCAATAAACCAGTAAATGTTTTTACTAAAAACAAAGTTGACTTTATAGCTGTCAGCCACCATTGCTAGTACCAACTACTAGTGTCTTTCTTTTAACTATGGATACCCATATTTACACTTAGAATTTTTAGAGCGCCCGCCGCGGGATTCGAACCAGCAACCTCTGGATTGTGAGTCCAGTGCGCGGTCCGATTTATCCACACGGGCGGGACTGGTTCGACCAATTTTGACTGAATTCAAACCAGCAAAAAAAGAAAAAAAAATAGCGATCCCAGATAATTTTTCTGCAGGCTAAGAAATCAGCGACTTTTTTCGCTAGTTTCAGCGAACTTTATCGCGTTTTAGCGATGGATCCCCTTTCCGTGTACTGCTCAAATTGTTACTACAATTGCACGGTTCGAAGATATTTTGCGGATCTGGATGGAATTGAAATATGTTTAAAGATAATTCTGTTATTGGCGAAAGTCTTTTCAACTATTTAACTTCTTGATAGTCGTGCGGGCTGAGTCGAGGGTCCCATGTTTGCTCTGTTTGAGCCCAGCTGGTAAGAAACATGTTAAAAAATAAAGGAACCTCGATTGTGAGATTCCTACTCGAAACGAGGTGTTCGAAGGTTTAATTGTTGAGGCAATTGCAAACCTCTTTTTACACCTAAGCTTCCATCCACCCCGGGATTCGAACTAACGACCTTTGGGTTTCCACCACGACAGGATCCAAGGAGACGACTCCTACACCTGGACTGAGCTAACGACCTAACCTAACCTAACGGCGTGATTAGAAAAATTTCGTCTCAAAAAATGTCACCGGGACCTTCTGGGATCGAACCCAGACCGACTGGGTGGCAATCACGCTTACCCTAACACCACGGGTCCCGGCAGAAATATGTTTATACGACGTAATTTAGAGGTTAACGTTGTATTTGAAAAGGGCAAAAAGTCTCATCTTTGGATTGTATCGACGTAATTTTATGTTAGGCTTTGGCTAACAACTTGGGAGGAATTAAATCGAATGGCTTAAAAACAGCTCTCATTCATGTTGATTTCAATATTTATCCTGGTAACCATGGGATCAAAAATCCATTAATAAGTAATCACAAATCCTCTTTCCGAAGAAATGCTTGAAGCTAACCTACTAGATTTGCTACCAAAGGGATGCTTTCCGTTTCCATTCCAAGCTTAGCTTTACGTATACCCTAGGAGTGTTCGTTTGTTGCTCTCGGTTCGTCGATGTAATGGGAATCAATTTGAACGTCATACAAAATGCAGACTGCTAAGCTTCTGATGCTCCATTTAAGCAATTAACGAATGGCAGCCCCATCTTATATTTATCCATCAAATCCGCAAAAGCATTAGGGCTGTATGTTGTTATTGAAATTATAACAACATTCTTGAACGGTGTACCACAAAAGCCCACACTTGCCTTCCTTTGCCTAGTCGTCACAAGCAAGCAGGAAAGGCCATGTGGGTTGCTCATCTGCTTCTAACTAATCGTGGTATCGACTTCCTGTGTGTCGAGAGTCGAAGGAAAACTTCTGAAGCAAAAGCTGGCTCACAGGCATCTTGGCCACAGTTCCGCCACAGGAAGGAGTGTGACCTCAAGAAGGGGGGTGGGTTGCGTTGTGGTGGTTTTGATTTAAATAGATTTTCTGTGTTTACCGTGCTAATATGAGAGTAAGTTCGAGTTGAGACGCATCCTCGCACACAGGCACTCATTCATGGCTATTATATTTATATATGCATGATTGCTGTTGCTGCTGCCTTCTGTCGGACGGAGGTGAAGGGGAAAATGAATGTGCTGGAAACCGCACTGGCAAATGTGTGAGTGTGTAGGAATGTTCGTGAGCAGTGTGCAGAAGATTCCGGAAGTGAGACTGCTTCATGAAACCCGGAATTTCCCCTATGGAATGCATCCAAACAACTACCAATCCTCGATGTTCGAGTCCGGATCGTTCCGAGTTTACCTTGGTCTGGAACGCAGGAAGCTCAGACCTTGGCAAACACCCACACACACACATACACCATCATGCCTTAATTGGCCAGGCTTAATCTAGGGCTACATTATTTCCAAATCCATTTGAGAATCAAATCTTTGCTTCTTATCCTCGAGGAAGAGCAAAAGCCTGCACTCGTAGACAGGGCAAGCTTTGCACCCGTGCATCTGTTGCCGGTCCCTCCCCATTACCCGGTGACCATGGGTTTGTTTGTTCCGAGTGGTTCGTAATCATCAGTAAACAAATCGTACTACATTTGGACTCACCCTTATCTGTAAAAGGGCGTCGAAATTCTGCTTTTAATGTACAATTAGATCTAATTCAATGGCAGTACTCAGCTGATTAGATGTTATGAGTTTTCAATCAAATTATTGCCATTAAAATTATAAGATAAGCTTATTGCAGTATCTCTGACCTACTCAATCGTGCATAAATGTCCCATATGAGCAAGCTAAAAAACACAAGGCAAGTTGATCCCACACATAAGGCTGCTTGTTAGCTTTTCAAGAAATAGTTATGAGGACACTGCAAAAATTTTGAATTTATTATTTTCATCAAAACAGAATGAAGGGATAGTGATGTTTAGATATGATGAGTGCAATAAATATTTTAATTTTTTTAAATCCACCATAAACATAATTTTCAATCACTTCTGAAAGTTTCATGAAAATATTTCATGATAAAACTGAGTAAAAGGCAATTTAAGCAAAAAAAAACTAACTTAATCCACCTATGTGGTTGGAGCCTTCCACACTTATTACCAACAATGGCTGATATGATGGAATAATGGATAATAATTTATGGAATTTTTTATTCTGGTTCTAAAAAATAAATGAAGTTTTTGTACAATTATTGTACAAAAACTTCATCTATTTTTTAGAACCAGAATAAAAAAGTCCATAAATGTCACTTAAGTGACCATATCTCGAGACAGAGTTGCCAGATCTTCAATGTTTTGAACTCGTTGGAAAGGTCTTTTGCTAAACTAACCAACGATGGGTTGGATGGTGGATCCGGACATAGTTTACATACATTTAAGTGAGATCCGGCTTTCAAAAAGTACACCAATATCACTTAAGTGGCCATATCTCGAGACAGGGTTGCCAGATCTTCAATGTTTTGGACTCGTTGGAAAGGTCATTTGATAACCTAACCAACGATGGGTCGGATGGTGGATCCGGACATAGTTTACATACATTTAAGTGAGATCCGGATATATGTGAAAACACATTTTTATACATAACTTTTGAACTACTTATCGAAACTTCAATCTGTCTAAAGCTCGATCTATGGGACCCTAAACCAAGTCGAATGCAACAGGTTCGGGTCAAATCAGTTCAGCCAGTGCCGAGAACCATGAGCTAGTTTGTTGGTCACATACATACATACACACACACATACACACACACATACACACAGACATTTCTACTTTTACTCTCCATAATTAAACATTAGTACCGTCATCTGGGGTGAATCGGGTCACATGGAACGATTGGGACAGCAATTTTAGCTTTAAAACGTGCTGTCCCTATTCAGACTGTTGTACCGATTCGCCCCAGTTGACGGTACATAAATTTGTTTTTGACATTTAACTAAACACCCATTTTTGGTAATTTAAAAACCATGTCAAAGAAATTATAGCAAATCATATGTTTTGTTAAGGTTTAAGGTGAAGCCGTTGATCATTTTCGAAGAAAATTAATCATCACTATAAAATATTCTGTATTAAATTAAATTTAACGAATTTCGCCACCAAAATGAATCACCATGTGTCGGTTGTTGCCACTGAAAGAATTTTTGATCTAAATCATATGTGCTTCAAAATTTATATCATTTTGAGGCACAGTCATTGACGTCCTAGTTAGCAATCATTGATTATTGATGATTTCCATAACTTTACAAGGAATGCGATAATCGTTACCAAAAAAAAAAAAATCAGCATGTGTAATTTTGTCAAAATATTGAAAGCGACGCAAAATTTATATCTTTGAACGAAAAATCATGACAATGATGGAAGTCTTCACGTTAAAACAGCATTTGGCCAACGAAATCAATAGTAAAAATAATCTTCAATTTCTACTAAGAAATTGAATGCCTCGGTCTACCGAGTGGTCGTAAGTGTGTGTGTGTGAATGGAGTTGTTGCGTCTGAGGCGAACGACCTTCGGCCTCTATCCGAACCCAAAAGTATGCCGATCTATCTCGGATTATCATGTTTATATTTCTTCGATCTCCAGCTCCGCCTCAGGTCGCCCTCTGCACAGGAGTTTATAAACCGGCTCAAGAATCACTGAATCTCAGGGCATCCTTCAAGTTTATTAAGCCTTGGGCACACGGTTTCTTATTTTTTATTTGAGTTTTATTTTTCTCGTTTTCCCATTTTGCCGGCAGACTTCACTGGAAATATTTGGGTTGTTTTGGTGATTTCCCCAGCGATCCGTCGCACTCGCTCTTGTTATGGATCCCATTCCCGGGTGTGTTTGCTTTTAATGTGCTTGGTGCTTATCTTAATTTTGCTCCCCTTTGCGTCTGAACCCACCCAAGCCAAGCATCGAGTCCAAAGACAGCTTGTTTTCCTCATCAATAGATTTTCTCTTTCTAAATGGCTCCGGCCACGAACCGGATCCAACCCAACCAAGTATTGGCTGGCAGTTTTCCCTTTGATCATGGGTTTTTCCTTAAGGTTATCCATCTTTCGCAGCACCCGCGCGCTATCATCTGAAAAAAGGAAAATGGACGGAGAAGTTCTTCCTCTTCTTTGGCGATCCAACAAGTAGCTAATACACTAACGTCTTTTATTACTCGCCATTATCGTTGTTTGGTCGGATAAGAGCCAGACGTGGCGGCTGGCGGCGATGCCAGAACTGGCAGTGACGACGCGAATCGAAGAACAAAACAAAACTGGGCAAGGTTTATTTCTTTTTAAGAAGGTAATTTCCGTGATTTTACGACCTATCGAAGTTTGATTTGTGAAATCCACCACCAGTAATGCTGGAACGCATTCGAACTTGTTCGCTAATGGTCAACGGATATCTTAAAGCCGTTATTTTGCTAATTGAAACGGTCACCGGGAATTGATTGAATTTAGGGATCTTAAAGTTAGCAGGCGTAAATATTTAATAAATGTTTTTTGTCACATTTATTTTATGTTTAATTCTTTGATATTAGTGTTGAATTTTTTTATTTAGTTCTTCGTTTTTTTCGCTAGGGTGACAATAAAAAAAATTTCGACAAAAAAGATACCCCTGACTCGATTCCTAAGGTACAAATAAGTATCTTTGCAAATTTTGAGCCAAAGTGACTAAGGTTTAGGGGTCGCTACACAGTAAAAAAATCATGGTAAAATTTCAAATTCAGTACATCTTTTATGTCAGAAAAAAGCTTTAATTTTACCTCTAATAATGTGCAAATTTACCCTGATTGAGGCTGCGATGGCAATAAACTCAATTTTGAGCAGACAGAAAGGTGAGTCCAGTACTTACAATTCCTGAGAGAGACATATTTGCAAACATTTCTACGCTAATGTTATTAGCTCTGCATAAAAAAGTTCAATAGACGAAGTTATATCTAATCTAATCTAATCAGACCCTAGCGCAGCCAATCTATCGAAGGAATCCTGGAGAGTGCTTTAGGTTGGATTATGCCTAGCACTCTTCTTGTCTTTTATTTTAACATCTTTAGTGCGCCATTGCATTAGAATGCATTGAAATGATTTGTTTGAAGTGGGTTGAGTTTGAGCCCATAGTGTTCGAACAACAACACAGTTCAGAATCGACAGGGTCGACAGGGGAGGAAGAAGCGTTGGGATTTGGGACCATGCCAAGAAGGTTTGGTACTACGGGACCCTCTTGGATGGGACATTGTATTTCTACGAATGCCCTGGACATTATTTGCCGTGGTTATAGCGCCACAACTCGCTCTATAGTTCAATAGACGAAGTTATATTAATATTAAACTCAAAATTGACCAAAATGCATATGATGCACATTAATGCGAACATGTGACAGCTCAGCTTCAAGAGGGGATGAGGAACCGTTTGGCATCACCACCAAACACTCTGAGTTTTGATTTTAGGCAATGTTTCGAGGGGAGGAAAATACTGAAATGGGGCATTGTATTTCCAAATTAATTACCATAGATATAGCGCCACAACACGCTCAAGAGCAACAATTTGAGTAATCTTTTAAACGTTTTACTGAATCCATGAAGCAGGCCGAATTTCAGATAAAATTAAATGTAATGTGTTCTTCGAATTTTTATATTTTAAATGAATGTGTAACATAAACTGCCATAAAATGTAATCATCAATGAGCAACCGAAGTAATTCACCAGCCAACACTAAATACCTTGCCCGAATAAAAACACACCGAAATCCGATCGCTTGAGTGACGTTGAGCACGCACGCGGAAAACTGTTTATAATTTCATGGAAAATTGATTTATTTGCAGTTGATTGGCTACGCTACTGGCGTGCACAAATTGATGGCTCCGAAGGGAGCAGCGTCGGGACTTTAAATTCAATGATTCGGTTCGGATTGTAAATGTGGGTTGTACATGTTTTCCGATCAGATGCCACAGTCAAAAGTTTGAAATATGCATGAACCAGGTGATGGAGCAATGGGCCTTTTGCTCACACCAGCGAACAATTCAACTAGCAGCACTTTCCACAATATTTGTTTGTGGGTGTTGCGTTGGCTGGTTTATTTTGGAAGAATGCAATACTGTTTGAAACATCGTTAAACAAAATCAACAATGTTTGCATGTACCATATCCCCCTGCGCCATTACTAACTGCTTGTTATTCGATTTTGACCGTAATTCCACCTGTCATCCTGTGTTTCAGTTCTGCAACCATTCCTATGTAGTTTTACCCACTTTTGGAATTGCCAGTTTCAATCCACCCAATAGAACTCCCTCAGAAACAAGGTTAGAGCAGCAGTCAACCTAACTCCGGCTCGAACTCTAACAATAACCATCGACGAGACAGCGCACAGGAACTGGTGAAACCAAATCAGACATGAAAACAATAAAATAAATTGAATTTGTATATTTTATAAAAATATACATTCGGGTTCGTCTGCCATCGTCTGCCGGCGTTGGACGATCGATTGAAACAGCCAACGGAGCATCGACTTTGACAACGAAACGACTAGTTTACGGTCAGAGACTTGGCGGCAAACGTATAAACGGAAGTGCAATCATTGAGTATGCACGTTAATTGGATGAATTTGTCATAAATTATTTCTAAACTGAAAAAAAATCTAAATACTTTTGTGATCAAATGGACAAATTTCACCATACCATTTTTTTGTTAGCGGTATGCTTGTAAGTGAGTCAATCAACCCTAGACTACCACGCAAAACCCTCCCTGCAAACCGTCCTGGTGGAAACCGGAATCTGCGACGCTCAATCGCAGCGCCAATAAAGTATCCTTTTTCATTGCTCTGACTTTATGAATGTGAAGCAGTGCCACAACCCCAACGCCTATGCTCCCTTTCAGCCCTTGCCACGCGTTTAGTCATGCATCATGAAACGGTCGCTGGTGGAGGAGGGGCGCGATTTTCCCTTCGATTTGATGAAACGTTGAATGATTTATTCCGTTGATCGTAAAGTTAGGCAAACCCCAACTCTCGTGTTACCCCCTTTTTCGCCGGAGGTCGACAATTTCCTAAAGGTTACAGCTTCACGGCCGACCATAAAGTACGCCGCACCTCTGCGAATGACACACACACACACACACACACACAGTCAACCAGCTAGTCAGTCATACAGTCAACAAGCCAGCCAGTCTGCCAGCTATAATAGATTGGTAGGTGGAAAATGGAACCGAACGCGTAAGCCGTTAAGCAAAGGCACCGTGGGGTGTTCCAGGAAATTGGAATGTAAATTTTAAAACTTAAAAAAAGTTATGAAGTGATGATAACTAGGCTGAGTGATATTTTACGATGTAAAAGTCGATTTTCACGAAGACCATAATTGCAAAACACCAAATTTCATGGAACGCGGAAAATGTTAACCCAACTACAACCAAACCACGCCTCTGGACGGGCTTCGATCTAAAAAATTGCCAAAAAATCAATTTTTCAATCTTGTTTTTTAGTGTTGAAGAACTTTTTGAATTTTGAAAAATTAGAAGGTGGGATGTTTCACTTGTTTTTTTCCTGGGTCAACTTTAGCTGTGTTTCTTACTTACTTAATAAGTATGCAGTATTTTTTGTAGTGTAGCAGACTATACCGCTAAGCATTTCAGCAAGTTTAGTTAAGTACTTCAAAAGTTATGCTAAAAAATAATCTTGACTACATTATAGAACAGTGATTCTCAACCTTCAAGCTCAACTTCAAGCCCGGTACCCCCGTTGAGAGTCGCTGTTATAGAAAATTGTAAAAACGGGTGGTTTTCGTAAGAAACCCCGTCTTGTTATATATTTTTGGAAAGGTAAAGTAAAATAACTTTCCAACGAGACCAAAACATCGAGGATAAGACAACCCTGTCAAATGTTACTAGCCGATGGCTTTTGTCACCTCCCCCCCCCCTCCTTCAAAGTTCGCCCGAAAAATGTTTTCAAAAAAAATTCAAAATTTCAATGGAAATTTAAGTGCAATCAGCTCAAGTCAATTCAAAATGCATTCCCCTTTGTTTAGTATTATTATTAGCATGTTTGGGTTGATTCAAAAATCATTTGAATTTTAAATTTTTTCGATGTTTAGTATCGCAAAAACAATGGTGCACCCGCCGTGGTGCAGTTTTTTCTTTTTTCTACAATGTTTTTCTTATGGAGCGAACCTGGGTGCTGAGTAGTGGTTCGCAAAACGGCCACAATTTTGAACTGTCAAAGTGGAACCAATTTATTGTTCGCCAAATGTAGAGAGTATTGTAATTGATCATTGAAAATAGTTTATTTATGGAGTTTTTTTGAAAAGGTCCTATAAACCAAATTTTTATTTTTTTGCTTTTTCGGTGTTTTTGAATACCCCTGACTCAAGGCGGTTCTAAAAACACCCAAAAAGCAAAAATTGAAAATTTGGTTTATAGGACCTTTTCAAAAAAAAACTCCAGATTTTTTATTTTTTTGCACGTGTGGCTTTTGAGGACCTGGGGTTGAAGTCAAGAAACCTTATGAAAGTTGAAGGCAAGATCGTATTTTTTTGTATAATTATGAATGGAAGTTGTTTATTGAGTCGATGCGGTTGTATCCATCCAGAAGCTGTATTCAGACATGCATCCGCTCTAATTTCTCTTTTAGAAGAACTTGTTTGGCATTTCGCGTAGATGATGCCCAGCATGTTGTGCCAGTGATTAGAGTACACTAATTACGCTAATCTTTAAGGCTCCCGAAGACCCTGAGAATTAATTTTGAAAGCCAAGTGAGATATAGCGTAAGAACCTTTAAGCGCACTCAAAGAGCTTTTATGAAGTTCTTTTAAAGAGCTTAAGAGAACATTACCATAAAAATATCGCTAAATCGTTTTCCGAATGAACCAATGTTTTCTACACATTATTCATGCCAAAAACAAGAGGTTTTTGCCTGGCAACAAGCATAGCATTACTTTAAACGAAAATGCCATGAGGAACAAGCTGAGTGCCGTTAAGAAGAGCTCTTAGTGCCGATGCATGTCTGGCTGTATTGTTTGATTCCGTTAGAAAATCTGGTTTAGTGAAAATCCTTTCTGTTTATTGGATCAGCTTCGCTTGAATTAGCGATGTTTTTTCGCTGGATTAGGAAGTGCTGCAGGATTCCAAAATCAGCCAGGAAATTTATCTGCGATATCGCCGCAGTTCTTCGTCACTCGTAAAAAAGAAAAATCTCTTCTAACCGATCGAAACGTGACAATTCTCCAGCAAAAAATGTCAAAAACTAGACAAATCAAAAACATACTAGGGGAACTATACCCTTTTTCAGCCTATTTCTATTATCGGCCTATCAGCACTTTGATCTTAAATTACAGCCTTCATAAAGTGTTTTTGACTGTTCCAAAGTAATAAATAGCTCAAATAAAAGTGAGCAAGCAACTCTCCATTGTTGATACATCTGAAAATGTTGATTTAATATCGGAAAACGGCAAAAGTGATGAGAATTGATCGAACGGCTTAGAGTGATTAAAATGGGTATATTTCCCCTACTGATTATAAAACAGCTCATTTACCAGTAAGAAAAAAGTCATGCTTGTGCTTGAACATCCTTCAACTTTGTAGATGTAAACAAAGAGGGATCATTCCAAAATCACGTTACGCATTTTCTCTATTAATCACCCAGGAGCGAACTGTCAAAAACTGCTCGACAGCGGGTACTTCATTGCCGTTAAAATTTTTGTTTTCGTCTAAACTTACATTTTTTGAAAACTAATGATTGCAAAACAACTGCACTATTTTTTTTTGTTTTGCTCTATTTTGATGGATTGATTTAGGAAAGTAGTCAAAAATCTGTCAAAATTTGGCACAAATAATCTTTATTCTGGTAGACATTTTAAAAAATCTGGCATTCCCAGATTTATTTGGCAACTAGGCAATCCTGCTGGTACCGGTGAACACTGTGCTATCTTGTACTAAGCTTGCTGGGATTCATATCAAGTTAGCATAACGACGTCGTCGTGCTATCTTGTCGCACCCGCCATTTCGACGTTCCGGGAAAAACGCGTTTTAATATTTAACCTTGAATAAACAAAAACGAAAGCACGCAAGGTAAACAATAACAAACACGTTTTGTTTGGCTGTGCATTGTCCCGAAGTTTTGGTAATGTTGGTTGCTGGAGTCCCGAGTTATAATTACAAATGTTTACGGTAGTCTAACTTGTACGTGCGTCAAACGCGTTCTGACTTGAAATCCCTTCGCCCTTTGTCGCACTTACATCAATTTTCAGGGAGTGACAAGATAGCACGACAAGATTGAAACTTCTTTCATATGAAAAGTGACAAAAAATTTCGGAGCTCTTTTGGTATTCATTGAATATCTCAGGATTGAAATCGAATTTTGGGGATCTGTGAAGGTCAAAAGATGATGCATTGTGAGCTGCACAAAATGGCGTTCTTAACTCAATTTGGCCCAAAATGCACGTACGACAAGTTAGCACGAAAGGCGACGATAAGAGAGCACAGAGGCATCGACTTGCTGCTACTGCAGAGAATTGTGGTTTGGTTGAGCGTTTTAGCAGAATGCATTACTGTGAATACAAAGAGACGAGTTGTTCCTTTTAATTCCGCTATATATTTTTAATATCTTGACAGATACGTATTTCGTCTACTTCTTGCAGACAGACAAAAATATATAGCGGAATTAAAAGGAACAACTCGTCTCTTTGTATTCACACTGCAGAGAAGATAGAGGTCTTTTTACACTTTTCGACTAAGTTGTTCCCTGGCGCACAACTGTGAGCTGATGATGGTTATGAAAAATGCAAAAATCGTCAAAACTGACAAAACCACCGCACCGATTTCAATTTGGAATTTTTGTTGAGAACACCTAGGGGATCTTGTTACAATTTGTTACAATGTCCCATTTTGTTACATCCTAGTGTTTACTATCTGGAACACCCTATATAACTCAGTGCGAGCAGGTGAGATGAAAAGCGAAAGCAAAGGGGTTTAGTGTCACCGGTTTTTATTTGTGCAGCAGCGTTGTCCAATAATCCCGGTCATGCATCGTCGTAGTTCTACCTGTGCCGTAACCAGCCAGCTTAGGTCCTCTACGGAAGGTTTGTCCGTACATGATGTTGGGCTGTGCCACTCTGTTATAGTTTATTGACAAATTGAATATTTCAGTGCCTCATTTCACGGCAGCAGCGGCCGTGTTACGAGTGGTTTTAATTAATTAGAGCCTGTTTGTTCAACGTCACTGGTTTGATGTGACTGAACATTTGAGTTTAAGGGAGAGCAAGGGTTGGAAGGTTGGAGGACGAGCGCTTGGTCCCCGTTTTCGTCTGTACACATAGCTTTATGACGCTCAACTGCTTACCCGTAGTATTTATGTTTGGCTCTATAGGCTAAATCTGTACACTCTCACACTTTCTCCACCCACCAGATGTATACTGTAGAATATCCAACGTGATGGCTGTGATTGCGTTGGTGTAAGGTGAAAAATTTATAGGTAATTAAGCGTTTAATTCACAAAAGCCAGGTGATTTGACTTTTAACACGCCCCCAGGCAACGCAGAAAATTTGTGCAATTTGATGCTGGATCCTGCGCTATGGGCTTTTGAAAGTGTGATTCGCTTCTTTTGTATTCATGGAATGTCAAACATGTTCGTTGTTTGTAAATAGCTAATGGCCCACAACACATCCCCAGCGATAGAATGCAGCGCATTTAATGAGCTAGATGTTGTTTACCACCTTTATGTTTTAGCGTGATAATTTAAAAAAGAAATCGTCTTATCTTTATTACTTTTACACACAAAACAATCAAGGAAATTTTCTTTATAATGGTTCATCTCTTTATTATTTTGATAAATTAAATAATTTTAATTTAAAAGCAATGAATTACTTCAACTTTAAATTCATTTCAAATTAAAAGAAAACCCTGACAACGTCAAGCTGGTAAGCATATTTCTTCCAAAACTAGTTTCCGTCATTCTCTGAACTCTGTCTCTCCCTCATTAGCATTATCCTTGCCACATTTCCGCCGTCGTCAAGTTGGAACCATTTCCGCCTCGGGGGGTCCCTCCAAAAGTGGATTTAGTATCGCAGTCCTCTGGTAAACAGAGCAAAACTGTTCACAAACAAAATTAAACTTGACGGTTAACTTTCTCTTTTCCCTTGGCCCCGCGCGTATCCAGTTTCAAAATATGTTTCCTCGAATCGAGTTCCAGTTTTTGGGCTTCCGGCACATTGGACCGAATCAATGTTTTTTCTCCGGGACTTTAAATTGTCTCTTAACCGGTTGGCTAGAGTTACTTCAAGGTTTCTGTAGAAATTTGCTTCATTTAGGACATTTTTTTGCAAATCTTCATTTGAATAAAGTTTGACCACTGTGTTCAACCCAGCCAAAGCTAGTCGTCGCACTTTGGTGCACCGCTCGAAAAGAAATATCTCAATTATACACAACTTCATTAATTAAATTTGGAGGAAAAAAAAGCGCCGAGTTGAAGTGAATAAAAATGAAAAATTACTAACCTAGCTTTAAAGCACCATGTTGAAAAAGGGGAAAAAGCGGGAAGAAATTGACCTTTTCGGTTGGGCGAACGAGGTGGAAAATTCGACCTGGAACGAACTAATTTTCTTGCGCCCTGCAATAAATGGTTCCACTTTTTAGCGGAAAAGTTTTTGTTTGAAATTAATTTTATTTAAAAAGCAGTTTGAAACAGAAAAAAAAGAAGAATAAAACAGCTTCTCTGCAAGGCGCGCGCACTGGCAAAAGTCCCAGCCTTGGGGAAACTAAATTGCATTAAAATGAGATTGAATTAAAAACTCTCCCAAGCCGTGATGGCTAGAATAAGTAGAAAGTTCAGACTTTGCATCAAGTTGCCAGAAAGCAGTTGAGGAATTGGAATAAAGTGCTTTTAAAAGTTTCATAACTTTATCAAACTTGATAAATCTTTGTAATAAATGCAGAATTCGAAAATTCAAGTATACTTCATGTTGTGTAAATTAGTTTAGGGTTCGGAAATATATAATCACAAACATATTATCTACCTTGAAGATTAACTTTCCGTAAAGAGAGAAGTTCACTGATATTCCATTTTACCTGAAAATAGAAATAAAGCATTTTATCAGTCTTCTGATATCTTATTCTAACTTAATCAAAGTGTGGAATAGATGGATAAGTTTTACCAATGGCGTCATCCATAAAGTACGTCACGCTCTAGGGGGAGGGAGGGGGGTTGTCACAAGCGTGACAAAGTGTTACAAGGGAGAGGGGGGTCGTGAGAGTGTGACGTCACGCTAGACTATTTCGTCAGCTGTGTGCTATCTTGTGACATAGACCCATTTTGCTCGAAAATGAGTTAATGATTTTTTTTTTTTTTTTTTAATTTATATTTATTCAAAATTTTTTTCCATGTACATTCATTCAGTTAAAATATTATTGAGTGTCCAATCACAAACGATGACTTTTCACCTCAATTTTAAATACTAGCAACTTTCATTTATTCATGAAATATTGTAGCTTTCGCTATTCAGTGAAATGAGTTAATGATGCCGTTTTGCTATACTTAACTAACACTTCAAGATGCTTTAACCATATTTTGGAAACTCGTTTCCATTTCCCGGGTATCGCAATACACACTTGTGACATAGACCAATTTATCATCAAAATGATCGTGCACACTTGTGACACGTCATACATGTTGTTGGAAAATGTGGAAAATTTGTCTTGTTTTTCACAAACTTATTTTGATACACATTTTCTTAAAGCAATACAATCTTTTGTTTTTGAAAATATACTGATTAAGTCGGTTAAACTATTGATTTATGTCTATTTTAGTTTGTATGCGAATGCTGTGCACACTTGTGACACGTAGTACAATTTTACTTTCGAAACACACTTGTGACACGTGCTTTTCAGCTTTTTGATTACATAATTTACTGTATCTTTTAACTGGTGTTACCAAATTTGTTGAAACATGGAGCGTTTGTTAAGCGATAGTATACGAACCGATTGCTTCAAAAGGTTTTGCTCTACCATTCATAGTTTTGAAAATATTTAATGTAATTTATTTACATATAAATGAAATATTTATATAAGGGGTCATCCACAAAACACGGGTAAGGGACCATCCACAAATCTGGGTATTCTCTCCCGTAACAACTCCCGGAAGTCATGCCCTAGATATCTACTTGATCATCGAGGGTCTATATAGTTGAACTAACCAGCTTCAGGTAGCTTCAGTGAACCACGATGGATACCCTTCGCCATGTTGGATTGTTATGGGTCCTCTAGGAACTCCCGGAAGTTATGACCTGATGATCTACCTGATCAACGGGGGTCTATATTGGTATATTAACCATCGGTATAGCTTCTGGTAGCTTCAGTGAACCACCATGGATAATCTGGGCTACGTTGGATTGTTATGGGTCCTCCAGGAACTACCGGGAGTTATGACCTGATGATCTACCAGATCAACGGGGTTCTATATGGGTGTATAAATCATCGGTATAGCTTCAGGTAGCTTCACTGCACCACGATGGATGCTCTGGAGTTCGTTGGATTGTTGGACCCATATAGACCAACTTTCGTTGATCAGGTAGATCATCATGTCATAACTCCCGGGAGTTCCTGGAGGACTCATAACTTTCCAACGTACCCCAGAATATCCATACATCCAATTAAAATGCGGTAAAAGACAAACTTATGTGAAATTGGACGAGCTTTCCGGTAAAAATATTTTCGAGACTGAAAAATCAAGTCGGTCATATAGAAATTTCCAAAAGCCATCAAAAACCATTTTTTTGCAATTCCGTCGTGAAACTACTTACTTTTCCTGTCATTCTTGAACGACGAAATAGCCTACTTTTCTGTACCAAAAATAACAGAATCGAATAGCAACACATTTCAAAATAAATGCTGAAAAGTTCTACTTTTCAGCACTCAAATGGATGCTGAAAAGTTGAACTTTTCAGCACTTGTTTCGAAAAGTAACACTTTTCAACATTTTTTTGATTTAAACGATTTATTGACAAAATACATGAAAATTCGACATAAAATTACACTCAGTGTGTGTGTTTTTGGAATTGCAAAAAATGTTGTATGAACTCGTTGCAAAACTTGATTTTTTCAGCACTCTTCGTATTTATTCAACTCGGTGAACCTCGTTGGATAAATGTACGACTCGTGCTGAAAAAATCCTCTTTTTGCAACTTGTTGCATAAACTACTATTTCAGCATTTTTATTTTTAAAACTGCTGTAACTTCACAAGGATTAGACTTAAGGCAATGGTCAATATAGAGACTTTTATGTAAAATTGTCTGGAAAATCGATTCCCGTATTCAGTTTTTGAAAATATTGACGTTTAGAACATATTAAAAAAAAACAGTTTCAGTAAATGATTTTTGTATTTTTTTTAGGTGAGTTGCTCCATCCTGCATTTTTCGTGAGTCTTTTTGTAACATCTTAGGCTATTTTCACAAAAATTTTGAACGAAAAAAAATCGTGGGCTCACCTTCAAATTTGACTTTTAAACTTAAAAATTAAAAAATCTCATAAAAGTGGGGTGTTTTTTCTTCTTTCAGTGTATTTTTTTCGGAAAGCCCGTCAAATTTCCTACAAGTTTGTCTTTGACCACTTTTTGATTTGATGCAACGACTTCGAGATACAGCAATATTTAAATTACGAAATACAAAAATATTTAAAACACTTACGCCCTTCTCAAATGTCATTATCGAGTGTAACTGACTCCATGTACACAAAAATGGCTTATATATGCCTAGAATAACATATCTACAAAGTTTCATTGAAATCGGAGAGGGTCGAGAAAAAAGTACCTAAAAAATTCCTTTTTTGGGCTGGCATTGCTCGAAAAATAAAATTTTCGTCAATACTTTGATATTTTGGAAACTAATGATTGCAAAACAACTGGACGGGTGTAAAATGCATTTTAAAATACTTTTTTCATTGAAATGTTGAAACCATGGCTCGTTTTTATTTTTTTTATTTTTTGCCTTCTTTTCAAAACAACCTATAAGTCATGGGTATCTCATGCCGATAGGAACTTTTGAAAATTTAATCAAGATTGAACAAAAATTAAGGATGGGGGAGGGGGATCCGACAAAGCGTGACGTACTTTTCGAGGGGGGGGGGTCTGAGTCAGCGTGACAAAGTGTGACATAGGTCGGAGAGGGGGGGGGGGGTTAATTTTTCTCCGATTTTAGCGTGATATACTTCATGGATGACGCCAAACGAAATTCCATCAATCAAAAGGCCTTTCCAATGAGTTAAGGAGTTGATAAACCTACATTTTAAAATGTAAAATGTTTTGGATAATCAGATCATGTCATACTGAGGAAACCATTTTCAGGTTAAGAAATAAGTTTTGTTATCAAATCAAAAATATCATATTCAAAGTATATCAACAATCGTTCATGAAAACACAATTCACCCTGGTAATTGATTCAACATAATCGCAAATAAATCAAAACTCATTGATAACGAGATTAAATATTCATTCAGGTGTTGTTTTATCCAGCAATCGATAAGCAAACAATAAATGCTACATAATATTTATGCAAAAAAGACAAATGGAATAAGGTTTAGTATTGGTGCGGTTTCCTTTCACGACATTTTTTTCGCTGTTTTTCATGGCGCTTTGTAGAAGTAAAAAGCGGCATTATCCTGCTCGTTGAAAACATCTATGTGTGAGGGTGTGTGTGTGTGTTTCTTAACACATACAAAGCAACTAATTTCCGGCGCATTTTTTCTCCCTTTCCAAGCTCTTGGGCGTCCTTCAAATCGCTGCAGCCTTTTATCCCATTCATATTTATTTTCATTTTATTCAAATTTTCCCCTTTTCCCGGAGCTAAAACGTCACTATTCCATAAATCTCACTTTGCCACCGCGCTCGCAGGCGCCACACCCATTTCAGCAAAGTTTTCCTCTGGTTAGAGTAAACTAAAAGTGGTTACCAGCCGCAGCCACAACCCTGGAAAAAAAAATGTCCCAAGCAGAAGGCGAACCAACCATCCTTGGGGGCCAAGTTTGGCCAGGCCAGGAGGTGCCGTACACACGTTTGCATTATGTTTACCGCTTCCATCTGCCATTTTTCAAGCCACGATTGCTGCTGCTTCCTCTCCGGGGTCTCGTGTTGACGCTGGCGCTGGTGGTTTGGCTGTCCCGGCATCATTACCACCATCCGGTTGTTGTATCGTATCGAAAGCCAGAAGAAAAGGCTCTCACCATTGCGCCGACAATAAGCAGCAACAACAGAGGAAGGAACAAGAAAAAAACACGGCAGAAGAAGAAGAAAATGAAAGCCCATTGTCGTCGTCGTCGTCGACAGCGAAGAAATGTCCTAATGAACTTAACCAGAAGTACTTAACATATTTCTTGATTTTCCTTTTTCTTTATTTAGCCAAACCCCGTGACACCCCCTTTCGGTGGACCAGCAGCCCCATACTAAAAGGCACAAATCTAATTCAATGAGACCGTTTTGGCCTACGACGGAAACATTGGCTGGCCAGGAAGGTCCAGTCTAGGGGGCAGGGCGCTGGGCAGGCTGCTAATAGAAGTCATTGTTAGTCTGAAAGCGTGGGAATTTCACTCAATTATTTAGTTAGCTAAAAGGGAAACTAGCTTGACTAACACTTGTTAGTTTGCTCAAGTTTGTCGTTGAATTCACACTAGAGATCAAAGGTTGAACGTATTTTGTTTGGAAAATTGTAAAATAAGAAAAGAGGATACATCTCCAAATCAGAGAGACAGAGCTTTTCCTGTTGTGATTTTGGTGAATTTTGCCAATAAAGTTAGACAATATTGTGTTTTGAATTGGTTTCCAACAAAGTGCCGTGTTTAATCTGCCAGAATTCCCAGTCCTGTTTATTTGCATGTTTACGTAACGGAAATTGCTATAGAGGATTTTGTCAAAATTATCGCTGAATCTGCAAAATTATTTTTTGGAACAGTAAAATGTTCTCCTAAAACCAGCAAAAATATTTGCTGATCCTTCTGTTTAACAAGCAGCTGCCACAAAAAAAAAACAAACCTGCAAAGAAATCAGCTGGTCCAGCGGATTGTCTGCCAGACTAGCAGATACATCTTCAGCTTTTCCTGATCTTGCTCAAAAATTGACAGGCTCTAGCAAAAAAAAAAAACAAAAATTAATGTTTTTTTCTAAAACTTTCAGATTTGACCAGGTTTGTCCAGCCAAAATTAATGATTCCAGACAGGCTGTGAAAAAAAAGAAATTGTTTTTCGCTATTTGAAGCTGACTTTATCTCGTTTAAACGATGGCTACGCTTTAGCTACCTTCTGTGGATCGATTATGGTGTTTGGATTAGAGATCCTTAATAGGGAGACTGGTCGAAGTGAATTTGACGTACCCAAACAGACACGAGTTTGACGTATCCAAACGAGCATTTGCCCTTACGCACAGCAAAACTTATCAGTGTTGCCAAGCTCAAAACATACGTTACTAGATCGGTTTAGTCAGCTTAGACCAGACTCCCTATTTAGGGTCTCTAGTTTGGATGTCCTGTCTCGTCAGAGGCGCTGGAGCAGAAATCCCACGTTAGAGGAAGGCCATGCCCCGGGGGGCGTAGTGCCAATAGTTTCGTTTTTTTCGTTTGGATGTGATTTCGGAGCCCGAGGTGGAGTGGTTGCATATTGTCAATGAGATGAAAGATTATAAAAAAAATTAACTCCACCTATATGGATGGAGCTTTCCTCACTCTTTACCAATATTATGGGTTTGGACTCAAATTTCATCTATTTTTTTAGATCCGGAATGAAAAAGTACAACATCACATAAGTGATCATAACTCGAGACAGGGTTGTCAGATCTTCAATGTTTTCAACTCGTTGGAAAGGTCTATAAATTGAATGATGGATCCGGACATAGTCTATATACATTTAAGTGAGATCACATTTGTATACGTAACTTTTGAACTACTTATCGAAACATCTTAGAAAACAATCAGCAAAGCTGCCCATGTTCGTATAAATGTCTTAAATGCAAAAACAGCAAGCTAAGAAAAACGAATTTAAAGTATGTCCCAATAGAAGAGAAAAGCAACTCGCGACAAAATTTGGAGGCTAGGAATTTTGACAGGTATGATTTTCATAAAGTATTCGCCTCCTTTTCTCTCCCACAGAAAACCTGGGAACGAGGTAGCTGTCAAACTAGGCCAAACTGTTAAAGTCACTCACAAAATGAACTTTGAGTGATTTGAGTTCATTTCTGACGTCACGATTTTCTCCCCTATGATAAGGCTACCTGTTAAGTTTTCATCAGTCTCAAATTTGGTGGAGCTTTTGATACTATCAAAACATGAAAGAATCCCGATTTTGAACAAAATTGGATCACCCCTTCTTTTCTGGCACCGCCCCAAAATTTTGCGATTTTCGTCATTGTATCACAAAACCTCTGTTATCAAATGGACATATCTCGGAAACATAAAATGACCACCCCAATTTAGTTCAAAATCTGGATTCTTTCATGTTTTGATAGTATCAAAAGCTCCACAAAATTTTTGATTGTTCAGAAAAAGTCGATTTCGCCTTTTTCACATTTATGAGATAAGGGGCAGTATGTGACCTATACAGAATCGAATTCAAAAATTTGTTCAGTAAATGCTGAGAATATTGAGTAACAATTTAAGTCACATCACCCAAAGTTAAAGAACGAGAGGATAGTCTTCACGAAAGGATACGTGGGGAAAGTGCTATTTTGCGAGAGTATAGTCCTCTCGCGTGTTCATTCGTTCATTGAAACAGTTCATCCTATTGAGTGGCTTATATGGACACATGACCGCCACTTAGTCACCGAACCGTGGTGGCCCATACGGCAAAGGCACGGGTCAATATGCCGAAGATCTTGGGTTCGTGTCTCGGTACCGGTACTTTTGTTTTTGATAGATGAACTTTTTTTGAAGATGAACCCATGAGTAAAGTACGCTCGGTAATTTCGGGATTTATCCTCTCCGTCCGCACACAGTACCATTTTATTACCGAATCATGCTCTTAATTCTCTCGTATGCTTTAGTTTTCGATTCAAATCAATATGTATACAGGAATGTGGTCTTATTTTTGGTACGGTTTTTAATCTGACCTAATCTAATAATCTAATTCCCGGACGCTTCGAAACCCCGGACACCTCATCTTGTTTGATCAATAATTTGGGTATAAGTTCGCATTATTAACGTCAAAACTGTGTTATTTGATGAATTCGAACATCAACTTTAATTTAAAGTTTGTTTGAAGACTGTAGTTAATGACAAAACAATAAAATAAAATTATAAGTTTACCAAAAATTAGAAACAGTCCACTGAAGCACTGGCAAAGCAGAAATTTATGGTTTTGATTGTTTTTAAATTCTAACATTTTTTTATATAAAATATGTATTGTTTTGATGGTAACAAGTTATTTGAGACCTGAAGAATGCTATTCACTAACATTTCAGTCCAAGTTTGTGCGATTCATAGGCAAAATCGAGTGCCCGGAGTTCGAATCAAAAGTGTCCGTATTTCGAATCAGCTTTAATAAGTTAATTAATTCCGTTTCAAAAGAGCATAAACCGAAAAAGGATTTCTCCGATTGGGCTCAAAATTTTGTTGGGGGTTCCCCGGCCAATATAATTCAACCTGTGTTTTTTGTTGAGCAATTAGGCAAATACGCCGTGCAAAGGTGGTCCCGAAAATTGCCATTTTCGTCAATTTTTGAAAAACCACCTATAGTTATCTTGGACGCAAATAAAATGTGGACTTTCAAGAAAACAGAATTTGAGATTTGATAAAAAAAAACATTTGAAAAGGTCGAATAAAACTTTAAAATGCCGTTTTCACGGTGTCTGGACCAAAGAGCCTACACAGCAAAAACCGACGACGATTCAAACCCAGCGTCTACTTCAAGGACTGGCGCATCAGCTCACTCGGCCATCAGATCTATGAAAAGCTGAAAGGATAGACGTATACATGAGCTTGACATTTCGGTCAAACAAGTTTCCCATACTGATGGGTTACAAATTTCAGGGTGTAAAATCACATAAAATTGCAAAATATGCAGCAAAATTTTGTTTACACCCAGGCCTTTTACATGCAGCTGGATAACTACTTTTTTGCTGTGTATGTCTGAAAATATTTTTATCGGATTCTTTGGAAATTTTACAATTGATTTTGATTTAAAAACAAAAAAACAAAACTGGGGTTTTTGGCGCGCCACGCCCAAAAACGAGATAAAATTTAAAAAAAAATCAACTTTTTTCACTAAAACTGTGATAATTTGATCGCATAAGTGTCTCATATGCATTTTCATCATTTATGAGTTATTTATGCAGTTTGGTTCAAAGTTGAGAACTCTTTCAAAAGAGCCTACAACATCAATTACTTTAAACGTGTTTTTCTCAGCTTGCTGTTTTTTTCATATGGGACATTTATGCGACCATGGGCAGTACACTTCGTTTTTAAAATACGTAACTACACAATAATCTAATTTAATTTATTTAAGAGAGAAATAATCTTATTGCAATTTCGAAAACGTTAAACAAAATGTAATTCAACCACTTTATTTCACCAACCAGCAGCACTTGCAACAAGTCAACAACAACAGCAAAGCTCATCCCACCCGGCACCTCTTTTCCGTGACAGGGCAGTTGGTGGTGGGGAGGCAATGTTTGCATTTCTCGAAAAAGTAAACCAACAAAGAGCCAATTGCCTCAGTTCTGTAAATACCTACCCGCCAAATTCGAAAGTTGAAACACAAACAGCGAATCATGGAAGTGGGGTTTTGCTGGGCTGCACGAGGGTTGACAAAGCTAAAAGCTAAAGCGTCTCCACTGTTTATTTATTCGATTTCGGAGTGTCAATATTTGTGCACGCGCGCACAGGAACGAAAGCTCCATTTATCGCATGTTGTTGTTTCCGAAGAATTAAAAGGGTGAATAGCACACAGTGGCAGTGGTGGCAACTGTCGCAACAGCGGGGTGGCCCTAAGAGAGGGAGAGGGGGCCACTTTTCTAACCCAAGCCCAACATTGAATTATGAAGGAAAATGACCTATTCCAATTGATATTCTATATAATCTCAAAAACACTATCCAGCAATTAGATTTTATTAGAAATCAAATTTTATCACCTAAAAACTGAAAGCCCAATGCGGAAACCACTGAAAATTGGTGTTTTCCCCCTATCAAGTTGCAGTTCAAATTTCCGTTACTATATCTAGCTGTTTTCTACCGCTAAAGGTGCGCTTGTTTAATCCAGGGGATTGGATTGATGATTTAACCTACAGTAACACCGGCTGAAGGTTTCGTTGCCGCCGGCAAAAATTAGTTCAGGCGCTTCAAGTGTATTCTTAATCTATAAACACGTCCATTATACCAACATTAATGGTAAATGCTTCCCAACCCTCCGTTCCCTACGTCACATCTTCCCCCAGCCAACGACCGATTTATATACACCCCCGTCCCAGGTCAGACCCTCGAGTCTCCTTTCCCGTCCCAAAGTTGTATGGCGCGACGAGTGGGTAGAACTCTCGATGAATTTCGTGATAAATGATACCATTTACCATAAATTATGAGGCTTTCATTACGTTAATAATAATTCTGAAACATTTTCGCCCCCTCCCCTTGTTCAGTTACTGACGGAGAAGCAATTAGGAGGGGGCCTATTGTGATGATGAAAAAGTAAAAAGTTTCTAATGATTTGTGTAAAGTCGAGGTGTAATCTTTCTAGCGAATGCTCTTTTGGCACTGCAGACAAAAAGATCGAAAAGTCATTAAAATAACCATTAGTATGCTGAGGAAATTTTTTGTTGGGCAAGCTACTCGTTGTACATATAAACATTATTGTCATTTTTCATCTTAAATCATAAGAAAAAGACTTATAAAGATGAGTTAAATTTGAAATCCTGCTGATTGTTTTTTTTTTATTGCTCAATCAAATTTCACGCCTTGTTATCGAAATTTCGATAAAAAAGTATATCACAAAATGCTTTATAAAGCAATTCCCCCCGAAACAGCACAATTAAAAAAAAAGTTATTCGAGGCTCAAAAATTGGACTGTGGGTTCTTAGGCCGAAATAATAAAAATTGTTTTTTATTTGTTT
The DNA here is from genome assembly GCF_015732765.1 of Culex quinquefasciatus. Classification (NCBI taxonomy): domain Eukaryota; kingdom Metazoa; phylum Arthropoda; class Insecta; order Diptera; family Culicidae; genus Culex; species Culex quinquefasciatus. Next base: position 52,156,439 of record NC_051861.1, read on the forward strand.
GTAGGCCAACCCCATCACCGCCGCACACCAGGGACAAGGATATGAGAATTGAAAGACGGGATTTTTTGAGGATCCACTTTTTTAAGAAGTTAAGAGAAAGTCTTCACCGTATCTTCAAGTAAGTTTTACTTGGAGTTGAATGGTTTTTGGGAAGGTGAATGGTCCAATGAGCCACCCTAGCGCGAGTGGTAACGACCGGTTGCATTTTTTTTCATGTGTTTTTCATGTGATTCTAATGTGAAAGCTTTGGATTCTTCTCATCTCATATTGGATGATTTTCAAAAGGAAATATTATCCTTTTCTTGTGTAAAAAAAAGTCCATCATGCTTTAAAATAAATCTGGATTAATGCAAATTTCGATGAAATTCATTGTTTGGATTTAACCTAAATTCGTTCACTTTTTTGAAAAAAAAAAAACCTGTATTTTCATACGGCAATATCTATGGTCTAACTCAAGTCTAACTTTAAGTCGAATCCCGGGTAAACGGTAATAACAAGATTCATGCCATTTCAATGAAAAATACAGTTAAAATAACTGAAAGTGTTATGGAATCTGGAATGAGACAATCCAATGTTTGTAAGTTGCCAAAAAATAGGCCTGTTCCGATTTGACTCAAATTTGGCATGAAAAGTCTTTGGCCAAAAATAATAAAACCCGTATTTTTTTTGTGGTTAGGGTGATCTTACCCGAAAAAGGGTGGTCCAAAAATGGCGTTTGCAATGATTTTCTCAAAAGACACGTTTCATGATTTCTTTTTCAAACCCCCACCATGCTATATGGGTTTCCTATATTGACAGGACCATTTGAAAAAGTAAACGATATTGAAAAAAAAACAAACCTCATGGACGGCTGAACCAATTTTCAAAAGAATGGTATTGAAGAAAAATAATAAGATAAATTTAAAATACAAGCTGAACAATTTTACAGATCAAAATTAAACTATTTTTTTCTGATTCGATGAGACCAAAGAGCTCGCAGGTGATTTTATTTTTTTATTTTTAAGGTGTACTTTGTCCCATTATTGTGGTTCATATTGCATCGTATGGTTGTTTAAATTTAATTTTAAGTGTTTTTAGAAATGTATAATTGTTAAACAATTTTATGTAGAATAACTAAGATTGACATCCTAGAAGTTGATGTCTGTAAACGCTTTAGTTTCGTCAAGGTACCTCTCCTCTCTCTTTATTTTTTTTTTATTTTAAACAACAACTAGATACTTAAATTGTATCTGGAAATTCGAAGGAATCATCTCAAAGCTTGAAAATAAATTTCATCTTTGCTACGAAATCGCTACAATTGTGTCTTACGGGAATTTCAACATCATCGAAAAAAAAAGCTCAACCACGCAAGCAATCACTTGAAGGTGTTTCGAGGAGTAGCAGCTCAGGGGGAAAAATCACTCGAGCGCCTGGCTGGTAGTGTGGGCGGCAGTGCTAATAATGGGTATTTTTCTTCTGTCTGAGCGTTGGTTTTGTTTCTTGGTTTGCTTTCAGGTCGCTTTGGTCGCCTCTGCGCCAGAATTTGCTGTTGGTGGCCCATTTTCAGCAGAAGCTTTAGCCAGGGTTGGGTTTCCTGAGGAGAGGAGGGGGACGTGGTGAAACAGATGGGTTGGTTCGTTGTTTTGCGAGGAAAGAAATCACTGCTGCTTGTCAAATACTTGCGACCGCGTACGTGCGGCACAGGCTGTGGAAAGGAAATGGGTGGAAAACATTCCCATAAAGTACGAACAAAGAAAGGCTAAAGAAAACTAAACCAAAATTGTGGGTGCTGGTGCCGCTGCTGTTGCGGGTGGTGAAATGCAATGAACACGAATGCGCTGTCTTTTTAATCCCTTCCTTGATTCCGCACCCGATCTTTTTTTCGATTTTTTTCGGGATCTCAACTTGTGAATGGCACAATCACACACACACAAACCATATTCGGTGGTGTTCACCGTTCGGTGCAAGTTTAGTTTATTGAATTTTATCACGAAGTTTCGTTTAACGAAAACACGTTTTCGAAACTATTTAGTAGCGTCAATGCTAAAATGGAATTTTCTGTGCCATTTTTTTTGCCGGTCTACTCACACAAACTTTTGAGAGAGTGGCGCGGATAGTGTTTTCTGAGCTCTGCTCAGGCTTGGGAATAATAGAGCAAAAAAAAACGGATATTTCGTGCCATCGTTGTGGTAGGTTACCACAAGGGCTACAAAAGCGCTACCATCGTGGGGGTGGGATTAAATCGAAACAAGTGCCAAAGTTTTCGACGGGAGTTTTGTTCAATGAGCATGATTTTGTTTTTGTTTTGCATTGATTGATAGTGTTGCGTGTATTTGGTACTACACCCATAATTTAGAGTCGAGAGAATCGTTACCTCAAAATTAATGGAGGGCTCAGTGTCAACATCGAAAAAATAATGCTACCAACTCACACCATCAAAACAAATGTGTTCATTCGTTGATTGAAACAAACAATCTCCAACAAGTGTCATACGTCGACTTCTGACCACTCATTTGCCACCAAGTTGTGGTGGCCGAGGCTGTTAAGGCATAGGGTTAGTGTGTCAAAGGTCTCTGGTTCGATTCCCGAAGTCGACACTTTTTGTTTTTTTGTTAACACGGATGGACTTTTTTTGCAAATGAATCGCAAGGGAATAATTTTACCACTATCCTGTCGGCTCTAGGGCATTATTCTCTCTGGCGAGCGCTGCACAGTTTTGGGTGTATAAAAGGGAGTTTGCAACCCAAAAAGGTGGATTTTGCTAGTCCTTATTTCAATTATAACAAAAAGCATTTTAACAGTTTTTTTTTAATTCGATTTTATAACAAGTTATGACTAAAACTACACATAATGTGTTTATAGATAATAAATAGTTATTGCAATTAACCTTAAATTCAAAATAAAATTAAAACAATCTTTAATTTACCAATGAGACATTTAAAAAATGATTGAGTTTGAGTGATATAGTTTTTCGAAATATTATATTATGACACATAATGCGTGCGTGGTGAAATGTGATTTTGTATGGTGTGTCTTTCGTTTCACCTTTTAGTCGTAAATTGTGTGTGTGTCGATTGCGGGCGATGGGCAATGCTGTTGCTTGACAGGTTCGCGCGAGTTTTCAGATGTCCATTTTTCTTGCTATCAATGATAATATCAGTTCTTCCTTTATCATCGTTGATCAGAAGGCACGCCGACGGTTGAGTTTGTCGTATTAATTGTATTTCGAAATAACAGAGTGTTTATTGTGTTTCCTGCTTCAGTCGATGGCAGGTGGGCGAGGCCACGCGCTTGCCTTACATAATTATTCATGTCTTGAGCGTCATTTCTGAGAGTTTTTTGTGCTATTGTAATCTTAATTAATAGCTTTGTGATTTTAAAGCCCTTCCTATATCATCGTTGAGCGGGAGGTACGGCGTCGTGGAATTTGTGTATGAATTTTTCAAATATGGTTTTAAATATGATGGATGTTCTTAGAAATGAGTTGTAGAGAAAATAACAGGTATATTCCAAGATGTTTAAAGTTTCACTTGACCATTTTGAGTTATTCTGAAAAAATGCATTTGCGTATTTGGAGTAGTGCGGTGCCTGTGGGGACGCGAAGTCCTGTTTTTTCGTGTTATTTTCCGTCTCTTTTGTGTCGCTGTTCGAGTGCAGAGTGCATAATTGGCAAAGGGAGCGTGCCTTTTGTTTCGCATTTTTATCGTGTATTGTGTGCTGCGAGGAGAAGATTACCTTCGGAAAATGCAGCGTCATCAGTGCATAATTGGCAAAGGGAGCGCGTGGTCGTAAAAAATATGCGGAGTGAAAAGTAATTTCTTTTGTGATTTTCAAAGCCCTTCCTATATCATCGTTGATCGGAAGGCACGGCGTCGGGTGGATTGTGTTTAAATTTTTCGAATAAGGTTTAATTTTTTTTTGCAGTGAAAAAGCCAATTCTATATAATGAACGAAAGACGCACTGACAATTTGGATCGTTGAGTTAATAGTGGAGCAAAATAACTGTGTGTGAGTGATCTTGTGTGTTAACCAGAAAGGCTCGCCGACGGGTCTGTTATGAAAGTCCTCCCCATAGCGTCGTAGCTCGGGAGGCATCGCAAAGCCAATACCTTATCCCACTAACCCAAACATTAATCACGTGATGCTTGAAGGAGATGCTGTGGATTCAACGGTCTCAAGCGGTATCAACAAGTATATAGCGAAAAACTATGTGCTTGATGAGTCTGCAACTTCAACTATCGGACTAACATTCCTCCCTTTCGTTGAACTGCAGGCTTCTTGGGAGGGCGCCGGTATTGACTAATAAAGTCGGGGTCTTCAGGGGTTAAACAGAGAACGGATGGTTGGCTCCCACTGATCATATTTGATTCATTGTTTAACTTCAGCTGATCTGTCAATAACGGAGTAGCAGCTCATTGGCAGTCAACCATGCTCATGCTCATGCTCATGCTCAAAAATGCATTTGCGTATTTACAGTAAATTTTGAGTTGATGTTTCAATTAGTTGTATGCCTAAGTTCCTGCCTTAGTCGAAGAACCTCTAGAATCGGTATCCGAAACATCTGGTATTCTTAAAGGGGGAAGGGTTAAACTGGAACACCCTTCTCACTTAAACAGGGAGGGTTGAAAACTTGGTCACATCGTCCCGGGTCTTCACGGGTTAATAGTACGTCTTCAAATCGGGCCTGCAATTTTACATAAAAATCACTTCGACCCAAATAATTCATCTCATCGTGTTTTCAATCTGCAAAAGATTCGTCACGAGGCATCGAAAGTTGGTTATTAACTCTGCCTTGTGAATCCAATCACTCAACCCTATTGACCTAACGCTGCTGATTATTAACACATAAGGCCACAACAAGTTAATTTGCTTATGTTGGATGCTGGAATTTCCATTCTCATGCCTCCGGAATAAGCCAAGATGCCGTCCCTCTTCCCGGTTGACCGCCCAAAAAGTGCCATGAATCAACCGCATCCCTAATTTAGACATCATTGTCAAAGCCGAGAGCACAAACCATAAAGTTCCGGCGCGGGAGAAGCCAAAAAGGGGGTAAAGAAGAAACGAACCGTCCCGTCCAGTGAGCAAATCTCATCCTCGAAGGAAGAACGGGAGAGGGGATGGGGGATGCTTGTTTTAGCTGTGTAAGCAAGGGCACAAAAAAAAGACAACCAGGGTTAGATCAACTTCTTCCGGGACAGGGAGCCAAGGGCAAGAATTTTGACCGAAAGCAGGATGGGTTGTGGGGTGAGGCCGCAGCCATGAGTTGATGGATGGGGTGGACAGAAAACTGTACAACAGAAATTCCGACGCGTACGGAATATAAATCGGAAGCGTGTTGCCTCTAGTCGGAATCATCAGCGTTCAACAGTTCCTGCTGGTTCTCGAACGATTGTCTATTCCGGAACGGCTGGGAAGACACACAAAAAACCTTTGGAATCGATTTTCGTGCGGTCGACTTTCATTCGTTTTCCTGTTGCCTTGCCGGGAAAGATGAAGTCGCATGGAGGAAATAAAAATTTCCGCCCATAACAATAATGGAAATAACAGAAAAATGGGCCTTCATAAAATATAGCAAATAACCCGCAGTAAATGAGATATCGTCAATGCGGGAAAGCTATCGACCACGTGTGCGTGTGTTTGATTAGGCGTGCGATCGTATTATGGCAGAGACAAATTGGAAAGCAATTACCAAAATTCCTACGACACACACAAACAGGGATGGGAGCCCCTGTAAATCCGGCGGACGTGGCCATGGACGACACCGATGGTCGTGTGACGTGCCCAATAATAATGGTGATAATGACTGGAAAGATGGTTTGGCGAAAAGAGGGAACCACCTCCAGTAGGCTATGGCACGCGGTGACACGTTGGCTCCAGCACGTGGTACGTGACGAGGATGCTGGAGACGGTGAAATTATTATGATCGTCGTTGTCATCCTTGCTACGGTGAACGGAGGAGTTGGGCTGCCAAAGATAAATTCGATTACTGGTGGAACGTGATTGCAACACAATCGTCGTGAGGTTGGCGGGTTTACCGCTCAATGAGAATAATTCTTGTTACAAAAAAAAAATCTTTGGCGCAGCGAACAAGGAAACAGCAACCAAATCCATTTATCTTGAATTGGAAATCAATCATCAAAATATACCATTCGAGATTCTGCCTTCCTTGAAATCATTGTTGTAACAAACATATAGCGTGAGAGCTTTTTGAATTTTCAAAATAAACCTATTAAAAAGCAATTGGAGGATCATTTAAGTACAGTATGGCAATTTTTAAGTTTCTGTTTTAAGTCATAAACAACTACCCAAAGATTGGTAACGATAGGTTAAGTTCCCAGTTTTTGCAAAGCGATTAAATTTTGTATGGGAAAACCTTTTTTGTGGATTAAAGTGGCCTCAAAACTATCCTTTTGCTCAAAAATCACGTTTTAACCAGTTTTGAGGACGTTGAATTTTTTTCTAGGGACAAGTTAGCACCTTACTCTCTTGCGGAAAATTGTAAAGCATCTTTCAGAGCAACCGAATATGAATTCGGTTTTAATACAGCATGAAACGTGAATTTTTTAAGTCCTAATGTTTTTTCTCTTCATACAAAATTAAATCTCATTGCGCAAAGTAGAGACTGAGCCAATCGTTCCCAAACTTTAGGTAGAACCCAAAACAGAACTGAAAAATTGCTTAGCTGGAAAAAACAACTTTGTTATTGCACCCAATTGGGTCATACTTGTTACACTCACAAGAAATAGGAAAAAGTGGCCCTGCCCCCTCTTCGATTTGCATGAAACGTTGCTCTAAAGGGTAATTTTGGTCCTTTTTCACGAATACAACGTCCATTTTTTGATGTCTCATGACAGAGAGACGGTATGACCTCTTTCATTTTTCTGGATTTTTTACAAAGACATGTTTTCGCTAGGGAAGTAAAACGTCGGTTCCAGTTAGGTTGTTGTTAGGCCGGTTAGTCATTCCAGGCGTGGGAGTCCTCTCCCAGCTATAAAAACAAACAACACACTAAACTAAGCCTGCTCCGGTGGAATGGCTGGTGGTGGTTGCACTCGCAATCCAAAGGTCGTCAGTTCGAACCCTGGAGTGGAAGGTTCCTTGGAGTAAAAATAGGTTTACGTGCTCTCCCCATTCAAGCCTTTGAAATCCTAGGTTCGAGCAGAAACTTGCAATAGAGACCACAAAAGACCCGGGGGTCGTGAAAGTTGATGGTTTGATTTGATTGATGTTTTCAGTTATTTGTAGTTCACTCTAGTAACATTTCAGGTTTTTAAAGCGAGTTCACGAGCAAAGCATACTCATCTCCCATCGACCTCATCAATCTGCCTGAAAATTTCAGGGGTTGTTTGTATGTATAAATCTAGCATCTGACCAAAATATGAGCAACTAGGTCATCGGAAAGTGGGGCAAATCGGGACACAAAGTTTGAAGGTAAAAAAAGGTAAAAAATCTTAATAAGGCTGTAGCTTAGGCAAAATTCAATTAAATTACAAGCTCCAGGGCGAACCGAGTTGATATCTGGATGGAACGCTTTTTTATTGAGTTTGAAAATAGTCCTATTTTTGCACTAAAATGCCAATAACTCCCTTTAGATTTAACCAATTTGGATGCTACACCCCGCATTTTGTTGCATTTTTTAGCCCTTTCAGATTCATTTTGAATTTTGAAATTTAATTGAATTTTGCCTAAGCTACAGCCTTTTTAAGATTTTTTGACGTTTTTTAATCTTCAAACTTTTTGTCCCGATTTGGCCCACTTCCCGTTGACTTAGAGTGCTCATATTTTGATCAGATGCTAGATATAGAAGTACAAACAACCCCTGAAAATTTCAGGCAGATTGGTGAAATCCAAACAACGTCCCATACAAAAGGGTAAACCCTGTTCGTGGACTCGCGAATATTGCCAAAGAAAATCGCTTCCGAACTGAGAAAATTCCGAGAAAGTCACTCTTTTGAGGATTTTTTGTGAATGTTCATGTCAGCACCACTTAACATTGTTTATTTCGCTTTGTTTACACACATTGTACGTCTACAAAAAGTGGCAGGTTATTCTTCGACGTGTGAAGTTACACTGGGGCTCGTACGATCGTTATTCTTACAATTTCCAATATTTTCAATATAAGGAATTGTTACTAGCAATGCAATTAGTTAATTCTACTACCACATAACCGCCGATACGACGTAAACGCCACGGGACACAAGATTGAATGGTGTTTTTTCAAGTCCTTTGTTTTCCTATAACACTTTGAAAGCCCAAAATAAGACTTAGGGTTCGTTTTCAAGTTCATATTACCAAATGATGAAATGATCCCTTCAAATGATTTGCATTTTTTTATTAAGTATGTTTTATCATGTTTTTTATTTTTGTTGAGAGTTTTTAAAATACCTTGTTCAGGTGGGGCAAGTGTACCATATCGATTTTAAGTATGGAAAGAATTACGAATTGCTGCAACATCATATTTAATTGCGAAAAAATACATAAAAGTATTTAAAACTTATAAACAATTGTTTAAAAAAAAATCCATGCAAAATATTGTGACATTAAGAAAATTTTCTATTTATCATCTAAGTAATTAGATTTTTTCGAAAAAAAGATCAAAATATTAGTAAAATATTATTATTTTATCTTTAAATGAAAGTAACGGTTCTAATTTAATCTGATGTGTCTAAGTGATAACAGTTCAATTGATAGCAAATTAACATGTTGTTTCATGCATTGATGATGATGATGATGATGATTTTTCGTGCGCGGAGAGGAGAGCTACGGATTTTTTCTCTTGATGAACGTCAAAAGATTTACTTTTGATGATGATTCTTCCATCGCTGGTAGGCCATAAAAGCCTATTTAGGTTGTATGATGGTTTTCAGATCCATGATAAAACCTGTAAGTTTGAAAATGTTACTGGGGCAAAACCGTGAAAAGATAGGAATTTGATGAAAAAAGGAATTTTTGGTAACCTTGGTCACTGAAATTCCGAATACACGTATTTCTCATCAGATTTTTTTAAGCATGAGCATGAGCATGAGAGACCACCCATGTTTGTCCTTCTCCGTTGCTAAACAGAACCTTAATATCCATTCAGCACTACTGATCATAGACTTCAACTATCAAGTGGTATTTCCCTTATCAACAGCATGTATGAATGCGCTGAAAAAATAAAACACCATGATTGCCAAAACAAGATCAGTTGCGAATAGGTAACAGTCATTGGCCACCAACGGCGCCCGCCATGTCAGTTTGTAGATCTCGATTTTTAGCGACGGGAATGTTAGTTAGCGCAGGTTGCTATTGGGCAGCTGATTTACTCTGTGCTTACACCCCACGAGCGCCAGGAACCTGAGAACTTGTTAGTAGGATAGGGTGTTTGGTCAGGATTCATCATAGAAGATGATGATGCGACCCAAAATCATAGTGTTTGTTGAAAGGTATTATATTTTATTCTCAAGGCAAATAATCGGATGCTGCGGATGAGACATTTCCCGTTTAACTGTTGTTAATTTTTTAATGAAATGGTTTAATCTTAGACAGCCGGCTGTGGAAAGATAAAACCAAATAATATTTATTTATAAAATGAGGTGTTAAACGCAATGCTGCAATGATTGCGTAGTCTGATTTTTAATTATATAATCATTTAGTTCGTGAATTTCTTACGGAATAGACGCGACGAACTCAACTATCAAGTGTCTTCCGATCTTCTTTCTGTTATCTAGATAAGGTATTGGTTTTCGTTGCCTCTCGAGCTACGATGCTATGGAGAGGGCTTAACACACAAACAACCGACGTCGAGTCTCCGAGCTACGTAGCTATGGGAAGGTCTTTTCAACACAAGGGCTTGAAGCACACAATAACTCACCGATTAATATGAATAATTTCGATCTTGTTTTATAACTACAGCGCGACTCACCGTATTTTTCATCAGATTTTTTTAATTCTCTTTACTCACCCGCCAAAAATAGAGATAGATTTCATTATGGGAAATTTGATTTACAATGATGTTTTTTACGTAGGTATAAACATAAGGGCATGTATTCTTTACAAGTAATCAGAATTTTACGAAAAAGTTTTATAAAAAGTGATGATTTCGACAACTTTTGGCTAGTTTTTCGATGTTTCAGCCCCTTTAACTCAATCGTGTGTTTTTAAAAGTATTTTTCGGAGAGTTCAGTAAATGTTGCAATGATGACCCTATGGACGTTTATTGTGTCTGATGCATTGTTAGAATAAAGGATTTTTTTCAAAATATTTTCATAATGATTATTTGGTTTGCCTTATTTTTTATTTTTGAAAAATCCCCATTGACTACAAATCGATGCCACTGTGCTCTCTTGTAAAAAGTACAGCGAAGTACAGCATTCCTATCTAGACAGTACAAGATAGCATGCGGGCCTCGAAATGTTAATAAATGACAAAAAGAGTGCTAGGCGTAGGGTAGAGAAGTCATCAACACGGGGAACAATGATAAAATGGCTCTCACAAGTCGTAGTTTCAACCAATCAGGCTCATATCTGGGGGAAAGGTGTATCTACTGTAAAGGTAAAAAAAACGAAGTTGACTTTATAGCTGTCGGCCACTATTGCTAGTACCAACCACTATCGTCTTCCTTTTAACTACTAGGACTTCGCCGCCCTGGGCTCCTATGTGTTTGAGTACGGCACGGAGCGACGGCGTTGGATACCCATATTTACACTTAGAATTTTTAGAGCGCCCGCCGCGGGATTCGAACCGGCAACCTCTGGATTGTGAGTCCAGTGCGCGGTCCGATTGATCCACACGGGCGGGACAAAAGTAAATCATAGACAAAAAATACTTTTTCGCTCGTAGGCTGACATTAACACCAAAACCAAATTTCCGTCGACATCCTATAGGGAATAAGTTGGGCTACACCCAAAGTTAAAGAACGAGGGGATAGTCCTCACGAAAAGAAACGTGAGGAAAGTGCTGTATAGTCCTCTCGCGTGTTCATTCGTTCATTGGAACAGTTCATCCTATGAGTGGCTTATATGGACAAACGACCGCCACTTAGTCACCGAACCATGGTGGCCCATACGGCAAAGGCACGGTTCAATATGCCGAAGGTCTTGGGTTCGAGTCTCGGTATCGGTACTTTTTTTTATAGATGAACTTTTTTGGAAAATGAACCATGAGTAATGTACTCTCGGTAATTTCGGGATTTATCCTCTCCGTCCGCACACAGTACCATTTTACTACCGAATCGTGCTCTTTATCCTCTCGTATGCCGATGCCCAGCTCTGGGTGTACAATGTCCTTTCATAAGGTTTGACAAAAATTAAGAATATACCCAGAATCCAGGGCTGACTCATTGTTCTCCACTTCTTTCAACCTATTCGACACTTTGATTTTTTTTCATTAAATTTTTCAAAATTTATGTAAACATGGTGTTTTACTAAAAAAGTATTGATTTTCGTAGAGTGTCTCATTGTTCCCCAGCTGTCTCATTGTTCCTGCCAAATGCGTCTACAATGATACAGTTGAATAACTATGGCTGTAGACGTACGATCGAACTCATATTTTAATCAATGTTAGAACACATTAAAATATATAAAATGCAACAAAAAGCTCATTAAAACAGGCTGCTAAAAAAATAAAAAAAAAATGTTGAAAGTTAAAACCAACAGTGTCTCATTGATGACTACCCTACCCTAATCTAACCTACGATATTCTGCAGGTTTTTTCTAAAGATTGTTTTTATTGGATTCGCTAGGTTTTGATAAGATTTATTAGATAAGAATAGATAAGAAAAGCTCAATAGAATTACTTCGCTCAGCAAGTAAATCCTTTTTCAGATACATCCAAAATTCCTGGAAAGAATTTCTTCCAGTTGACAGGTTATCAAAATGTATGAATAACTAATAATATGACCTGAGCAGAGTGTGAACATAGGGGACTAAACTAATTTGAAATTCTTTTCCCAGAAAATAATAAATTATCGTAACAATTTCCTGACTGGTTGCACACATTTCTCAAATTTCCCCTTGCAAAACTAGTTCCAATTTCAATTAACTATCAAGTTCTCCATACCGGTATAAAAGTAACAACTGTTGAGAAAACACCCAACAGAAACCCACTGACAGAGTCCATCCATCGTGCCATCATTCTGTTGCAGTTTAATTTTCTCCGCACTGTAATAATAATTAAATTAGTTTCTAAAGTAAGCAACCATTTTCGCACGGTTCAGCGGGAATCGTTTTGCAATATGAAGGATACCATCACACCACTACTAGTAGTGGTGCTAACTACAGCGCTGTAGATCCGAGAAAAGTGGAGCAGCTCTAAAGTTTACTTTTCAATTTAGTCCTCTCACTTTAAAATAATATTGTTTAATTTAATTAATTTTGCCAGTTATTGTTACCATCTTCGTTGCTCCTTTCGCCGACTCTCCCAACTGTTGATAACATCATTTCTGCCACATACAGTCAAGTGATGACTTTGGAGGCAAGTTTCTTTCCCGCACATCCTCGAACCGTAGGTTCTGCTTCTGTTTGAACAAATATATAGTATTTTGCACTTACCAGACGCTGTTCCCTTGGGGGATGCCGACGAGTGCCTTTGGCAGATATACTATTAGTTTGCTTCCCATTCCCCCTTATTCCATCCATTCTTCTATTTTGGATACCATCGAGTGTACTCCAGACAAAGAGAGTGGAATCGAAGATCGCTTTTCCTCGCAGATAAGAGCAATTACCACATGCCAACGGAAGGACCTTCTTTGTCTCGTTCTACTTCACTTCAACGCCAAATTCGTCCTTGCTCTGCCGTCGTCGTCATCTTCGTCTGGAGGGAAATTGAAATTGAAATTTTACAACTTTCCAACCAAGTGATGCGGAAGTGGGATGGCAAAGTGGCGTACAGAACCGATGATGAAACAGCTTCATCGCGTGTTTTGCACGGAGGAAAAAAACTTTTTTCTCAAAGTCTTCCTTGAATGTGACTCCGGTCCGAGGACCATAGAGACAATGGCGAATATAGAATGTGATCACATCCTAAAGTTGTGGTCTGGAGTGGGCATGACCAAAGCTGCTCGGATAAGCTTTAATGAAATACTAACTTACCGTAAACTGGGGTCAATAGGGACACATGGGGCGAATTGGGACAGTAGTTTAAACCATGAAGGAGTACAATATTGTGATTTTTCTGGTTGGTTTCGGTTAGAACAGAATCAGGCCAACAAAATGTGTACATCCATTTCCAAATTTAAAACTTTTAAGTGCTCTAGAAACTGCTGTCCCTATTCAGACTGTAGTCCCAATTCACCCCAGGTTACGGTAATCCACTAACGTGCACTGATAGAATTACTGTTGTGTGAAATCGAAATGTTTTCAAAATCGTTTCAACATTTTTTCGATTTTGAACAACAATGTTATCGATTTTGAAGGCATTTACAGCAATATCGGTTTTTTTGGAAGATTTTTGAAACGTTTAATGTTTACAAATTCGACAACATAGATCTACCGGCTTAGCTTACAAGATTTCTATCCGTGTGGTTGGTGCCTTACTCTTCCCCCCCGCCCCCCCCCCCCCCCTTCCCCGCTCACCCTTTAAAAGATCCTGAGAGTATTTTTATTTTAAATTAATAAATTTTTGGAAGTATCTTCGAACTTTAAAACTCGCTTAGAAGGTATTTCAATTACTTATACAACGATGTGTCGGATGATTGATTCGGGCATAGTTTTCGTAGCATAAGCCAGTTTTAGCTTAAAAAAGTGCATCTATATCAATTAAGAGTCCATCCCGAGCAGGGGTAAACAACACAGGAATACCAAATTTAGGTATTACTTGGGCAAATAACAGAGATCAAAATGTGACCTTGGTTGCCCAGTAATACATGGTAAAATTCCATAAAAACATACCAATATCTTGTATGTGGAAGACCACAAGTTTACCAAAACACGTTATTACAAGGGAAAAATAATAGTTATTCAATTCATTTTTTATTTTTGAATAAACAAATTACAATAAGCTCAATTTGACTTTCTAGAGAAAAGTTGTTGATCAAATGTGGTGAAGCTGAACCGTAACCAAATAGGCTCAAATTTTTAGGCTAGCATTTTGCGCCACAGTAATTTAAAATTCCGGTTGATTCAAACAAAATTGAACACTTTTGTCTTTTTCATATATACGTGAACCACGTTAACCTACACCTGTAAGTATACTTTACAGTTTAAAGGAACCTAATAAACTAAATGTGTGTGTGTGTGTGTCAAGTTAAACTACAATTGTTTACATCTAGTTCAAATAGTAAACAAGTCACAATAAGGGTTTTCTCCATATTCCTTAGCATAATTTCTGGCAAACATTGCTGGTAGTTATGACAAAAGTGTAGTATGTCACCTTACTGGCAGTTGAATTGTTTTATGATGTCATATCATTTTTACGGAGTACCCATCGTTCCATCCCATTGTGCAATATGTTTCGCCATATCTCGTCACTCTCGTTTGAGCGCGTCATGCTGCACGTATTCATATTCGCCTTCCCCATCAATCGTTTCCCTTCCACATCCTCTTCTTCTTCGTGCTTTGCGTTACAATACCAGACAGAGTGGAGTTATCCTATTTTTCCACCTGTTTCACCCTCCCGACGACGCACCGACGCTCTTGCCCAGCTGCTTCCATGGGACGGAGGGAGCTTTTCCTAATCGCAAGCTCACTCACGCTTTTGCGCTCCCATATTGCATCCGCATATGCATCACGATCGTAAGTATGTTTTATTGTTTCGTATTTCATATCCACAAGAGCACCAACACAACCCTCCCCCCCCCTCTCATCACTCCACACTTATCGTGCCCTCAAAAGCCGGAATCCAACCAATTCATATTGTGCTCGCCTTCAAGCATCATTTATTATATTTTTTGTGCTCTTCGTTATAAAAATATAAAATGAAACAGAAAAATATATCGCTCGGAAGGGAATGATGAATACGATTTCATGTGTATGAAAAGAGAATATATTTCAATGGTTTTATTACAGACTGAGCAGCCACTCTCATCTGGTACGAAAACCCATGCTGGAAGCCGAGCTGGCACGAGCAAAATAGATGTCGCTAATCTAGGCAACGAAAGGCAAATTTCTTTTTTCCCTCTCTCTAGTTGTGGATGGTGGCTCGCAGACGGAACGATTATGATGATTACTTTAATCATCATAAAAATGAGGCCACTCTCGGGTTATTCTGCCTTTTCCTTCACATGAGCACTCGGGAAAGTGAGAAATGAGTATGACGGCTCGAAGTGCTTTTTTGTGGGTTGGTCAATATCGGATAACGCATGGTTTAGATCAAGATGTTTTATGAGAGTTGTTAGATTTTTGTTTTATTACAACTTTTGCTATTTCTTCATGCATTCTGTAAATCTAACCATACCATACATTTTTATTTTTTATACGGAAATAATACATCAAGGAAAGAGTAATGGTCCGATTTTCAATGTTAAAACAATCGGGAAATTTTTCGATCTTTTCGAAAACATAACTTTGATAACTTTTGAATCAACACTAACATTTCAAAAGAGCCAAACATTCAACGTTACGCCCTTTCGAAACGCTAGTCTTGATTTTAAATAATCAAAATATTGTTTCCGAAAGGATCGGAAAATTTCACGAATGTTTCCTGTTTTAATATTGAAAATCTGACACTGAAAATCTTGCTGAGATATCGTCATTAGAAAATGGTAGGTTGTTTAGGTGATACTAAGAAAACTTCAATTATCCTGTTTCTTTTTCTTAAGCCGCTGTATCTCAGCAATCAGAGGTCCAATCTTAAATGTCTCTTAGACAATTTTAAAGAAATTTTCTAAACTTAAAAAAATATATATTTGGAAATGGTCACTCCTGGTCACTACTTTTAAAAATCGAAAGACTGCAAATATTTCGCTTGATTCAAACTTTTGGTGGCAAATTCAATTTTACATAAGAAAAATTAGGCAAATTTGTTTTTACATGAAATTTCGGTTTTTCTCAAAATCACTATTTTTATTTGACCATACTTCTCTAAAGCTCAAAATTTGCGAACTTTTGTCCTCTAAAACATATCAAAATATCTCGACGATAAAAATATACACAAATTACAATATACAATACAATATACAATATACAAATTGTAATAGATTCCGCATTTTTGTATGACCCACTCTCACCCCTGATGACGGTATCTATTTTTGTTTCTAATAGTTCTCGACAATACCTACAACATTGCCCATGACACCTGCTGTTTGATATTGATTTGGTTGTAATCACCGTGGAATTTTTAATTGGTTAAATTCGCTTGGTTTTGTTCGGTGACAAGGAAAACACTATTTTCTTTTCTTGCGACGTTTCGACCTACTATTCTTCGGTCATCTTCAGACGCCTAAAACATAAACAAGGATACCCGCCAGGAACTTGGCCACTATCGAAAAAGAAGTGGATGGGAAGCTTAAATTCCTGGATTTGCTTTTAACCAGGACAGGGCAACATGTTTCGAAGAGTTGGAAACCGAAGCAAACCAATGGGCGCTACTTGGATTTTCTCTCTGAAAGCCCATCGCAGCACAAACGAAACACCGCGATAGCCCTAACCGACAGAGCGATCAAGCTCACCGACGTGGACTACCGCCCGGAAGCTTTAAAGGTAGCCAGGACCATCCTGGAGGAAAACACAACATAACACTAGCACACAAACCTGAAAATAAAGTGAAAACCAGGATCTTCAGTAAATTGAAGGACCCGCTCCCACTAGGCAAGCAGACATGCGTAGTGTATGAGGTTCCTTGCGGTGCGGACCACAAAACCTACATAGGACAAACAAAACGGAAGGTTGACATTCGCATGGCGGAACATAAACGTGACGTCAGAAACAACGACCCAAAATCGGGTCTATCACAACACGCCCTGCAAGCTGGTCATCTTTTCAATTTCGACAAGATTAAAATTTTGGAGCGAACTGATGACCAGGCGTGCAGGAAGATAGCGGAGATGTTCCACGTTAAGCTCGCCGGGGAAAAGAAAACCGTAAACTTGCAGAGAGAGTGTGGAGCTTTTAATAGTGTGTACAACAGCGTTGTGGTTAAAATACGCGAGGTCACTACTACCAACGAACGGAAGCGACAACAATAAGACAGACAGAACCTGACGATGCAAGAGGAGGTGTAGTCGTGAGCAAGCAGCAACAGAAGAAAGCTGCGTTGCATTTTGTAAGTTGTGTTTTGTAAGCTTTTTGTAACTTTGAATTGACCAGAAAAATAAATGTTTATGTTTTAGGCGTCTGAAGATGACCGAAGAATAGTATGGGTGACACAAAATACCTTCATTGGTCATAAAGAAGGCTCTCACAAAGTATGAGCCAAATAAAAAATACAACAAATAAAAATGGGCGAAATCTGCCGATTTCGTAGAGAATTGCTTATATGTTGGATGACTGTACGTCGCGCTTGGTTTGTGTTCGCGTCTTTTTGGAGCACTCAGGACCCTTGGTCCTAACCTAACCTACAACTTTGTCCAAGGCACCAATCGATCAGAAAATCCCATCTCGAGATACAGATTTTCAAATGTTTTCATAGTACTATTCTATTAACAACCCCCAAAGTAAAAAGACTTATATGATGAAACTAATGATGCAAAATGGCTCATTTAAACATAACCACGTGGACACTTTTTGGGCCCCTCTCCCTTGTGGACCAATGACCATACAAACAAAATGTTTTTTTTTTCTTTCTTTTTGGAGCGTTACAAGCAAACCGAGGGCAACTGAGGTGAAATGCAATCGACCCCTTATGTCTCGTAATTATAAAAAATCACAAGCAAGAAGAATTTTAGTTAACAAAAATCATAAATTCATTTTTATATCATGAAAAGGCAATATTTTTTTTTTACCAATAATCTTTTCTTAGTAATCCCCCCGAAGCCAAGGTCACCCGCAAGCACCTGAAAAGAAGTTCTTTCCACCTGAAGTGATGACTACAATATATGGATGCTGCCGGGTTGGTGGAATTCAATTTAGAAGGCTTCCTCCTTTTGTGTCCTTATCTCGTGTGCGGCTCATTCGACAAGAGTGATAGGTATGCCGGGACGGGACTTGTAGCTCAGGTGCAATATTAAATTGCGTCAGAAATATGAGTAGTACCAAGAGCGTTTCTGTCTTTGCAATTTCTTCTGGCCGGGCGGAGGAGATGTGGAGGTGGTGGAAAATATAGACGCCGTAAGCTGTACCTTCTCTCGTCTTGAAGCCATACCACGTGTGAATGCCGCATTAGTTTGGGGTAGGTGCGGTGAAAACGTTCACTCTAGAAGAAATGGTAACAGGTTTTGAGCATGAAAGAACCATGGCAGACACATTTTCTGTAAGCTTGAAAGTGTGGTAAGAAAAGTGTATCGTGTGATATGTAGCAGTTGATAACTAACCTTCTTGCTTAAAAAAAAGCAAAAATTGAATACTTGGAGTCAGTTGGTGAAAACAATGCTCATCATTCTGAAACTAGCATTGAATTTATCTATTTCTCAAAGGGAAATTGAATTTCTATAAATAATTTAGATTCAATCAATCTTCAATTCTTGCATTGCTAAAATACTATTTTATCACTATCACTATGCTCAGGCACTGCAGTTTCCCTAGTAGTTTTTTTCAGTAGTTCCTTCTCTTGTGTAGTTGAGGTCAGAATAGTCGGGGTGCATTGTGTGATGCAGCCAAGCCGACATCCATCAGTTGCATCTGACAGCCGGCAAAAAAAAAAAAATCACTAACATACCTGAGATCCTGGAACCTTTCGCTAAATTTACTAACAGACTTGCGTTTGCAGCTTGTAGAGAGTTTTGACGGCAACAACATTCATCTTACTCTTCAGTTCACCGCTCAGGATGGAGCTCATCGAGGCTGTGCCGTAAGTCCGAAGAAGCATCGGTTTGACATTGATCTATATGCCATCATTCATCTTCAGCTTACGTGATGCTGCACGCTCTCGGATGTCCAGATTCACCGACCAAACCTTGCTTTGGTTATCCTCAAAACTATATACAACTGGTGTGGAAACAGTAGCAGAGGATGCTGCAGAACTTTTTTTTTCTCTCTCATGAAATTCTCCACCTGACTGCACAAACAAAAACCTTCGAATCAACCAACTAAATAAAACCTGCTGGCGAGTTTATTCTACAGAGCAGAAAAAAAGTCATTCGAAATTTTTCGGCCACTGCAGAAATCCAACCAGCATTCAACCAACTTTTGGTCAACATCAAAGCAAGAATCTGTTGATGATGGCCAACTCTGCAACGATGGATGGCATACACATGGGACACGCCATCATCTGAGAGTTTCTGGGTGTGTTTGAGCGTTGCGCGTGCATAATTTGCAGATCTGACGCAGACCTGCATCCTAACTGGTTTTAGATAGTGGAAGGCGGATTCAGGAAACAAAAAACAAAGTTCGGCATACTCTAAATGAAATGATGGTTTGTTTAGTTCACGTTTAATTTCTAAACATCAGTACACCATATTCTTGATTTACACAACAAAATGGGGGTGTTTAAATCGAGAATCGTTTAAAAAAAGAATGTCCATGACTTAAATTGAGAATATGACTTAAATTAAGAATATATGAGATTACGTAATTTTTCGGAAAATTTTCAAAATGTGTCAATAGTATTTTATTGAGAAATGTTATTGAAACATTTTATCATGGTTTTGGAACACCTGGGATGTTCTAGTCCATCCGAAACTTCCGGAAATGTTGTGCAACAGGCTTATCAAAGAAACAAGTCGAACTTCAAGATTTTGACAACGGATCCTACCCAGACTGCTTCAGTGAGTGTAGTAAGCTACAGATCATTATTGTAACAACTTATTGGGATGATCTGGGTCATCCAAGAACTCCCTGGAGTTAAGATCTTTGGGTCTACCGCCGTAACAAGCAAGAGGTCGACGGTTTTTGACCCCGGAACATATCCGCATAGCTTCAGTGAGTATGGGGGACTACTTTGCTGGGGTGTTGGGATGTGTTTGGATGTTCTGGGTCATCCAAGGACTCCCTGGAGTTAAGATCTGTGAATCTACCGCCGTAACAAGCAAGAGGTCGACGGTTTTTGACCCCGGAACATATCCACATAGCTTCAGTGAGTATGGGGGACTACTTTGCTGGGGTGTTGGGATGTGTTTGGATGTTTTGGGTCACCCAAGGACTCCCTGGAGTTAAGATCTGTGAATCTACCGCCGTAACAAGCAAAAGGTCGACGGTCTTTAACCCCGGAACATATCCGCATAGCTTCAGTGAGTATGATGGACTACTTTGCTGATGTGTAGGGATATTTTGGGACATCCAAGGACTCCCTGGAGTTAAGATCTGTGGGTCTACCGCCGTAACAAGCAAGAGGTCGACGGTTTTTGACCCCGGAACATATCCGCATAGCTTCAGTGAGTATAAGGGACTACTTTGCTGGGGTGTTGGGATGTGTTTGGATGTTTTGGGTCATCCAAGGACTCCCTGGAGTTAAGATCTGTGAATCTACCGCCGTAACAAGCAAAAGGTCGACGGTTTTTAACCCCGGAACATATCCGCATAGCTTCAGTGAGTATGATGGACTACTTTGCTGATGTGTAGGGATATTTTGGGACATCCAAGGACTCCCTGGAGTTAAGATCTGTGGGTCTACCGCCGTAACAAGCAAGAGGTCGACGGTTTTTGACCCCGAAACATATCCGCATAGCTTCAGTGATTATTGTAGACTAGTTTGATGATGTGTTTGATGTTATGGGACATCCAAGGACTCCCTGGAGTTAAGATCTGTGGGTCTACCGCCGTAACAAGCAAGAGGTCGACGGTTTTTGACCCCGGAACATATCCGCATAGCTTCAGTGGATACGGTAGACTAGTTTTCTGATGTTTTGGGATGTTATGAGACATCTAAGAACTCCTTGGAGTTAAGATCTGTGGGTCTACCGATGTAACAAACCAGAGGTCAACAGGTTTTGACCCCGCAACACATCCGCATAGCTTCAGTGAGTATGGTAGACTACTTTGCTGATATGATGGGATGTTCTGGGACATTCAAGGACTTCCTGGAGTTAAGATCTGTGGGTCAACTGACGTAAAACGCAAGAGGTCGACGTATTTGACCTTGGGAAATATCCGCAGAGCTTCAGTGAGTATGATAGACTTCTTTGCTGTTATGTTCCGTTCCAGAAAGTCCTTGTTACAGCCGTAGCCCCTCGTGTTATAACTCAATGGAGTTCTTGGATGACCCAAGACAGTCCAATACATTAGCAAAGTAGTCAACCGTACTCACTAAAGCTATGCGGGTCTGTCCCAAGGTCAAAAACCGTTGACCTCTTACTTGTTACGGCGGTAGACTCATAGATCTTAACTTCAGGGAGTCCTTGGATGTCGCAAAACATTCCAACACATCATCATAGTAGTCTACCATACTCACTGAAGCTATGCGGGTATGTCTCGTAGTCAATAACTAGTGACCACTTGCTCGTTAAAGCGGTGAACCCATGGGTCTTAACTCCAGGGAGTCCTTGGATGTCCCATAACATCCCAACTCATCAGCAAACTAGTCTACCATACTCATTGAAGCTATGCGGATATGTTCCGGGGTCAAAAACCGTCGACTTCTTGCTTGTTACGGTGGTAGATTCACAGATCTTAACTCTAAAGAGTCCTTGGATGACCCAGGACATCCAAACACATCCCAACACCCCAGCAAAGTAGTCCACCATACTTACTGAAGCTATACAGGTATGTTACGGGTTCAAAACCGTCGACTTCTTGCTTGTTACGGCGGTAGATTCACAGATCTTAACTCTAAAGAGTCCTTGGATGACCCAGAACATCCAAACACATCCCAACAACCCAGCAAAGTAGTCTACCATACTCACTGAAGCTATGCGGGTATGTTCCGGGTTCAAAAACCGTCGACCTCATGCTTGTTACGGCGGTAGATTCACAGATCTTAACTCCAGGGAGTCCTTAGATGACCCAGGACATCCAAGCATATCCCAACACTCCAGCAAAGTAGTCCACCATACTCACTGAAGCTATGCGGGTATGTTACGGGTTCAAAAACCGTCGACTTCTTGCTCGTTACGGCGGTAGATTCACAGATCTTAACTCTAAAGAGTCCTTGGATGACCCAGAACATCCAAACACATCCCAACAACCCAGCAAAGTAGTCTACCATACTCACTGAAGCTATGCGGGTATGTTCCGGGTTCAAAAACCGTCGACCTCATGCTTGTTACGGCGGTAGATTCACAGATCTTAACTCCAGGGAGTCCTTAGATGACCCAGGACATCCAAGCATATCCCAACACTCCAGCAAAGTAGTCCACCATACTCACTGAAGCTATGCGGGTATGTTACGGGTTCAAAAACCGTCGACTTCTTGCTTGTTACGGCGGTAGAGTCACATATCTTAACTCTAGGGAGTCCTTGGATGACCCAGAACATCCAAACACATCCCAACACCCCAGCTAATTAGTCTACCATACTCACTGAAGCTATGCGGGTATGTTCCGGCTTCAAAAACCGTTGACCTCTTGCTTGTTACGGTGGTAGAGTCACAGATCTTAACTCTAGGGAGTCCTTGGATGACCCAGAACATCCAAACACATCCCAACACCCCAGCAAAGTAGCCTACCATACTCACTGAAGCTATGCGGGTATGTTCCGGGTTCAAAAACCGTCGACCTCTTGCTTATTACGGCGGTAGATTCACAGATCTTAACTCCAGGGAGTCCTTAGATGACCCAGGACTTCCAAGCATATCCCAACACTCCAGCAAAGTAGTCCACCATACTCACTGAAGCTATGCGGGTATGTTACGGGTTCAAAAACCGTCAACCTCTTGCTTGTTACGGCGGTAGAGTCACAGATCTTAACTCTAGGGAGTCCTTGGATGACCCAGAACATCCAAACACATCCCAACACCCCAGCAAAGTAGCCTACCATACTCACTGAAGCTATGCGGGTATGTTCCGGGTTCAAAAACCGTCGACCTCTTGCTTATTACGGCGGTAGATTCACAGATCTTAACTCCAGGGAGTCCTTGGATGACCCAGGACATCCCAATAAGTTCTTACAACAATGCACTGTAGCCTACCACACTGACTAAAGTAGTCTGGGTAGGATCCTTAGTCAATATCTTGAAGATTCGACTTGTTTCTTTGGTAAACCTCTTGCTCAAAATTTCCGGAAGTTTCGGATGGACTAGAACATCCCAGATGTTCCAAAACTATGCTTACATGTTTCAATATCATAACTTAATAACATACAATTCATACATTTTGAAAACTCTCCGAAAAATTACGAATTCTCAAAGATTCTTAATTTAAGTCATATTCTCGATTTAAGTCATGGACATTCTTCTTTTAAGTCATGACTTAAAAAAAGTTGCGTAAATCGAGAATCGTTTAAAAAAGGTGACTTAAAAAAAGAATATGGTGTACTTAACACTTTAATAATAGTTGCTGAAATTTTGTTGTGGAACTATTTATTTTTCTGTAATTCTAGAGTGACGAAATGACCCATTATTTACGTCAAAAATAACAGTACTGAAAAGTACCCTTAAGTATCCATTTGAGTGCTGAAAAATGCTACTTTATAGCACAGTATCAAATTTGATACTTTACGAACTGGAAACTGATAATTATACTATTTTAGATAATAAAAACTTTTTTGCAATTTCGTCGTAAAACTATTTACTTTTCCTGTCATTCTTGAACGACGAAATAGCCTACTTTTCTGTACCAAAAATAACAGAATCGAATAGCAACACTTTTCAAAATAAATGCTGAAAAGTTCTACTTTTCAGCACTCACATGGGTGCTGAAAAGTTGAACTTTTCAGCACTTGTTTCGAAAAGTAACACTTTTCAACATTTTTTTGATTTAAACGATTTATTGACAAAATACATGAAAATTTGACATAAAATTTCACTCAGTGTGTGTTTTTTGGAATTGCCAAAAATTGTGTATGGAACTCGTTGCAAAACTTGATTTTTTCAGCACTCTTCGTATTTATCCAACTCGGTGAACCTCGTTGGATAAATGTACGACTCGTGCTGAAAAAATCCTCTTTTTGCAACTTGTTGCATAAACTACTATTTCAGTACGAGTCGTATTGAGCTGGTTGAATATGAAAGAGTGCTGAAAAATCATAGTTTTCCAACAAGTTCCATACAAACGGTATTGCAAATCGCTTGAACTCTGTTTGAATTGGATTTTCAGGGTGGTGAATAAATTAGCATAAATTAGTATAAATAGTATAACAATGGGATAGCAAAAAAAATTCTTTTCAATGGTATTTTCATTCAAAAAATCAAGTTTCTTTTATAAATCAGCACAGTTTTGACCAGCATTCAGCTCAAGCTTCCCGTTCAACTTAATTTGTATACAAAATCAACTGCTGATACATTCCCTTCAAGTCTTTGCCCACTGGTAGCAAAAATTCCGTGGAAACTTTTTGTTTCACATACTCGAAAAATTTAGCTTAAAAAAAAACCTACACGAAACAATTTTTGTCGCATATTTTTTTGTGTGCCTTGAATTCAGCTTTTTTTCTGATTCAGAATCACCCATTTAAATGAACTGCAATAATTTATCATGCAAAAACAAACATCCAGCAATTCAACTTTGACGATACCGACCGTTCGGCTGGTTGGTCAAAAAGGGGAATATTGTTCTGTGAGTGAGCTTTTGGAGGGAACTATTCTATATGTGTACTGTCCTGCAGTAGTCCAGTATCCTGCCACGTCAAGGGAATATTTGTTGGAGAGAGTCTAAACTATAGCAATACAGTTCACAGTTGTTTAGATTACAATTGGTTTGAATATTTTACAACTTAAATTCAATAACATTTAATGTGTTTCAATAGTTAAATTATCCTTAAAAGATCTCATCTAGATTTTTGAATCAGTTACCTAATATCATTATTTTTTTTCTATTTTTAAGCCAAATTGTCTACCCTTTGTTACACTATGCAGTAGTGTACACGTGAAAGGGGTCAGGCCGAGGCAAATAATGGATGCAGGGAAGCGGAAATGCATGTAGAAATTTAACAGCAGGAACGCGGCAAAAAGTGGAATCTCTTCCCTCGCGGTGGACAACATCAGTGCACAAACGGCGGGAGTGGCAAACACAAACACAAATAGACAGCGCAAAGGCGGCGAGTGGGTGGAAAAAGCTATGCCAGAGAGCTTTATGCAGAATTGAAAACTTGTATACATATTCATGGGAGATTCTAGCGCTGCCGAGGCCCTTTCGTTTCGCGTGCCCCTCCGGAAGGACCGGTTACCCATCGCATTCCAATGAACGGTGCACGGAGAAATTTGGTATTGCTTAACAGAAAAAAAACTTGATTGTATCGTTATCAGATGAATCATTTCACACTGCTAAAAATGCCAACTTAAATGGGGGTTTGTCCATATAAATTTCCATACAAATTTGGCAGCTGTCCATACAAAATTGATATATGAAAATTCAAAAATCTGTATCTTTTGAAGGAATTTTTTGATCGATTCGGTGTCTTCGGCAAAGTTGTAGGTATGAATAAGGACTACACTGAAAAAAAATAAACACGGTAAAAAAATGGTGATTTTTTAATTAACTTGTTGTCGCTAAAACTTGATTTGCAATTTTTTTTTTTTTATATGTTTTAGGCGACATCAAACGCCAACTTCTCAAACATTTAAAGGTTGTGCAAAAAATCTTTGATCGAGTTATAAATTTTTTAATCAATACTGATTTTTTCAAAAAATCTAAATGTTGGTCGCAACAATTTTTCAACTTCATTTTTCGACGTAAAATCAAATTTGCAATCAAAAATTACTTTAGTGAAATTTTAAAAAAGTGCACCGTTTTCAAGTTATAGTTTTTAGGTAAATTATTTGAAAAAAGTCGCAGTTTTCCATTTTTTAAATTAGTGGACATGTTTGCCCACTTTTGAAAAAATATTTTTGAATAGCTAATATTGAAAGTTTGGCCCTTTTGAAATGTTACTCTTGACATAAATTTTATATTATTGATTTCGAAATGATCGGAGAATTTCACAAATGTTTCATGTTTTAACATTGCACAGTGGTCCAGAACGCAAAATTAAGTGGAAAATGGATTTTCCAAAAAATGCGAAGTTTTGGAGCTTTGGTGTCTTCAGACGAGTTGTTGCAAATAGAAAAAGGCAACTTTTGATTTGGTTGAAAATTAGGGTGGTTCACGAATAAGGTGATTTTCAAAATCTAACCTCTCAGGAATATTTTTGGGAATTTTTTCGTCTTCTAGAAAGTTGTTAGGCTTGCCATTTCATGTAACTTTGTCGAAGACATCAAATTTTTTATCTCGTAATCTACGCCTTCTACGACCAAATTTATAGAAAGCATCTGAGCAAACCTTCAAAAATCCGTTTTTTGAACGTTGCAATTCAGGGTTGAGTTTTAGAGAAAAGTAATGTTCGGGCACTTTTAGAACTCTAAAAAACAAACATTTTTCTTATTTGACATGTCAATTTGGACCTAAGGGTCAAAATTTACAGCCATTTTAAGGTAGAAAAGATGCAAATTTAAAACTTAAGTATCTCGAAAAGGTGCAAGCCAAATTTGAAGCACCAGGTTGCATTTGAAAGAAGAGATCCAGCACAACAAACGGTGAAAAAATCTCAAGGGTGTTTTTCTTTAAACTCGAGATTTCTCCATTTGAAAAAGCATAATTTTCATGGGAAACTATATGGGACCTCCCTAACGAAATTCGAAAATTTTCCTAATATATGGTTTTCCATGTAATTTTGCCCGCTGAATCTGAATCTTCCCTCAGAATTGAGCCAAAGTGTCGAAAAATCGATTTTTGGTCATATTTTGGGTTTAAATGATAATTTTACATGGAAAAAAACCATTCAGCCACGCCTTCCTCCCGACATGTGCACTAATTTAAAAAAATGGAAATTGCGACTGTTTCATATAAGTTACCTTAAAATAGCTTTAACTTAAAAACGGTACACTTTTTAATAATTTCACTAAATTACTTTTTGATTAAATTTTTTGAAAAAAATCTAAATTGATCAAACAAACTTGGTCAAAGTTTTTTACATATAAAAAAATTAAAAATAGTGTTTTTTGCAAATCAAGCTTTAGTGACATAAAGTTTAATTAAGAGCGAGTTTTTCACCGATGTGAAACAGGTCGTATCGAGGTGCTCCGATTTGGATGAAAATTTCAGCGTTTGTTTGTCTATGCAAGAGATGAACTCATGCCAAATATGAGCCCTCTACGACAGAGGGAAGGTGGGTAAAACGTTCTTCGAAGTTTGAGGTCCAAAAACCCTAAAAAATCTTAAAATTGCTCGCATTTCCGTAAAACTTCATCAATTCCAACTCTCGTAGATGAATTTGAAAGGTCTTTCGAAGCACTTCAAAATGGGCCATAGACATCCAGGATCGGTTTGACTTTTTCTCATAGCTTTTGCAAATTACTGTTAAAAATTGATTTTTTTAAAACCTTAATAACTTTTGGCAACAGCCTCCAACACCCATACTCCCAACTTTTTGGCCAATCGCAGTTTTTCTCATAGTTTTTCGATTTTTCTAGAACAAACATTTTACAACGTTAGTTTTTGCCCTGTAGGCCAAGAAGACGGCATTTTTTGGTCTTAATTTTGTCATATTCGGAATCCTCGGTCAATTTCACGTAAGTTAGAAGTATTGGAGTTGTAATTTTGATTTAAAAAATAATTAAATAAAACATTTTTGAAAAAAGAAATAGATCTTATTTACCCTATGATCAATACGTCAAATGCTGTATCAAGTAGGCGAAAACTTGTTTACCCCTAATCCGACAATATTCTAAATGATATTTTAATTAATTCTTAATGGCATTTTTTCCAATCAAATTCAAAATTCCAACACCTCAATCTAATGTAAAATTTTCTGAGGATTCCGAATATGTCAAAATTGAGACCAAAAAGTGCCGCTATGGAGGCCTACAGAACAAAAACTAACGTTGTAAAATGTTTGTTCTAGAAAAATCAAAAAACTATGAAAAAACTGCGATTGGCCAAAAACTTAATACCGTAGGCTTATAGTCCATGAAATTCCCTAACTTTTGACCTATGGGAGTATGGGTGTTGGAGGCTGTTGCCAAAAGTTATTAAGGTTTTAAAAAAATCAATTTTTAACAGTAATTTGCAAAAGCTATGAGAAAAAGTCAAACCGATCCTGGATGTCTATGGCACATTTTGAAGGGCTTCAAAAGACCTTTCGAATGCATCTAAGAGAGTTGAAATTGATGAAGTTTTACGGAAATGCGAGCAATTTTAAGAATTTTCATGTGTTTTAGACCTCAAACTTCAATGTCCGTTTTACCCCACTTCCCTTTGTCGTAGAGGGCTCATATTTGGCATGAGTTCATCTCATGCATAGACAAACAAACGCTGAAAGATTCATTCAAATCGGAGCAACTCGATACGACCTCTAGAACAAACCGAGCAGAATCTACAAATACTGGCTCTTAAAAATCAACAAAAAAATTACCGTGTATCATTTTTTTTTTTTTCAGTGTAGTCCATATCCATATCTACAACTTTGCTGAAGACACCAAATCGATCAAAAGATACAGATATTTGATTTTTCTTACATCATTTTTGTATGGGCAGCTGCCAAATTTGTAAGGAAGTTTATATGGACAAACAAATGATGCAAAATGGCTTCTTTGGGCATAACGAAGGCACCAAAAAAGTTTCAGCCAGATTGAAAAATACAAAAATTGAAATTCAAAAAAAAAATCGATTTCGAATGGAATATTTCTTAAAATAGAACGATTAATATGCCGATTTTACATTTTTTTTATTGATTTCTCAAGAATTCTCAAAAAGAATGGGAAAATTTCATGTCAAGGATAAAACTTCTTGGTTCAATTTTGTATTTTTAAAGATATTCTAAAAAATGAATTTATTCAGCGACTAAATTCCTGATATTTTTCGCGAAAGAAACTATTCAGGAGAATGGTAAATTCTAAGAAATGGATTTCTGGGAAATGGTTCTTTCTAGGGAACGTGACACAATCGTTTATTCCAGTGCACAGCGCGTATGACAGAAACAAAACCAAGCACATCCAACCAAATAAATTCCACTTTCTCCGTGTCGTTTCGCCAACATTAGAAACTATTCTGGTCATTTAGCCTTGCGATTATTCCCAGCCATGGAGTACTGCTGCACAACCATCGAGGGGGACGTCATGGTGCTGTGTCCGTATTGGCCTTTTTGCTCAACTACTTGGAAGGAAGCATGAGGAAAAACAAGAAGAAGAAAGGGGGTGATTTGGGGCTTGCTAAACGGAAGCATTATGTAGTTGCCGTTATGAAGTATGAATAACTGGGGCTTCAAATTTCTTTCGCTTCACATTTCCTCTAATTGCAAATTCATACAAACAGTGTTTTGACAAATTATTCAAGCTGTCCTGGTCGTTATTCATGTGACAACGTTCCTTCCTCGCATCGAGGGGGGGGGGGGGTGCTTTTTGCTTTGGTGACACACCGGAAATGTTAAATTGCTTACGGTGGAATCGGAGACATTTATTTGATACATTCGGAAATATTATTTTTGAGGCAAATTGCTTGTGGCACGTTGAATGATAACACCCCCTGCTGAATCATTTATTTTCAATTTTCAGGAGAAAAATCAATTTCAACCAAATTTACATTGCTGCCTAATCGTTGGTTCACTAATCACACCCAGCGTGCAGCCCTCTTCCGGAACGGCAACGCACTTTCGTACATTTCCGGTCGTCGTCACCGACGGTTCAATTTCCGCATTTGGAGCGGAGGAAAAGCAAAATTCGTTTTCATTTCAATTCCATTAAAGATATCCTGAGTGAAACGAGCGTTTTTGCTTCACTCAAGAATTTTCAATGTTACATCAATTGAAGGAAAATGCCAGAGAGCGCGCACCTCTTCTCGTGTAATACTACGTCAACAAGCTTTTAATATTGGAGTAGCTTCTCTGGTGACAGTAAGTAGAAAGGAGGCTGGAGGTGACGGTTTCTGTATCAACAATTTGTTCAGCCTGTTTGAATTTGGTATGCAAATTTGTAATTTTCCACAAGTCGTCGAATTTCTGGTCGATATTAAACATTGGTGAGGCAAACAAGACCCGATGAAAAAAGAAGCAATCATTTGGTTTCACATTGTTTTTTTTAGAATTTAGCTTGGTCAACTCTTATACGTTCTTTACGTGATCAAATACGTGTCAAATACGGCAAAATGGTTTCTAATAGGCAACAAAGAACTTGATATTTGCTTAAATGCCACTCTTATGCAATTCAAAATGCTTGCTTAAAGCTTACTGCATGATTCATGAACAAAATTCAACAGTTCAACAATTTTCCACTCAAGGTCGTAGCCAAGAAATTCAATACTGTAATCGCACTCAAAGCTACTTATCAATTCACCCAAAGCACTGGCAATGTTTTTACTTTCTCTCTCAAAAGCCACCTCATCACACGGAAGTGGGCGCGCCCGCGAGGACTTGTTATCTCATTTTCTTAAATAATCAATTGTCAACAAAAGATTCCACTCGGCTCAAACCTAAGCAAGACGAATGATTTTCGTGCGCTCGTTCGTTATCTCGACGCCTGGCTGGATGTAAGTTGCAAAAAAGTTGTTGCCCGAGCGCCGGAAACAAGTCGCTGACGTTGAGTAGCTTTTCCCGCTTTTTCTGCCTCACACCGTCACGAACCGCCAAGTACACGAGGACGAGATTTTTTCAGCCGATACGTGATCTGCATGCAAATTTCATTTTTTTTTTTGTCTTGTTGCCTTTCCGCCAACGCTGACATAGGTTGGACAGGAGACACGACGACGAGGACGACGCTCCGGGGGCCAGACCGGCAGCATATGTAGCGAACGGGGGTCGCATATCCTGGCAGCGCGGTGCAAGTGGTCGAGCCGTTTCTCAAGTGGCACCCGAAGTAAACCACAGCACGGGCGGTTTGATTTGGAGAATAATACAAAAAAATGACAATTGAAATTTAGTGGCATGTATATTTTTACCGAGTCACGTAGCCCAGTGGAAACGCTTCCGCCTTGTAAGGGGTGGCTCGAGGTTCAAATCCACACAACTGGTGATCTTTTCCCTTCTGGATTCGATTGCTTAGTAAAGGGAAGGTAGTGTATCGTCACAAACTAGACCTTACACGGAGAGGAGGTAAGTCGCAAATAAAAAAAAACTGGTTAAAATGAAAAAAATGGGTTGGTTTGGTGACCTGGAATTTTTTTAGTTAGAAATTCTCAAAAAATTGTTGTCTCATGCCAGCTCCCAAAAATGGTGATTCAAAACAAACAACAAAAAGGTGAACAAAAAGGTAGAGTTTACTAATATTCTGGAATCAGGCTCGCTTTACCAGCTTATCAGTAAATTTAATTTATTCTATATTGAACTTACTAGTTTATTCAGTTGTCGTTACTAGTTTGCTGGAGCAAGGAGCAATTCTATTCGAAATCGGCCGATTTCGATTATTTTTTTTTTGTACTTTTTTATTTGATTCAAACTTTGGAGTGGCCTTCCATATGACTAAAGAAGTTATCTGGTGTCATTAGTTCACCCATACAAGTCTCCATACAATTTTGGCAGCTGTCTATACAAAAATGGTAAGTAAATATTCAAACAGCTGCAACTTTTGAGTGAATTTTCTGATCAATTTTCTGGTGTCATGGGAAAAATTATAGGTATTGTTGAGGACTTTTGAGAAAAAAATAGATACATGGAAATAAAATTGTCGATTTTTTTATCAACTTTTTTTCACCAAAACTAAATTTCCCGAAATACATATTTTTTTGATTTTCGATATTTTTAGGGGACACAAACCCGCGACTTTTGAGCCATGGAGAAACATGGTCAAAAATCTGCCAACGAGTTATGATTTTTTAAATAAATAGTACTCTACAGATTTTTTGATAAAGAGCTTTGATTTTCGCGAAATATTTGAAATTTTTCGATTTTCAAAAACAGCAACCATTTTTTTAAGAAATCAGAAAATTTTCTATAGAATTGTCTAAAAGACAATGAAGATTGGACTTCGGGTTGCTGAGATACAGTAAAACAGTAAGAAAATCTTTCCCTGTTCCTGAGTGGAACACCCGTGAATAGTATCAGAGCCGGCATTGTGAAGCGGATTCAGTGACAGTTAAGGTGAAGCCGTTGATCATTTTCGAAGAAAATTGATCATCACTTTAACATATTCTGTATTAAATTCAATTTTAAGAATTTCAGCAAAAAAAGGAATCAGCTTGTGCCGGTTGTTGCCTTCTTGAAGCCACTGAAAAAATTTTGGATCTTAATCAAATGTGCTTCAAAATTTATATAATTTTGTGGCACAGTCATTAACGTCCTAGTTGGCAATCATTGATTATTGACAATTTCCATAACTTTACAAGGAATGGGATAATCGTTACCAAAAGGAATCAGCATGTGTAGGGCACTATTTTAAACAATTTGTTGAAGGAAAAATATTGAAGCGACGCAAAATTGATATCTTTGAACGAAAAATCCTGACAATGATGGATGTCTTCACGTTAACTTGTTATGGTTAAGGTTCCACCTAAATCGAATTTTCTGCCCTGATTTTTTTTTACCAAAATTGATATATATTTAACCCGATTACATTTAGAACCTCCATATTACCACTTTTGTTGAAAAATGATTCGCGAAGTAAATGAAACCAAAATTGATTAGATTGATCAAATAGTTTCTTCACAAAAAAAGCAGAACTCAACATTTTTGAATGAAAAAATAGCTGTTTGTATGAAAACTAAAAAACTTTTTTTTGTATTCGTCTATCCACCAAAAACACTGTATAAACCATGCTTAGAACATATTGATTCACTTGGGGACATTTCAAGGAATAGATTGGTACCCGGATTTCCCCGGAAGTTCCTCCCAAAGCGGCCAGAAGTAAGAAGGAAGTTAAAAGTCTGATTCCGGATATTTCCTGTCGTACCGGCATCCTTGCCTGTCACGGCGTTTGTTGCATGCACAACAGAAAAAAGCTAAATAAAGATGATTAAAACCCGAAAAAAATTAATAACTCCAACTTTACAAAGTTACAAAATTACAAAATTACAAAATTACAAAATTAAAAAATTACAAAATTACAAAATTACAAAATTACAAAATTACAAAATTATAAAATTACAAAATTACAAAATTACAAAATTACAAAATTACAAAATTACAAAATTACAAAATTACAAAATTCCAAATTACAAAATTACAAAATTACAAAATTACAAAATTACAAAATTACAAAATTACAAAATTACAAAATTACAAAATCACAAAATTACAAAATTACAAAATCACAAAATTATAAAATTACAAAATTACAAAATTACAAAATTACAAAATTACAAAATTACAAAATTACAAAATTACAAAATTACAAAATTACAAAATTACAAAATTACAAAATTACAAAATTACAAAATTACAAAATTACAAAATTACAAAATTACAAAATTACAAAATTACAAAATCACAAAATTACAAAATTACAAAATTACAAAATTACAAAATTACAAAATTACAAAATTACAAAATTACAAAATTACAAAATTACAAAATTACAAAATTACAAAATTACAAAATTACAAAATTACAAAATTACAAAATTACAAAATTACAAAATTACAAAATTACAAAATTACAAAATTACAAAATTACAAAATTACAAAATTACAAAATTACAAAATTACAAAATTACAAAATTACAAAATTACAAAATTACAAAATTACAAAATTACAAAATTACAAAATTACAAAATTACAAAATTACAAAATTACAAAATTACAAAATTACAAAATTACAAAAACAAAATTACAAAATTACAAAATTACAAAATTACAAAATTACAAAATTACAAAATTACAAAATTACAAAATTACAAAATTACAAAATTACAAAATTACAAAATTACAAAATTACAAAATTACAAAATTACAAAATTACAAAATTACAAAATTACAAAATTACAAAATTACAAAATTACAAAATTACAAAATTACAAAATTACAAAATTACAAAATTACAAAATTACAAAATTACAAAATTACAAAATTACAAAATTACAAAATTACAAAATTACAAAATTACAAAATTACAAAATTACAAAATTACAAAATTACAAAATTACAAAATTACAAAATTACAAAATTACAAAATTACAAAATTACAAAATTACAAAATTACAAAATTACAAAATTACAAAATTACAAAATTACAAAATTACAAAATTACAAAATTACAAAATTACAAAATTACAAAATTACAAAATTACAAAATTACAAAATTACAAAATTGCAAAATTACAAAATTACAAAATTACAAAATTACAAAATTACAAAATTACAAAATTACAAAATTACAAAATTACAAAATTACAAAATTACAAAATTACAAAATTACAAAATTACAAAATTACAAAATTACAAAATTACAAAATTACAAAATTACAAAATTACAAAATTACAAAATTACAAAATTACAAAATTACAAAATTACAAAATTACAAAATTACAAAATTACAAAATTACAAAATTACAAAATTACAAAATTACAAAATTACAAAATTACAAAATTACAAAATTACAAAATTACAAAATCACAAAATTACAAAATTACAAATTAGCCGGGACCGTGGTGTAGGGGTAAGCGTGGTTGCCTCTCACCCAGTCGGCCTGGGTTTGATCCCAGAAGGTCCCGGTGGCAAATTTTGAGACGAGATTTGTCTGATCACGCCTTCCGTCGGACAGGGAAGTAAATGTTGGCCCCGGACTAACCTAAAAAGAAAGGTTAGGTCGTTAGCTCAGTCCCGGTGTAGGAGTCGTCTCCCTGAGTCCTGCCTCGGTGGAGTCGCTGGTAGGCAGTTGGACTAACAATCCAAAGGTCGTCAGTTCGAATCCTGGGGTGGATGGAAGCTTAGGTGTAAAAAGAGGTTTGCAATTGCCTCAACAATCAAGCCTTCGGACACCTAGTTTCGAGTAGGAATCTCGTAATCGAGAACGCCAAGGCAATGCTGTAGAGCGAATAATTTGATTTGATTTTTGAAAATTACAAAATTACAAAATTACAAAATTACAAAATTACAAAATTACAAAATTACAAAATTACAAAATTACAAAATTACAAAATTACAAAATTACAAAATTACAAAATTACAAAATTACATAATTACAAAATTACAAAATTACAAAATTACAAAATTACAAAATTACAAAATTACAAAATTACAAAATTACAAAATTACAAAATTACAAAATTACAAAATTACAAAATTACAAAATTACAAAATTACAAAATTACAAAATTACAAAATTACAAAATTACAAAATTACAAAATTACAAAATTACAAAATTACAAAATTACAAAATTACAAAATTACAAAATTACAAAATTACAAAATTACAAAATTACAAAATTACAAAATTACAAAATTACAAAATTACAAAATTACAAAATTACAAAATTACAAAATTACAAAATTACAAAATTACAAAATTACAAAATTACAAAATTACAAAATTACAAAATTACAAAATTACAAAATTACAAAATTACAAAATTACAAAATTACAAAATTACAAAATTACAAAATTACAAAATTACAAAATTACAAAATTACAAAATTACAAAATTACAAAATTACAAAATTACAAAATTACAAAATTACAAAATTACAAAATTACAAAATACAAAATTACAAAATTACAAAATTACAAAATTACAAAATTACAAAATTACAAAATTACAAAATTACAAAATTACAAAATTACAAAATTACAAAATTACAAAATTACAAAATTACAAAATTACAAAATTACAAAATTACAAAATTACAAAATTACAAAATTACAAAATTACAAAATTACAAAATTACAAAATTACAAAATTACAAAATTACAAAATTACAAAATTACAAAATTACAAAATTACAAAATTACAAAATTACAAAATTACAAAATTACAAAATTACAAAATTACAAAATTACAAAATTACAAAATTACAAAATTACAAAATTACAAAATTACAAAATTACAAAATTACAAAATTACAAAATTACAAAATTACAAAATTACAAAATTACAAAATTACAAAATTACAAAATTACAAAATTACAAAATTACAAAATTACAAAATTACAAAATTACAAAATTACAAAATTACAAAATTACAACATTACAAAATTACAAAATTACAAAATTACAAGTTACGGTGACGGTACGGTAGACCCACAGGCCTCAACATCCGGGATATCCATGATCATCCCAACATATCAACCATACTCACTGAAGCTATTGCAACATCAATTTATGTTACGCGACATTTTTTTGTAAGTGTTGGCAAAAATTATGAAAATTGACCAGATTTCGGCTTTAGTGGTACCTTAATGTTAACATTCCATAGGTTGTCTTCCTAAGGTGTCTTGATAAGGTCCAGTTTGTGACGATACACTACTTTCTACTAAGCAATCGAATCCAGAAGGGAAAAGATAACCAGTTGTGTTGGTTCGAGCCGGGAATTGAACCCCGATCTACCGCTTGGGAAGCGGAAGCGTTACCAATGGGCAAGTGGCTCGGCTGATATACAGCGGCTTAAACAAAAAGAAACAGGAAAGTTGAAGTCTTACCCAAAAAAACCTCATTTTTCTAATGTTGAAATATCAGCAACTAATGGTCCGATTTTTAATGTTAAAACATGAAACATTCGTGAAATTTTTCGATCTTTTCGAAATAAAATATTTTCAATTTTTTTTTAATTAAGACATTTCAAAAGGGCCGACAATTCAATATTACGCCATATCGCAGTCTGGATGTAGACAGCAGTGCACTAAAGCTTTTTTCAGGAGCCTCATTCTGATTCTCACCAACTTGTTTTTGATGATGCAAATTTGTTTTTTTGAATAAATTTGTTTTTTTTTTGCTAAGGCCGTTGCAAATATTTTTCAAAGTTTATATCGCCCCCCTTCAAAGTTGGCCTGAATAACCAGGGGGGCAAAAAAAAAATTTTTTTCGAAAAACTTCAAAATTTTAGTGAAAATTTAAGTTTAATCAATTGAAAACCAGTTAAAATGCATTTTCCCGCGTTTATAACCATATTCAGCATGTTTGAACTCCTTTGAAAACAAAATTCCGTCAATACCTCGATGTTTTCAAAACTAATAATTAAAGAGCAACTTTACGCCTGTTAAATGCATTTTTAAACACTTTTTTCATCCAAATATTGAAACCTAAGCTTGTAATTTCAATTTTTATATTTTTTTTATTTTTTTACCCCCCTTCCCCTTCCCTCGACTTTGGTCAGAGCCAAGGGACATAAATTTCAAAAAATATTTGCAACGGCCTAACTAACAATTATCTGGAGCGATACTCAAAATAATTACTTTCGACATTTCAAAAATATTTTTAATAAAAACACATCAATTCTCTCGACGAAAAGAGGTGAGAATGATAAAACGCCCAACCACCTGCTTTTCAATGTTGTTGGTTAATGTTGAGAGCGTGACTTACTTAATGGCGTCAAATGTAAATTTTATAATTGGAAGACAAATTTAAATTTACAACAATCAAATAACAAAAAAGATGGCTTTTACCGTACAATTCCCCAACAAATTGAAATGTCTGCTCAGATCGCTCCCGTTTGTGTGATTTTGAAATTAATCTGTTGAGTTAAGTACATACTTCAAAAGTTATGCATGGTTTTTGACCAAAAGATTTAAAAAAAGGGTGGTTTAAAATATGGTTTTTCTCAAAATTTATTTTCCCTAAAAAGCAATCAGCTAGCAAATTTAAGCTAAACCGGAGAATTTAAATTTGAAGCCTTATTTTCATTTTTTAAACACAAAGTTGATTGTTCAAGTTTTTCAATGATAATTTAAATTTCAAAAAACCCTTATTTTTGTGGCCCCTCATTTGTGAAGAAGTTTTGAAGGGCATTCCACATTTGTCTAAAATTTTCAGTAATATTTCAAATATTTACTACATTATTTACAACATTTTGTCACCCTTACCACACTGTGAACTTTTAAAAACTGTACCAACACCAGGCAGTGGCGCAAATGTTGTGAGGGAAAATGTCACATCCCAAGTCGCTCACCGATTTTTTTTTTCGGTGATTGCTGATTGATTTCCCCAGATTAGTACGTCAAAATATTTATATACTTAGCCCGGGGCCCGGATTATTGTGAGTGATGGTGGCGGTGGTGGCTCCCACCATTGCCGCAGGCGTTCGAGAAAAGTTGCAAAATTACCCTCCAGCACCAGTTGGAGAGCGACGAACGAGGGAGGGTGTCGGAGTTGCTTATTTGGCTGATGAGATGAGATGATAAAAAGCGTACTCCTTGGTCATGATGTGCCTGCTTCAAGGATAGCAATTTCTCACTGTTCCCTCTGAAGTGTGTCTGACTTTCCCACCGCCGGGAAAAGGAGCGCTTGTTGCAGCGAACATTACCTGCGAAAAAGAACGGGAAAATGGAAGAAAAAATAGCCGTTTAGTGTCAAGGAGAGCACAAAAAATCAATCTCAAGAGCGCTCTTCTCGCTAGCAGCTGATGATTGCGCGCAAAGTGGGCGTCTTGAGGGAGCCTCAACGGACTCTTGAGTTTTCCCAGCTTGTGCCGGCAACAGTGCCAGAGTGTAATAGGAAAATTTTTAAATCACCTCGTTACAAGCTCCTGAACGGATATCCGTGCTTGAAACGGCGCTGCTGCTGCTGATTATCTTGTGCACTTGAGTTTTGAGAACACTTTTTTCCCTTGAACTTCTTACGAGTTCTGGTCCTGCATCGTTGCCCAAAGTTGTTTTGATACACACTGACAGCAGGGCAGAAGCCAAAAACAGCCAATAACAGCATCATCAGGAGGACGAAGAAAACGAAATGAAGCTCGTAAGGAAAGTGCAGGAACTTTTCAATAAAGTTCGAATTTTACAACCGTTTTCATGTACTTTTTCCGCGTTTATGACGTTAATAGGAGTTTCCTGGTATCGAATCATGGTTACAAGGAAGATTCCAAAATTTCATGGGATGTTTTTCATTAGTTTCATCATATTTTTAAAATTATCTCAGCCTGAAAAAAACAGGTCCAACTTTCTAACGTTATTCTGAAAATAATTTGTTGGAAAAAATTTTACGAGTGTACTGAGCTTAAATTGCAAACAAAAGCACGACTGGTTGAAATCATAAATTGGTAGACAAAGTAAAGTACATTTCAAAACATTTTTTGGAAACAAAAACATTTCAGTTATTTTCAATAAAGGGTAAAATTCGTTAAAAATGATGGAATATTTTATCAGGTTCATGCCACCTCAGGTTTCATCCCTGATCATCAACGAAGCTCAGCATTCATTTTTCACACTCTCAAAAAAAAAAAAAACGAAAAACAGTATCCTCCTAACCAAATTGACGTGTTGCCCTGCTGGTAAGACCGAGGATAAACGTCTTCATACCGAGAAAACAAAACTGAAAACAACACCCCACCCCAAAGTTGCTGCTTTTCGGCCAGGCGAGGTCGGAGCAACTTGAGATGGTGTCGTTTTTTATTGCCCGGGAAATTAAGTTGAGGAGATTACGGCACCCCCAGAATGTGGCCTTACGAATGTAATTGATGCTGATGAAGAGACTGTTTTGTAAAGTAAGTAAGAGGAAAAATGCTCAGATGAAAGCAAGACTATTGTTTTTTTCATTATCTGCATGTGGAAAGATCTACGTGAGTTTTGTTATTATACAAACAGCTCATCACTCCAGAACATTCACGATGGAATGTGTTTTGATGACGGATAGCTCAAGTCAATTAAATGTGCAATACGAAACAGAATGTGAGCAGGAATTTCATTGTCTCAATTAGTTGTGACGTTGGAATCACGAATTATAACAAATGACGCATAATTTAGCCGATGCAGCCACGCAGTCATGTGACATTTTGTTATTCTTGAAATTAGCATTTCGCACATTCTCTGCTGGTACCCACCGTCATCACCCACCGCAACAACCAACTACATAAAGCTCGGCTCGCTGCATTCAACCGTTGAAGTGCACTTTACTCCAGTCGTACAACTGCCAAGAAGAGGGAGGTAGCAGGTGCTTTGCGAGTATGATTCTAATTAAGATAACGTCAACTGTAGCTTAGCCTCTCTGGTCACACTCGACTAAACCCAGTTTAAATGTTTGGTGACGTGCATGTACGAACAATTTTGCATGCATTTGTGTTGAGAATTTCTTTACAAAGTATGAAGTAGTATAAGCTTATATGATATGTTATTTATGGAATAATTTAATTATTTCAGACATTGAAATGCTGTACAAAAATGCTACATTAATGGTTAAATTTCACTCTAAAGATGTGAATAATAAATCTACGTTATTATTCACATACATTTATGAATAAATGCAAAGTGTGGCCAGACTCGCAAGCGTGTGAGTACACGGAAACAAAAGTGATGCTAATTTTGGCTAATTAAAATTTACCCTTCATTAGTATTTCCCCACCACCTGACAGTTGAGTGCTTGGAAAAGCACCAACAGACGAAAAGCACCTTCTTTTCGGTAAGATTCTTTGTAATTATGTTGTGCCCAATTTTACCACAAAATAAATTTTAGATTCCTTGAAAAAGGTTCTATATGAACCGAAACGTAACCGAAACGTCGAAGAAGAAAGCAAACTGGTGTTTGATTTTACCAAGTGACCGAAAGCCGAAACGTAACCTAAAATAATTGTAACGGTCGTGAAAAACTACATTAAATGCAAAAAGTGAAAAAAATCTAAAAACTAACTTAATCCACCTATGTGGTTGGAGCCTTCCTCACAACAATGGCTGTACAAAAGTTTCATCTATTTTTTAGATCCGGCTTCCAAAAAGTACATCGATATTACTTAAGTGGTCATATCTCGAGACAGGGTTGTCAGATCTTCAATGTTTTGGGCTCGTTGGAAAGGTTTTTTGATAACCTAACAAACGATGGGTCGGATGATGGATCCGGACAAAGTTTACATACATTTAAGTGAGATCTGGCTTCAGAAAAGTACATAATTGTCACTTAAGTGGCCATATCTCGATACAGGGTTGCCCGATCTTCGATGTTTTGCACTCGTTGGAAAGGTCTTTTGATAACCTAACCAACAATGGGTCGGATAGTGGATCCGGACATAGTTTACATACATTTAAGTGAGATCCGGCTTCAAAAAAGTACATCCATATCACTTAAGTGGCCATATCTCGAGACAGGGTTGCCAGATCTTCAACGTTTTGGACTCATTGGAAAGTTATTTTAATAACCTAACCAACAATAGGTCGGATGATGGATCCGGACATAGTTTACATACATTTAAGTGAGATCCGGCTTCAAAAAAGTACATCCATATCACTTAAGTGGCCATATCTCGAGACAGGGTTGCCAGATCTTCAACGTTTTGGACTCATTGGAAAGGTATTTCAATAACCTAACCAACAATAGGTCGGATGATGGATCCGGACATAGTTTACATACATTTAAGTGAGATCCGGCTTCAAAAAAGTACATCAATATCACTTAAGATTCCATATCTCGAGACAGGGTTGCCAGATCTTCAATGTTTTGCACTCGTTGGAAAGGTC
Source organism: Culex quinquefasciatus (assembly GCF_015732765.1). Classification (NCBI taxonomy): domain Eukaryota; kingdom Metazoa; phylum Arthropoda; class Insecta; order Diptera; family Culicidae; genus Culex; species Culex quinquefasciatus. Next base: position 52,198,013 of record NC_051861.1, read on the forward strand.
TTTTGATAACCTAACCAACGTCGGGTCGGATAGTGGAGCCGGACATAGTTTACATACATTTAAGTGAGATCTGGCTTCAAAAAAGTACACCAATATCACTTAAGTGGCCATATCTCGAGACAGGGTGTCCAGATCTTCAATGTTTTACACTCATTGGAAAGGTATTTTAATAACCTAACCAACAATAGGTCGGATGATGGATCCGGACATAGTTTACATACATTTAAGTGAGATCCGGATTCAAAAAAGTACATCAATATCACTTAAGATGCCATATCTCGAGACAGGGTTGCCAGATCTTCAATGTTTTGCACTCGTTGGAAAGGTCTTTTGATAACCTAACCAACGTCGGGTCGGATAGTGAAGCCGGACATAGTTTACATACATTTAAGTAAGATCTGGCTTCAAAAAAGTACACCAATATCACTTAAGTGGCCATATCTCGAGACAGGGTTGCCAGATCTTCAATGTTTTACACTCGTTGAAAAGGTATTTTGATAACCTAACCAACAATAGGTCGGATAGTGGATCCGGACATAGTTTACATACATTTAAGTGAGATCCGGCTTAAAAAAAGTACATCAATATCACTTAAGGGGCCATATCTCCAGACAGGGTTGCCAGATCTTCAATGTTTTGAACTCTTTGGAAAGATCTTTTGATAAGCTAACCAACGATGGGTCGGATGATGGACCCGGACATAGTTTACATACATTTAAGTGAGATCCGGCTTCAAAAAAGTACATCAATATCACTTAAGGGGCCATATCTCGAGACAGGGTTGCCAGATCTTCAATGTTTTGAACTCGTTGGAAGGATCTTTTGATAACCTAACCAACAATAGGTCAGATGGTGGATCCGGACATAGTTTACATACATTTAAGTGAGATCTGGCTTCAAAAAAGTACATCAATATCACTTAAGTGGCCATATCTCGAGACAGGGTTGCCAGATCTTCAATGTTTTAGACTTGTTGGAAAGGTCTTTTGATAGCCTAACCAACAATAGGTCGGATAGTGGATCCGGACATAGTTTACATACATTTAAGTGAGTTCCGGCTTCAAAAAAGTACACCAATATCACTTAAGGGGCCATATCTCGAGACAGGGTGTCCAGATCTTCAATATTTTGGACTTGTTGGAAAGGTCTTTTGATAAACTAACCAACAATAGGTCGGATAGTGGATCCGGACATAGTTTAAATACATTTAAGTGAGATCCGGCTTCAAAAAAGTACACCAATATCACTTAAGCGGCCATATCTCGAGACAGGGTGTCCAGATCTTCAATATTTTGGACTTGTTGGAAAGGTCTTTGGATAACCTAACCAACGATGGGTCGGATGATGGATCCGGACATAGTTTACATACATTTAAGTGAGATCCGGCTTAAAAAAAGTACATCAATATCACTTAAGGGGCCAGGGTTGCCAGATCTTGAATGTTTTGGACTCGTTGGAAAGATCTTTTGATAAGCTAACCAACGATGGGTCGGATGATGGACCCGGACATAGTTTACATACATTTAAGTGAGATCCAAATATATGTGAAAACACATTTTTATACATAACTTTTGAACTACTTATCGAAACTTCAATCTGTATAAAACTCGATCTATGGGACTCTAAACCAGGGGTGCTCAAAGTTTTTGGAGGCCGGGCCAAATTTGAAGCTCAAATGAGCTTGCGGACCAGATTTACAAAAAAGGTTGTTAAAAAAAATTAATTACGTTATTTTAATGTAAAAGATTACATTTCTGTTATTTAAAAAAAATGTCTTTTCAAAATAATAGAAACCACAAAATAACGAGTTTTTATGGGTATTGTTGTCTTTGTTGTTTCTGGTATTTGAAAAAAAAAAGTTCTTAGCTGAATATACTTGTGTTTTCAAAAAAAAAAAGTTTTGTTTTTATATTTCGAAAATGGTGGTGATATTACATGTTGAACAATTCTTCTATAATTTAAGTGTGGCTAATGAAAAATTGTTTAGACCCAGAATTTCAACATTTCAATGAAAAAAAACTTTTAGAAAATGTTTTAAGCTTCCGTATAGTTAACCTGCAATCATTATTTTCAACAAAAAAAGCGAAACAACATTTATTTATTTCATCGAAAATTCACTAAAATTCAAATTGTTTTTAATAAGCCCAAACATGCTCAAATGATTTTTAATGCAGAGGAATGCATATTTAATTAATTTCAGCTGAATGCACTTAAATTTTCATTTTTTAAATTTTTTGAAAATATATTTTTGCTCCCGGTTTTTCGAGTCATTTTTTTAATAATGGTGGAGGGGTGGGTTGATCGACGAAAGCTTTGTAAAATATTTGCTGCAAACTTGATCCTCCGATTTCCACATTTTGTCTGCCTGAATCAGTTGATTCGTAATCTAACTGTAATGAGTTTGAATGCCTAAGAAAGTGCTATGTAAGTTTGAGGGTCAGTTCATAAAGGGCAATATGACTTGCTAATTTATAAAGAAAACTTTTATTTTTGCAACTTTTACAGAATTCTACCTAAGTTTTTTTTTATATTTCTAAAAATGTTTGATGGAAGTTTTGACTATATTTGCTAGTTTCACTCACATTGAAACGTGTGAAATTGTTATAATTATAAAATATTTTAAACAAATTATTTGTATCCTAAAGTGGGGATCAAAATATTGATAAATCATAAGTTTCTTTTTATTAACAAAAAAATAAAAATGATTAGCATATAAAAGCTTAAAATAAACCATAATTTTGAAAAAGTATAAAATCACTTTACGAGTAGTCAACGGGCCATTTTACATGTTCATTCAAAATGGGTCCGCGGGCCACAAAATATCACCTCGCGGGCCACGTTTGGCCCGCGGGCCATACTTTGGGCACCCCTGCTCTAAACCAAGTCGAATGCATCAAGTTCGGGTCAAATCGGTTCAGCCAGTGCCGAGAAACATGAGCTAGTTTGTTGGTCACATACATACATACACACACACATACACACAGACATTTGTTCAGTTTTCGATTCTGAGTCGATATGTATACATGAAGGTGGGTCTACGACGTTTTTATACGAAGTTCATTTTTAGAGCAGGATTATAGCCTTACCTCAGTGAGGAAGGCAAAAAAATACGTTGTAAACACAAATCATTAAACCATGGATGAACGATTTGATGCAAAGTGCAAAAATAATTGAGATTAGTAAACTAACATTCAGTATCGTTATAGCTAGCTCACCAATCAATTATAATGATAACTTGCTAAACATTGAAAAAAAACCAGGTTTTCATCAAACAAAGATAAAAAATAGTTTTTGCAATCCCGCTGTGAAACTGTCAACTTTTCCTGTCCTTCTGGAGAAACGAATAGGCTTACTTTTAACTACCAAAACTAACAGATATGAAAATAAATACATTTAAATACCAGTGCTGATAATTCCTACTTTTCAGCACTGAAATTGAACACTTGTATTGAAAAGTAACATTATTCAATATTGTTTTGTTTTGAACGGTAAATTTACTTAACATAAAATTTCATTCAAAAAGCGTTTTTCGGAATTGCAAAAAAAAAAAAAATAGTAAGCAACTCGTTGAAAAAATTGATTATTTCAGCACTGGTCGTATTTATCCAACTCGATTAACCTCCTTGGATAAATGTAGGACTCGTGCTGAAAAAAACTTATTTTCGCAACTGGTTCCATAAACTACTATTTAAATTGCGGCCGTTTCCCTAACTCAGCTGTCAAACATTGAGAAACATATCATGTTATGGAAAATTTAATGTGAATTTGCCCTAAAGCTGGTCAAAATTTTTTGTAAAGTTTTTTTCATAGAATCCAAATTCAAATAAAATTTGTACCGAAAGTTCATATTTTTTATCACAATTATGTTTCAGGTTTGTAACACAAAGACATGATATTTTTTTTATTTTGAGCAGGGATGGAATAATCGCGAAACAATCAATTTTGCTTGCGAACTTTTTTCACCCGCGAAAGAGAGAGGAGGCAAATCAAGCAAAAGAAAATCGCTCCCGAAATTCTCCCAGAAAATCAATCTGCTGATGATTTTTTTTTGGAATTTCCTTGTCAGCACCACTTAAAATTATTGATTTCACTTTGTTTACACACATTGCCCATCTACAAAATGTGACAGGTCAATTTTCGACGTGTAGTAGTGATAAAGATGTTCCGCCGAATAATCAAGATCATGATTTTTTTAGATTCTTTTTACCGATCTTTCGTGCGCGAGAGAGGAGAGCATGCTCCCTTCGGATTTTTTCTCTCGATGAACATCCAATGATTTTCTTCTGATGATGATTATTCCATCGCTGATTTTGAGACTCCCCATAATTCTGAAAATATGTGTTCATGGTCTTAACAAAGTTCAATCTTAAAATTGTCATGCCGGAAGTTTTTTTTCCAGCATGAATGCACTTCGTGTTTGCTAACACGAACGTTCGGATGGATATTGTTTCATATGATTTATCACATCGCATCTGCATATTTACCCACCAACACACTCGCACACAGTTTTCAGCTTTCAGCAGCATCAGCTTCCTAAATGTGCCGGCACACACCCAGCGGGATAAGGAAGCAGACGAATATGAATATTTGCCCTCCTCCTTATCATCGCATTAACGGATGGCAGAAGAAACGATACTCTGTCTGGACCAGGCCAAACCATACTGGCCCAGTAGCTTGGAGTGCGCGGTAGAGTGACCTGAAAAAATGACGCACACTTCTTTTCTTGATTCCTCAGGCCTAATTTAGTAATATGTTTTTTGGTGGAGTTGCTTATTATAATTGCATATTGATTTAACTCAAATTTTACAATTTTATTTCTATGCAGGAAATTCACTTAAAATCAATTCTGCCATTTGGAGCGGAAGCACAAATTTTTCATACCTTGACTAAGCTGAAGCATTTTCTGACATCAACTTAAAAAATGTCGAGTTACTTAATTGTGTCAAATAAATCGTCAAAAAACTCATTCTTCACAGTCACCCTAGTGCGCAGCCAGAGTGTGTTCGGCACCAGGAAAAACGAGAGTGATCCTCAGACCCGGCAGCAGAGCTGACAGCAAGTAATGCAAACGGCGGCGGCGACAGCAGCTACGGCATCTGCCAGCATCCGTTGCCAGCGGCGGAGGCTTCAACAAAGGATAACGAAGGGTTTATCGTAATCATGAATGTTCATGATTCGCCTCCGCTGTGTGTGCTTACCCTTCACCCTCTTTCCACTTTCAAAATTGCCCATCTGAGCCAGGATATACTGCCAACGGGGCCACGACTTGATGGTGTCACAGCAAGCAGTATGTCCTCCGGGTCATCCCCTGCCCCAAACATCCCACCGCCAGAGAAGAGACAGATGCGTTAGCAGCAGCATCAGCAGCAGCATCTTCAGGCCCTCTGCTGCTCAAAATAGACGACCGCCAGAAGTGCTCGAAAGCTTAAAAAAGTGCGAAAGGTGAAGAAATCCGAACCCCCTTCGCCGTATGAAATGAGATAAGGGGAGTTACCATGCTGTCAGCTGGAGAACGGGTGACGTGGAGCAACAATAATTTATGGCACTTCGAATACCGTAAGTTTCCGGTCCCCTTGCGTCCCCAACGAGAGTAAAAAAAAGCGGAAAGTTTTCCTGTGAATTTTTCTTGCTTGCCAAGGGTTGTTACGAACAGAAGACACCCTTCGTCAAAATAAGCAAAATTTACAACAGTAAACAATGGAGGCGTTTTGCATAATGTGTGTGTGAAATTTTAATTTGGTGATATATAAAAGGAGAACTGGTTTACAGAGCAGATTTAAGACCAGATAAATTTCAATGAAAATGAATTATATGTAATGAATATTGAGCTAAATAGATACAATCCATGGCTCTAAGTGAGTGTCAAATGAAACTCTTTAATAGACGATATTTCTATTTCTGTGAATTTAGAGTTAAATTTAGATTATCATGATTTATTATTTTTGTATAAAAGGGGTAATGTGCACCCCATTCCCTGCTTTTTTCGTTATTATCAAAGCTGTCGGATCATATTTCAAAGGACTCCGACTCCGGTTCAGCTCCAACCGACTCCGACACCGGCCTACCAACCTTAGCTGACTCCAACACTCAGTATCATGTATATCAGGGGTGCTCAAAGTTTTTAATAGCGGGCCAAATTTGAAGCTCACATGAGCTTGCGGGCCATATGAGAAAAAAAATATTTCAAAATTTAAATCAATAAAAACTAAAAACAAAATATTAGAAAACAAAAAAAATAAACAGTTTTGTACAAAAAAGCCTCTAATCAATTGGATTTTTTTTATAAAAATCATAAAATCTTTCATTTATTGGTGAAATCACGATTGTTGAAATCGTGATTTCACCAATATAATGTTATTTTTAAAGTTGTATTCAGAGCCGTACCTAGGGTCCACGGCGCCCTTGGCGAAGCATCAATTTGGCGCCCCTCCAAATTTTTCATCATTTTGATATGTTTACTTAAATTTTCAGCGATTGCTTCAAAGAGTTTTAATAATATAATGTTAATTGATTGAATAAATAAAACAGCTAAAAATCCAACCACAATTTAATTCTTTGAAGAATATTCAAATTAATGTTTACTTTTAAACCATTTCAATCGATTTATATCTTTCCAATATAGATAGGTTGTAGCGAAAAGGTGCTTTAGGATTAATGTTGACTGAAAATAGCAGAGTGTTGTTTTATCGTTTTAAACAGAATTTGATCTGACCTAGCTTAAATTTCATTGTATCAGCATTTTCCTGCATACCTGAAAAAATAGTTTAACTGATTAGAAAATGGACTCCTTTCCAAACTTGTTTTTGGATGGATTTCTTTTTGAAACTATTTTTTTTTTTCAATTTATTTTTGAAAACAATATTTCTGAAAATTCATAGCTTCAACGGAACGGAATCGACGTAACACCTTATAATGTGGCCCTCTTAAACCTTGCGGTTTCGTCAACGGATCCACAGGTGTGTATCGTTCTTTTTGCGACAAGACTCCGCCTCCCGGGTCACCTAAGTGTGAAGATATGGGCACGGGGAGGGGGCACCGAATACCTATATTTACACTTAGAATTTTTTGCGTCCGCCCCGGGATTCGAACCGGCGACCTCTGGATTGTGAGTCCAGTGCGCGGTCCGATTGATCCACACAGGCAGACATTCATAGCTTCAAACAAAGGCAATTAGATTTTACCTTTTTAACACATTGAAATTTTTTGTGTTTATTTTTCGACATCTAAAGTTTCTTAAAATTTTGTATAAAAACCATTACACTCAAATAGACACAGAAAAAAATCAATTCTCGAAACCGTGAAGTCAGTTCACGATTATGAGAACCACGAAGGAATATATTCACGTTTATGGTGCAAATGCACCATACTCATGAATAAATTCCTTCGTGGATCTCACATTCGTGAACTTAATTCACGATTACGGGAATTGATTTTTTTCTGTGTAACGAGCGGGAATTCCCGGGAAATCGACCATTTTTGGACCTCTCGATTCCCGGGAAATTTGGTCGAAAATTGTTCAGAACATTGGGTGTTCAATGTAAGATGTTCAAGTTCGAATGAACCAATGCTTCTCTTATCTTCTAATTCAGAAAGTTTAAATTTTAACTTATTAAAAATTCCAATAACTTTAATTGAGAAAACTTTAAATAATGTGGACCCCAAAATTAACCTTCAAGCATACTTAGCAGTCAGCCACAAAAAGAAATTCTAATTTTTTTTATATTTTTGTTTATTATTTCTAAGAGTATAATTTTCATATCCTCTTTCAAGCATAGCAATTCTTATAATCCATTTTTTTTTATTCTTATTATTTTAATTTCGCTGTATCAAGGTAATTTCCTTTTTTGATGTCATGGAGTAATTTTGTGTTTCGCTTAAACCTCAATATTAAATTATATCTTAGAAAAAAAACTCTGGAAATCTTTGTAAAGTCCGCCAAATGTGAAAATTCGGGTTTTCCAGATCACTATTTCTTCAATGCATATTTACAGTTTTAAAAAAGAAAAAAAATATTAAAATTGTTGTTTTGAGTCGCTATTTATTATATTGTAAAAATCCCGATACTGGGAAATGATATATTAGCTATTTTGTTATTTCACAAAAATCTAATAACAAGTTCATACAACAAGTTGTATTGCAGATTCAGAAAAAAATCAAGAAGTAGATCATAGTTCCCAAAAATAATGAGGCTACTAATTAACGTTTCATTAAATATGCATGAATAAATCGTAACTGAATTCATTGAAAAGAAACACATTTACAACTTTTCATTATACATTACTGGCACTATTGGCATAGTTATAAACACTACCAGGTCCCGGGAATTCCCGGGAAATTTCCAAATTCAACTCTCGATTCCCGGGAAATTGAAAATCTCGAGAATAGTCACCCTCTACATACAAAGCTTTTAGAACCGATTGTGTAAATGTGAAAATTTAGGCGAAATTACACTGGATAGCCCAACACATGGAATCCATGAAATAAAAAAAAATGTATGTGAAAGATAAGCAACTTTATCCATTCCATTAAAACATAACAAAACAAAAATTTTCAAGGAAAATGTTACTAACATTCTTCAAATTATTGACCCTAGAAGCAAAATTAAGTGGAACTTTGTGTTTTCACAAAAAATATTGCTGTTTTTGGAGTTGGAATTTTGCTTTGGTTTAAAATCTAATGGTGTTTCTGCAAATCAAAATTATACAAGAAATTGTATAATATTTTACTTTGGTGGGCATGCCAATCTATGCAACTTTGTCGAAGACACCCAAATTTTACTTTTTCACTCTTGCTACAAGCAAATGAATACAAGCAGCAGAATATAATATATTTAGAGCAGTTTATGTGCTCTTAAAAAACCAACATTTTTATGTTGAAAAAAAAATATTTTGCTAGAAATGTAACAAAAGTCAAAGCATTTTTTGTGTTAGAAATATTCAATTTAAACACTTCAGTATTTCGAAAACGTAGCTCAATCTCAACGCAACGTTTGCATTTAAAACGATAAAAATATCTCAAATAACATTTTCTCTAAACTTGAAATATCTTATTCTTTTTATTTAAGATTTTCAATAGAAATGTGTAAATTTCAATTAAATAGCTGATTATATCAAAAAAATACTTCAAAACATAAAAAAGCTTGATGGTTCCTGATGCTGGAAAAAATGGTGAAACTTAAATTGAATTTTATATACTGTAGTTGAAATATAAAATCTCTAGCTATTTCAAAGAATTGTTATAAAACCCTGAAATTTTTGCCACTTGAGCGCCCCCTTTGATAAATGAATTGAAAGAATTTAATTTTAAATTTAATTCTGGTACAATTATTGAAATAGTTGATTTTGGTGCCCCAAGTAATATAAGTAATATTTGTAATATGAAAAAAAAAAACGGAATCGACGTAACACCTTATAATGTGGCCCTCTTAAACCTTGCGGTTTCGTCAACGGATCCACAGGTGTGTATCTTTCTTTTTGCGACAAGACTCCGCCTCCCGGGTCTCCTAAGTGTGAAGGTATGGGCACGGGGAGAGGGCACCGAATACCTATATTTACACTTAGAATTTTTTGCGTCCGCCCCGGGATTCGAACCGGCGTCCTCTGGATTGTGAGTCCAGTGCGCGGTCCGATTGATCCACACAGGCAGACAACATTTGTAATATTCCGACCAAGATTATCGAGTTATTTTGTAGTCCTACTTTGGCGCCCCTTTTGTTCTGAATACCTTTCTAAGATTTTATAATAACATGACAAATTTGTACAATCATCGTTTTCAGCGCCCCCCAAGGGCTGGCGCCCTTGGCGGTCGCCAACTGCGCCAACCCCTAGGTACGGCGCTGGTTGTATTTAAATTGGTTTTTTTAAATTAATTTTTTAAATATATTTCAGAAGGGATGACACAAACTTTGTGAAAGTGTGTATTTTTATTTAAATTTTGTGCAATCTTTATTTTAAAAATTTTGCTGAAGGATTTTTAAAAAATTATTGCTCCAATTGGGTCTTAAAATGAAGCTTAGATTGCTGATATTGTTGTTTACAGCGATAAAGCTTATTTTTCTGAATACAATGACCCTTTGAACGACCACAAAGAGTTTAAAATGGATTTTTAAATCAATTTGGAAAATTTAACCTCGCAGTCCTTCTTGACAGAAAAGTTCCTACTTGACACCTCGTTTCATGGGAACCATAGTTGATCCATCGAAAAAATGTTGTCTTGACATTTTTGCATTAAAATTGAAAAAGGATTTGAAATGGTTTTGATCGTGTTTTTACCGTTGTACATACAAATTGACGTAGGGCTTTAGTACCCAATTTTAATAAAATTTCAATAAATGTTTGATGAAAATTTTGACATAATTTACTCTTTTTAACCACATTTAAACCAGTTACGGAACGTGTTAAAATAGGCATAAACGTAACCTTAATTTCCAGGAATTATAAAATCATTTAACGTGAAGAATTCCATCATTGCCATGATTTTTCGTTCAATAATATAAATTTTGCGTCCCTATCAATATTTTGACGAAATTCCTTCTACAAGTTGTTTAGAATAGTGCCCTACACATGCTGATTCCTTTTGGTAACGATTATCCTTGCAAAGTTATGGAAATCGTCATTAATCAATGATTGCCAACTAGGACGTCAGTGATTGTAGCACAACATTATATAAATTTTGAAACACATTTGATTTAGATCGAAAGTTCCTTCAGTGGTTTCAAGAAGGCAACAACCGGCACATGCTGATTCATTTTGGTGCAGAATTTCCTAAAATTTAATTCAATACAGTGCATTTTAGAGTGATGATCAATTATCTTTGAAAATGATCAACGGCTTCACCTTAAAGGGCCATTTTACATGATCATCCAAAATGGGTCCGCGGGCCACAAAAAATGACCTCGCGGGCCACGTTTGGCCCGCGGGCCTTACTTTGGTCACCCCTGATGTATATCTATGAATTAAACATTAACAAATGTTTTTCACTAACATCACTCACATGCTCAAATCATATTTGCGCGAATACCGCAAATCGGGGTGACATCAATAGGCTGATTTTTTGTTTGAAATAAAAAATAAATAAATAAATGCAAACAAAATGGTATGGATTCACACTTTGCTCGGTAGAGTACTTAAAGAAGAAAATGTTGAAATGTATAAAATGTTAGTGAACTTTAATTATGAAAACATTGATAAATAAGATTATTTAAATACTATCTAAATGTCCCGTTTTTCTCAATGAAAATGATTTCGTCTTGCAAAACTTAAAAATAGTTTCTAGGTTACAAGTTTAATGTATTATTGAAACAGATAGAAATTCAGATTTTTTTTATTCATTCGAACTTTTAATTTATTTAACCTCTTATACACAATTATTAATTTATAAAAAGAAAAATAAAATTAGTTACACAAATATTTTTTTTTATTTCAAAAGAAACACTAAAAGAAACCAAGTCGCCATGATCGATTTAACATATAAATTCAATATTCTCTCTTGAAACGCAGAATGTTTAGTTATCTTGCGAGGCATCATCATGATACTTTGATTTTTTGAACTTGAATACAAAATGCGCATTTTGAGTTTCAAGCAATAGATTGTTATGATAGTTGATAATTTGATGAAAGAGTTATTCTGTAAATGACTCTTTATTTTTCGGATTTCCAAAAACAGCGATTATTATTATTTTTAATCCATCTTTTTATGTACCCCATAGTTTTTTTCCCATGAAAAAAAACTGCATTCAACTTTTGAGATATTATTTTAGAAAAAGTTTGATTATATTTTATCTAATTTGAATTCAAAACAAACAAAAAGTGGTAAAAGAAAATAAACAGGTTACAATTTAGTGATCATAGTGAAATTACACAACTAGAGCTTTCCAATAGAAATAAAAATGATTCTAAACATAATGGCATCTGATAAATCTCTTAACATTCCAACACCCAAGGCTCCAAAAAAGTTGGAACGGTAACTTCAACTCAATGGTTCTCGGGCATAACTCAACCAATCAAGATGATTCTTCTTTCCAGTTATTTGTTAGGATGTCTAGATGATTCTAGAACTTTGCAGAACTTAATTTGATCCAATCTGTAATTTTTGCGATCAAAAACACCGTTCCAACTTTTTTTTCGCGTGTAAAAAACAATTCGCCAAAAATTCCGCGGAGGCAGTCGTTTTAAAAAAAGGTGGAACGATGTTTTTGGTCGCAAAAATTACAGATTTGATCAAATTAAGTTCTGCAACGTTCTAGAATCATCAAGACATCCTAACAAATAACTGGAAAGAAGAATCGTCCAAATTGGTTGAGTAATGCCCGAAACCAGCGAGTTGAAGTTACCGTTCCACCTTTTTTGGGAGGCTTGGGCGTCCGTGTAAGTTGGACATGCGTTGGGCGTTCCAGTGTTAAGGTGTTATATACATGTGAATCGTCAAAAATGGCAGAGGTTGGTATGAACGCACATTTAATTTTTTCAAAACTTTTTGCATGGCATTAAAATATACATTTTCGTTTAATAACAAAATAAATATGAAGACATTTGGATGCACCATTGCCGAGTTATAGCTATTTTAGTTAAGAGGCAGTATTTGTAGATTTTGCTCGGTTTGATCTAGAGGTCGTATCGAGGTGCTCCGATTTGGATGAAACTTTCAGCGTTTGTTTGTCTATACACGAGATGAACTCATGCCAAATATGAGCCCTCTTCGACAAAGGGAAGTGGGGTAAAACGGGCATTGAAGTTTTAGGTCGAAAAAACATGAAAAATCATAAAATTTCTCCCATTTGCATAAAACTTAATCAATTCCAACTCTCTTAGATGCATTCGAAAGGTCTTTTGAAGCACTGAATATGGGTGTTGTAGGCTGTAACAAAAAGATATTGAGGTTTAAAAAAAACAATTTTTAACAGTAATTTGCAAAAGCTATGAGAAAAGTATAACCAATCTATGATGTATATAGCACATTTTAAAGTGCTTCAAAAGACCTTTCGAATTTATCTAAGAGAGTTGGAATTGATCAAGTTTTACGCAAATGGGAGCAATTTTATGATATTTAATTTGTTTTGGACCTCAAACTTCAATGCCCGTTTTATCCCACTTCCCTTTGTCGTAGAAGGCTCATATTTGGCATGAGTTCATCTCATGTATAGACACACAAACGCTGAAAGTTTCATCAAAATCGGAGCACCTTAATACGACCTGTTACACACTGGTGAAAAACTCGCTCTTAAGCAGTTTCAAAAAACGGGTGCCACGATATCTCAACACCCCTTTGACCCAATTGGCCCAAAATTTTGGTGAAGACTCGGTCCCATGTGCATAACGAAGGCCGATTCTCAAAAACTTAATTTTAAATAAAGATAAAAATATTTTTATGTTTTTCATATAAAAAATCATCAGTTTTTGATTTCTGTATTTAAAAAAAAAGCAGATTTTAAAATCGGGCTTCGTCATGCACACGGTCAGCGCCGTACCTAGGGGTTGGCGCAGTTGGCGACCGCCAAGGGCGCCAGCCCTTGGGGGGCGCTGAAAACGATGATTGTACAAATTTGTCATGTTATTATAAAATCTTAGAAAGGTATTCAGAACAAAAGGGGCGCCAAAGTAGGACTACAAAATAACTCGATAATCTTGGTCGGAATATTACAAATGTTGTCTGCCTGTGTGGATCAATCGGACCGCGCACTGGACTCACAATCCAGAGGTCGCCGGTTCGAATCCCGGGGCGGACGCAAAAAATTCTAAGTGTAAATATAGGTATTCGGTGCCCTCTCCCCGTGCCCATACCTTCACACTTAGGAGACCCGGGAGGCGGAGTCTTGTCGCAAAAAGAAAGATACACACCTGTGGATCCGTTGACGAAACCGCAAGGTTTAAGAGGGCCACATTATAAGGTGTTACGTCGATTCCGTTTTTTTTTTTCATATTACAAATATTACTTATATTACTTGGGGCACCAAAATCAACTATTTCAATAATTGTACCAGAATTAAATTTAAAATTAAATTCTTTCAATTCATTTATCAAAGGGGGCGCTCAAGTGGCAAAAATTTCAGGGTTTTATAACAATTCTTTGAAATAGCTAGAGATTTTATATTTCAACTACAGTATATAAAATTCAATTTAAGTTTCACCATTTTTTCCAGCATCAGGAACCATCAAGCTTTTTATGTTTTGAAGTATTTTTTGATATAATCAGCTATTTAATTGAAATTTACACATTTCTATTGAAAATCTTAAATAAAAGAATAAGATATTTCAAGTTTAGAGAAAATGTTATTTGAGATATTTTTATCGTTTTAAATGCAAACGTTGCGTTGAGATTGAGCTACGTTTTCGAAATACTGAAGTGTTTAAATTGAATATTTCTAACACAAAAAATGCTTTGACTTTTGTTACATTTCTAGCAAAATATTTTTTTTTCAACATAAAAATGTTGGTTTTTTAAGAGCACATAAACTGCTCTAAATATATTATATTCTGCTGCTTGTATTCATTTGCTTGTAGCAAGAGTGAAAAAGTAAAATTTGGGTGTCTTCGACAAAGTTGCATAGATTGGCATGCCCACCAAAGTAAAATATTATACAATTTCTTGTATAATTTTGATTTGCAGAAACACCATTAGATTTTAAACCAAAGCAAAATTCCAACTCCAAAAACAGCAATATTTTTTTGTGAAAACACAAAGTTCCACTTAATTTTGCTTCTAGGGTCAATAATTTGAAGAATGTTAGTAACATTTTCCTTGAAAATTTTTGTTTTGTTATGTTTTAATGGAATGGATAAAGTTGCTTATCTTTCACATACATTTTTTTTATTTCATGGATTCCATGTGTTGGGCTATCCAGTGTAATTTCGCATTTACACAATCGGTTCTAAAAGCTTTGTATGTAGAGGGTGACTATTCTCGAGATTTTCAATTTCCCGGGAATCGAGAGTTGAATTTGGAAATTTCCCGGGAATTCCCGGGACCTGGTAGTGTTTATAACTATGCCAATAGTGCCAGTAATGTATAATGAAAAGTTGTAAATGTGTTTCTTTTCAATGAATTCAGTTACGATTTATTCATGCATATTTAATGAAACGTTAATTAGTAGCCTCATTATTTTTGGGAACTATGATCTACTTCTTGATTTTTTTCTGAATCTGCAATACAACTTGTTGTATGAACTTGTTATTAGATTTTTGTGAAATAACAAAATAGCTAATATATCATTTCCCAGTATCGGGATTTTACAATATAATAAATAGCGACTCAAAACAACAATTTTAATATTTTTTTCTTTTTAAAACTGTAAATATGCATTGAAGAAATAGTGATCTGGAAAACCCGAATTTTCACATTTGGCGGACTTTACAAAGAGTTTTTTTCTAAGATATAATTTAATATTGAGGTTTAAGCGAAACACAAAATTACTCCATGACATCAAAAAAGGAAATTACCTTGATACAGCGAAATTAAAATAATAAGAATAAAAAAAAATGGATTATAAGAATTGCTATGCTTGAAAGAGGATATGAAAATTATACTCTTAGAAATAATAAACAAAAATATAAAAAAAATTAGAATTTCTTTTTGTGGCTGACTGCTAAGTATGCTTGAAGGTTAATTTTGGGGTCCACATTATTTAAAGTTTTCTCAATTAAAGTTATTGGAATTTTTAATAAGTTAAAATTTAAACTTTCTGAATTAGAAGATAAGAGAAGCATTGGTTCATTCGAACTTGAACATCTTACATTGAACACCCAATGTTCTGAACAATTTTCGACCAAATTTCCCGGGAATCGAGAGGTCCAAAATGGTCGATTTGAATTCCGCTCGTTACACAGAAAAAATCAATTCCGTAATCGTGAATTAAGTTCACGAATGTGAGATCCACGAAGGAATTTATTCATGAGTATGGTGCATTTGCACCATAAACGTGAATATATTCCTTCGTGGTTCTCATAATCGTGAACTGACTTCACGGTTTCGAGAATTGATTTTTTTGTATCTATTTGAGTGTAATGGTTTTTATACAAAATTTTAAGAAACTTTAGATGTCGAAAAATAAACACAAAAATTTCAATGTGTTAAAAAGGTAAAATCTAATTGCCTTTGTTTGAAGCTATGAATGTCTGCCTGTGTGGATCAATCGGACCGCGCACTGGACTCACAATCCAGAGGTCGCCGGTTCGAATCCCGGGCGGACGCAAAAATTCTAAGTGTAAATATAGGTATTCGGTGCCCCCTCCCCGTGCCCATATCTTCACACTTAGGAGACCCGGGAGGCGGAGTCTTGTCGCAAAAAGAACGATACACACCTGTGGATCCGTTGACGAAACCGCAAGGTTTAAGAGGGCCACATTATAAGGTGTTACGTCGATTCCGTTCCGTTGAAGCTATGAATTTTCAGAAATATTGTTTTCAAAAATAAATTGAAAAAAAATTAGTTTCAAAAAGAAATCCATCCAAAAACAAGTTTGGAAAGGAGTCCATTTTCTAATCAGTTAAACTATTTTTTCAGGTATGCAGGAAAATGCTGATACAATGAAATTTAAGCTAGGTCAGATCAAATTCTGTTTAAAACGATAAAACAACACTCTGCTATTTTCAGTCAACATTAATCCTAAAGCACCTTTTCGCTACAACCTATCTATATTGGAAAGATATAAATCGATTGAAATGGTTTAAAAGTAAACATTAATTTGAATATTCTTCAAAGAATTAAATTGTGGTTGGATTTTTAGCTGTTTTATTTATTCAATCAATTAACATTATATTATTAAAACTCTTTGAAGCAATCGCTGAAAATTTAAGTAAACATATCAAAATGATGAAAAATTTGGAGGGGCGCCAAATTGATGCTTCGCCAAGGGCGCCGTGGACCCTAGGTACGGCTCTGCACACGGTATATTTGTTGAGAGTCTTCACCCCAAATTTTAGCCAATGTGGTCCATCCCATCTTGAGACTTCGTGGCACCCGTAAATCAACTCGGTGTTTAGAGAAAAACGATCAAATAGTTTGACAGTTCGCTTTGCGCATGGCAAAATTGTGAACTCAAATCGTCTCTTAACAAAAAAAAATCTCGAAATATCTTCATGAAACTTTTAAGAGTGATTGAAAATCATCTTTTTAGTGAATTTAGTGAATTTTCTGAATTATGATTTTTTTGATTTTCTACTTGTATGTAACCCCTTAAAGCAAATTTCGGTTTTCGTCATAGTTGGTCTTATTGAAGCTATTTCATTGATTATCATACTTATATTTATAAAACCTCACACTTCACTGAGTTTTTATTAATAAAATTCAAGTTTTCACGGTAGTTGCTCTAAAAACCAACAATTTTCACAATAAATTTAATGATAAACAAGTCTATTAAAAAAGTATTGTTGAGAAAAATGTTCCTCAACTAACAACAATTCAAAATTAATAGGCAAAAATATTGAAACAACAAATAACTACTATTTTTACAATAAAATGACTGCGCACTTTTGTACCAAGTGCCACGTTGGAAGTATACACGACTCTGCCATCGAATATGCATTTTAGCTCAACTGCAAAATTCGCCCTGTGCACGTTTGTGCTAACTCATACAAATCACTGTTCAAGACACACTTGTGCTAATTGCAAGCATGATTTTTTTTCGTAATTTCTCTGCCGAAATATTTTTTGCATTTCAAAAGTTTTCATATTTTACCATGTCTTTAAGTTATGTCAGGAGCATACTTTAAAATTATTAGGACAATTTTTTGTCGAAAAGTTTCCCAGAAACAGTTATTCACAGTTAAAAAATTGATTTTTTCGTAACCACCAAAATGTCAGTTAGTATAAGAGAGCACACAAGCATCTAAATAATGAAATAAATGCAATGCACAAAAAAACATAAAATATAAAAAAGATTTGTGAATTAGCCTGTATTGTAACAAATACTGGACAATAATAAAGTTTATGCTTTGTGTTGAATTTTAGATTAGCATTCATCAGATATTTTCGACTCCGGATCTGATTCCGACTCCAGCACATACAATTTACGACTCTGACTCCGACTTCAGGTTCCCACATGCTTCCCCTCGAATTTAGCCGGCACAGTCATTTTTGTCATTTTAGTGGGTCAGTGTAATCAAAGCGGACATGAACGAGACAAAAGAATGTAATGTCACGCTTTTTTTTTATAAAATAAATCAGTAGTTGAATAAGTTTTTAGGTACTCGATTTTTCACAGTCAACAACGTTATTTACATAAGCCAAAGAATAATAGTTCCTAAATTATCGAAATCCATCATTATATTCTTGAAATTAAAGTGAATTTCATGTATTTTTTTAACTTTATTTTTAAAGTTCCAGGGAAGTCATATTTTTATCAAGACATAAACTTTTGAACAAGAAAATCAACATTTGGATCTTTAGTTTTTTTCTTATTTTAAAATTTACAAATTTGTTACAAATTTTTTGGTTCAATCTAAGCGATTTTTGGTTTTCAAGATTAGTTTGTAAGCTTGACTCTAGCAAAAATCAGCACCATGAAATTTAAACACGTTATTATTCATGAACCCGTGAAGGAAGCTCAACATGTAACACAATAAACATGTGACTGTTCATTTATTTTTGGGTTAACTACGGTCTGAAATTTAAATGAGTCTCAATTATTAGCAAATTAGCCCAAACCCCTATCCAACGCCTCTTCTACCTGAGTGCCCTCACATGGTCCCAGAGAAAAAGTTTAAATTAAATCGTATGCACATGCCTTGGACCTCTTTTATCCGACAGGAATTAAGGTCACCGGTTTCCAACCAATTCCCAAACCAAGTGCCACAATGCCAGAGAGCGAGAGAGCAAGTTCGGAAATCATTCCAACCAACTGCGACAGCCAACCCCAGTGTGAGTGCGAGTGTGGGAGAAAATGTTTTAGAAAGCTTTTAAGATAATCATTATTTATGTGCAAACTGTCCTGAAGCTGCGGCGACAACGACGGCGACGAGGGAGGTCGAGCGAAAGCATCGTTGAACTCTCTTGCACACCGAGCCAGTAACCGACAGCGTCAACGTGGAAAACGAGGGGTCCCTTCTACTTCTTGTGCCCTTTTTCGTGGAGGGAAAACGAATCCTCACCCCTTTTTCCCCACTCTTGGTGTCACCTCGCTTCCCGCCCTTAAAATGTAAAGTATGGAGCAACGAGCTTTTCCGGAGATTTCCGCCGTTTTGAGGTTACAATTTCGAGAGCAAGATCTCTTATCAACGAGCCGGGGAAAAACGAGTCACTCGAAAAGATCAACACAAAGAAGAGTCCCGGCTATGAGAAGATTGTTGATTTTATGATTTATCCCGTTTAGTGAGAGCAGCATTCGCAGGAGCATTCAGTATCCTCCGAGGACCACCACGGACATTCTCTCGGGCCGTCTTCCCTTTCCTCGGTTTGTCGTCGCCGGCTTCGAGGAGACAAAGAGCCGGAGAAAAAAATGAGATCCCTTTTCCGAGATAAATTTATAGCAAAATGCTTCACAAACAGATATAAAATGAAGGAAAATGGCACCCCTCGTCTGAACTCTGGGCCTCGTCGACGTCGTCCTCGGAGAGGAGAAAGGAAACGTGGGTTGGGTGTGAGGTCGGGAAAAGACAAAGAAACCCGGAAATTACTGCTTGCTCATCACTTTTGTACCGATTTCACGACCCACTTCTCGCACGCTCACAAGACCGGCCGGACTTGGAGCTTGGGCGCAGAAGACGTGGTCGAGGGTCATGATGGAGGGGAGGTCAACTCAGTAGGGTCGCAACAATTCACGAGAATCGTCGTCCCCGGCCGCATCATCGTCGGATGGTGGCGTTAGAGTGTGTTATGTGGTGGAGGAGGAATGTGGGCGCAGATTCAGCCGGCTGGGAGATTGTGGGGGGTGACAAAGTGTGTCTGGCCAACGACAATTTGACACAGTGGAGTGTAAAGTGCTAGGGACGTTGAGCTCTGATTTTGTCTTTGTTTTTTTATTTTTATTTTTTTGGTGGACAATGGAAATAAGAGCAGCAATCGTGATTGATGGTATCATTTGTTTAGGCATTGCATGAATAGAACTGTGTTGGCAAATTTAAATTATATTTTTTTTTTAATTATTCGCTCTATAGCATTGCCTTGGCGTTCTCGATTGCGAAATTCCTACTCAAAACTAGGTGTCCGAAGGCTTGATTGTTGAGGCAATTGCAAACCTGCATTTTTGTTTCAGTGTTTTTTTTCTTCAGAAAGCCCGTCCAATTTCCTACAAGTTTGTCTTTGACCACTTTTTGATACGACGCAACGGCCGAGATTCAGTAATTTTTAAATTATAAAATATTTAAATACCTTACGCCTTCCTCAAATGTTATTTTCGAGTACAATTGGCTCCATATACACAAAAATGGCTCATATAGGGCACATGTCTACAAAGTGTCATTGAAATCGGAGAGGGTCGGGTACAAAAGTATCAGAAAAAATCCTTATTTGAGCTGGAATTGCTCAATATCTATGTTAAAACGTTTTTTTTTCTCTGCGAAAAAAAAATACTTTTTGCGTTGCTTTACATGTGAATTTCACCGTATTTTTTATAACTTCAACGACCTCTAACATGCTAATTTTGATTAGTCAGCAATTCTCTACGCAAACAGCACGATTGGAAAAAAGTTATCCGATCGGGCCCAGTATAGGTAATCGTTCAAATTTTCTAGTTATCGTAGTTTTAGTGAAAGAAGTTTGTGTTTGCCGTTTTCGTAATTTTTCCATTTATGCGCGCTGCATGCTGAAAAAAAAACAAAATTTATTTACATAAATCGTATCTCAATGATGCAACTTCTCTTTTTTAAATGTTATGTAAAATTTGTGGAGAGCTCTGAAATAGTAGTTTATGCAACAAGTTGCAAAAATAGAATTTTTTCAGCACGAGTCGTACATTTATCCAACGAGGTTCACCGAGTTGGATAAATACGAAGATTGCTGAAAAAATCAAGTTTTGCAACGAGTTCCATGCAACATTTTTTGCAATTCCAAAAAACACACACTGAGTAAAATTTTATGTCAAATTTTCATGTATTTTGTCAATAAATCGTTTAAATCAAAAAAATGTTGAAAAGTGTTACTATTCGAAACAAGTGCTAAAAAGTTCGACTTTTCAGCACCCATTTGAGTGCTGAAAAGTAGAACTTTTCAGCATTTATTTTGAAAAGTGTGGCTATTCGATTCTGTTATTTTTGGTACAGAAAAGTAGGCTGTTTCGTCGTTCAAGAATGACAGGAAAAGTAAGTAGTTTCACGACGGAATTGCAAAAAAATATATTTTCAATATATGCTCATTGGTACCAAGACCTTAATTTAAAAAAAAAATCCTTTTGACTTTTTGAAATTAAAGCTTTTTTCCTGTGTAATCACACTTCATTTGCATCCAAGAGAGGTTGAAATGGCGCTGAGTTATAATTTTTTAAAAGTGTTTTTTTTTTTTGCGAAAATAGATAAAAATGGGCCGTATGTTTTTTAACCATCCCAATTTCTAACAGTACCGCTGGCCCAGATTGTTCCTCTCACGAATGCTTTTCAATAACCGAGGTTGCGCTCGTTTGTCACTCACAGTCCAGCCAGCCAGCAAGCTTCCAAAGAAGGTGAGATGAGGTTTCCGGTGCAGCAGGTTAATGGGAACCTGCTGCAATGATGGAAACTTTTTTGGCTGGCTTTCTGCTGTTCGTGCTGCCACAATCAACGAACTCGTGACACTGCAAAACGACTGCTGCTGCTTCTTGGAACTCATGTATGGATAAACAACTGCAGAAACCAACTACAGCCCAAACATGCTACGTTGGAATTTGGCAGCGAGGCTTCGGGGTTAACCAACCGACTGCCATAGGTAGCAGGTGACACTTCAACGCTCCAAAGTGTCGACATGCAGAAACGCTTTGGTGATGTTGAATCGACTAGACAGGCGAATGAATGCAGTTAGAGGTGTATTGAGGATGGATTGAAAGTCATTTTCGTTAGAATTCATTTCGACGATAGAACATGAATTGAAAAAGACTGATGTAAAAATAGAATTTCGCGTTGTTCACTCGATAGTCAAAGATTCAATCTTTTGGGTTTGTTTTGTCATTGATGATAAAATATCAAATCAATTAAAAGTTGCATGAATATGAAACCTGTAAACTTGATACTTGCAACAGACTTTACAAAGTCAAACATGCATAAAAAGTTAACTGGCTTTTGCTGAACTTTTCCCTCTCATACATCAAACGGCACTCATCAGGCCGGCAGCATACCATCTCCTCACTCCAATGTCCTCCCGAGGCTCAACTCCCCAAGTGGAATTGACTTATGTGGTTTGGCCCGATGTAAATGTGCCGTGGGACCACCATTTCCATTGGGGCTGGAAATACAGCACGCCCACAGAAGAGCACACAGCCATTTATTTACGCTCCGTTGGGGGCAATAATTTACGTATCGAAAATTGATACCTAAAAATAAACAAAATATGGTTAGCACATGCTTCACTCACCCACTTGTTTTGCAAACTTCCTGCATCGCTGGAAAAACGGTGAGACCACCCTCCAGCACACACAATCCCCACCCACACACCTGTCAACGGCAATCATTCCCATCCGATATCGTTCAACGTTTGTGTGAGAAGGCTTTTTTGCTAAAGAAAATTTGCCTCTGATGTTGATACACTCACTTTGTTAATGTGCAAAAGTTGCTCAACGATCTCACATGCGGCAAAAAACTGACTGAAGTGAGGATGTGTGTGTGTGTGTGTGTGTTTTCTTGCAAAAAGTTTTTCCTACGAGCAAGTTGGAGTTCTTTTGGGGTGTGCTGGGAGAAGCTGGGAAATTGTAACAAACAACACCCTGCTCCTGAACCTTCCGGAACAATTTCGGATTGAGTTGTTTCTGATCGTTGAAGTTTGAATTATTGATAAACAATCGAGTTAAAAATTCATTGCCGCAATCTGCTACCCTTGGTAAGTTTCTTTAGCAGTTGATGATTACAAAAGAAATCTTGTGGAGGTTGAATGAAACAGAGCTGTGGAGTCGGAGTAAGAGTTGGAGACATTCAGTCTTCAGAAACTGAAGTCCGAGTGAAAGTAGGAGTTGACTCATTGTTTCATATTGTTTTCAAAACTTCTTCATGAATTTTAGTTTCAGATTTTAAGCTACGACATATTTAAAGAGTTACGAGATGAAATTCACGGGAATGATGTTTTGAGCCTCTCGATTCCCGGAAATTTATATAATTATATAATATAAAGCCAAGCGTTACATGTACAATTCGAGAAAACCACGTTACGTTCTATGAGATTATTTGATAACAAAGGTCAAAGTTCAAAAAGCCTATGATGTTGTAAAAAGCCTCATGAAAAATGCGGGATGGTATATTTTTCCTAATAAAAAGTTCTATAAAGATCAAACTATTTTGGAAATTCACTTTCGTTTCGCAGATATCGCACAACACACCTGGGTCATAGAAGAATTTCTCACCAAAATGATCGTGATATCTAGTGACACGCCAAACAAATTGTTGAAAAATGTGGAAAGTTTCTGTTATTTTTCACCAATTCATGTTGATACACATAGTTAAATTCTTTACAACCAAACCCCGCCTCTACACTAGCTTCGATTTGAAAAATCGCCAAAAATCCATTTTTCAATCGATTTCTAATCTTTAAAAAGCATTGGATGGAAAAAAAAATTTAGGGTTGGAACTTTTAATTGTTTTATGTTAGTTTTCGCGATTTTACGAAAAAATGTTTTGAAAAAGTTACTTTTTGCCTTTCTCTTTGTTTTATCGTCCGTGTCTGTCGCGGGTGACGATGAACAGCCATGATCGACGACGACCAACACTTTCAAAACTCTTTTTTCGTAAAATCACGATAACTCGTTATGTTTAAATATCATTTTTTGTAATTGTCTGCTCTACAACTTTGTAGAACATTATTACACTCCAAAAAATAAATTCCTGCAATGTTAAAAAACACGAAATTTAAAAATGAAATGTTTTGTTCTAAATGAAAAAATTACCCTTTGGGTCAATGTAGCCTCGAAAAGCACATTAAATTTCCCATAAAATGACATGTTCCAAAAAAATTTACAGTCGAGTAACGGACAATATTCCTCTAATTGGTCGATTTTTAATGCGTTTTTTTCAGAATTCTGAGTACGCCATTAAATCGGGCGTCTAATTTTACATTAAAGACTCTCTAACACCAAATTTCTATCTCATCACCGTTTTTTAGAGTGCAAATTATTGAAAAAACACCTCTTTTTTCGCATGTTCGAAAATAAAAGGGGTCGTACCGCCCCTCCGTCACGAGATATCAAAAAACGGACCTCGGATTCATGATCAGGGATAAAAGTTACCCCCAGGACAAAGTTTCACGCAAATCGAAAAAGGGTCGGGGCAACTTTTCCCGATTTCGTATGAGTTGGTTGAGAATTACCCAGTTTATTTTTTATAAGTCCTTCTTTTATTATCGGAAGGCACGCCACCGGTTTTTTTCGTTTAAGTTATTGATTTAATTTCATTACAATCGTTTACGCGTTGTCTTTTTTATCTTTTCGTTTAAATTCGCTGATCGTAATAATTTGTTACAACTGACAATTTTAGTATCAACTCATCAAACTATCAATTTAATGATGAGTAAAGAGTAAATTAAATAGTACAAACAGTAAAAATATACTTATAAACCCATCCCATAGCACTACTGTTCGGTTGGCTCGCGTTTGATTACAAAACTTTTTAAATAATCATTTATCTATCTTTCCGTAGCCGGCTGCCTAAGATTTTAAAAATTTTAACCGATAAACAAATTGCTTATGGTCATGTGCACAGAAAAAAATAATGTAAATTTCAATTTGTTTAAAGCTCAATCTATACACCCAGAACTGGGCATCGGCATACGAGAGGATAAAGAGCACGATTCGGTAGTAAAATGGTACTGTGTGCGGACGGAGAGGATAAATCCCGAATCTACCGAGATTACTTTACTCATGGTTCATTTTACAAAAAAGTTCATCTATCAAAAAAAAAGTACCGGTACCGAGATTCGAACCCAAGACCTTCGGCATATTGAACCGTGCCTTTCCCGTATGGGCCACCATGGTTTGGTGATTAAGTGGCGGTCGTTTGTCCATATAAGCCACTCAAAGGATGAACTGTTCCAATGAACGAATGAACACGCGAGAGGACTATATTCTCGCAATACAGCACTTTCCTCACGTTTCTTTTCGTGAGGACTATCCCCTCGTTCTTTAACTTTGGGTGTAGGACCCTAAACCAAGTCGAAAGCAACCGGTTTTGGTCAAATTGGTTCAGCAAGTGTCGAGAAACATTAGCTAGTTTGTTGTTCACATACATACATACACACACATACACACAGACATTTGTTCAGTTTTCGATTCTGGGTCGATATGTATACATGAATGTGGGTCTACAAACTTCTTAAGGAAAGTTCATTTTTCGAGCAGGATTATAGCTTTACTTCAGTGAGGAAGGCAAAATCAAGCAAAACAATGTGAATGGATCAATGTCGTGTAAACAAAGAGTCTTTCTTACTCACGTCAGTTGATGTTTACATTTGGTACGAGCAGGATAGACTCTTTGTTCACACTTCAGCATCGGCCTAATTGCATTGTTTTGCTAGAAATAAACAATGTTTATGGGGAGAAGCTTTTTTCTCGGCAACATAGTATAAGGCGTTCTAGTTGATTGAATTTACTTGAAAATGAGTATGTTTATTGCAGATCTAATCAGTTAGTTCAGGCTTAGTTTTAGCAAAAAGTGATCTGATAACTTTTATATTACTTCCCTATATATATTTATGGGGAAGTAGGTTTGAATCACTTACACAAACAAAACTGTTTGTTAAACAAATGACCACCTCGCTTTAAGTGAGTTAGTAATAATTTATCCAGAAAGCCTTATTTGCTCAGTTTTCGTCATGAGTAATTATGTCTACGTTAAAAGTTATGTTTAAGCTAAATTATAGTTTAATTATAGCCTTAACTCAGTTATGGAGGCAAAATAAAACTCTACGCTCATTCAGGAATTGACCCGGATTCTTTTTAAAAACATATCAGTTTCATCATAAATAGACATGAATGAAAATAATGCAAATATCGCTATACATAAGGCCATGCTAGCCTGCAACATATGCTTTCATAGCCATTGAATATCATTCTACGACCATCACCCCAACAAACACCCTCAATATCCCGGCAAAAGCTTCAATAAGACCAACTAGAACACAGAGTCCTCTATACACACAACTGCCCGGAAAGTCAGAACGCTAAAGCGATGTAGTCAATTCGGAAGATGCATCTGCAGATCGATGCTCTAAACATGGGCTGGGCACTCAATTTGCATGTTGGTTGTAGCAGACAATGGATGACACCGGAGGCTATGCTGCACACAGATACGTACACATTCTACAATACAACGAAAGCAGCACCAGCAGCAGACACAAGCTGTTCCGACTGTATCAATTGGGCCACACACATGCGGACATGCTCAGTCGAAAACAATGGGGGCGAGTTATTTGTGAGATGCGCTTTGCTCCGTTGACTGTTCCATTATTGGCGATAATAATGATGCCCGGCATTGTCGTCGTCGTCGTTCTAGTCTAAGTCACTGATGCACTTTCGGTTCGACATGGGCCGAGAATGTGAACTTTGGCGCAGATAGCAGAGCAACTATTAGGTCGGTGAATTATACAGTCAAGACATTTGCCCTGGGCAGTTGCTGCTGGCGACAGTTTCATCAGTAAGCGGAATCGGAGATATGTTGGAAATTGCATTTGGAATAAATGGTAATGATTACAATATCCAAAATTTAAACACATCAAATCACAAGCGTAATATTATTTATGGGAAGTAAACCAATCGTCCCATTGTGAGAAAATCTCATGTTTTTTCATGAAATGTTTTTAATAAATATCGTTTTTGAGCGAGCAAAATTAAAATAAACAAAATATATGCCTTCCCGTTTGTAATCATAGTAGCCAGCGCTTTATGCTAAAACGCTTATATACCAAGAATTTTGAAAATTCGTCACTTTTTGTTCACTAAAATGCAAATATCTCGGCTTTGCGTGGACTTAAATTGAATGTTAAAAAAAGCAAAATGATCTCCGTAAAATTTACTATAAGCTGAATGCATTAGTTTCGGCTGCTTAATTTTTTGGATAGTTTTGGGAGGTGAGTTTTGAAAATTGTTGGCTAAAAAATACAAATTTTTCTTCCTAAAACGCCCTGCCATGCCCAAACACAAGCTTTTATGAACTATGTCTATACAGAAATTTGTTCAGGGGACATTAAACTATAAATTAAAGCCCTAGGCGACCAAATTTACATGACTTTAGTATGATTGTTACGCGCATTTCTAAAAAATACTCGAAAAATGCACTTTTTTCATTCAAGCTCCGCGCGCGAGTTGTAAACCATTTTTGGGAATTTTTTGTTGTATGAAAACATTGTTCCTGACATCTTTATCTATCATTTTAGGGGTGAGCACCGAAGATTTGACAACTTTTCATTTTTTTGGGACGGCCTATTGTACACCCAAGCCTAAAAATTTTGCAACCAAAACTAATGCATTTAGCTTATAGGAAATGTTACGGAGATCATTATGTATTTTTTAACATTCAATTTAAGTCCACGCAAAGTCGAGATGTTTGCATTTAGTGAACAAAAAGTTACGAATTTTCAAAATTGTTGGTATATAACCGTTTTTAGCATAAAACATTGGCTACTATGATTACAAACGCCTATATTTTGGATATATTTATTTTGTTCGCTCAAAAACAATATTTTTTTATTACATTTCATGAATAAACATGAGATTTTCTCACAATGTGACGTAAACGACAGATAATCATAAATCAAAATTAATTTTATTAAAGTTCATATCTCCGAGCTGTGAACGTGATTTTTTATGTATGTACATTAGAATGAAACAAATTCATTTATAAAAAACTTATTTTTTCAAAAAAAAAGTTACCCATTAGAGCTTTATTTGTTCATATCGAGCAGTACTTAAATATGTCTAAATATGTCGTTTACGTCACATTGTGAGAAAATCTCATGTTTATTCATGAAATGTTATTAACAAATATCGTTTTTGAGCGAGAAAAATAAAAATATCCATAATATTTGCCTTCTCGTTTGTAATCATAGAAGCCAATGTAACCCTAAAAAACGCCTGCTATAAACGCTTATATACCAAGAATTTTGAAAATTCGTCACTTTTTGTTCACTAAAATGCAAATACAGTGAGTCAAATATTTGTCCGTACCCCCCCGTACGGGAAATGTTTGTGATATAAAAGTACATAAAATTCGACTAAAGTGCCATGTTTTATACATCAATCGACGCGGCAGAATGTCCTCTTTAAGACACTGTCATTGGATTTGCAAAAAACTTTTTCTTGAAAAATACAAAAATTGTTTACTGAAAAAGTCAAAAAGAGGTCAAATAATTGTCCGTACCCTAGTAAAAGTACAAAATCTGATCGATTTAAGTGAATTCATTTATGAAATGTTGTTTCAGTGTCAAATACTAGTACCTTTAGCCAGTTTGTGACAACTTTGAACTTCTGATAAGTTTGTTTAGTTAATTTATATTAAAAATTGGATTAAATTTAGTTTTTTAAAGTAAAACTTGTCAAAACATTAGTTTATAAACAACTATTTTTATAAAATTGCTATTTTGTGTTGTAAGAGTCTCTATTGAACAAGTTTCAACAATATTTGTTCAAAATATACATTGATTTCATCTTTTTTATTGACATTTTCGACCAAAAATACTGTTTCGGAACAATACCGTTAAACAATCCGGATTGTCCCGGAACCGGTTCAACCCTCGGAGGAAATTTTGTGGTGATCAGATAGAGGACAAAAAACCCACCTCTTGCAATTTGAAGCATCAATTTCGTCCACTACAGCCCGATTACGATTCCTAGTCTGAAATTTGAAATTTTCAAATTCCCCAAGCAAAACATTCTGACCCAGAACGGTACAGAAATTCTCAGCACGGAAAGTGAAAATTTCAAATTTCAGACTAGGGACTCGTAATCGGGCTGTAGTGGACGAAATTGGATGCTTCAAATTGCAAGAGGTGGGTTTTTTGTCCTCTATCTGATCACCACAAAATTTCCTCCGAGGTTGAACCGGTTCGGGACAATCCGGATTGTTTAACGGTATTGTTCCGAAACAGTATTTTTGGTCGAAAATGTCAATAAAAGATGAAAACAATGTATATTTTGAACAAATATTGTTGAAACTTGTTCAATAGAACTCTTACAACACAAAATAGCAATTTTATAAAAATAGTTGTTTATAAACTAATGTTTTGACAAGTTTTACTTTAAAAACTAAATTTAATCAATTTTAATATAAATTAACTAAACAAACTTATCAGAAGTTCAAAGTTGTCACAAACTGGCTAAAGGTACTAGTATTTGACACTGAAACAACATTTCATAAATGAATTCACTTAAATCGATCAGATTTTGTACTTTTACTAGGGGTACGGACAATTATTTGACCTCTTTTTAACTTTTTCAGTAAACAATTTTTGTATTTTTCAAGAAAAGTTTTTGCAAATCCAATGACAATGTCTTAAAGAGGACATTTTGCCGCGTCGATTGATGTATAAAACATGGCACTTTAGTCGAATTTTATGTACTTTTATATCACAAACATTTCCCGTACGGGGGGGTACGGACAAATATTTGACTCACTGTATCTCAGCTTTGTGTGGACATAGATTGAATGTTTAAAAAAAAAAACAAAATGATATTGATCACATGAAATAAATTAAATTTGACAGTATAATAAATAAAGACTTTCAGTGATTTCTAGAGAGAATGATTTCTTTTTTATTGGGTAGGGCAGGGAGGCTTCATTCCATGAAAAGTATTTTATCTTAGTGTGATAAAACATGCATATTGTATAATTCTAAACATAATATAGCTATGAAAAAATCACGCAATTGAAACTAATGGCTTGGCCATCGTAGCACGAGACTCGACTCGGGTATTCTCAGGGTCGGCAAACTACTAGGTGATTCAAGGGTGATGGTGATCGAACCGAATAACAAGACGGATTAAATTTTCACTTTCAGCACTTCATTATTGTTTCTGTTAAGTGTGGGTGTGGGTTGTTGGGGGCTAACGTAATGTTACAAGCTCAGCCGATGAGCGCGCTCCGACGATGTAACGGGCCGGCAGCGGAGCTCCAGCTCTACTCTGCGGCGACGGTCCCACTGGGGAGAGAGGTCGATTGCTGGCTAACGGTTATATCTGCGACGGGCTGCTTGGTCTTCATCGCCGGTGCAGCGGTTCTTCTCCGGTCTCCTTTGCCGGATGTTGTTCTGGACGACCAGCGGGCGTTGCTGGCGCCAGACGACGGGGGTGGTCCTATAGGATATATACGACGATTAGACGTAGACAGAGCGCGACGCGATTTACACTGACTAGGCCGACCAATCCGCGCGCTCACGGAACCTCTTGGTCCCGCACTTCCGCGTGAAGGCGATTGGCTACCTTCACTCCAACGATCGTGAACTGTCTACTCGGACGCCTGTAGATTAGAAGAGGTCGATCCTCTCCAGATCGGCGCTTTTATTTTTGATCCCAAGTCCAGGATTTCCCCATCAATTTTTCCGCTCTGTCGCATGGGTACCGCATTGTTGTCCCATCGGGAAATAGATGGCCACCGGCTTCACTTACAGCGGCAGGCTTCACCCGTTTCCAACTATCAACTATGGTGAATGTGTAATAAAAATACTGAAGCGAAGCATGAATTCTTTAAGGACTGTGACCAACGGTTACACAATAACATTGAAGATATTAAAAATGGCATCCAGTCATTTTCATTCGCACGTCCACTATAACTACCGTAAACCGGGGTGACTTTGATAGGATTTCAATTTGTTTTTAGAATATTTTCCAACAGGTACGGGTTTTCTCAAGATTATTACAGTGGACTCTCTGGCTGTCGATCTTCCCGATATCGATAATGCTCCAGCTGTCAATAAATTTTTCAGTCCCTTCAAACAGATTGCTTTGATTTTTCATTCTATAATTTGATAACTCCCCCTCTCGACGGTCCCTTCAATATTGACAACGGGAGGGTCCACTGTATTTTTAAAACATGTACTGGGGTAGACTACACAAAGTCCATGCACTGTTTCGGAAAATAGTTTTTCCAATAATGTTTAGAAAAATAGTTACGTTAAAAATTCTTAGTTTTAATTCCGGGGTGACTTTGATAGTCATAGTTTTTCTTGATAAAATCATATTTAAGATGTTCAAACCTTATTTGTACGCTAAATGTACCATCACTAAAGTAGCTGATATAGTTTTTAAGAAAAAATCAATGTTTATATTTAGTTGACTAAGTGTATAATCTTTTTAGCAAAATACATATAAATTTATGGTAAAATTGTTAAAAAGTCGGAATTTTGCCTAAAATTTGTTAAAACTAGTTTTGTTTATAAAATTATCGATTTATATTGCATTCTATACTGAATTCAAAGCACGAATCACAAGTTTTCACATTTTACATGAAATTTGTTCAACTGAAATTGCCTATAAATTTGGAGAATTTTTTATATTGTGTTTTAAAAACACATATTATTTATTATTTACAAACTTTTTTAACCTTCTCCTAGTGGAAAATTGTCAAAAGAATCTGAAAATGCATTCCATTTTCCGATTAATAATCATGTTCATTGAGAAAATCATGACAATTTGAGAAGTTTAAAATAATGACTTTCATCAACATTTTCTTAACTATAGTTAACTAACTTTTTAAACTTGTCAAAATTTTATGAAAAGTTCTGCTTAAGGTAGTTTGAACACTTTTCTACCACGGTCAGTATGTTTCTAAACCATTCCTTACGTATTTTAATTGTACTCTTCATTTTGTGGAAAAATCGCAAACCTATCAAAGTCACCCCGGCTATCAAAGTCACCCCGTTTTACGGTATCAAAAGTATAAGTTTCTAAATAAACCTAATTTAAAACTTTAAGAAGCAAGTTTTTGCTGTAAATCAGTGAATGTTTTTCTATTTGTTTGAATTAACTTTTAAGAAACATATTGATGGGTGCACCACGAAGTGGAAAAAACTTAAAATTTCCATCGAATTGCTCTCAATTAAAAACCCATCACATATATCGTCACAATAATCGTTCATGAGTGTGAGCTCACTCGGTGTATCCATTCCATTACAAAATTCATAGAACGGACTATCCCACAGTAAAACACATTGTTCCGGCAAAAATCCAGTAGGACTTGCTCATCCGTGCATCGTCGGATCATAATCTGCTGCTGCCATGGGTAGCCGTTGCCGGCTATATATTGGCTAAAATGAGAACAAAAAAAAAACACTGTGAAATCTCATGGAGCCAGCAGGAACCTACAAAATATGCACTTGTGAGTTTGTGTACTTTTTTTTTTTGCTTCATTTTCTCACATCGACCATATTTTTTATTTATCTTTATTTATGGCTTCACCGAATTGGCTTCGAACGTGCCCAAGGCCCGCCCCACTCTGCAAGACAGGGAGGGGCATAAAAAGTGCGAATAATTTTCGAAGCTTTATGAAGTGTGCCCCCCTTGATACGGTGATGACATTGGCGTGATTGGATTTTCGGAAAATTTCTATATGAAGGCTTCCTACAAAAGGTGGGGGCCGCCGTGTTGCAGATATTTGAATTTCCATTAGTTACCGCAGATACGTGAAGCGTGAAGAATATCATAAAAAATATGGTAACGAAACCTAAACTTGAAGAAAATATTAAACAATAAAACTTCAATCTACAAAACAAAAACTAACTGAATCCACTTACGGGGTTGATGCCTACCAAACACTTCTAATTGTATAATTATTTAAGGATTCACAAGATAGAGTGACCAAAGTTTATGACTCATAGGCAATGTCCAACAACGTGTCTCAAGTAGAGGCTGACGATTCTTGAGATTTTCAATTCTTGGAAATTGAGAGTTGAATATATTTGAATTTTCTTGGGACACGGGAATTTTTGTATTCAATGAAACATATTTACATAGTGCCAATTATTTGAGAGAAGGTAATTTTGTATTAGGATTTGGGTGTTTTCATCCAAGGTTTATTATTTCTATAAAAAAAATCCTCAAAAATTTTATTAATTTATAACATTTGAAATAATTTAATTAAAACTAAGGCCGTTGCAAATATTTTTCAAAGTTTATGCCCCCTCCCTTTAAAAATTGGTCTGAAAAATCCAGGGACAAAAAAAAACATTTTTCCAAAAAACTTCAAAATTTCCATGAAATAGAAGTCTAATCAACCGAAAACAATCTAAAATGCATTTTTTTAAATTGATAATGCATTTTAACACAATATTTTCATTAAAATGTTGAAACTGTGGCTCGTAATTTCAATTTTTATACTTTTTTTTATTTTTAAAAAATTGTAATGGTTTTTAAGGCCCATTACTGTACTGTGCTATTTTTTCCCGGCTCTTCGCCCTGAGTGATTTTTCTGGTCCTTATTGTTTGAACTTATCGCATTTTGATTTGAAGTAATGTAAAAATATCAGAAACAAGGGTGTTATATAATTGCATGAAAAAAATAAAGTTTTCCAAAAACAATTTCACAAATTTTGGGGAGTTGTGTTTTACCCCAAAAGAAAGCCTTCAAATTGCTGTGTTGGAAAATCGATTATATTATTACACCCTTATGGTATAATAATTGAAAAACCAGTTGTGATTTGGGTGAGCGTTTTAGCAGAATGCATTATTTTGAATACAAAGAGACGAGTTGTTCCTTTCAATTCCGCTATATAAAAACCAGTTCAAAATGCTCCCAAAAAACCAAATATACTAACATTTTAAGTTGACTGTTAAATGCCGAACATGTATATTTATTGTTTTCAAACGTTTGAGATGAATGAAAAATTACCTTTTGAAGCGATTATCTTTCATATTCTGAATAATAGGATTAAAATTAGCTTTCACCAGTTTGCTGAACGAGCATTCGTATATTCCAGCAATTTCATTCTTGTGGCAGCTCATCCAATATTAAACACTCAGATTTACGCTGTAGCTGCTTACTCCACTTTCACCACCACCAGCCATTCCAAGGCTTCCAACGGAACTCACTGTTGTATACCTTCATTTCATCCGGTGGGAATGTCCCTGGCCCTTAATGTCTTCCCACGCTTGA
The DNA here is from genome assembly GCF_015732765.1 of Culex quinquefasciatus. Taxonomy (NCBI): domain Eukaryota; kingdom Metazoa; phylum Arthropoda; class Insecta; order Diptera; family Culicidae; genus Culex; species Culex quinquefasciatus. The sequence continues at coordinate 52,232,189 of NC_051861.1, forward strand.
AAAGCGACGAGTGGACAAAAAGGCGAGAATTATGACTTTAAAAAGATGTAAATTAATTAAACCTGTGTTGTGCAGTGCTGCCAGACCGGGGGTGGGAAGGTAACGCCGTGTAGTAAAATATAATCCCCTTTCGTCCCTTTTTTCCAAAGTTTCACGTCCGTGTCACGCGGTGCTTGACTGCAGAGCCCTGATTTACTATGGTCGTCACGACGGGTTCCACGATCGCGTTGTATCCAAATCACACCAATGAGGTCTCTGGCAGAACCGAAAGGAAAGGGAACAAGCTGGCATCCCTTGCTCCCCTTGCTCCTTCGTCGCCGCAGCAGTGTCATCAGAGGGAAACATATTAAAAAGTATAAAAGAAGCATAATTTATAGAAGTTTAAATTAAATTTTTCCACTCTGCTCGCTCGTAACATCATCATTATCATGTCAGGGATTTGAGCTCGGTTGAAAACATAGCGCATCTACACCGCGCGCGGGAAAAATCATTATGTATGGAAAAGAGTCTCGCGCACACACCAACACACACGGTTGAAGCGCTTTTTGGAGCCACGTGGTGGGAAGGGGGCGTGGTTTGTTGGTCCTTACTCATACGCCTAGCGCCACCCACCCACGCGACGGCCTGAATGCCAGGGTGGGTGGGCGCACGCTCGCGTTCGACAAAAGGAATGTTTTCCCACGGCGTCAATTGAAACTGCTGAAGGGAAAAGTTGTCTCAGTGAACCCCCTCCTTCTTTTAGGTTCTTAAGCGCGTGCAAAAGGAAAATTGAACGGAATTTATGAAACGGTTTCTTTCGTCCTTGCTTTGGGCCTGGTGTCGAACGCGTCGTCGGCGTCGTCCTTGTCGACGTCCCTGGGCTGTGCGGGAAAACCAAATTATGAAGAATTTCCATATGATAATAATTTTGCGGAAATAGGCACGTGCACTGGCTGGAAAATGCGGTAACTGAGTCGAAGTAACGAGATTGGGTAGAGAAAGGTGGAGAGAAAATTATGATTCAACTTATGGCGTGAAAGTGGCGTAATTAATGAGTAATTTGATTAATTTGTGCAAACCCAGAATAACAAGCGGCTTTGTTGGTAATGTTTGACACGAGCCACGCGTACCTCACAATTTGAAGGACGAAAGGAGAAAGATTGCACAACGATGATGAGGAGAATAATTTTAAATACTTTAATGGGTTTGTTGAAACAAATTTCAGACGTGGAAAACTTTTCGTCATTTGAATCTGTGATTGTTTGACGGGGAACAATGATAAAATGGCTCTCACAAGTCATAGTTTCAACCAATCAGGCTCATATTTGGGGGAAAGGTGTGTCTAATGGATACACGTCTGCCATAATAGTGGCTTAGGTCAAGGACGCTTCCTTGCAAAGTTATTCATAAATGTTTGATTCGGGCGTGTGAAAGTAAATTATGGACAAAAATTACTTTTTCGCTCGCAGCCTGCCAAAAACTAATATTTTTTTAGATTTCTTTCGACTTTCCATAGGGGATGAGTTAGGCTACAATGTCTTTTCGTTAGGTTTGACTAAAATTAGGAATATACCCAGAATCCAGGGCTGTCTCATTGTTCCCCACTCTTTTCAGCCCATGGATAACAATGAGACACTTTGATTTTTCTTTATAAACATTTCAAAATCTATTGAAATTAGAGCGTCCAATTTCCGGGGATGACAAATTTCCCGGGAAACGGAAAATTTTCAAACAAATTCCCGGGAATTCCCGGGAATCCCGGAAAATTTTAAATTTATTAAAAATTGTTCTGATATTGGTTCTGATTAATATTTTGCATCAAAATTGTATAGAACAGCGACTCTAATGATTAAATTAAGGGTAAAGATCAACTAATAGCTTGACTGCATGTAAAAATTCATACAACTACAAGAAAATGTATATTTTCTTCTAATTTTGTATGGTCAAATCGTACAATAAATCAAAAATCAATCTTTGATATTTTTTGTTGAAAAGTATTTTTTCACCAAAGTGCTTGGACAGTAAGTAAAATGAGTTTGTTTGAGTAAGTACGGTTTGGCACATTAAACTGAAATGAAAAAAAAAATCATTTAGTAATTACGTTTTTCATAACAAATAAATTTGCAAAGCAAGTAATATTGGTTTCAGTGCATAAACAAATTGATCTGTCTTTTTCTTTAAAAATTTAACTTCTTTTGTTTGTTTTACTATAAATAACTCCATGTTTTCAAATATATGAAGCAAGTTTTGAAAATATGTTTGCATTTTTTTGGGCATCCCTCAAACAAAGCAAAGTAGTTTTTTAATGATTTTTTAAAGGTTTTGACCAAATGGTTTTCAGGTACATAATTGTCTTCGGTTGAACGTAGCACAAAAACATGACTTAAATTATACGATAAATTAACATCATTGCATTATCACTCGTACATTTTTTCATATTTAAGCTGCTAGCCCCATTATTGCACCAGTGCTCCATAATTATTTTACTTCAAATTGTAATTTCTTGAATACAAGTTATTGAGCGCATTGAAGTAATTCTTCTAGCAAAAACCTATTTGAAATGTTTAATGATACCTTCTTATTTGATCATGGTAAACAAAAATGTAAACTATCTTAATTTTGCTTTGACGGTAAGGCGTTAACATTTTCTTTATTATTTATTCAATTATTCTTTTTAAAGTAGACCTGAATTGTAACAGTTTATTTTCATTAAGCATTTTTTTCCAGTTGCTTCAGAAATTATTAGTATCAGAAATATATCTTGATAATAAATTAAGTTTCTTCAATTTTTCCATTTTTTCATGAAAATTGTTCCAAAAAATTAAGAAAATGTATACTTCCGCTTGAATTTCTGGAATTCCCTGGAAATTTACAAATTTCCCGGGGAACGGGAAATATTTTTTACGGGAAATCCCGGGAATTCGTGGGATTTTTTTTTCCTGGGACAGGAAATTGGGCGCTCTAATTGAAATCTATTGAAACATGAATAAATTGAAAGGGATTTTTGGCATATTTATTGAGTTTCAACTCTATTTAACCAAAATTCGAAAGTTATTTGGTACAAATATCTGGATTTTTCAAAATTTCAATACTTTGAAGTAAAACTTTTGTTAATTAAAATTAAAAGTTGGCAAAATTGCTTTAAAATGTTCAAGACAAGACACCTTCTATGGAACAATACAAAAACACGATGTTTTACGAAAACGAAACTATTGGCACTACGCCCCCCGGGGCATGGCCTTCCTCTAACGTGGGATTTCTGCTCCAGCGCCTCTGACGAGACAGGAGAAACCGGGACCGACGTTTTACTTCACCATCCGATAGAAGCCATGTTTTACTAAAAAAGAATTGATTTTCGTACAGTATCTCATTGATCCTCAGCTGTCTCATTGTTCCTACCAAGTGCGTCTGCAATAAGACAGTTGAAGAACTCTGTAGACGTCAGATCAATCTCATATTTTGGTCATTTAATGAAAAAAAAAAATGCAATAAAAAGCTCATTAAAACATTCTAATGAAAAAAAATACAAAAATTGTTGAGTGAAATTTTGAAAAAAAAAAAATCGTACACAGAGATTCTGAGGAGTATTTGGCTAACTGTAAAAAAGAAAAAAAAAAACAGATATTGTCGATGAGGTATTGATATGATATTTTTTCCTGTTTTTGGTTTTCGTAATCGACACGATAAAGCTTCCTATGTGTCTTTCCGGTTAAAGTGAGTTAAAATCACATTTCGAAAAAAAATGCTCACCGGATGCTGCACGTAGTGCCCGCCCGTCCACACAGCTCTCCGAGGTCCAATTGCTGCTGCTGTTGCTGCTTCAGACACGATTGCCATTATGCGCCCGCTTCTGCTGCGAGTGGTTTCGGGTTTGTGCCTTGAAGTGACGACGAGCATCATTCTCACTTTTTGTTTCGACAAGAAACAATGCGCACTAGTGGGTGTTCGAAACGTGAAACTAGTGCACTTCAGTCGACGACTGGTCCAAATCATTCCATGATTCGGATGGTGTATGCCATTTTGGGCAACCGAAAGAATCATTTCGATCGGATTTTAGACTTGCATGGAGGGGTTATGTTTGCAAAGTCTGTGTTTGGGCCCTATTTGATATTGGAGAAGTTTGTGCTTCACTACATGTGTCCAACCTGGCAGCTTTTTTCATTCGAATACGGTGTACATAACTGAATTGCAGCTGTAAGAAGGCCTCTGATGGAGGACAAAGCTCGAAACAGCCCTTTTTACAGAAGATACGACCCCTATTGTGGACAGAAGCGGTCAGGGAAAAATGATGTCATTGAATATGCTGTGTCTGTCTAGAAATCGAAGAACAAATACTCCCAAAAGTGCACATTTTCCATTGATGCTGCAGTGCTGCTAGAGCTGATGAAAATGCCACCTACATTCACGCACGCACAAAGCTTCCACCACTTGGAGTTTTTGAAGAGTGATGAAAGCCTGGCATGTTCGGACCGCATAAACGTGCAGTGAGTCTCCGGAGAAAATCCGACTGACTGACTACTACTGCTACTGGTGACTGCAGAACCGAGAGTGGTATCCCAACCAACGGACGAACAAACGGTTGGCAAGGCTCTGTGGTTCCAGGGATCAGCTCCGAGTGGCCACCACAAGAGCCTGCACACACACACCCACCCCCTCCACATGGCAGTCTGTGTGACGGAGAGTATGAGCAAGTCGGTCTGCTTGTTGTTGATGTTGTTGCTGCGTTCGTCCCAAGGATTTGGGTTGGCGCTTTGAATCTTTCATGAGAAGCACCCCATACACATTCCGGGTTCAATTGTTTCAAGTGTTGTACCTCCTCACACTCTTCAGCGTTTTTTTAGGGGCAAGCAGAAAAACATCAGATTGCAGCAGGTTCTGATTTGTGCTCGGAACGTGGAGATGGTATGTATTGCGAAATTCAGTTTGCACTGATTTGGGTTTAAGATTTTCGGACTTTGAAGTTATCACAGTAACGAGGAGATTAGATTTAAGAATATCTGTAGGCCAGTATGGCTTCAAAATTGTTTTGAATTTCAAATTACGTTTTGAATTCTATTTGCATCACCCATGAAAGACTTAAAATAAAATAATTAAGTCATTCCTCCGTGTAGGCACAATAGCAAGCAGCAGTGAAGTGTTCAGTGCTCCATCGTTTTTTTTCGGATTTTTTCGCCATAATTGATTGTGATTACCCGCGAGTTTGCTTCTGCAGCATACCAAAGGCCGGCCGTGGCCGTGGCAGTTCGAGTGCGGCCTCGAAAAACCCGCGAAGTTCGTCTACCGGCCGAGTGCAAAAAGGTAAACAAACCAACGCCGTGTCAATCGCCATCGTGCAGGGGAGCGTAAAAGGTTAGTACATCCCGGATATGTTCCAAGATCACCAGTGCGAACCCGTTCAGGTACTCCGGTGCCACAAACAGTGGCACATCAACATCCTCCAACATCCCCATCAGGAACGAGTTCCAGTTATTGAGCGACGATTAAAGCAACAACAACATTACCGACGGTAGCAAAACCGACGACAACGACGACGACGGCCGTGCACGGAAAAAAGTATCCACGTCAAAAAAGAACAATTCTCCAACAGAACAAAGACCACCTCCAATTTTTGTTTTGGACACGTTGGCGGACGATGTTGACGAGTTGCTGGAAGGCCTCGGATATTGTCTGGAAATCGGTAAGTCGTCAGTGCAAGTGTTTACACTGAAAAGAAAGGATTTCGACCTGGTGCTCGAAGAATTGAAGCGTAGCGACTTCAACTTCTACACATTCAACCCTGAGAAGCCCCCTGTTAAGGACTAAGATCATCTTGCAGGGTTACCAAGACCGTCCGGTCTCCGATCTGAGGAAACACCTTTCGGATGCCGGAATAAAGCCGAGAGTTATAAAAGTGCTCTCGCGAAAGACAACTGTCACGGGTACGCACACCCTGTACCGTGGCACCGTCAAAATTCGTCGCGAACTGTGACGGCAACCATTCCGGTAACAACAGCGGATGCATCGCGCGCAAATACTACCTCGAGGATCAGGAAAAGAGAAAGAAGAAAGCAACAGCGTCCCATCCTCCTCAGCGAAGTACGAGCGCAGCCGTTCCTGCAGCTGGCCAGCGAACGGATCCAGCGGACAACCCTACGATCCTCAAACTACCGTCCGTCGGTGACGATTTCAAACTCGGCAAAAATTGGTATCATCGACCTTCGTTTGGCGATACTGAAGAATACTGAAGATGAAGCTGGTGTATCTTCAAACCCAAAGTTAAAGAACGAGGGGATAGTCCTCACGAAAAGAAACGTGAGGAAAGTGCTGTATTGCGAGAATATAGTCCTCTCGCGTGTTCATTCGTTCATTGGAACAGTTCATCCTATTGAGTGGCTTATATGGACAAATGACCGCCATTTAGTTACCAAACCATGGTGGCCCATACAGCAAAGGCACAGTTCAATATGCCGAAGGTCTTGGGTTCGAGTCTCGGTATCGGCACTATTTTTTTGATAGATGAACTTTTTTTTTGAAGATGAACCATGAGTAAAGTACTCGCGGTAATTTCGGGATTTATCCTCTCCGTTCGCACACAGTACCATTTTACTACCGAATCGTGCTCTTTATCCTCTCGTATGCCGATACCCAGTTCTGGGTATACATAATTTGGTTAGCCCGTTCTTGCTATAGTATAAAAAAAACTTTCACTTATACGCTAACATTAACTCTTTCCACTCATTCCTTAGTGGACCATCATTCAGTGAGGTACTCCTGGATTTTAGCTCCTGAAAAGTGCTTAAAAGGTGCAAAAATGCCTCAGGGCAAAAAAAAGAGGCGGTCCTCACCAGCAGGATCGGCAGATTTGAAGAAGCTAAAGAATGCCGAAGCGCTACCTGCAAAGCCAGGCAATTTGAGCAAGGACGCTCAAAATTCGTCTGGAAACCAGTTCGCTACCCTCCCTGTGGACGTGAGCGAGAAGGAAGAATTTGAATTACGGGAAAAGGGACCACCCATTTTTGTGAAAGCATCGTCATCGGATTCGGGGTTTATGAAATCTGGTGCTTTACGAGCTTCCATTCGCTTGGACTCATAATTCTGCTACCTACCAGAAAGGATAACAACTACGTTCGGGATTTCCTGAACAACACAAAGATTGAATACTACAGCCACGACGATCCAGGTAAACGCCCCATGAAACAGGTCCTCCGAGGCCTGTACGACATGGAAGTGAGTGTGCTGAAAGAAGAGCTCAAAACTCTGAAGTTGAACGTGATCGAAGTCTTCAAGATGACGAGACACAACAAGGACATCAAGTATCGTGATCAACTGTACCTGGTTCATCTCGAGAAAGGATCAACAACGCCGTCTGAGCTGAAAGCAGTTCGGGCTATTTTCAACATCATCGTGACTTGGGAACGTTATCGTCCAGTGCACCGTGACGTGACGCAATGTTCGAACTGCTTGCAGTTTGGACATGGTGGAAGGAACTGTTTCATCAAGAGTCGTTGTGCAACCTGCGGAGGTGAGCACAAAACACAAGCTTGCGAAACAATCAACGAGACCATCGAAGCGAAATGCTTCAATTGCGGCAGCGACCATTCGACCAAGAATCGGAGCTGCCCAAAACGTGCTGAGTTTGTAAAAATTCGGCAGCAAGCGACGACGAGGCACCAACCAAATCGTCGCAAAACACCACCAGCATACACGGACGTGGATTTTCCTGCTTTGGCGTCACCAGGAGCAGGATCTGTTCGAGTGGTTCCAAATCTGCAGCCATTGCCGTTGAATCAGCGGCAAAGAGTTGCAGAGCATACAACACCTCCAGGCTTCAGTCAGCAACCGAGGGAAAACCAACCAACATCAACGGGTGAAGGCAATAGTGACCTGTTTTCACCACAAGAACTTCTGAACATTTTCATCGAGATAGTGCGTCCATCCCGGGAATTCCCGGGACAAAAATCCCGGGATTTTTCCAAAACCGGGAATTCCCGAATCCCGGGATTTTCTATAATTTGTCCCGGGAATTCCCGAAATTGAAAAAAAAAATCATATTTTGGTCTGGTAATTCAGATTTGGTTCTGAAATTAGTAGAACAATAAAATGAATTAAAATTTGTATTAAGCAAATCTCAGCATTAAATTGGCTTTTTTGGAAAAAAATATTATAATTTTAATTAACAGGTGCCTAGTGCATTAAATTTTTTAAGACTGGATATATTTACGTATTTATAATCAAAAACCTGCATCTTGTGCAAATAAGTACAAATGTAACGAATAAATACAGCTATTAAAGCAAAAAATAATTGCATGACGTTTTGGATGACTTCGGTTAAAACAGGAACAGAACAAAAAAAATGTACTTCCAAATGTATTGCTCTAAAATCTCCTGTACATATTTAGACTGTAATTCTGATTTTCCCTCGGTTGGCGGTAGTAACTTGAAGATAATTTGTAAAATATGTTTTATATAGAACAATGAATTCAAAACTTATCTAAAATTTTATATTGACTGTTATCATTTTATTTATTGTCGTTTTTGTTTTTTAGACATATAAAATAAATTTTTTAAGCTGTTTTAGTCATATCATATAAAAATATATATAAAAGAAAAAAATATTAAAAGAATTCCAAAGTTTTTTTTTAAATAAGTTTTATAAACACATGGAAGACAAAAGCTTATTGGACCTTTTAAAAAAAAAAACTTGTCGTCTTTGTTTAGATTGAAGTGAAAGGATTATCACCATTTGATATTATTAAGCTAATTCTATGAATTTAAGCTTGAAAACATAACAAATATAATGAAACATAGATTTTATTACTGATTTAAAAATTTCCCGGGATCCCGGGAATTCCCGGGATTCCAAAAATATTTTTCCCGTTTCCCGGGAAATTCAAAACCCGGGAAAATTGGACGCCCTACATCGAGATGACAACAACTCTGCGTGGGTGCAAAACTCGCCAGGAACAAGTAAGAACTCTTGGAGCATTCATCTCAAAATACAGTTCGTAGTTTACTCGTTCTAGTGATTTCGAATATTTCAATGGATTTATTTTTTTAGTTTTAGGTTAGGATTAGTTGTTAAAGTGTTTTTTTTTTCTTTTTTACACTAATGTATTCAATTCAATACAATAATGTAAAACAATTTGAAGTAAATAAAATAAATGTGATCAGTTAATAATAAAACGAAAAATACAACAAAGATGAAGAGCATTAGGCCATACCACTTATCATGTAAAAGAAATGTAATTATTATAAGAATGTTCAATAAAGACATATTTAATTTCAAAAAAAAAAAAACTCTTTCCACTCAAAACTAACTACGTGGGAACTAAATACGCGGGTTGTTCCCTTGGTCGTTTGCTGTAAGTTGTGGATTGACTGAGGGGACATGCTTATTAATTTCTCGTCGCTCCGTACCTTTAGTGACGTGATGGCAGCAAAGCGTCTATACGTAGTGTCCCTACACCCGCAATAAATCTCCGGTACTTGGGGAGGGGAGAGGGAACCTATTTTATTTTATGCATCGGAATTTGTAGCACTAAAATTCTTGCAAAAAAAAACTTATGCACGTGGGTGCACAGATTATGGAGTAAAAGATGATCGAATTGTTCACCTAGCGCTCGCATTCGATTCCACCACACGAATAAAGGCCCCACATTTTTCAAAGAATTTCAGAGCATTAATAATATTTGAATTTGAAAGAAAAACATTTAAAAAATGCAAAGGCAAACACAAAATTATACATTGAATAAGAAACATTTTATTGCAAAATTTTTATATCAAGCTTATTATTTTCATTTGAACACTCAATTTATTTATTGGATATTTCAGATCAGGTCCGGTCAAAGAACTATTTTGAAGAGCCATCGCGGGCCGAATGAAATTATTTCACGAAAAATTCTGGCCCGGAATAATGAGACACTTTTTTTGCCATTAGGATGACCTACACCATACTAGGGTAGTTCAGGAAATTTCATTTTCAACTAAGTTTCTAGTTTTAATTCTGCTCAGCTGCTCGTTTAAGCGAAACCAAACCAGGATAATCTCTTCGCTGATTTGGCGATGGTGTTACATACATACATACATTAGTAAGTTTACAATTTGTTGGATAACTTTTTGATATTGACTTCATTCTTCTTGATCAAACTTTATAGAGGAGGGGACGACTTTTCAATATGCTTAAACAAATATTGTAAATGGTTTTACTCATGAAATTGTGATAAAATGCAAATCATTTTCCATTATTTTTCCTAAGCCAGCTGAAAAGTTAAAGGTGGCAAAAACAAAGGTTTTGATGACAAAACATAAAAAAATCGTTGTGACAATTCACACATAATGAACCAAATAAAAACAATACATTCAACATCAAAATACTGGCTGGACCACTAATTTCACACAGAAATCCTGTCTTTAATCCAACACATTTTCTGTCTCACTCAGAACGATTAATTTATGTCACAGTCGCCCGATAGTTCAATCACCGGCTCCTGTCCGCATCATGCAAGCAAACGAACGGTTTTGATGACCAATCGATCGATCGGTTTTGTTGAGCTGTCAATGGCAGAGCCCCTACGGCAGAAAAAATGCTCAAACAGCATAAGAAATAAATAATCGATCGACATGCTCGCTGCAGGAGCCGACCGACCAACCGAAGGGAGTACAATTTCCTGATGTTGCAATGCACACAGTCGTCGTCGTTGTCGGGAACATCATCAATAACTTGCAGACGGCTATTGCCTATTGATCCGCATTTGTGTTGTCACACTGAAGCAGGACTTCGCATATGCAGTATATTAAGAGAAAATAATGTACAGTCGGCTGGTGGTAACGGAGTGACCGGAGGTAGAAGAGCTGGTTGTCCTAAATTTACTCCTACCGATGGTATTTGCCTCCCCTCGCCCAATTTGGAAGGGTAAGGGGAGCAATAGTGGATATGTGTGTGTGCAGTAAAGTATGCTAAAACACTCCCATGACCATCCCAGCAAATCATAGTTGGCACACTGAGTAGTCCTGGCAAGTCATGCTGAATGTTTGTGCTGAAATCATATATTCTGCTTACTCGTCCATAAATCCCAGGACGGTTGAGTTTTTTTCATTCTTTCTATCTTTTTTTCGCTCGATACAGTCTTCCTCACTCACTCATGTGAAAGCTGAACCTGCCAGATACATCGGCTCTGTAACACACGGGAACCTACAGAGCGGTGGTACTCTACACATGTGGCATGTCTAAAGTTTGTGTCTCGTGTGCGCATTCCAAGTCACCCCACTCCCTCCCCCACTTCATAACTAGTACCGAACACATGCCAGAGCGAGCAAAGTAAGAGGGGGGTCGACTGTTGATAGCTGACAAACTCCCCTGCGGAAAAAAAGGTTCGCAAATAAACTACAGCGATAAAATGATTTATATCGTCTTCCCCTTGTACCTCTTGATCTTTGTACGCTCTAGTCCTTGTGAACTGGCCCAACTTCGAGCTGTGCAAAGCAGCTGCTTGGAATTTAATCGATGGTCTCAAAACGATAAGGATTCCACACAGTAAAGTTCTTGTTCTAAAATCGCGAAAGTTTCACTAGCTCCTGAATCTGCAATAATTGAAAAACTTGCTAGACAGTTATTCCTTTTGGTAACACAACCATTCGAATCTCACTATAATAAATAAAGAAACCATGCGTCTCCACCAGAAATAATCATTTGCATCAATTTAGTGGAGAAGCATGGTCAATTTCCATATGTGTTAATATCACAAAATCAGTGCCAGGGATTCGATTGAAAATCTCGCAGGGAAAATATTAAACTGTCAAAAGAGATAAAGCTTAATCCTCAGGGGTGTGATTAACCTGCAGAGTTTGAGCTAACATTCTGGATCAAACGCGTTGAGCTGTTCGAGAGAGTTTGCCCACGCGCCTGGGATCAACGAGGGAGCAATTTTGTGCAGCTTTTGTTTGCTGTCGTTGTTATTGTCACTGTTTTCAATTTACCAAAAATAAATGGAGGAACACGTTTAATCCAAGTGTACAAATTTGTTCAGTTGAATACGTAAAGCAACAAGGTAAGTTAATAATAATACACAATGCAGATTATTTGTTGAGATTGAATGCAACGTAAAATTGAATTATAAAGATAATCAAACCCGGAACCCATGGTGTAGGGGTAAACATGATTGCCTCTCACCCAGTCGGCGTGGGTTCGATCCCAGAAGGTTCCAGTGGCATTTTTCGAGACGAGATTTGTCTGATCACGCCTTCCGTCGGACGGGGAAGTAAATGTTGGCTCCGGTCTAACCTAGAGGTTGGGTCGTTAGTTCAATCCAGGTGTAGGAATCGTCTCCCTAGGTCCTGCTTCAGTGGAGTCGCTGGTAGGCAGTTGGACTAACAATCTAAAGGTCGTCTGTTCAAATCCCAGGGTGGATGGAAGCAAAGGTGTTAAAAGAGGTTTGCAATTGCCTCAACAATCAAGCTTTCGGACATCTAATTTTGAGTAGAAATCTTGCAATCGCGAACGTCAATGTAGTGCTGTAGAGCGAATAATTTGTTTTATATTTTTTGTTTAATATAAACTGAATATAATTAAATTTCAAAATAACCAATTTTAATGTAGAGTTTAAATAAAGGAAGAAAAGGGTATAATAAATAATTATCCAATCAATCAGATAGAAAAAAAACCATTACAAATACTCTTTTGCAATTGAAAACTCTTCAAAATATATTTTACTTTAATGTTCAAATTTTTCATACAGTACTGGTGAAAAGAATATGACATTGGACGATTTGTAAAACCTTATCTTACTGGTGTTCGCTCGTGTTTCGACCAAACCTTATGAAATTTTGAGCGAAAGTAGTTCGGAATGTCTGCTTTCAGATGCTTTTTGAAGAACTTAGCTACCTATTATCCTTTCAAAGTGATTGAATTTTTTGTCATTAATACGACTTTGACCAACACTCACTATTTTGACGAAATCTCCTTAAAAATTGATCTGATCATCTTCATGTTTCAGGAATTTGATCTTGAGATAGTTTTTTTATATTACCCCAAATTTCAGCCAAATCCATTCACAACTACTCACAAAAATGTCAATAACTTTGAAACGATAATAGATAGCTAAGTTTTCCTAAAAGCATCTGAAAGTAGACATTTCGAACTGCTTGTGCTGAAAATTTCGTTTTAGGTTTGGTCGAAACACGAGCGAACACCAGCAATTTGAATTTTGATCTAGGTTTGACAAATAGTCCCATGTCATATACTGTTGACCAGTATTGTATATTCGAAACCATTTCGAAATATTTTCAAATTTGGAAAAAAGATGCACAGCAACAAGCAGTGCACAGTGGGCGAAATGAATCGCAAAATCGGACTTAATTGAACGCGGCTGGTTCCCTGGTATGAAAAATAGTGTTGCTTTTGTAAAAAAATCCGGGTAATCGATTGGTGATGGTTTCATCTACCGCACGAAACGGCAAAGGATCCATTTTGCCCCAATTTTCTATTTTTTGCATTTTTTCTTGAAAATCCGTCTGTATGTCGGCCTTCCAAAATGCACTTAACATGTGTGAAAATGTCCCAGAAATACAGTAAAAATAACCACTTGCACCGCAAAAATCATCTAAGGTCCATTTAACCCCAATTCCACTTTAAAAGCATTTTTGGCCGTTTTCAAATGTTAGGTCAGATTTGAAAAATCTGAAAATATTTTTTCGTAAAGATCAGACAATTTTTCATAAGAATAAAGATTTGCACTTGATTATTTGACACATTTATGTTGATTAAAATAAAAATTATGAAAAAGGTAGTTTATTTTGCGATTGGGAAAATTGGCCAAAAACTGATTCTTCAAACATTTCATTTATTTTAATTTCTATATCAACATAAATGTGTCAAATAATCAAGCGCAAATCGTTATTTTAGATTCCATTTCGCCCACTGTGCAGTGTTTGCCTTCCTCACTGAGGTAAAGCTATATTTTCTCTAAAAATGAACTTCTCACAGAAAGCTCGTGGACCCACCCTTAATGTATACCTTTCGACTCCGAATCAAAAACTGAACAAATTTCGGTCTGTCTGTGCGTCTCTGTGTTACCAAATTCGTCACGCAGTTTTCTTAGGCTGAACCAATTTAGACCAAACCGACCGATTGTTATCCGAGCATTCGTTGGTGAAGGTTGTCTGAATCAACATGACTCGTCGCGTCCCGGCGCAAAACGCCGTCAATATTGCCCTACCTGCGGCTCAAGCAGGCAAAAAAGTGGGAATTTCCAAAAGGAAGGTTGAGGCCTCAACTGATGGCCAAAAACCGGGAATTTCCAAAAGGAAGGTGCTTTTGGAAGTGACATCGAACAGCAAAAAGACGAAAAAGAGCGACGGTACTGTACCGATGGATGAGGAGGAGGAGAACTCTTCGTCGCACGAGGAGCAGCTATTGAAGAACAACAAGTTTGCTGGACTGCCTGACGAGGACCAGGTAGCGGAAGCAAAGGAGAATGAAGTGAAACAGCGAAAGGAGAAACTGCCTCCTTTTTATGTGAGGCAATCAGCAGCAACGATCGACTTTCGTGCGGGGCTGGTTGAACTCATCAAGTCTGGGAAAGTCCAAGGCAACATTCGTCTGTGTCAGGGCGGATTTAAGGTGCTGGTGCAATCCAGGCAGCACTATCAACTGGTCAAGGATTACTTGACCGAAATCGAGGCGGAATACTTTACCCATGATGTCGTCATGGATAAGCCGTACAAAATCGTCGTCAGAGGTCTGTACGACATGCCAGTGGAGGAATTAGCTGCCGAGCTAAAAGTTTTGAAACTGGATGTGTTGGCCGTGCACAAAATGAGCCGACGCAACAAAGACATCAAGTACCGTGACCAGCTCTACCTGCTGCATTTGGCTAAGGGATCGACGACGCTTCCTGAGCTGAAGGCAATTCGAGCGGTTTTCAACATTATCGTGTCGTGGGAGCGATACCGACCAGTGCATCGTGACGTCACACAATGCTTCAACTGCCTGGGTTTCGGGCACGGAGGTAAGAACTGCCACCTGAAGCGTCGTTGCGCCAAATGTGGTACCGATGCGCACATCACATCCCAGTGCATCCAAGATTCGCTGGTGAAGTGCCTCAACTGCAACGGTGAGCACTCGTCAACCGACCGAAAGTGCCCCAAGAGAGCTGAGTTCGTGAAAATTCGGCAGCAAGCATCGACGAAGAATCAGCCTCAGCGTCGTAGAACTCCTCCAGCCCTGGTGGAGCAAAATTTTCCACCTCTTCAACCGCGACGCCAGGTCCCGAACTTGGCACCGTTGCCGTTGGATCCCAGGAAGAGAGCTGAGATGAATCATCCACGGCCGGGTTCCAGCCAGGAGCCGAGACCGCCACCACCGGGCTTCAGCCAGGAGCCAAGACCAACCCAAGAACCAGCAGTTGAGGAAAATGGTAATGATCTTTACACCTCAACCGAACTCCTCAATATTTTCAAACAGATGTCCGCTGCACTGCGTGGATGCAAAACCAAGACCCAGCAGATTGAAGTGCTGACCTCGTTCGTCATCCAGTATGGATCGTAGGTCCCTCAAGCTGCTGAATTGGAACGCTTGCTCCATTAGGAGGAAGAATTTAGAGCTGGTGGATTTTCTTCGCGAGAAGGAGATCGACGTAGCTGCCATCACGGAAACTCATCTGAAGCCCGGTGAAAAAGTTTATCTGCAAAACTACAAGATCGCGACGCAGCTCGATAGGACCACCTCTGGAGGAGGAGGTGTGCTTGTCGCTGTTCATCGTGATCTCAAGCCACGCCGGCTGCCACACTTCAAGCTGGACATCATCGAGGCCGTTGGGGTGGAAATTCCCACTTCGGTTGGCCCAGTACTCTTCATTGCTGCATACTGCCCACGTCAGGTGAATTCCAGAGATGGTTCAGCAGCAAAATTGAAGAGCGATATCCAGAAGCTGACCCGGCGGAGCGCAAAGTACATCATCGCTGGTGACCTCAACGCGAAGCATGAAGTTTGGGGCAACAGCAGGAGGAATCGGAACGGAGTGATTCTGCACAACGATCTGCAAAACGGATACTACAACGTTGTGAGTCCGGATCGTCCAACGAGGGTGGCTCGGTCTGGGAATCACTCAATCATCGACTTCTTCATTACCAATATGGCTGAGAACGTGGCTCATCCTGAGGTGTTTGAAGAGTTGAGTTCTGATCACTATCCGGTGGTTGTGGAGGTTGGAGCTTCCGTTACTCCGCAGCGGCAACCAACCCGGAAAGATTACCACAACGTTGACTGGCAGCAGTTTCAGCAAGTGGTCGACAGCAACATCGACTATGATCAACACCCGGAAACTTCTGCTGATATTGATCGTTCGCTGGAGGTGATCCAGCAGGCTATCAACCAAGCAGAGGCTGCCAACGTTCGGGAGGTTCCTGTTAATTTTAAGGTAACTGATATTGACGTAGATACTAAACACTTGATTAGACTTAGGAATGTTTATAGGAGACAATATCAACGGACTGGGGACTATGACAAAAGATTTCAGTGAACAATTTGAACAAAATCATACAAGACCGACTTGACAATATCAGAAATCAAGAATTTTCAAAACATGTAAGCCAGCTTGGGAATTATTCAAAACCATTTTGGAAACTTTCAAAAGTTCTTAAAAACAAACCAAAGCCTATTCCTCCTCTTATTGTTGAGGATTCTCCTTTGATTACATCCGAGGAAAAGGCAAATGCACTTGGGCTTCATTTTGTTAGTTCACATAATCTTGGCGCTTCCATGACCAGCCGTAAAGAAACATCAGTTGCCAATAGTATTTCAACAATCAATGACTCTACCTTTGAATTTCCTGCAGATTCCCATGTTTCTGGTGAGGAAGTCAAAGTTGCAGTTAAACAAATGAAAAATATGAAAGCTCCAGGCTTTGATAACATTTTAATCTAGTGTTGAAAAAACAGAGTGATCAGTTCTTTCAACATCTAGCCAATATTTTCAATAAATGTTTGCAACTTGGTTATTTCCTTCCAATTGGAAACTGGGCAAAGTCATACCAATTTTGAAGCCTCAAAAGATCCAACATCGCCAACAAGTTATCGTCCCATTAGTCTTTTGAGTAGTCTGTCCAAACTCTTTGAGAAGGTCATCTATTCAAGGCTTTTGGATTTTACCAACGATAATAATATAATTTTGAACGAGCAGTTTGGCTTCCGAAAGGGACATAATACTGCTCATCAGCTTACGAGAGTAACTAAAATCATCAAGCAGAATAAGCTTGAGTCTAAATCAACTGCTATGGCTTTGTTGGATGTTGAGAAGGCTTTTGACAATGTTTGGCATGATGGTTTGATCTAATCTAATCTAATCTAATCTAACACAAACGCAGCCAGTCCGATGAAAGCATGCTGGAAAGTCTTGTGATTAGATTACGCCCCAAGCACTTTTCTTGTCATTATTAATAATTGCAGTACATCTGAGAACACCCGAAAATGTATTACAAAAATTTAAGCGGCCAGCCCTACTACGTTGTGTTTACCGCAGAGAGGATTCTGAGAACGGATCACATTTCACAGAATCTACAGGGGAGGAAGGATGCGTGGACATACCGTACCAAACGCTCCTGTTTACAGTTTCATTTGTGTTTTGTATGATGTGTTAAGTGTAAAATATAGTGTGGTTATATAGTCAAATAAATATAATAATGCAATATAATGATCATTTAATAAAATCCCTTCACCTATATAATAACCAAGCACCCCAGCACACAAACAGCGGCACAAAAGAAATAAAAATGAGCATGCAAAAACAAGACAGCGCGTCCCCGTGGGCAGTGCACTAATGATGCCATTATTTAATTATAATAACCACGCACCCAAGCACACAAACAGCGAAACAATAGAAATGAAAATGAGCATGCAAAAACAAGACAACGCGTCCCCGTGGTCAGCGCACTAATGATGCCATTATTTAATTATAATAACCACGCACCCAAGCACACAAACAGCGACACAATAGAAACGAAAATGAGCATGCAAAAACAAGACAGCGCGTCCCCGTGGTCAGCGCACTAATGATGCCATTATTTAATTATAATAACCACGCACCCAAGCACACAAACAGCGACACAAAAGAAATGAAAATGAGCATGCAAAAACAAGACAACGCGTCCCCGTGGTCAGCGCACAAATGATGCCATTATTTAATTATAATAACCACGCACCCAAGCACACAAACAGCGAAACAATAGAAATGAAAATGAGCATGCAAAAACAAGACAACGCGTCCCCGTGGTCAGCGCACTAATGATGCCATTATTTAATTATAATAACCACGCACCCAAGCACACAAACAGCGAAACAATAGAAATGAAAATGAGCATGCAAAAACAAGACAACGCGTCCCCGTGGTCAGCGCACTAATCACAATGTTTGGCATGATGGTTTGATACATAAACTGTATTTTTACGGTTTTCCAATGTATCTTATCAAAATTATCCAGCACTATCTTTCGGAGAGATCGTTTAGGGTTTTTCTGAATGGGATTGCTTCTGGATTATTCAACATTGATGCTGGGGTTCCCCAAGGAAGTATTCTTGGCCCACTTCTGTACAATATTTTTACATCTGATTTGCCTACTCTTCCTGGTAATGGTGTGTTGTCACTTTTGCTGATGACACTGCCGTTATTTATAAGGGTAAAATAACCAGATATTTAGTTGGCCGTCTTCAGAAGGGTCTTGACGTTCTTTCCGAATACTTTGGCGACTGGAAAATTCGCATAAATGCAGCCAAAACTCAAACCATCATTTTTCCTCTTTCCAAATCGGCCAGATTTGTCCCAAAGGATGATGTTTTGATAAAAATGAATGATGTTTCGATACCCTGGTCAAAGGAAGTTGTCTACTTAGGTCTCATACTTGACTCGAAACTATTGTTTCGGCAGCATGTAGATAAAATATTGAACAAGTGCAGCATTCTCATCAGGTGTTTGTATCCTTTAATTAACAGAAAATCAAAGCTATCTTTGAAAAATAAGCTAGCAGTTTACAAACAAATAATTTACCCCGTTATTGAGTATGCAGTACCTGTTTGGGAGTGTTGCGCTAGAACTCATAAATTGAAGCTCCAGCGTGTCCAAAACAAGGTACTCAAAATGGTTTTGAATGTTCCTGGCTGGACAAGATCAAGTGAGGTTCATGAATTAGCAGAAGTAAAAATGTTGGATCAGAAGATTCAAGAAAAATGTTTGAAATTCAGGGAAAAATGTGCTATATCTGAATACCCCTTGATTCAAGGATTGGTTTAGTTTATGGTAAGATTAAGTTAGTTTTAGGTTAGGTTATGTTTTCTTAATTTTTTTTCCTCATTGTACCTAGTGTTACAAAAATGATAAATCATATACTTTTAAAGTTAAGAAAATGAACAGTGTTTAAATCACGATAAGCAAACTAAAGCTGAAGAGCCACAGCTGACCACTTATTATGTAAACCAAATGTAATTATTATAAGATAGATTCAATAAAGTATATTTAATTCAAAAAAAAAAAAGACCAAACCGATCGCATTTTATTCGTTTAGAGTCCCATAGAACAATTTTTAACAAAATTTATGTTTCGATAAGTTTCGTTCAAAAGTAATGTATGGATAATTCTCCGCCAACTCACACAGCAGTTGCCCCGACCCCTCTTCGATTTGCTTGAAACTTTGTCCTAAGGGGTAACTTTTGTCCCTGATCATGAATCCGAGGTCCGTTTTTTGATATTTCGTGACGGAGGGGCGGTACGACCCCTTCCATTTTTGAACATGCGAAAAAAGAGGTATTTTTCAATAATTTGCAGCCTGAAACGGTGATGAGATAGACATTTGGTGTCAAAGGGACTTTTATGTAAAATTAGACGCGATTTGATGGCGTACTGAGAATTCCGAAAAAACTTTTTTTTTTCATCGAATAAAACACTAAAAAAGTTTTAAAATTTCTCCCATTTTCCGTTACTCGACTGTAAAAAAATTTGAAACATGTCATTTTATGGGAAATTTAATGTACTTTCCGAATCTACATTGACCCAGAAGGGTCATTTTTTCATTTAAAACAAAATGTTTCATTTTAAAATTTCGTGTTTTTTTCTAACTTTGCAGGGTAATTTTTTATAGTGTAACAATGTTCTACAAAGTTGTAGAGCAGACAATTACAAAAAAAGATATATAGACTATCGCAAAAATAACAAATTAAAATGCCAGATTTTTTTAAACAAGGGTAAGTTGAAAATAAAACCAACATATTCAAATATTTCTGGAGCCTTCTTGATGTTCACGATAGCCAAAATTTACTATGAGCCGGTCAAATTTCTGGAATAAAACTAATAGAAACAGCATCGTATGATCCCAGTTTCACCGTAAATAAGCTAGAATAATAAATGTTCTATGCTACATACCAAATTTTCCGGTGTCTGACCGGCCAGGGTCATGAATAGAGCACATCGTACACACACCCGTTAGCAAGATACATAGAGGCAGCGATGAACAGCAGCTTATTTTGCCTTCCACGGCCAAAGGCGAATTTCGGTCACACAGCCTCGCCATGCTATGCCTCATGTGCAAACATCAGGCAAAGAATCGAGATTTTATGTTGTTTGATGGTGAGAGAGGCCTCACTCATCGCTTGTCGATAGTGGGATAATAATGGCGATAATAACGGTAACAAACTGACGATGGCGGTAATGTTTCAGGGGTCCTGGGTCCAAACATGGCTTGTAGGCCATCGGACATTTTGGGTCGGATGGTGGGGTGAGGGCTTTCTGCTCCCATCGTTCAGCTGCCAATTTTGAGTGATAGATTGGACCATCACCATCGTCATCGTCAGTGTTCACGATCATCGCCATCGTCATCATCGACGGATGTCCATCAATATCTTACCAGAAGCTAGAATAGCCTTTGTTTTGCCTACCATTCATGCGTTCTATATAAGATTAGTTCCTATCTTATAACTTTCCATGTCATGGAACACAATAATAAAAGTCAGGTTTCCTCTCACCAAACGATATATTCAGGAAGCCTCCTGTACAGCAAATTTCGGTGAAATTTCAAGCACACTTCAGGTGCATTAATTTTTCGACGTTGGTTTGCAACATCCGTCGGGGCAATTTTTCACAGACGTCTCACGAGCATCATCTTCCGCAGGTAAATTATTCAGCATTCCCTGGAACGAAATAATTCGCTTATACGAGCGAAATAATTTATCTGCTCTGCGATTTGCCATGCTCGCGCGGAATGTGGAAATGACAAAACGAAGGGGGAAAGATCACTTCACTAACCGATTCAGTTTTATTAAAGATCACTGAAATAAAAGTATTGCAAAGAAACTTTGCAAATAAAAGGAACGAAAACAAAATATTAGAAAAAATAGAGCATTTCCCCCTATTCGAGTATTACTCACCAGCTCAATTTAATATAAACAGGTGAGCCCGATCTCACAAAAAACTCCCGCGAAGTTGCCAGTGCTAAGAGTACAGGGAGCAACTTTTCTCATTTAATGATACTCGTTTATTGAGGAAAACGCATTCGGCATAGAGCTTGGAATGTGGTACAGCCGAATATGATACGGAAATGAATATTTCTTTCGAGTTGTTCGTCTGCCAAATTTTCAATATTTCGGCTTCTTTAGCTCGCTTTGCAACAGCCTTTCAGAATGATGGAAAAATAAAATTTGCTGAATGAAATCGAAGGTAACGTTTAAGAAGTTTAACCGGCCAATATTGCTAGTATCTACTACTCATTCCTTCAATTATATTTTTTGCGTCCGCAGTTATAAGCATTATTCTTATACAGTGGATCCTCTTGTTGTCGGGACCGTCGAGAGCGGGAGTTATCAGATTATAGGTCGAAAAATCAAAGCAATCTTTTTGAAGGGACTGAAAAATTTAATGACAGCTCGAGCAATATTGATATCGAGAAGATCGACGGCCAGAGAGTCCACCGTTCTGCATTCTTTTTTAATAGAGCACAATAGAAATACTGTACCCTGGTATAAAATGTTACTGTTCAATATCCAATGTTGATGATGATTATTTACCTGAAAGAGAAAAAAGTAGAATTTATTTAATTACTTTTGATGTCCACACTGAAATACTGACAATACATAAAAAATGGTATTTGGTACATTATTTAAAATTTCACAGTTAAAAACAATTCCCGTGTTCATGAATTTGAGAACCACAAAGGAATTTATTAATGAGTATGATGCATTTGCATTATGAACGGGAAAATATTCCTTCGTGGTGAGTTTTTTTCACGATTTCGAGAACTGACTTTTTTCCGTGTATTATAATTGTATAAATCTATTCTAATTTGACGAAACTTAAGCGCTTCTAGCTTGAAGAAAGCATCAGGAAAGAACTTGTTATTATATTATATTCTTTCTCGTCATAATTACACGGAGAAAAATTCATTCCAAAAAATTGTTAACATGCGTTCATGAAAATGGAAACCGCAAACAAAGTGTATAAATTACATGGTACGTTTTCTACAAACGTACCTTGAAATTTGAACAGTTTGTTATTACAGATTTTCAAGGCAAACAGGTTGGCCAATCTTTGACAGATCCAAACGCGCTGGGCACCAACAGCACTTTACTCCCAGCAAAACTGGCAGCGTTGCAAGCGCAAAACATACGTTACCAGTGCCAATTTATTTTGCATCGACCAATCTGTTTGCTTTGACATTTGTTGTTGGTTCTCAAATTCATGAACACTTATTCACGATGTTGGGAACTTATTTTTCTCTGTGTAGTGATTGGAATACTTTTAAGAACATCCCGATAGCATTACACTTATTAAAGCGGTCAGGCCTAATACATTCATCGCATAAGACAGATTCTATGAACGGACACACATTTCATAGAGGCATCAGGGGTTGGAGGAGGCGTGGACATACCATACCAAATGCTCAGAGATATTTTAGATAAAAAGGTGTGTGGTGTATGGGGGCATTAATTCTCTCGTTAAGAGTAAATCCATCGGCGGCGTAGTGACCAGTGTTCCAAACTAACAATCCAAAATTGCTAGCTCAAATCCCACCAGATTCAGTTTGGGTTTTGATCTTATTTAAAGTTCAATTATAGTCAAAAAAAAATATAAGAAAAGCGGTCAAGAATTAAACTATGGACCTTCCGCATGTAACATGAGAGTTGGCTTAAATTATTGTGGAACAAAAACAAGAACAATATGTTGTATTTTAAATAATATTTATAAAAAATAGACAGAAAGTCCATGCTATTTTAAAGCTAAGCTTTGTATAACGAATAAACTTCACTAAAAGAGCTCTTGGAGAAATAACAAAAAGTATGCTGCCAAGAATTTCGGTCTTTCTCCCATGCCAAAACAACCAAATAGAAATAGACAGCCTGGCAGCCAAGCCATCGACGACAGAACTCAAATACCACGACGACTAGTCCAGTCGCCAGCGGAATATATGAAGCCGAAAGCTCCGAGCTGAAAAGAACGCGCACAAGCGATAAGCAAGAGACATTATTTGAAAAGTTTTCCGTTTGAACAATTTCTTCCGCTTAAGCCATTCTTTCTTCGAGCAGGAAGAAAAACGTTTTTCATACCCGCTTTTCCGAGTTTACTCACTCACTTCCGCTATAGCGTATTGAGTGGCCCAGTTCGCTGATTGTCCTCGTCCGGACCGACCCCACTCCCGTCTTAAAGGATAGGTCGAGTTTTTTTTCTACTGTGTGGAGCATTCCTTAGATTTGAGAGGTCATCCAAAAACTACGAGGCAACCTGGTGGTGAGGGAAACTCAGGCTTCTTTGTTGATACTTAGAACTTTCAATCCTTATATTCAAATTCGAGGCAAGACAAATACGCTTTTGTAGTCAATATATTTTGGTTCAGACACAACTAAATGAAAAATTTATTTATATTCGAACTTGATGACGATGATGATGGCCCTCCATTCGCCCCCGCTCATGAGATTTCATGAAATGCAAAAAATTACATCGACTCCAAATTTTCAAAATTTGTTCCCCCAAATCTCCGTTCAGCAAATAGATAAAGGAAAGGAAAGGAACAATAAAGGTAAAGGAAATTATTTTTAGAGTTAATGAGAATTGAATGAACTGTCTAGAAAGTAGAGCGTCGAGTAAGAGAAGATATCGAGAAATGGAGAGTATCGCAGTATGTAGTTTGAAAAGAAGAAGAAACCATCGTCATATGGAGGAATACTTAAACAAAAAATCGAGAGGACATAAAGAGAGCATAAAAACGTCATCAAATGAGTAACGTTGTTCGTGGACGTCCCCACTAGTGTGAGAGTTGGCCAATGATTTTTTCCCACTTTTCCAAGATCACTCCCCCAGTTGGATCTTCTTCATCAACGCTTATTTAAACGGCGAAATCTTTTTGCCACTTCTTCGACTTCTTTTTTTTCATCGTCATCATCGTCTTCGTCGTCGTCGTCGTCGCCTTCGCATCTTTCAAATGGTTTTCTTTTTTTGTCACTCACAGTTGGTTTCTCGTGTGTCTGGCGAGCGGCGAGGAGTGTGGAGAGGGAAAAGTTATTTTTGGATGAATAACTCTGGAAAAACGCCGCCACGCGGCCCGCAGTGGCGTGAGAAAGCGATTTTTTTCCTGTCTCAATTTTTCCAAGTTTCCCTCCCAGTTTTCCCGGTCGTCAACTCAAGCACACCAGTGACACTGTTTCTTGTTTTATCCAGCTGGGGAGAAAGCTTTCCCATTGTTTGGCAACGCTTTTCCTTGCTCGTTTTGTTTTTTCCTCCTTCGTCGAGCAGCATCTTCCCTTTTTTCAGAGCAAATGCCATTATCGGATAAATATTTATTCATTTATTTATATTTTCATTTCTTCTGCAGCTGGCTCGGCAGTGCTTGAGCAGCATTTTTGACTCATTTTTTTTCTTTTCACCAGAGTGGATTTTGATATTCATATTTTATGTATTTATTTGTTTATACCGTCGTTTAAAGTTTATTTGGCTTTTATTCACATCTTCAATATGATTGCATTCAGATTTCTCTTGCTGTTTTATCGCTCTTGAAAAGTTTTATTTTTCTTGAGAAATAAATTCGTACGATGAACAGTACCAGAGAAGGAAACATAATCTTATTAAAGCTGATTATGGCCTTATATAAGTTTGACAAGGCATTTGAGCATGTTTTTGAGCTTGTGGTTTCTTTTGATTTTCTTGTTCATGATTTGTTTTAAATTCATGATCATGGGATAATTTCTGAGAATGGATTATATTGAAGGGAACTGTTAATTATCAAATAAACAGATAATTAACATAAGTATTTCTATATTGTTCAAATTGATTAACGAAACCATCTTGTATTGTTGGTTGATTTATACAATAAAGAAAAACTTATTTTTTATTAGCTAGCTAACGACTTAGTCGCCGGGACCGTGGTGTAGGGGTAAGCGTGATTGCCTCTCACTCAGTCGGCCTGGGTTCGATCCCAGACGGTCTTGGTGGCATTTTTCGAGACGAGATTGGTCTGACCATGCCTTCCGTCGGATGGGGAAATAAATGTTGGCCCCGGTCTAACGTAGAGGGTTAGGTCGATATCACAGTCCAGATGTAGGAGTCATCTCCCGGAGGCTATGCTGTAGAGCGAATAATTTAATTTTTGATTTTGAACGACTAAGTAATATAAAAAAAGATAGTTTAGCCTTATATCATACCAATCAGGCCCCAATTGGTAAAACATGAAGAAGGTATAAAGCGTCATCCGCAAAGTATGTCACTCTCTAGGGGGGAGGGGTCTGAGCGACTGTGACATTACATGTTAAAAGTATAGGAAGCGGGACAAAGGGGAAAAGGGGGTAAATTTTGTCTGATTTTAGCGTGACGTACTTTATGGATAAAGTCTAATGTTTATTTTTGAACCGTTTAAAAAACGTTTAGAAATGTTGATGAGGATATACAAGTCTAGCGTTTGTTGAATAGGTCCTAAAAACTTACGAAAGATAATAGTTCATAGAACCTTTTCAAAAAAAAAAACTCTAGAAGTGTAAAATTGAACAATGGTGTGAAGTCATAGGTTCGCTCATCAGGATAGTAGGTGTGGCAGAATGGTTTCGCTGTTCACTTTGTAAGTGGATGATAATGGCACGGATGAACGGACATAACACCACGAAAAAAAATCACTAATTTTTCTGAGGCAAAATTCAAATATCTTCCGAGTAAAAATACGTTAAAAAACGATGTAACACTAGCGCCGTCTGTGTTCACGTTGGCGAACTATATTTGTTTTGATATTATTATTCCACACGGTTGTTCCGTCACGTGTCTATCCTTGTGAAGCCTAGGTTTGTTCAAATAAAACAAAATTTCGTTTAAATTTTGGAAGTTTTTTATTATTTGATCGAGAAATATGATTTTTAAGCATGTCTCAAGGCAATCCTACAGTGGAAGGCACATGCACGCAGCCTTTCCGTTCCGCTTAGACTGTTTAAAGTTCTCCTGCCGAGTTCTTTACTTGACCCGTACGTTCTCACCAGGGTGCACGAGTACTCGGGATAACCGCTTGTTTCGTCCGCACCACGTCATCGTCTCGTCCTGCCTTCGGCTTAAGGGATGGTGGCACTGCTGAGTTCTTCGCTCGACCCGCACTTGGCTTCCAGGGCGCACGAGAGCTGATCAACGAACGACCGCAACCCACGTAACTCCACCCAGGGCAGGATCCAGGGGAAATTCGAAGAAACATTGCACTTACGTTCCATTTCATTGAATTAAACACGCAAATCGACGATTACAAAACGTTCCATCAACCCAAGGCTGTATATCATAGGTACTCGCGATCTTGCTTTGCATTAGTGTGAGTGCATGACTCCGTGCCAGGAAAACCAAAACATAAACAATGTCAGTGACAGTGGAGTGAGAGAGTCAGAGATAACGATTTTGACAACCTCACTAATACACACTCAATCGCGAGTACTCAGATATCAAGAAATCTGTCAGTGGAGCAAAGTGTCAACATTTGTTTTGACATTAGCGTTCTCGTTCTGAAGACAAGCAAAGAAATAGAAAGAAGAAGAAAAAGAAGAACAGCTTCAAAATAAAAACGCAGGTGTCATGTCCGTTCGTCCGTGATAATGGGTTGAATTCCCATCTGGTGTTGTTATTAGGCCGTTGAGTCATTCTAGATGTAGAAGTCGTCTCCCCCGTATAAGGACAAACAACATACAAAACCAAGCCTGGAGTCGCTGATCGGCGGTTGGTCTCGCAATCCAAAACTCAGTTCAAATCCTGGAGTGAAAGGATCCTTAGAGTAAAAAGAGGTTTGGGTGCTCTCCCCATTCAAGTTTGGGTGCTCTCCTAGGTCCAAGATAAAACTAGAGAACCTATATGGAGAGGCGAAATGTCACTCTCAGGGTTCCAATCGAACTGTCAAATCGGGGTTCCAATCGAGCAACAAGGTCATGCAAGAACAAGGTCGGAATCAATTTAAAATAATTTTGGCAAAAAAACGAGACTTATAACAATCAGAAGTATTGTAAAACTGTTGTTGATAATAATCTGGTAGTTTTTGTTATGTTTGTGCTTGTTCGGTCCCAGAAAAGTGCCAGCACCAAAGAAAAACTACCAGTTTTTTAACCTTAAATTTGAATGACTTTGGATGTTTGAAATTTCTCCCTCTCTTGTAGGTCCCTAGATAAAACTAGCAATAGAGACCACAAAAGATCTGGGGGTCATTAAAGTGGAGGTTGGCTTTTTTTGTGATTAAAAATGATGTTTTTCTCAGCAGTCGTGCATACATCCAGCAAGGTTCAGACTAGAAAAAATATTATTGCGATTCGGAAATACACTTGGGAATAGGATTGTCCAGTGAAACGTTTGTTTCCTCGCTTCAGATAACAAGTGTGGTTTGTAGGTTTGGTCAACTCAAAATACAAAACACTTTACTTCACTTAACGATGCAAGTCTTTTTAATCGCCTGAAATATACGTAAAATAATTGGAATTCAATAACAAAAATCGCATTTACATTTTTCATTGAAATGTTGTATGAAAAACGCACCTTCTGAAACTATTTTTTTCTTAACTTTTGTTATTAAAATTTTTAATATAACAAATGGACAATGCAGGTTTTTAAGCGAAGATGGCGTTCGAATGTTGAATATACGAAATGTCAAAATCGCGCAGTAGCACCAACATTAGAAAAAAAATGCGGCTGTCATGCCATGGCACACTTTTTTCGTAATGTTGGTACCACTGCGTGATTTTGACATTTCGGGCGTTCACCATTCGAACGCCATTTTCGCTTAAAAAGCTGGATATAACTTTTGAATAATTTTGACTCCAGCATCCCATTTTCATTGAAAATCTCTCACTCGTTAATTAGTCCCGAAAGGCGCGTGGGCAATCTTGACGAAAAGCGAGTTGACAAAATCCTCATTAGCAAATTACTCCCAAATGGCGATCCCATTTGTGTTCCTTTCCGCCCAAGCCATCTCATTCAAAATGGTTAAGATTTTACCCCTCAAGCGAGTGAATGAAGCCATTTACGGTGGGAGACTGTTTGCGAGCCCGAAAGCCCATTCATCAGCCCATCATTCGTCCTCCTCAACGACGAAGATGACGACGACGACGGATGAATTGCTGAAGGAGCAGCCACTTGATCGTTCTTAGCTTACACGAGTATGTGTGTGTGTGTGTGTGTGTGCTCCAAAGCTGCTCCTCCACGGGAGACCACCGGGAAGGAAAGTAAGTATATTGGAAAGAAAATGTCGGGAAAGGTCGGGAAAACCGGGTAGGAGATAAAGGCAACCGGTGCTGGCCCTCCAAAATGCTCGCTTTATTCATGCTGCAGCTTATACGGCTGATTTGGCGCACATCGTCTCTCGATTACTTTCGTCTCGTTGAGTTCCAAGATCTATTAGGCTATTAGACCGCTGTCTGTCTGCCCACTTGACTGGTTGGGAAAAGAGGGTTTGTGTGTATGTGTGTTTGTGTTGACAGATGCAAACATGATTGGCCTGGGAAAACGGGTTAAAGAGCTTTTTGGAAGCGTGGAAACTGTTCCTACTGCATGGTAAGTGAGCGTAACAGTTTTAGAGAAATTTATTTTTCATAAGTTTTCGAAAATAGTTCGAAGAATTTTGTCGTAGTTTCAAAATTTGAAATAACTTTTTACGATAAAATGGGGTGATTTATATGAAAAGGCATAACAAAAGGGTGGAAAGAATGAGTTTGGCTGATTAATAACAGCCGGATTGGTGGATTTGAAGAAATTTGTCAATGACAGAGTTCAAGCAACAAAATGTCAATGGATCAATTTGAGTAAGGAAAAAAGAGCGAATCTTACATTAGAATCAAATTATCGTGATTGTGTCACATTTTGGTCTTAGTTTTTTAGGTTTAGAGCAAACAGTTGGTTTAAAGTTTCAACACTTTTTAAGTCAAATCAT
Source organism: Culex quinquefasciatus (assembly GCF_015732765.1). Taxonomy (NCBI): domain Eukaryota; kingdom Metazoa; phylum Arthropoda; class Insecta; order Diptera; family Culicidae; genus Culex; species Culex quinquefasciatus. The sequence goes on from NC_051861.1 coordinate 52,261,539, forward strand.
GACTGAAAAGAAACAACAACTGTTAAAGCATAAATGAAAATGACATGAGAAGCAAATAATATTGAAATTCTGAAAAGAAAACTAAGTAATTCTCAACAAAATCAGTCTGTTTTGAACTTAATCTCATTATATATAAATACCTTTCAAAACTCATCTCTCATTCTGTCGAATATTTTCCCCAACAAGCGAATTGCTGTCTTTGTCCTGACGACCTAAAAGCAGAACAGTCAATAGCTCAGCTTGCGGTGTTTCCAATTTGGATAGGATATTCAGCACACAAGTGGCACTGGAACAAATGAACGGATGCTGCGCTGTGGGTTTTCCCCATCCAAATCATGAAAACCAAAACAGATACGCCATCAGTAGTGGTGGATGTATGCATTCGGAAGGAAAATTCATTCCCTCATGAATGTCAATAGCAAACTCTCGGAAAACGAAGAGGAAAATTTCAACTATATCAACTTGCTCTGCAGATGATGCACCATTTTTCGTCCTTTCACCCCCGCTGCTTATACTCGTAGACGACGCAAGGAACAAACAAATAAACAGTCAGAGGAGATGCTGGATGGGAAATTTTCGAAAGCACGTGGGAAACGGAAGATCGCGTTAAATTGCAAGACATGTCTGCTCTGATGCACTGGCGGAAAAGATGGCTTCTAATGAACTTGGATTCCCAGAAATATAACGTAGTTTGTAAATTACTTATTGAAGAATAATTGTTTCAACTGATGTTAATTTCATGAAAATATTCATACATTGCTCAAATGTAAACATCTGTGCACCCCTAACTCTGAGTAAAATCTACGTACTTTTAATCAAAGCATCCCGTTACTGAAACTGGGTGGTCACAATCTTTCGAGTGCTCTTTTGAAGTGACAGTGTATATTCCTAGTTGTCGTTACCACCCACGCTACTCTCAACATAGTCCTGCCACATGTCGCCCTTTTTATCACTTTTAGCCTCGTAATGAAGAAGGGGTCCGGGATTGAAGCAGCAGTACATCAACTGGGCACGAACTTTGGGAAGCATCATCATCGCCATCAGCTCTCCGAGAGTCATCAACATCGTTAGCCCCGTAGAAGGGTGATGAGGCGCATCAGGCCCTGGTTATAAGCTGACGAAACTTGAAGCTTTCGGGAAGCTCGTATGGTGGACTTCGTGCCATTCAGTACAAAGTTTTGCACTTTGTTGCGACGAGATTTTAGCGAGCACTGAGTAATGGTGGAAGGATTTTTTGCGAAAGGGTGTTATTGTATTTATTTGCTTTGTTGTTATTGCACTTTTAATTTCTTGGAATATAGACAACACATTACTTCCAATATAAATATAATCCGGCGATTTTTTAAGCAAAAATTTCATGTTTTTGTTGTGTCTCATCCTTTTTTTAAATCAGTAAATAACTATCATATATGACACATTTACCAGAAACTTACGTCGCAAAAATGCCAATACGAATAAGTATCTTTTTAAAATTTGTGTCGTCCACATTATCGACATACATTTGAAGGGAAATGAAAACATGTAAGTTTCTGATTAAATCCTTATAAATTTACTCAACCAGAAATAGATCGAACAGTTCACGTGGCCGTACGTGCTTTTCATTTTGCTGTAATTAAAAGTAATTTTGATTTCTTAAAAAACATTTTTTTAATTTACGGGCATTCCTTCTCCCGTTCCCGGTGGCCATCTATCCAACAAATTTGAAGATTCAGAAACGATCAAATGGACAGAAGCCTAAGATCCCTGATTTGGTAAAATATTTCCTTTCGAATATCAGAAGAATCTTACATTAACACTGGCATACACACATTCAATTCCACGCCAATATCATTTAAAATGATTGAAATGGCGAATAAATTTTTATAATGATGTCTTTGTGAGGGAAGAGTCCACTTTGCTCTCCATCCACATTGACTACACACTAAGAAAAAAACGTGTAAATTTACGTCTAATTTGATGCACATAACTGGAGCGTCAAATAAAACGTATTATTACGTCTAATTACACGCCATGCATTGGTCGTGTAATATTACACGCTTGATTTTGGATTGGTCGATTGATTTTGGGAACGTGCGCTCATTGCGATTGAGAAATCTTATTGGATTCTACGTTTTCTCATTGTACACAAAGAAAGAATCTTGTTTACGGAAACTCATTTTTTTATTTGCACAACTCCAAAATCATCGAATCATTACACATGCCAGTCACATTTTCTGATGCCTTCACCATTCACTTGCCATTCACAGAGCATTTTATGTTGATTGTTTTCAACCGAATTGTCGATCATTTTCACTGCACAGTTTGGGCTTCCTTTCCTTTTCCTAACAAGAATGCTCCAATGGCACTTTTCATGATGCCTCAAGTGAAACGTTGCTGTTTCCACGTTGTTACGGATCAGTCCATGGTTCTGATTTCGATACACCAGCAATCAGGTGACTGCTATCTGCGGAAAAATTGTGTGAATTTCACAAGACACAGATAAATTCCACCAAGCTTACCTTGTTTATCAGTTTATAATTACTTTGATCGCCAGATTTGGCGAAGAATCCGGGTTTAACCGGGCCATGGTACGGCAAATCTTCGAAAAAATCTTCTCAAGAACAATTTTCTACACGTTGTTAAATATGGCGGTTGCTGCGATGATTCATGGAACTGTCAAACACGAAAGTGCCAAGAACTCAAAACTGGGTTTGATTAGATGTACGATTACATCAACTTTGATGTAACGTTACATCAAATTTGATGCTCCAGTTATGTGCATCAAATAAGGCGTAATGTTCGGTTTTTTGTGACGTATTTTTATGTCTTGCAAGATGTAAAGCTAAATCAATGGGAATTTGATGAATTTCCGTCAAAATAAACCGAGATTTACATCAATATTACAATTACACGATCAGATTTTACGTTAGATGAACGATTGCGTTAAATGTAACATTCCAATTTTTTTAGTGTGTATTTCTTGGTCCTGATTTTCTGTTCTTTTTTTTTGCTCTTTTATGTTCTTGTGAGAGGATAATCGATCTATCCAAATTGACAAACGATCTTTTCATTTTTCTTCTTGTCTTTGTTTATATTTTTCATTGTTTGTTCACACTTGCTACCAGTCATTGTGAGGGGATACTGAGCTCGATTTTCTCTCCATCCGCATTGACCTTTTCTCATCTTTGATTTGTCTATTTATCAATAGTTAGAATCAATGCCGAGGATCGGGGAGGGATCATCATGGCAGTGGACGGTATGCTGTAATGGCGTAGACTGCATGTAAGTAGTGGAAGACCAGAACTTCGTCACAAGGGAGAAATAGTTTAATAATTATACCTACAATTCTAAAGGTGGTTAGGTGATTTTGCTCATAGGCAGTTATTTAGACATGGCACATTTGTTAATCTGTTGTATTGGAATTCGTTATGTGAAGTCAACAGTGCATCATTTTCAACGTGCAAATTTAATCAAATTCCATTACAAGTGCCTGAATGAATGACGCTTAACAATTATCATCTGCGACGCATCAGTTGGTGTTTATTCCTCCTCGATTTCCACTGCCTCCCCTTCCCCCCCTCCTCCCTACCATCCCAGATGACAGTGGCTTTTCATTCGGATGTGGGAAAACGCCAGAAAACAGGGCTGGATGAGCTTTATTGCTCGTTTTGTTCCTAGCCGTAACGAGCTCACAGATAAAATAGGAGCTTCCTGCTGTCCAAATTTGTTGCCCGCCAGAGTCGTAGGTGGGCTCGTTGATCCGTGGCCGCGGGGGCGAAGCGAGGATGACTGATCAATAATCATCGCTGGGAATGATTTGTAGGTGAAACAGAGGAGGGGAGGCAAGAGGTTAGTCGCTTGTTTTATTTTCGACTTCATCGGCAGACATTTTCATAGGGTCGTCGGCGCTGGCAACCACGGAAACGAGGCTGAGCTTGGCTGCCCAAATCGATGAACTGGAGAGCCATGTCACGAACGGATGTTCATTTGATGTTTCGGACAGATAAGGGGCCATTCGATATGATCGGTGCGGTGCACCGGGTTTTGCATATTATCGGTTCGCGACCACCGTGGCTTCTACCTTCGACAGAATGGCCGATGATTGTGGTTTTGCAATGTGCGCTTTGGCCGGAGAATTTGCCATGTTCGGGTGCTCAGCAACGCCGCGTGGTTTAGCAAGTATTTCGGTTGTTTCCCGGGGGAGATTTGTCCGGTTAGATCTGCTCCAATGATTGCATCACCACGTCAATCTACCTCCACCCCCTTCCGCTCTTCCCTCAACCTCCACTTTTTGACCGTTTTATGAGTGAATACTTCAAACTCAATTTGTATGACTTTTTGTCAATCCGGATGATTAGATTGTTCGGTGTCAGCTGTTTGAAATGTTTTGCTCGTGATTTGCTGGATTGTTTGGGTAAAGCTAATCGACCAATCAAGCTGTTGATGCTGACAGTCACAATGATTGATGTCGGAATACCGCGACAAGTTTTGCTGATAACTGACAAGATGTGATTTTGACAGTTTTGAGATAAGGTATATAAAATTGAACCAAATTCTCGGTGATAACAGCAAGAATTGTTAACATAACTATATTACATAAATTATTTAAAAAAGAGCAATGAAGATATTTAAAAGATCACTCAAAAAATGAGTTCGCGTAAACGTGAACAGAGTTCATGCCAACGGGAACCAGGAAGAAAACTGTTCACTTTCATGGTGCATAAACTATAAAAGTTGAACAGTTTTCTTCCTGGTTCCCAGTGGCATGAACTCTGTTCACGTTTACGCGAACTCATTTTGTTGAGTGAATAATTATTAATTAAACTCGCTGCAGGGCAGCACCCATTCTAGAGAATAAAAGAACTGTGAACGGACGAAGATAATCAATTACGAAATAGTCGACATTCTCAAAGGTTCATTTTCAAAAATGCTTACGAATAAAAAAAGTGCCGTTTAAACGTAAATATCTATTAGAGTCAACTTGATTTCATAAAATGTGGTTATATTTTGGGTAAAATAATCATATGAACCCATAGAAACCCAAAATATGACCGAAATCGATATTTTGAAACTTTCTCTCAAATCTGAAGGCAGATTCAGATTCAATGGGTAAATTAACGTGGTAAAACATTTGATTTGTCAATTTTCGAATTTGGTCCCACAAATTTTTTTGTCCTTGATAATAAGACATTTTCAATTTACACACCAAAAATCAATTTTCTAAATATTGGTCTTGTCGGTCTCAATTGCAAGACTCCTTCTCGGCTCTATGCGTTCGAAGGAGTGAATGGTGTGACAATTCAAACCTTTTTTGCACCTAACCCTCTTCGGCACGGGGATTTGAACCGGCGACTTTTCGATTGCATATCCAACTACCGACCAGCGACTCTATCAATGCTTGGTCTGGTACCTCTGTTGTACTTATATGAGCGAGACGACTCATAAACCACTAAATTAGACAGGAACCGACATTTCGATGCCTTTGTGCTCTCTTAGAAAAATCAGCAAACTTAGTAAACTCACAATTCAGAGTTGAAAGAATCGTTCCCTCAAAATTAATTGAGGACTCAGTGCCAAATCGAGAGAATAATGCAACCAACTCACACCATCATAACAAAAGCGTTCATTCGTTGACACAATAAATCTTAAACAAGTGTCATAAATCGACTTCTTACCACTTCTTTGCCACCAAATTGTGGTGGCCGATGCAGTTAAATCATTGAGTTAGTCTATCAAAGGTCTCTGGTTCGATTCCCGTGGTCGACCATTTTTGTTTTTTTTTTGTGTTGACGGATGAACTTTTTTTTGCAAATGAACCTCGAGGGAATAATTCTCTCGCCAATCTCGAGCCAATCTCTGTACCACCATTCTCTAGGCTCGCTGCCATAATTCTCTCGGACGAGCGCTGCCCAGTTTTGGGTGTAGATACAAGAGAGCTCAGAGGCATCAGACAGGCGTGGTTAGACAAATCTAATCTCAAAATGCCAATGAGGGTCGACTAGAGGTTGCTATGGGGCGCCGGTTCGATTCCCGCCTTATCCTTCTGGCCTTCTATCAGATGGGGAAGTAAAACGTCGGTCCATTTGCGTAAAAGAGGTTTTGGGTGACTCACCATACATAACCTCCGGACGCCTAGAAATGAGCAGAAATTTTCAACAGTGACCACAAAAGACCCGGGGGTCATTAAAGTGGATTGCTTTTGGTCAACTGGGATTGAACCCAGGCCAAATGGGTGAGAAGCAATCACGCTACACCACCGACCCTGTTTTTTTTAAACACAAAAATATCTAATGGCAGTGTTGACCGATAGTTCAATTGTGTAGGAAACGTTGACATCTGTTCAAAAATTGAATAAATTTGATTTTTGGCTCAAAGATATAAATTCTGCGTCGCTATCAATATTTTGACAAATTTCCTTCAACAAGTTGTTCAGAATAGTAGCCTACATGTGTTGATACTTTTTGGTAATGATTATCCCATTCCTTGCAAAGTTATGGAAATCGTCATTAATCAATGATTGTCAACTAGGACGTCAATGACAAAATTATATAAATTTTGGAACAGATTTGATGTAGACCAAAAAATCTTTCAAAGAGAAGGCGCAGAAATTCGTTAAATTGAATTCAAAACAAAGCATTTTAGAGTTAAAATTTCAAATCTGCCTTCGGTAAGTGGTATACAAAATCACCCAAAAAGCAATACATTATATTTGTTTATTATACCTTTTCAAATTAACTCCAGACATTCCCGTTTCCTGAAAGATTATTTAAATTCCACAGTTGCCAGATCTTGATGATCTTATTGCTAATCAGATAAGCATTCAATGCGTTTTTTGTTGTTCCGTGATCGTGATTACACGAATATCCGGGCTTTGATGGATTCGCAAACATCACATTTTGTCCAGTGCTCCTTCAAATGATACGTCTGTACCATTGCAATCAATTTGCAAAGAGAACTCTACAATTACAACTTAATCCTGCAATTCATACCAGCAACCATTTAAACACATCTAGCCTTCAGCACGTATTTAAAGTTCAACACCAAAGGCGAACCTGCTGTAAAATCCCAGAGACTGTGTTGTAGTGGGAACTTAACTCGGTATAATTCCACTTCTCAGCACAGTAGTGTCCTTTCTTTAGCTGGCCGCAGCAAACACAACCACTGCAGCACTCGGACCGCTCTGGTTCACATTCAACAAATAAGCCTTTCGACTATTAGTGAAGGCTTGACGTGCCGCACTTGGCATCACACAGTCCTGATTTTCTTCCCTCTTGGCCAGGAAGACCATGGAAAAGCTCTGGCCACAACAACCGGGCTAGGGACGATAGCTGCTGCTGCATGTTTATTCAATAAGTGTTTCCATACTGTGGAAAAACAAAACGAAGAAAGGTGTCGGGGAGGAACAAACAGGACACGTCCTGATGGCTGGATGGGGGACAGACACTGCTGTGCGGGTTCGATTTGTCCCCTGGGACCGGGGCTGATCTCGACTTCGTTTTGCTTGTTCCGAGTTTCGAGGAGCTCATCGGAAGTATGGACACCGGACACTGGCACGGAAGGCAGAAACCTGTACACAACCATCCGACCAGCAGCAGTTGTCGAGGATAAATCGAAATGGTACATACAGTTCCCATTACGTGCTTATCCGTGCTACATGATGATTATACACTGGGTTGCATGAATAGAATTGAATTTGAATTTTACTGAAAAATGAGAAAAGTTATTTTAAAGTCATGTGCTGATTAATGATCCTTAAGTAGGGAAAGAGAATGATCAAATTTACGCAATTTTTCATACATCTGAGTGTAGTACACTGAGCAAGTCCTCGGTACAAGTCGAGTGCCCCGAGCTGAGGACCAAATTCAACAGCTGATTCATCCCTATGATATTGTCCTCCTTTTTCGCATGGAATGGCGAGGGCTCTCACCGGTAGAGCACACGGCAGGGCAAAAGGGCTTGCGTCCATCTGCTTTAGTTGAGGGGGCATCCGTCGGAGCAATGGTCCTGGCGTCTGGCCTGGTTGGCCGAGAGAAGTGCAGCAGCAGAATGATAGCGGCACGACTTGAACGACACACACAAAAAGGAGGAACTATCTTTGAACGGGTTTTAAGTTTATTTACATAAATTATCCGGACCGTAAAACGAGAGCCTGTGTCCTACTGGATCTGCTGCTGGTACTAAACGCCTCTCACTCTGGCCACGTGCACGTTTATGGACGGCAAAATAAAATTGAAGTGAAACGGTCTATTTATTTATGTTCTCTGTACCTAGTGCTGGTGACCGGTGTGCTCTATCATCTCGTACCATCGCATAGAGCATAAAGGTAGCCTAGCGTCGCAGCCATGAAATGGTTGGAAATCCAAGCAGGAACAGACCGGTTGGCTGGCTGGACAGACCCTCAGAATCTCATTTTGTACATGTGAGTTCGTGTTTGGTCAAATTCAAATAAAAATACGCCCCAGTTCCACTTAAAGATGCTGGTTTTTGTTGGCATAGGTATGGAATAGAAATTTGAAACATTTTTGTAAAGATATGTTGAGATATGTTTTCGAACCAAAAGTTCACTTCTTTTTCATAAATGTTTATCCATATATCAAAGTAATTTCAATTTTAGAATGATCTAAATGAGGCTGAGCTTTTTACAGGAACCATACATAAACCACGTGGATATCAACAGCATCAAAAATCCTTTTACAAAATATTTCTTACGAGTAAATTGATTTTTTTGCAAAATCTGAGCAAACAAAAGTTCATGGAATTAGTGATGACAAAAAATTACTCAAAAACTTTTTTTTTATATAAATATACTGTCAGACAATCGTTTTTCGAAGAAAATTTAATCAAAAGCAGCAATCAATGCAACTTTTTTTTCGATTCCTCGCTCCAGTAAACTCGCTTTTCCCAAGTGCAACTTTTTGCTGCGAGCCCCGAATATAAACGAAAGTATTTCATCCAATTGTTTACATAATTAATAACACAGAGAGCAAAACGTCGCTCACCCGTGGGCACAAAACGAGCACTGGTGCAAGAATGCAAAAAGAGCTTCTCTTGCGAAAATGCGCTTTTCCGTGATGGCACAAGTTTCAATCAATCGAGCCCCCGATCCTCTCGCCCGCACCTCCTCCACGAGTTTTCTTTGGCACCTTTTCGCCCCCATCGTCCTCATCGTCATCGTCGTCGAAGTGCATCAATATTGATAGCTGGCAAACAGATCGAGAGAGAGAGAAAGAGAAAGAGACTGGGAGCTGTTTGAGTGTCAAGTTTTGGTAATCGAATTGTGACATAACTGGAAATCAGTTCCTTATGGGAAATGCAAAATGTTTTTATTTTTATTTTTATTTTGTTTCAATAAAACTTATGCAAAAATCCAAATGAAATGATATCATCTACACAACATGTTGAAAAATTAAGAAAAAGAAGAATAAATCGGTTTTAAACTTCCAGAGATTTTGGGCAGCACCAATTTATATTGGTAACGAGCACTTTGGGCTTCTGCCCTGGCCTTTTAATTCATCACATCACGTTCGACTCCAATTGCCAGGGGAGATCGGTGCGCCATCTGCTGGAAAACTGCTCGATCCTCGACCCATTACAGCTGTTTTCCATCGCTGCCCAAACTCTCCAGAGATAACGACGACCCATCGAGAAAGGGTGAGGAAAGGAGGCGGGACTTGTATTGAGTTGTGTGTAAATACATTTTTCAAATTAATTGGTTGTTAGCCATTTTGATGCACCCCTCCCAAACACTGCACAGATAATTAAAAGTACGTAAAAACAGACATCAAGTGCCATTCGGGAGGGAAAGAGAAAGAGAGGAACACTGGCAGCAGCTGTGAGAAAACAGCGTGAAAAAGTGCTTATGCAATCAGTGCACAAACTTGTAGAGCTCCTCTATTGTGCACAGCATCCTAGGTGGGTGGAAAAGTGGGGAAGACGGGTGTGAAAATAAAGTTATGGGGAAATTGATTCGTGATTGATTTTCTGTCGAACTTCACCTACGAAAATTCGGCCCGAATGATTTCAACTGGCGCAAATTTTATTTCGTTTTGATTGAGGGGTTTTTGTGTTTGTTGAAGAGAAACACTTGTACAATTGGTGCTCCGAAAAAATGGGAAGTATTGGGGTCAAATAAGCGCGGAAGATTATGTTTGTTTGAATTGAGATAAATTTGCAACGGATTTTTTATAGTTGCTTTGGTTTATTCCATAGCATTTATACTTCAAATTTACAATTTTATTTGGTGGCAGAAAATACACTGAAACTCAATTCTGGAGAATGAAGTGTGTTCAGGGAGCCCAAATCTATTGTGCGTCAAAGTGTGTAAATAAATACTTGTGTATCAACTTCTGGCTAGCAGTTAGATGAAAGTCTCACCAAATATCTATGAGATTGATTTTTTTTTTGTTTAATGCGTTCGTTCTCCTAAAAGGACAAATTCTCATTTGTTTGGCAGGTTAAAGACTCGTTCCTAACTTCAACCAATTGGCTGATATTCTCTGATTTTAATAACTCTTTTTTTTGTAAAACTTATTAAAGAAACTTGCCTGCTCACTTCCTATTGAGCTATTTATGATTATATTTCAGTTGAAAACGCTTCTTATGATCTGTAATTGAACCATTTTCTTATCTTACTAACCCCAAAAATATATACCTCTCATTTACGAGAAGCTTTGATCAGATGCCGAAGATTCAACGGTCTCATGTTTGTCGAGTCTGCAAATTTAAGACTTATATTCTTTCCTTTTGCTGAACAGAAGGATAGAAAAGATGATTTTTTTTAATTCTTTTTTTAAACAAAAATAATTGCATAAAGAACTATCAAACACACAAATATTAAAAGGTGTTTTGAACGATGCCAGTTTATTGTATGTACGAGTTTTTTTTTAAACTGCTCCTATTTGAAATAATTAAAAAAAAAACTCACAAAAATAAAACAATATAAATAAATTGTTTTTAAAACATTTAAAACATTCAACATTCAAAATATTTTAGAAGCTCAGCCCAAGTTTGAACAAATGAAAAAAAAAAAAACTCACAAAAATATTAAAACCTTTGGGTCATTCTCTAACAACTCACACGAAATCGGGAAAAGTTGCCCCGACTCCTCTTCGATTTGCGTGAAACTTTGTTCTAAGGGGTAACTTTTGTCCCTGATCACGATTCCGAGGTCCGTTTTTTGATATCTCGTGACGGAGGGGTGGTACGACCCCTTCCATTTTTGAACATGCAAAAAAGAGGTGTTTTTGAATAATTTGCAGCCTGAAACGGTGATGAGATAGAAATTTGGTGTCAAAGGAATTTTTATGTAAAATTAGACGCCCGATTTGATGGCGTACTCATAATTCCAAAAAACGTATTTTTCATCGAAAAAAACACTAAAAAAATTTTAAAAATTCTCCCATTTTCCGTTACTCGACTGTAAAAAATTTTGGAACATGTCTGTCCACGCACTGGACACAAGTTTCGGCCGTCCCGGATCACCGACGGCCTTATCCCCAAACTTCACTTCCCTCAGAACCTTCCTTTTCCTTGCATGCACTTTCTTCACTCCTGCTGCATGTTCCTTCCACTCCTTTTCCTTTATTCCGCTCTTCTTGCATGGATCCTCCTCCCACTAATCACACCCGCGACTTAGTATTTCGGACTTGGTTCAAGTAAAATTGCCGCTTTTACTGTGACGCGAACTGAACTCCGCGACGGTTCGTTGTAGACTTGACTTTTATTGTCTATGGTTAGTTGTCAGGGTTGCAAACATCAAATTTCATTACAAAACAGTCACTTGGTATTTAACATTCCGGCCGCCAATGAAATTAGGTTTTTCACAGGCGCAACCGCGAATGGACACATATGGACGAGACATGTGGTGGTCAAGTAGATGACGATCACTTGTGGTAGTCAGTCGACGGTAGAAATCCGAGTGGCGGCAAGCTGTAACGAGAAGAGGTGAGCGCAGGGGCTGCTGGTACGGTAAGCGAGTACTTAACTTGGGTTAAGTCTCAGTCACGGGGTCCAGTTTGTCTCCCAGACCCACGTGACGAGGCTTTTCGTCGACACTAAAGATGCTCCTCGTACTACAGCTGGGTTGGATCGACGGTTCTGGCGCTCTGGTGGATTGTCGGGCGGCATTCTTCAGCTGGTGTGGTTGTTGCTGGAAAGAATGGGCGACTGAGGGTCTGGTAAGAGAGGAACACAATGGGTACTTGCCTGTAATCAAGTCCCAGCCGCGGGGTTCCACGAACCCACACGGCGAGGCCTTGTTCCTCTTTACAGATGCTCCAGGAACGCGCTCGATTCCCCCGAGCTTGGGCCAGGAGTCCACTCGACTGGCGACTCTTCTAAAGAGTGAAGACCGGATCTCGCGCCGGCGGCTCCTTCCCCGTGCGAGGCCAGGAGTCCACTCGACTGACGTGCGGATGCGTGAGGCTCCACCGTGACCGGTAGAGTGCGAGGACAGCTCGCTGGGTCGTTTCGGTTCTCGTGATGACCGCTGTAACCCGAACAACGCTGCTTGTGTTTGGACGACGATGTGACGTCTCCGGAGTTGCTGGATGTCTTTGTGCCAGCGCGACGTATACCGTGGCGAGAGTTGCTGCAATCCGCTCCAGCGGGTTGGTGTTCGTGGTGAGTGTAGCCGGCCGCCATCGCAACTCGTGCCGTACAGCAACGGCGGTTGGTGATGATGTCGCTTCGTCCGGTGGCAAAAGCGTCGTGCGATGAGCTGGCTACCTTGCAGCTTGGCGCGCTGCTTCTCGGCTTGTTGGGTGTGTTGGCCGGCCGCCATGGAAGAACCATGCTTGCGGCGCCGGTACGCTTGGCGTGGATGGCTCTCGCTGAGCCGAGGTGGTCCGATCCCGCCCAGGTGGCGGAAACGACGATTCCAGATGATCTGCCTGGTGAGATTCCGGAACTGGTGGGCACTGCAGAACTCGCGCGTGAGTTTCTGGCAGTCGCGTGTTGTCCCGTTTGGCACGGGTTGTGCTTTGTCGATCTGAATCGTCCAAATCGACGGCTTGAGCAGCTCGTAGCCGGCCATATGCAGACCGACCGCTGCGACGGTTGGGTTTGGGGTCAGATCTCGGAGTAGGCTGGTCTCTCGTAGCTCCATCGTGCGCTGACGGACTTGAAATCCTGCGGAAGCGGGTTCGCAGGGTACATTGAGAGGGCTATCCTTATCTGCCACGATGCAACGATCCTCGGTGGACTCACGTCGTGGAACTGGCACGGCCAGTGGGGTGTGGTACGATTCTTTTGTGGGGCTTGACGGGACGACATTGCTGACCCCGTCTGCGACGGTTTGCAGCTCGAATTCCTTCATCGGTAGAGAGTCACGCCACCAGATTCGCAGGAACAACTGGCCCGACGGTCGGACCAAAATCTGCCGGAACATGTCCGCACAGACCGGAAGTTGGAAACTGGTGCACGAGATGGTGGTGGGGTTGACCTGGATGCTGTGACCAGGGGTTTCTTCAAGAAAGTCCGATTCCGAGCGACAAGAGTCCTCGAAGCCGGCACTGAGCGTAGGAGCGGAGTTCGTCTGTGGTAGACGCGTGAGAACACAGTGTGGCAGAGTATCGACTTTGGCGCGGTCGACTTCTCGTACGTGCCCGAGCTGTGCGCGCTCGGCGATGTTTTTTCTGGGGAAGCTTGATGGTGTAGGAGTGCGTAGCGGAGTGTCGGTTGTCCGTCAGCTGCAAGAGCAGCTCTTCGCGTTTGGGGAAAGCTCGAGGCAGGACTCGAGGCACATTGTCCAACAAGCAGCGAGCGAGCTCTTGAAGGACGTAAGGACACGAAGTGGAACGAGATTGCCGAGAAACTTGGCACTGTTTTTGGCTTGGCATAGTGGGAGCGAGTTGCGAGTCATTCACGTGGGACAGAGAGTCGTGCTTCTCGCTGCACGATCGGCAGTGCGTGCCGGAACATTCGTAGGAGGATTGGTTGGGCGATCGCAAGTAGTTTGGGTTTGAACTGGATTGACTTACCGGATCCGTCCCATGGGAAAGTGGCTTACGGATGTCCGGACTCAGGCGAAGATGGTCGCTGCCGCGCTTGGCGCACGGCTTCGTCAGCTTCCCATCGCGTGAGATGGCTGCCGACGAACTGCTTGCTGGCTTCGCTTCTGCTGTCACTGTGGGAGCGACAGGCTTCATTGATGGCTTGGAGCGGGAACTTGCTTGAGCTGGAACTGCCTGCTTTGGCGCAGCAGACTGCATTGGTGGCATGGCACGAGCGATGAGTGTGACGTTCGATGTGATACCGGTGGCTGAGTAACCACTGGACGCTGGTACAGCCTGCTTTGGCACAGCAGGTGTCGAATGCTTGGGCTTCCGGTGTCGCCTGGTTGACTTCCGGGTTGGCAAAGCGGTTGAGGAACCACTTGTTGTCTGCGCTTCCGGTTTTGGCGCAACAGGAACCGACGAAGTTGGCATAGATTCGGAGGAGGAACTGTGCTGTGCTGACAGCGGCGACAAAACGGCTTGAGAAGCGGCGGCTGAGGAACCGCCGTGGGGTTGCGCAAAAGGTTGCGCTGCAGCATTACAAAGCAACGTGGGCAGCGGCGGAAGTACCAACGAGTTCAAAATGTGGGCAGAAAGAGCGTAGTACTTGCCGTCGAACTCCATCCGTTCCAGCTTCAGGTTGGCTGACGTCATCACCTCAAGCCTGGCCACAATGTCGAAGTACCGGTTGTACACCTCGTCCAGCTGCTTCTCCCACACTTCTGGTTGCACTGTCAGGTTCACTTCCGGTCCGCAAACCTTTGCAGAACGCTCTAGTATGGCCAGAGAGTCGAGCAAGATCGACTTCTGCTGAACCAATTCTTCAGCCATTTTGTCTTCGTGACGTCACTTCCGGTCACACACGAGCACACAAACTTCCGGGAATTGCTTCCAGAAATTTAGCAAAATATTTTGCGAAAACTTTTTTCACTTTTGATTTTTCACAAAATTCTCCGATTTGACCCACCGTGGGTGCTTCTCGTGTGTGCAACCAAAACAAACCGAACGAGTGTTGGTGATCGCATTGCTGTTTGTTGTCGTCACACATTCACTCGCGATGCACGTTTGCTGCTAATGGCGGAGAACCTTGTCCCGATTCCCACCATTTTCCTTCGGGCACAAAATGGTCACTGGAGACGCTTCGGTTCGCGCACTTTTGGCCATTTTGTTCTGGGGAACTTTGTTCTTCGGGGACACTTTTTTACCCGTGCGACGACGGGGTTTGCACACTCCGGCGGACTTTTCTTCCACACCGGCACTGGTAGTCTCTTCGATCCGGCTCGAAGGACCAAATTATGTCCACGCACTGGACACAAGTTCGGCCGTCCCGGATCACCGACGGCCTTATCCCCAAACTTCACTTCCCTCAGAACCTTCCTTTTCCTTGCATGCACTTTCTTCACTCCTGCTGCATGTTCCTTCCACTCCTTTTCCTTTATTCCGCTCTTCTTGCATGGATCCTCCTCCCACTAATCACACCCGCGACTTAGTATTTCGGACTTGGTTCAAGTAAAATTGCCGCTTTTACTGTGACGCGAACTGAACTCCGCGACGGTTCGTTGTAGACTTGACTTTTATTGTCTATGATTAGTTGTCAGGGTTGCAAACATCAAATTTCATTACAAAACAGTCACTTGGTATTTAACAATGTCATTTTATGGAAAATTTAATGTACTTTTTGAATCTTCTTTGACCCAGAAGGGTCATTTTTTCATTTAGAACAAAATTTTTCATTTTAAAATTTCGAGTTTTTTTCTAACTATGCAGGGTTATTTTTTAGAATAAAACAATGTTCAATAAAAGTTTTAGAGCAGACAATTACAAAAAAAATTGTTTTATAGACATAAGGGGTTTGCTCATAAACATCACGAGTTATTGCGATTTTACGAAAAAAAAGTTTCGGTCGGGGCAACTGCTGTGTGAGTTGGCGGAGAATTACCCCTTTAAGAATAGTTTATTTTCACAGAATGGAGAATCTCTCGCAATGTTTTTAGTCAGTTTCTTTATTATTTTCCCATAATTTCGCAGCCAGCCAGTGGGTATTGGATTGGACACATAAACTGGCAATATATAAACCCAAACGGTGGTCGCATAATTGTGATGCATGGCGGCATGAAAGTATATCAGATTCTGCATGAGAACTGTCCTCATGCATTTTTGCGATATATGTGTATGACAATTTTGCCCGTTACCGACAATTTTCGACATTACCGACGGTTGTTTGGTTGTATTGCACAAAAAAATCTTTACAGAACGAAGATTGAACTACCAACTTCTTGGTTGTTGGTCCGACAGGCTACAACCCAAGTAACATTTTTTTCCAAGAGTTCTACAAGAGCTTCAGGAGTTTAGAAGAGTACTGGAAGAGAATTTTATCCTACCGCGGTCCAAACTGCTATACTGTAGCTATCTTGAAGAGCTCTTGTAGAACTCCTGGGAAAAAATGTTACTTAGGAACCACGCCATGGACGCTTACTTTATTTTTTAAGGGTTTGAATGGATGAAAATATACATTTTTATGCATGTTTCTATTGTGAAATTGTCTTAGGAACACGTATATGATAAAATTATCACCAGAAAATGGGATCTAAGGTATCCTCGGAGCAAAAGTATATACTCAAATCATTACATAAAACTAAAAGTGTCTATTTTATGCTTTAAACAGCCTTACCCAAAGCGTTATTAGTCTCAGATGATAGTGCTAGATGCTCCCTACAAGCTCTGGGTCGAATCGAGTTGATATCTGGATGGAACACTTTTTAATTTGAGTTTGAAAATTGTGCTATTTTTCACTAAAATACCAATAACTCAATTGAGATGCTTCACCCCGCATTTTGTTTGATTTTTAAGCCCTTTCAGATGCATTTTGAAATTTGAAATTTGATTGAGGTTTGTTCTAGTTACCTAGAGTGCTCATATTTTGGCCAGATGCTAGTTTTATATGTATCCCTGAAAATTTCAGGCAGATTGGTGAGGTCCCAACGACGTCCCATACAAAGAGGTATGCCCTGTTCGTGGAATCGCTCAAAAACAAAAATCTTGAGAGACTCTCTAAATTTCGAGGCACTTATAAAGTAAATCTTTCCCAGTTCCTGAGGGGAACACCCTTGAAGAGTATCGGGGCCGGCATTTACAAAGCGGATTCAGCGGCAATTTACAAAAGGTTAACGGATTCCATATCGCTAAGGTGAACAGACACATTTTGTCTCGTCCAACAATGGATTCGAACATAGTTTAAGCGTTCGCACTGTCGCATGGCTTTCAGAGACAGCATTTCCGTCCAAAATTAGAAAATTCGCTCATTCACATTACAGACTTTCGTCGTCAGTGGCAAAGACTAAGACGACAGTTCTTGGCTGTTTCGTACTTTACACGAACTAGCAACAAGTGTCCGTTTACAAGACACAATCGATTCAGCAGAAAGGTCGACAGCAAAGGCATCTCATTTGTTCTTGCTGGCTCGAAAAGTTCAGTCCACACGGACGCACAACTCGGTCCGACAGCTCGTGGTCTTTGTGTTGTCTTGACGCACGTGCAATTTTGACGGTTGGAGGGGAATTTTGTACGACGTGTGGCAAATTACAACCTGAACAAATCAGTGAAAATAATTCAAATTGTAACGAAATAGCACAACGGTGACGAACAAAGTCAAATTGCAGGGTGAGCTGAGCACACTCCCAGACACGGTGAACATGGCTCGGGAGCACAATTTATGAGATCGATAAAGCCAGCCACCGCCAACGGACCGACCAACCGGAGATGGCTTCCCGTTTGTTCCTTGGCGCCCTCGGAAAAATAGAGGTGTTAAAGTTCGCCGTGTGGCATTGCTCTAGGAGGGTGATGCTTCCGAAACAGATTCATTTTGGTTATGCTATTGTTCCGAATAGGAAGAGTACAGTTTATGACTGGAGTGTTGAAAACATTCTAGCCACTTTTTCTCTTGTCAAGTGCGTGAATGACGTTATGCACGACTATTTGTCTTTTAGCGGTAGAAAACTTCTTCTTGCGTTAAAGCTGTAAAGTATCTTAAAAAAAACTCAATATATCGATGCTCCTGTGCTCTCTTATGTTAACTAGATAGGACAACCAGCAAGCTTAGTACAAGAGAGCACAGAGGCATCGAGATATGGATCATACCACCTAAAACTTACACAGCACTCGAATTCAACATTTCGTCGTGATCGTGCTGTCACAGATTGATTTTGGACCAACTTTAGTATAGGGCGCCATCATATTCCACGGCAACCAAGGTCAAAGGGAATTTAGTCAACACACGTTTGACACACGTACATGCCCAAGGACTGTAATAGGATGTAACAAAATGACTTTTTATGCGGGCATTCAGCGGCTTGTTTCGGTGAGCGGACCGAGCCCAAATCTCAAACATGAGCTTGATTGGACTTCACAGGAGCTGGCGCTTTGCATATATTTCAAAAATGTAGATTTTTGAAATTCCGCCGGGAAACTACTTACTTTTCCTGTCATTCTTGAACGACGAAATAGCCTACTTTTCTGTACCAAAAATAACAGAATCGAATAGCAACACTTTTCAAAATAAATGCTGAAAAGTTCGACTTTTCAGCACTCAAATGGGTGTTGAAAAGTTGAACTTTTCAACACTTGTTTCGAAAAGTTACACTTTTCAACATTTTTTTGATTTAAACGATTTATTGACAAAATACATGAAAATTTGGCATAAAATTTCACTCAGTGTTTGTTTTTTTTTGAATTGCAAAAAAAGTTGTATGGAACTCGTTGCAAAACTTGATTTTTTCAGCACTCTTCGTAATTATCCAACTCGATGAACCTCGTTGGATAAATGTACGACTTGTGCTGAAAAAATCCTCTTTTTGCAACTTGTTGCATAAACTACTATTTTGAGGTATTTTGACAAAGATAATGTTTAAAACTTCAATGTTATATATCGACGAATTTGGTTGCAGGAGTTTCGAGAAATGATTGAAAATCTTTACGGTAGTCAGCCATGTACGTGTGTCAAACGCGTTCTGACCTGATATTCCTTTGGCCAGTTGTCGCACTTACAGAAATTTCCAGAATGTGTCAAGAAACACGAAAAGATTAAAACTTCTTTGATATGAAAAG
Source organism: Culex quinquefasciatus (assembly GCF_015732765.1). Taxonomy (NCBI): domain Eukaryota; kingdom Metazoa; phylum Arthropoda; class Insecta; order Diptera; family Culicidae; genus Culex; species Culex quinquefasciatus. Next base: position 52,280,615 of record NC_051861.1, read on the forward strand.
TGAAAAAAAAAATGCACAGAGTTTTTTTGGTTTTCATTGAATATCTCAGGATTGCACTTTGGTCCGAAATGCACCTACGACAACAAGATAGCACGACCAATCGATTTGACGTCTTATTTTCGTCAAAATGAGTATTGCCTTGACTTTGGACGACTTGCAGATTCAGAGATATGTAAGTGAGTAAAATTTTCCGATGGCCCATGAAAAGTATCGGGCAGCATTTACAAAGCGGATTCAGTGGCTATTTCTTAAATTAATGCATGTTAAGGTTAATGTTAACATTCCATAGGTCGCCTTCCTTAAGGATTCACTTGGGGTTATACACTGCCTTTCCTTTACTAAGCAATCAAATCTAGATGGGAAAAGAACACCAGTTGTTTTGGTCCGAGCCGAACATTTTTTTTTTTTGCGAAAAAGACAAAGCTTTGGGTTTGTTCAGATATTACGTCCAGATTTTTTTTATTTTTTTATTGTCTTGTTATGACACGATTTTGAAAAACGTACCATGGCATTTGAACACTTTGTTTGAGGTTCAGGATTTTGGGAATTCTTTTTTCTCCGTGTACCTAAATAACTGGATCAGAAAATGATGATTTCAATTTTGGACTTTTATGTGCACGAGTGAGGCGTTGCATGTTGTTTTCCAGTGCATTTGATTTTTTTTTAAATTTCTGCCAAAATGAGCTATTTTTTGTTAGTGCTCGTGCATAACTAACTAGATACTGCATTCCATTATATAAATATCTCTTTCTGAAAAAAAACCTTTCCTTTTAGCTATTCAAAAGTCGTAGAAAGGATCATTCTTAGGCGAAATATGCTTAGCTTTCCGAATTGAGTTCTTTTAAAAACAAACGGTTGAGGTTTAGGGATGAAAACTTTGCTTACCGGTTAAATATAATTAAAAAAATATTATGCTAGCAATTTAATTTACAGTTTGATAACCTGCTCGATCGACTTCACATGATTTGTTTTTAAATTCTCTCCACCGCAGATTGCAGCAACATGTACGTTTATTTGCCACTTGAGAGGAGGTGAAAAGTTGTTGTGCTTACTCGTGTTCACGTTAACCCGTTCTGCTTTGCACACGATACTCATCGCTGTCAGAGCTGTCTCACTGTTCGTGCGACACGAGCAACTGCACTTGACAGGAATATTTTTTACTGCAGTATTTGCGCTTGATTGGAACGGCTTATACTGTATTTTCAAAATATTTTCAGTAACTAGATTTTTTTGTCTCATTTTGAAGCGGAAGCTGAGAATGCAAAACTACTTCGTTTTTCACCTTAATTTGTCAATAAGCGTAATGTTTAAGCTAGATGTCGTCTTGTGCTATTTTTGACAACGATCATTTTGGTATAAAATAAGATAATGATAGATGTTAACCGGTTTTGGAAATTTGCTTCCATTTCTCGGATATCACAATACACACTTGTGACATAGACCAATTTCTCAACAAAATAATCGTGCTATCAAACTGTTGAGAAATGTGTAAAAAATAATAATATTAATTTTGTTTAGCAATTAACTGACTAAGTCGGTTAAACTGTTGACTTAAGTTGATTTTAGTTTGTATAGAAGTTCTGTGCACACTTGTGGCACATACTATTTTTTACATTCAAGACACACTGGTAACACGTGCTTTTCAGATTTTTGTTTACATAAATTACTATATCTTTTGACTGGTGAAACAATTTAGTTGAAAGGATTTTTAGCGATTTATACGAACCGATTGTTTCAAAAAGTGTGACTCCATCAAACTTTAAAAATCGATTTTCTCGAAAAGTACTAAAAGTCGCTATCACAAGATAGCACACATAAGACGATGTTTTATAGCTTAGATTAAGGATACTATAATAACATTAATAATTAGTCTATGCTTATAGTAAAAACGTACAAGAGAAGTTTTTTAATTTGGTTTCGATGGAGACGCATGGTCGTTTCTGTATTGCCCGATACAAGCGATATTATTTTTTTCATGGGAAAACGAAAACTAAATATCAGATGATTTTTATTTATTTTGTTTCATCAAACAATCTTCATTTCTCATGCATAACTCTTTTAATGAAATCTCATATTCCGTTTGAGGTGTTATTCTTTACTGTCTTCGAGCTCTATTTTGAGTTTAGTCATCTCAAGCAATTCCTTCTCCTTGAAGTACGTCCTTTAGCGAGGCGTCATAAAGATGATTGCTACGAAAATGTACTTTGGTCCCTTCGTCCTGTCGGCGACGGCCGGCGTGAAGTTGTGACACTCGTTGCTTTTCTTTTTGCTTTTTTATGGCAATGCGACAATTTAATAGCCCACGGGAAAAAAAAAGTGCTGAAACAGAAGCAACTATGCAAGAAAAAAACCCCATTGGACAAGCCAAGCGCCCCACATTTTGTCGGGACTTTCGTGAAAAGCTGTCCAGGGGCGGTTGTGGTTGGGTGGGTGAAAAAGTGAGGCGCAATGACTCTTTATGTGTGTTCAAGTGGTGGATTCTTAAGTTTAACTGGGCACAATGAGTCAGGAGTGCTCTCTCTGGTTTCTTTGAGCAAACAATCACTCAAGATTCTGTTTGCAGGGTGAATAAAAATGTCCCTCGTTGCAGATCATCTGTTGGCTGAACAAAAAAAGAACCCTGCCCCATTTTTCAACACTGTTTGGAGTGCCAAACTGGCGAGTTTAGACCTGTGCCGGGGGGTCCCCGGGCGAGCAGAAATAAAAAGAGTAAATACTGTGCCCGCGTCGCTGCTCTAGAACAAAAGCCTGCCTGCCTGAAAAATAGCGAATGTGACTCGACTCGCTGCTTGTTATGATTAAGCTAGGATTCAAATTTATGGCGACGTGAGCTGAATGCTAAACTCATTAATCATTCAAAGCCTTCAAAAAACGAGATTTATTCTCTCAGCGAAGAAGCGTCTTTCTGCGCGCGCACAAACACCGGTAATATGTGCAGTGTGCAGTGTTTCGCAGTGTTGTATCAGAAATACATTCACACGCACTCTGTTGAGCTTGCTTTTTTTTGTGTTGGCAACAAAAACAACAACAAAAAATGGATTAGGCAATATTTGAATTATGGTCATTGTGCTTCCGGGCTGCTTGTTTTAGCGAACACAGTTGCGGATGCACAGCTGTGACCGTACGAGGCGTTTTCAGCTTCAAATAATACGTTTCATTCAGTCGTTTGTTTGAATTCCAATTTGAAAATATTTTGGGTAATTGATGAATTGAAATATCTTTGTTATTTAATTACCATTCGCTAAGATCAGATTTATTAAAGACAATGTTAGTACATTTAAATTGTAATCTTAATTAAGTTCAACTTCGAATGACTACTTTAATAATTCAAGTAGCAAAATGGTCAACGCCTTCGCCTTGTACACAGTAAAAAAAAACATGGTATTATTACATCTGGGAAGGGGTACATCTTTTATGTCACAAAAAATATTTAATTTGACCTCTAAAAATGTTTAATTCATTTTTACTGTGTATGTAAAATATTGAGAGCTCAATAATATTTGAAAAAAAGTATCTTTGGACATCTTATGAGGTTTCGATCTCATGTGTTTCAAGTGGGCAGGTAACGATTTGAAGAAGCATCTATTGGCGTCATCCATAAAGTATGTCACGATTAAATCGGCCAAATTGCACCAAATACCATCATGCTTACTTCTGGCATCCCTGGCATTCATGTACTTTTTTGAGGCCGAATCTCACATATCTGCATGACAACTATGTCCGGATCAATCTTCCGACCTATCGTCCTTTCCAACGAGTTCAAAATATTGAAAATCTGGCATCACTGTCCCAAGTTGCTAAAAAAACCATCCTTAAAGCCTTGTATGTGCTTGTATTGTGTTTGTTTCATGATCAAACATGATATCAAACGTCACGGTCTCACAGTTAACTTTTGCCCTGTTAGCCAACAAGACGGAGCTTTTTTGGCTCAATTTTGACATATTCAGAAGTCTCGGTTAATTTCACACTTGTTTGAGGTTGGCATCGTCATTTGGAATGAATTGAAATATTGTTTAGCAATTAGTCGGAGAAGTAGTGAAACAGGTATTCGCCTACATGGTACTGCATTCGACGCATTGATCATAGAATAAAAAAATCTGTTTTTTTTTTCAAAATGTTTTATCAAATTATCTTTCAAACCATACTGTAAGTCCAATAAATCAAGCTAGTGTGAAATTAACATAGGATTCCGAATATGTCAAAATTAATCTCAAAAAGTGATATAGGGGGATTCTAACAATAATATGCAAAAGCTATGAGAAAAATCAAACCAATCGCGAATCTTTATAGTTTGCCTAAAAGCTTCAAAAGACATTTCAAATGCAACCAAATTAATTGGATTTCATCAATCAAAAAAATCGAACCATCCACTTTAACCAAGGTCTTTGTGGTCTCTATTCCAAGTTTCTGCTCGAACCTAGAAGGCCAAAGGCATGAATGGGAAGAACACCCAAACATCTTTTTACTTTACGGAACCCTCCACCTCAGGTTTCAAAGTGAGAAACTTTGGATTGCGAGCAGCGATTCCACCGGAGCAGGCTTGGTTTGGATTGTTGTTTGTTGACTCCCACACATGGAATCCCTTAACGGCCTAAAAACAACCAAGGTCGGGACCGACGTTTTACTTTCTCATTAAATAGGATGTTGAAGCAGATGAGAATCGAACCAATGATCATCCGCTTACAAAGCGGATAGCGTAACCATTTGGCCAAGCCTGCTGGATTTCATTGATTTTTGCCAAAAATGAGAGCAACTAAAAATGATTTTTAACCTAATTTTTGGCATGAGTAGACGAGTGGCCATGTATAGACAAACAAGCGCTGTAAGTTTCATCAATACGACCTTTAGAACAAACTGAGCACGATCTACAAAAAACTGAGGCAGTTAAGCACTTTTTGAAGTCAAATTTCCAAATTTTTAATTGGATAAAAGTGAACCAAAGCTGCTCCGAAAAAAAGGTGCAGGTGGTTATGTTACACATGACCAGTATGACAAAGAACTTTGCAAGATGATTGTTGAAATTTTCGATTAGAATGTCCGGTCCAAATTCCCCCCTTATAATAACCGTCCTATCGAACTAAGGGGACGGAAATTGCAAGTGGAGCTGAAATAGAAATCGAAGTGAAATCAATTTACTTTCCTTCACCACTCGAAAGTTACCAAGATGCGGGAATGTTTTTGCAAGGCTGTTGCAAGCAATCGGCGGCAGTAAAGGAAATTTGAACAGCAGACATTAAAAACTGGGGTGGTGGGTCTCGTGGCGCAGGGGTAGCGGCTTCGGCTGCCGATCCCGATTATGCTATGAGACGCGGGTTCGATTCCCGCCTTATCCACTGAGCTTCTATCGGATGGTGAAGTAAAACGTCGGTCCCGGTTTCTCCTGTCTCGTCAGAGGCGCTGGAGCAGAAATCCCACGTTAGAGGAAGGCCATGCCCCGGGGGGCGTAGTGCCAATAGTTTCGTACATTAAAAACTACCCTTTACAGAACTCTTAATGATTACGAGATAGGGGAACAGCATCTAATTCCAGCGTGCCTCTAATGTTGGCAGGTAAGATCTTTGACATGCAATTAAAGCTAAATAAAAGCGTTTTCAACTGAAATCGAGTGATAAATAGCTCAATAAGAAGTGAGCAAGCAAGTTTCTACCAAAAGTTTTGCAAAATTAGTTGTTTAAATAGTGAAAATCAGCAAATTGGATGGAGTTAGGAGCGAGAGCTTAACCTGCCAAAGATACGAGAATTTCCCCTAGTTATTCTAAATTTCCAGAAACAGATTTTCACAGTTGCACAAAAAAATGTGCATCGCAGTAGTCTATTTATTACTTCCTGCCTAATAAGCAATATATTTTAACTGCTTAATTACAGATAATGGCCAAATGCAACTTTTTATGTCCAGTATCAAAAATCATTAAGTTTGATACCCATATTGCCCCAACTCTTACGGTCCAGCAAATGTCCCCCCATCGGAACATCCGCGGGGCCTCCGGCCACTCCAGATTGTGGCCACTACTGCCGAAATGTCAAATTTCATGCCCAGTATCAAAAACCATAAAGTTTGATACCCATATTGCCCCAACTCTTACGATCCGGCAAATGTCCCCCCATCGGAACATCCGCGGGGCCTCCGGCCACTCCAGGTGGTGGCCACTACTGCCAAAATGTCAAATTTCATGTCCAGTATCAAAATCCTTAAAGTTTGATACCCATATTGCCCCAACTCTTATGGTTCCGCCAAATGTCCCCTTATCGGAACATCTCCGGGGCCTCCGGCCACTCCGGATTGTGGTCACTACTGCCGAAATGTCAAATTTCATGTCCGGTATCAAAAACCATAAAGTTTGATACCCATACTGCCCCAACTCTTACGGTCCAGCAAATGTCCCCTTATCGGAACATCCCCGGGGCCTCCGGCCACTCCAGGTGGTGGCCACTACTGCCAAAATGTCAAATTTCATGTCCAGTATCAAAAACCATAAAGTTTGATACCCATAGTGCCTCAACTCTTATGGTTCCGCAAATGTCCCCTTATCGGAACATCTCCGGGGCCTCCGGCCACTCCGGATTGTGGTCACTACTGCCGAAATGTCAAATTTCATGTCCGGTATCAAAAACCATAAAGTTTGATACCCATATTGCCCCAACTCTTATGGTTCGGCAAAAGTCCCCCCATCGGAACACCCGCCGGGGACTCCGGCCACTCCGGATTGTGGCCACTACTGCCGAAATGTCAAATTTCATATCCAGTATCAAAAATCATAAAGTTTGATACCCATATTGCCCCAACTCTTACGGTTCGGCAAATGTCCCCCCATCGGCCATCGGAACATCCGCGGGGCCTCCGGCCACTCCGGATTGTGGCCACTACTGCCAAAATGTCAAATTTCATGTCCGGTATCAAAATCTCTAATGTTTGATACCCATATTGTCCCAACTCTTATGGTTCCACCAAATGTCCCCTTATCGGAACATCCCCGGGGCCTCCGGCCACTCTGGATTGTGGCCACTACTGCCAAAATGTCAAATTCCATGTCCAGTATCAAAATCCCTAAAGTTTGATACCCATATTGCCCCAACTCTTACGGTCCAGCAAATGTCCCCTTATCGGAACATCCCCGGGGCCTCTGGCCACTCCAGGTGGTGGCCACTACTGCCAAAATGTCAAATTTCATGTCCAGTATCAAAAACCATAAAGTTTGATACCCATATTGCCCCAACTCTTACGGTCCAGCAAATGTCCCCCCATCGGAACATCCGCGGGGCCTCCGGCCGCTCCGGATTGTGGCCACTGCTGCCGAAATGTCAAATTTCATATCCAGTATCAAAAACCATAAAGTTTGATACCTATATTGCCCCAACTCTTATGGTTCCGCCAAATGTCCCCTTATCGGAACATCCCCGGGGCCTCCGGCCACTCCAGGTGGTGGCCACTACTGCCAAAATGTCAAATTTCATGTCCAGTATTAAAATCCCTAAAGTTTGATACCCATAGTGCCCCAACTCTTATGGTTCCGCAAATGTCCCCTTATCGGAACATCCCCGGGGCCTCCGGCCACTCCAGGTGGTGGCCACTACTGCCAAAATGTCAAATTTCATGTCCAGTATCAAAAACCATAAAGTTTGATACCCATATTGCCCCAACTCTTATGGTTCGGCAAAAGTCCCCCCATCGGAACACCCGCCGGGGACTCCGGCCACTCCAGGTGGTGGCCACTACTACCAAAATGTCAAATTTCATGTCCAGTATCAAAAACCATAAAGTTTGATACCCATATTGCCCCAACTCTTATGGTTCGGCAAAAGTCCCCCCATCGGAACACCCGCCGGGGACTCCGGCCACTCCAGGTGGTGGCCACTACTGCCAAAATGTCAAATTTCATGTCCAGTATCAAAAACCATAAAGTTTGATACCCATATTGCCACAACTCTTACGGTCCGGAAAATGTCCCCCCATCGGAACATCCGCGGGGCCTCCGGCCACTCCAGGTGGTGGCCAGTTCCAATGATCGACTCCCGCGACTGGCATGTCTTAGCTGGTCCTTGCCTCCAAGCCATCTGCTCCCGGACCTCCAGGCCGTCTGCTACCGGGCCACCAGGCCATCTGCTTCTGATGTGTTCTCGTCGACGTCCAGCAATAGAATTAATTTTCGGGACCGACCGAGCCGAGTTTTGTTGGCTCGTCGACGATCCGAAAATTATGAGGTCGAGTGGGGGAGATTTTAGATACATCAATCTCACGTCTCTCGATCGACTGATTGGGAAACGTTCGTTCATCCAACCAGCGTGCACCAAAAAGAGGGGAAATTTGCCGAGAGGGGAATTCGTCACGTAACGTTTTCGCTTCGCGAAAATTTTGGATTGACACCACGTATAGAAACCTTAGGACAAAGTTCTTTGTCAAAATCCCATCAAATGTACAATACGCACGCAGTAATGAAACGAAACCTCTTATCTAACCACTTTAAATTGCGCACTTGAAATTCTAAAAAAAAATCGGATGCAAATGGAGAGCTCTTTAACCATATGCATTGCATTTGCAGCGCATGAATTTTGGGAACCAACTCACCTGGATCGTCGTCGTCCTCGGCCCAGTCTATTTGGGCACGTGAAGTGCCCGCGCAAAGCATCATTACCAGCATCGTCGTGCCGAGCATAGCTGCACTCAGCATAGTTAGGTCGTGGCAGCAGCCTCCTCGTTTCCACATATTTTATTCAGAATAATTGCACTACCACCACTCTTTTTCTGAAAGCCCCAGCTTGTGCTAAATTAATTTTTAAGAGCTACTCTCAAACTTCCACTTTTTTTCTGCACAAGCTCTCTATGATTCGCTTTTGCTAACTTTTTTTTTTTTGCTCTCTACCGCTCTACTCCAAAAATGGTTATTATTCCACGTTAGCACTTTCGAGTTTCACACTATTCCATGGGTCCTTCACACAAAAAAAAAAGTGTGCCAGCAAAATGGACCCACGTTCAGATCATATTCGGTTGCTGTGGCTGCTGTTGCTGCGAGAAGCAGTGACGTCTTTGGTTGTTTGGCTTTCCCGGTTGTGGCATTGCCCGAAATGGAAATGATTTAATTTCACCACCTTTACCACTCATTATTGTTTCTTCTGCGGTCCCGTCCGTTGTCGTTGATGGACCAAAAGTTTTTCTCCACGTGAAGCCATGAGGGGTTGTCCACGTGTGTCCCAGTTTCAATTACTAGCTTTTATGGATTTTCCCCATTGCCCGGGAAGGTCCGGATGCAGATTGTCGGTGGTTTTCCTCTGCTCCACTTTTGAGACAATCAGTTATGCACTGGGCTGAACCGAAAAAAAACACTTCTTCTTTTTCGTTCCGGTTTGCACTTCTGCTGATGACCTCTCCTGTGCCGGATTGTCGTTGTCGTCGGACTGCAGGTGACTGTCTAGTGCACTGAGAAGTTCTCTAGAAAATGCGAAAAGAAAAACAAAGTTATTATACAGAAAAAATAAAGAATAGTACTTGATCTTCTTGTACATATGTTTGGATGAAAGTGTGTTCAAATAATTGTTTTTAATCATTACAAAGCTATTAAAGTTCTTAGAATTGTGTTGAAAACAACAAACATACATATCTTGAAAAATGTGCAGCAGTTTCACTTAAAAGCCAAATTCAATTTTGCTCTCACCAAACTATGGAAAAAACAATTTTACTTCATTTTTGTGACACGATACAGATTATAAAATATTAAACAATCTAAAGTTATGCACTACAAAAATGTCTTTAAAATAAAAGGTGTGTTCAACAGTCTTCAAGTATGGCATTTCGGAAATTTTTACAGTGAGCAACATTCTAGAAACAACATCTCAACAAACATATAAAAAATACAAGCCTTCAAAGTTAGGCATTTTTTAAATCTGCCCCAGCAAAAAAAAGATAGGCAAAAAGTAGTGCAAGAATATGACCTATATGCCAGTGATGTTGAAAGAAAACGACTTAGTGACCAAAATGCATCAACAATTTACATTTTTGAAAAAAAAATAATACTTTACTCAGTACGCTCAACAAAACAAGCTCCTGAATGCTCAACAAAAACTAATTGTTGTTACACTCTACAAATTAAAACAAAACAAAAAATGATGAAGATAGGATCAAATCCTAAACCTCCGTCATCGACGTCACCAAGAGCTCTGAATTGTTTTGACTTGCGTTCCAAAGCGCGTTTTTATCCTCCAGCTAGAGCAAAAAACTTAGCATAAAGATATCCTCTCCTTCAATGTCAGCTTGTCTCGTCGGATTACTACTCCCAGAAACTTAAACAATACCCAAAGTTCCTGATTTTCAACCAACAATGAATCATTCGATTAAGGTGAAGTCGTCAATAGTTTTTTAGGAAAATTGATTATGACTCTATTTTTTTAATGTCTTTATTGAACTTTCTTATAATAATTACATTTCATTTGCATTCTTAGTGGTATGGCTAAATGCTCTTCATCTTTGTTATATTTTTCGTTTTATTATTAACTGTTCACCCAAGCAACACACTTTGTCAGATAAACGTATTTCCTAACTGGTTGTATAACCGAACGGCCTTGTTACCACAACTTGTTCTACAACTCCTGTGCATTGGAAAAAGCGCACTTTTTCTGTTGTATAACTTGCCAGAATAAGATGCAAGTTATCAGAGTAAGTTGTACAAATGTATTTGACAACACTGTGCTAGCTAACAAGAGATTCAACGAAAAAAGGGGGCGTGGTTAACGGCTGTGCTGTCAAATCGTGCTTGCCATTTCATTAGGGCACAAAACTTTTGTAAAGAAGAGTGTATCCCTCTCACACCTTATGCAAACTGTCATTTGAGTGAAAGGGATACACTATTGTTTACAAAAGTTTTGTGCCCTTTTGAAATGTTAGGCTCCAAATCAAAGCGCACCGAACACTGAAAAGGAAAGATAGATTGAAAACAGTTGTCTAACCGTTACCCAACTTACATGTATACAAACAGTTCTTATTAGAATTTCAATCAACGACGAAGCCAATATGAATAGTATCTCTGACTATTTTGGTACGCTTGTTTCTGCCCGATTTATTTAGAAAAAAATTGAAATTGTATGAAAAAAAAACAATCCTTTCGCGCTCTCTAACTGTGACTCTTGTGAAACCCTCTTCATGGCGAACTTTTAGATTTTCCTTTTTTGATGAACTTCGTCTTTCCCAAAATTCGATCCGATGACTTCGACGATTTGTTGTTATCTCCACGGCAGGTCCAGGCGCGCTTCCACATCTCTCCACGAGGCTTCATAGTAAACAAGCTGGCCTAAAGGTCAATAAGAAGGCTGCTGTGAGCTTTGTTATACAGCAGTGAGCTATACAACTTAACACCAGAAAAGGCTGTCATTGGAAATTAAGTTATATAAGTTTGTTTCAAGTCAGTTTTTATAACTCCGTTATGTAACTTTGTTATAACAAACCGTTTCAACTGTCATTTCGATTACCGTACCATGGAGTAACATTGAAAATTGGTGTGATTTTAATTTGCTGTTTTCTCTATCATGAACTCCGTAAGCTGATATTTTTTGTAGCTTTTACCGGCGATATGTTTATAAATAATCGGTCAATAATTAAAATTATTGCAATTTTCGATAAATAAACATTATTGATACTCTAAATATCTCACATACAAATTTACACCACCTTACAACACGCAATGTCAAGTTGAATATGTTTGTTGAATATCAGTTATATAACCTATTCTCCGATAACATTTGTGTAACAAAGCGAGAAAACTTAAGGTTATTTATAGAATGGTTGGCCACGCCCATTTTTCAGAAGATGCCGTCACATGACAATGTTAGATAAGCAGTGAAACAAACAGTGAAATATTATTCTTATTCAACAAACTGCATCTTGGCATATCAGCATTTTGACGTTTAATTACAGCTCATAAAAAGCGTTTTCAACTGAAATCAAGCGATAAATACCTCAAACGGAAGTGAGCAAGCAAGTTTCTATCGAAAGTGTTCCAAAATAAGCTGTTCAAACAGTGTAAATCAGCAAATTGGATGAAGTTAGGAGCGAGTTCTAAACCTCCCAAATAGGTGAGAATTTTTCCTATGTTGTGTTTTAAAGTTGGATAAGAGTGAAGTTGACTGTGTTTTAACACTATTGTGGCACAAAACACGATTGTTACATAAGTCAGTTATACAAGCAGTGAAACAAACTGTTATTTAAGTTATGTTCGGATTTTTTCTCGTATGTTTATCAAAAACAATTGTCTATCTGTTATTCAACAGTCGACAAGTTATGAGTGCTACTTGGGCACATTCATTTATTTACTTCAAATTGTTTTACATTTTTGCATTGAACCGAATACATTTGGGTAAAAAAGAAAAAAAAAAACAACTTTAACAACTAATCTTAACTTAAAACTAAAAAAGTTAATTCATTATAATATTCAAAATCAGTAGAACGAATAAACTACTAAAAAAATATTTAGAAGTTCTTGTGGTGAAAACAGGTCACTACTGCCTTCATCCGTTGATGCTGGTTGGTTTTCCCTCGGTTGCTAACTGAAGCCAGAGGGTGTTGTATTTTCTGCATTTTTTTGCCGCTGATTCAACGGCAATGGCTGCAGATTTGGAACCACTCGAGCAGATCCCGCTCCTGGTGACGCCAAAGCAGGAAAATCCACGTCCGTGAATGCTGGTGGTGTTTTGTGGCGATTTGGTTGGTCACTTGCTGCCGAATTTTTGCAAACTCAGCTCGTTTTGGGCAGCTCCGATTCTTCGTCGAATGGTCGCCACCACAATTGAAGCATTTGGCTTGGATGTTCTCGTTGATTGATTCGCAAGCTTGAGTTTTGTGCTCACCTCCGCAGGTTGCACAACGACTCTTGATGAAACAGTTCCTTCCACCATGTCCGAACTGCAAACAGTTCGAACACTGTGTCACGTCACGGTGCACTGGACGATAACGTTCCCAAGACACGGTGATGTTGAAAATTGCCCGAACTGCTTTCAGCTCAGACGGCGTTGTCGATCCTTTCTCGAGATGAACCAGGTACAGTTGATCACGATACTTGATGTCCTTGTTATGTCTCGTCATCTTGAAGACTTCGATCACGTTCAACTTAAGAGTTTTGAGCTCTTCTTTCAGCACACTCACATCCATGTCGTACAGACCTCGGAGGACCTGTTTCATGGGCGTTTACCTGGATCGTCATGGCTGTAGTATTCAATCTTTGTGTTGTTCAGGAAATCCCGAACGTAGTTGTAATCCTTTCTGGTAGGTAGCAGAATTTTGAGTCCATCAGCACACAACCGAATGGATGCTCGTAAAGCACCAGATTTGATAAACCCAGTCAGCCACTTTCGCACCGAATCCGATGACGATGTTTTCACAAAAATGGGTGGTCCCTTTTCCCGTCGTTCAAATTCTTCCTTCTCGCTCACGTCCACAGGGAGAATAGCGAACTGGTTTCCAGACAAATTTTTAGCGTCCTTGCTCAAACTGCCTGGCTTTACAGGTAGCGCTTCGGCATTCTTTAGCTTTTTAAAATCTACCGATCCTGCTGGTGAGGACCGCCTCTTTTTCTTGCCGTGAGGCACTTTTTGCACTTTTTTGCACTTTTTTTGGTGTTGGAGGGACGCACGTCTGACTCGCTTCTCTGCAGATCTTAGACTCTGATTATGACTCTAAAAGAATTGCTTGTAATAAATTCAAAGAAAATAAATCAGCATGTGGTGGATGAACCCTTTTTGAAGGCACGGAAGGCATTTTTTTGTTTTGAATGAAATATGTCTTAACAATCATTCAAATTTGTAGACCTCCTAGTTGACAAACATTGATCAATGATGATGTTTACTTTAGGATTGTTCTTAAAACAATTTCAAAGGTGCACAACAACCAGAGCTTTTGAACTCAGATTTTTGTTAAAGACATTTTAGTATTTTCAAAACTATAGAAGCTATCGATATATTCTTATATTCATGCCCTAAGCTACTATTTACATAAAGATTTACTACAAAATTTGTAAATTTTTACAATCGAGTTTTTTCAGTTTTGAGTCCGTCACATCAACATTTTTTTAATAAGAAGACAACACTGCCCACCATTGAAAAAACGGCTAATATCCACTTTTGGCAAAAACGAGATATTAGCACCAGGTGGTAGAGGACGTTCCAACGCATCTTCTGGAACTTGAATTTTACTGAAATAGTGTCTAGACTTGGCTGCCGATGCGAAAAACCAAACGGCTAATATGCCACTCTTATGGGAAATTACCTTGACGGAGATTTTGTGTCAAACACTAAAACGGGTTTTTCTCGGAATACTTGATTTGGCATAATAGCCGAATTTTCAATTATGGGCAGAACAACATCCTTGGTTGCTGCGTACGATTAACATTCCAACGCCCAAGGCTCCAAAAAAGTTGGAACGGTAACTTCAACTCAATGGTTCTCGGGCCTAACTCAACCAATCATGATGATTCTTCTTTCCAGTGATTTGAAAGGTGGAACGATGTTTTCGGTCGCAGAAATTATAGATTTGTTCAAATCAAGTTCTGCAAAGTAGACTTCCTAACAAATCACTGGAAAGCAGAATCATCTTAATTGGTTGAGTTAGGCCCGAGAACCAGCGAGTTGAAGTTACCGTTCCACCTTTTTTATGGAGGCTTGGGCGTCCGTGTAAGTTGGACATGCGTTGGGCGTTCCAGTGTTAAAAGGAAATTGAAAAAAATATTGTCAAAGAAGCAACATTTTATCTACAAACAAAAAATCAATACAGTGATTGAAGCATACCCAGGAGGCCCAGAACATGGGACTTTTTTTCAAAACCTCGCTCCACAAGCTGAATATTGTTTCTTGAGCTATTTTAGGACTCTGGGTCAAATATTAGCAAAATCGGTCAACATTTACCCATTGATACTCGGAGGTGAAGTTTGTATGGGAAAAATCCAAAAAATGTTTTGAAAACCCAAGTTTCTTACGGTTTGGTTTGCACGGTGCGCTTCTTTCATCAAAATATTCCCAAAAGTAAGATTCTCGTTGAAAATTTAATGCTCTACAACTTTGTACAACATAGCAAAGCTGTAAAACTCGACCCTGAAAAGTAATTAGCGATTTAAAAATTCATTTTTGTATGAAGAACATTTTTTCACCAACTTTAGGCTCGAGTATCAATGGGTTAATCTCTACCAATTTCGTTCAAAATTTGCACAGATGCTTAAAATGACCCAAAAACCCGTTTTTTGCTTGTGGAGCAAGGAGTCATTTTTTCTGGGCACCCTAGTGCCCATCCATAGATGCTACTCTGTTATTGACCAGGACCTCCAGAAGTTACATCCACGTGCCCTAGCTTACAATATTTTTGAATCATTTGAAAGGATTTCTGAACGCCACGAAAATGTTATTTTACGATCCCCAACATTTTTGAGGACGTGATATTCTGTTTCAAACAAATGAAATAAAATCAATCGTACCGAGAAATCTCAGAGAATCGCTCACCTGGCCAGTTCTACAGCCAGGACAGAACATAACTATCCGTCCGTGCAGATCAAGACCCGGTGCGGTGGCAGTCTGCCGGCCGTCGGTCGGAAAGTGTAGATTAAGCATTTCATAATCGCATCAGATCATCTGTGCTTCTGCGGTGCGGACCTCCCTTTATGTTGCGGCCACCGTTCGGTGAGCCCGGTTTCGGCTTTGCTGGTCAAGCTGAGCTTTTTTTTCGTTTCCCCCCAACTGGAGCTTTTTGTGAGTGCCTCAGCGGAGCAATGTTGATGACGAGTTCCCGGTACTGACAATGCCGGTTCGTCGTCGTCGACGACGAGAGGACGACAATAAAAAGACATAAATTCTGGACACTTCACCACATCAAAAAACCGACAAAGTGGAAATAATTCCGAGCTTTTTGTTCGACACAGAATGATCCGTGCTGAGCCAAGCTGTGAGCTGGCGATGGTGGAAGTCCTGAAAAAAAAAGACTATTCTACTCGAACGTTTCGCTGTTAAAGAGTCGGTCTACCACGGGACAACAATACGAACGGTTTCCCTCAGTGATAATTTGGGGTTTGATTTCGCAGAAAGAACACAGAGACACAAAATACCATAAGAATGAATGCAAATTTGCTTCCGCTCTGGTGTGCACAACTATGGGAAACGAAACGAACGAAATACATCCGTAAGGTCATAAATATTGTTATTAGATTTATGTTTATTCAAAAGCATTATCAAGGAATGAAGTGGCTGCCGAAAGGAATTCCTAATGGGCCCAAACGAGAGCATATTCTTACAGGGTCGTCACTCAGATACAAATTAAAAAAAAAAATTCTTGTCGTTGGCGTCGTGATTTGAATCGGCGACCCTTGGATTAATCCTAACAATTCTGTGTTTCTGATTTTACCTCACTGAGCAGCCACCCTGTACCATACCGAAAGAGCAGCCCCAAAGCTATCAGCTGGGTGTTCGGTTTGGGTTTTAAACATCCTTGCACCCTCCCCCACGGTCGAAAACCCCCCGAAGGATCTCGGAAAGAAAAAGATGTCAAGTGCATTTATAAAGACACCAAATAAAAACAGCTAAACGAACGCGAGTGAAAACCCAACCTCCAACATCATCACCCGAGGTCAGAGGAACTGCCTTCCTCGAAGAAGGAGCTGCGCGGGAAACGATATTCAGATAAGATATTAAGGAGTTCAGAACACAAAAGTACGAGGAGGACGTGTTGTACGAACAACACCACGAAGAATCGCCGCTGGCGGGTTGTGGGAAATGCTTGATCTGAATAAAATAAATATTTCGCCTGTCCCATTGTCATGTATTGGCAGCCAGCAAAAGATGCTCCCATATTGCCGCCGGGAGTGAGCCGAGCGTCCCGAAATGTGAGAAGGATAAAGACCACGGCTCAACACGGTTTTATCCGGTGCTGGGATCTGATGCCACACTGTTTTGGGAAAGAGAATGTGGTGTGTGGAGATGGTGAAATCGACTTCGTCATGGGCCGGGCTCGTCCCATGTTTGCATTAATTCAGATTTTCGGCGCCCATTTCCTATTCAAAGGATATTTTTTTATTCATGTAGATTGAATTGTACGACGTCGTCAGAAGTGAATTTTGGCATGGAAATGTGATCAAAAGACCTGGAAATTCATTGATTCACTCGATTAAAATTTGGATAAAGACACAGAATTATATTTTCGAAAAAAATATTTAGTTCAATGTTGTTGGTTCTACATATTGTAATATTTTCATACACCTCAGAAAATGGGAGTTTTACTTTTCCCAAAGAAATCAGCTTGCTATCGTTTTCCCCATTTCATTGAGATCGTGCTTTCAATCCTGTGATATTCAACAAAAACTGGAAAAAACTCCGAGTATTGCTGTCCCTGGAAGAAGTTTCAATCTGATCGTGCTACTTTGACACACTCTGAAAACTGGTGCAAGTACGACAACTGGCCAAAGGAATTTTAGTCAAAACGAATTTGACACACGTTCATGCCCGATAACTGAAAACATTTTTGAATATAACTCGGGACTCCGGCAACCAAATTCAACCAATCTTCGGGGCAATGCACAGAATGGCCAACCGAACAAAACGTGTTTGTTATTGTTTACATTGCGTGCGCTATTTTTTTTTATTCAATGTTAAACATTAAAACGCGTTTTTCCTTGAAGGTTAAAAAGCGACGTTCGACATGGTAGTATACCATATTCTTGATTTACACAAAAAAAATGGGGGTGTTTAAATCTTAAATCGTTTTTTTTTAACAATATCCGTGATTTAAATTGAGAATATGACTTCAATTAAGAATCTTTGAGATTTAGTAATTTATCGGAGAATTTTGAAAATGTGCTGGGATGTCCTGGGGAGATCTTGTTCAGTTGATTTCTTGCTTGCAGATCTTAACTCCAGGGAGTCCTTGGATGACCCAGGACATTCCAACACATCAGCAAAGTAGTCTACTACACTCACTGAAGTGTGCGGGCATGTCCCGGGGTAAAAAACCATCGATTTCTTGCTTGTTACGGCGATATGTACTGTAGCCTACCACACTCATCGAAGCAGTCTGGGTAGAATCCGTTGTCGTAATCTTGAAATATCGACTTGTTTCATTGGTAAGCCTGTTGCACAACATTTCCGTAAGTTTTGGACTAGAACATTCCAGGTGTTCCAAAAGGAAGTTGTTATCATTTTGTTCCAAAGTTGTCAAACTTACGGACCGAATCCTACAACAACAAGATTTTAAAAATTGGCAAACTTTGTTGTAAAAAAAACATCCCAAGCAACACCCTTTGTCAGATAAACGTATTTGCTAACTGGTTGTATAACCGATCGGCCTCGTTACCACCACTTGTTCTACAACTCCTGTGCATTGGAAAAGTGCACTTTTTTCTGTTGTTTAACTTGCTAGAAAAAGATGCAAGTTATTAGAGTAAGTTGTACAAATGTATTTGACAACACTGTGCTAGCTAATAAGAGATTCAACGAAAAAAAGGGGGCGTGGTCTACGGCTGTGCTGTCAAATCAAAGCGCACACTTAAAAGGAAAGTTAGATTGACAGCTATCTTACTGTTAACCAACTTACATGTCGACGTCGTCGTGCTATCTTGTCGCACCCGCCATTTTGACGTTCCGAGAAAAACGCGTTTTAATGTTTGACCTTGAATATTCAAAAACGAGAGCACGCAATGTAAACAATAACAAACACGTTTTGTTTGGCTCACCATTCTGTGCATTGTCCCAAAGTTTGGTTGAAGTTGGTTGCTGGAGTCCCGAGTTATAATTACAAATGTTTCCGGTAGTCTAGCTTGTACGTGCGACAAACGCATCCTGACTTTCCTGGCCTGAAATCCTTTTGGCCTTTTGTCGCACTTACATCAATTTTCATGGAGTGACAAGATAGCACGACAAGATTGAAACTACTTACATATGTAAAGTGACAAAAATGCACGGAGTTTTTTCGGTTTTTGTTGAATATCTCAGGATTTAAATCGAATTTTGGGGATCTGTGAAGGTCAAAAGGTGAGGCATTGTGAGCTGCACAAAATGGCGTTCTTAACTCAATTTGGCCCAAAATGCACGTACGACAAGTTAGCACGATGGCGACGATGTAAGCAATCATTTCACATTGGAATTTCGACGAGCACAATAAGAATAGTATCTCTGCATATTTCGGATTGCTTGTTTCTGCTCGATTTATTCAGAAAAAAAATGGAATAAAAAAAGGAAAAACAATCATGATGCGCTCTCTAACTGTGATTATTGTGAAACCCTCTTCATGGCGAACTTTGAGATTTTCCTTTTTTGATGAAATTCCTCTTTCTCAAGATTCGATCAGATGACTTCGACGATTTGTTGTTATATCCACGGCAGGTCCAGGCGCACTTCCACATCTCTCAATGGGGCTTCATAGTGAACAAGCTGGCCCAAGAATCACTAAAAAGGCTGCTGTCAGCTTTGTTATACAGCAGTGAGCTATACAACTTAACTCCAAAAAAGGCTGTCATTGGAAATCAAGTTATACACGTTTGTTTCAAGTCAGTTTGTATAACACCACTAAAAATAAAAATAAAGAAAACCATAAACCAACCATAAAAAACTGTTTCAACTGTCATTTCGATAACCGTACCTCGGAGTTATATTGAAAATGGGTGTGATTTTATTTTATTGTTCCTTCTATCATAAACTACATAAGCTGATAATTTTTGTAGATTTTACCTGCGATATGAGCATGAGCATGAGCATAAGCATGGTTGACTGCCAATGAGCTGCTACTCCGTTATTGACAGATCAGCTGAAGTTAAACAATGAATCAAAAATGATCAGTGGAAGCCAACCATCCGTGCACTGTTTAACCTCTGAAGATCCCTATTTTATTAGTCAATACCGGCGCCCTTCCAAGAAGCCTGCAGTTCAACGAAAGGGAGGAATGTTAGTCCGATAGTTGAAGTTGCAGACTCATCAAGCACACAGTTTTGCGCTATATACTTGTTGATACCGCTTGAGACCGTTGAATCTACAGCATCTCCTTCAAGTACACGTGATTATTATTTTTTTGGGTTAGTAGGATAAGGTATTGGCTTTTCGATGCCTCCCGAGCTACGATGCTATGGGGAGGACTTTCATAACAGACCCGTCGGCGAGCCTTCCGAGCAACGATGCTATGGGAAGGTCTTTTTGGTTAACACACAAAGTCACTCACACACAATTATTTCACTCCACTATTAATTAATCCAAAATGTCAGTGCGTCTTTCGATCATTATATATAAATGGCTTTTTCACCATAAAAAATAAAACCTTATTCAAAAAACTATACACAATTTACCCGACGCCGTGCCTTCCGATCAACGATGATATAGGAAGGGCTTTAAAAATCACATCTTGCAATCTTCGATATATAAACATTGTTAAACTTAACACCTAACAACACGCAATGTCAAGTTGAATACGTATGTTGATAATCAGTTATACAAAATATTGTGCCTCTGATTACATAAATGTCCCAAATGCATTTTCGTCGATTTTGAGTTATTGATGCAGTTTGGTTCAGATCGTGTGATCAAGATCGTGTGAACTTTCAGAAAAGCCTACAACATCCGGTACTTTTTTCTAGGAATCAGGAGGAAATCCTTTTTTTCGTGAAAACTTAACACGTAGCCTTATGTGTAGGACAAACTTCAAATCCGTTTTTCTCAGCATGCTGTTTTTTACATATGGGACATTTATGTGAACATGGGCAGTATTCTCCTATAACATTTGTGTAACAAAGAGAGAAAGCCTAAGGTTATTTATAGAATGGTTTTCAGAAGATGCCGTCACATGACAATGTTAGATAAGCAGTGAAACAATCAGTGCAATATTGGTTTTATTCAACAAACTGTTTTCGAGTAAAGCATTGCAGATGAGGGAACAGCATCTTGGTTAACAGCACTTTGATGTTCAATAACAGCTCATAAAAAGTGTTTTCAAGTGAAATAAAGTGATAAATAGTTCAATACGAAGTCTGGAGTTTTTTTTTAGAAAGGTCCAAAAAAACAAATTTTCAGTTTTTGCTTTTTGGGTGTGTTTAATACCTCTGACTCAAGGCGGTTTCAAAAACACTCAAAAAGCAAATACTGAAAATTTGGTTTATTGGACCTCTACAAAAAAAAAAAAACAGGAGTGAGCAAGCAATGTTTCTATGTGTTGGAGTTGGAAAAGAGTGAAGTTGACTGTGTTTTAACACTTGTGTGGCTCAAATCTCAAGAGTTACATAAATCATTTATACAAGTAGTGAAACAAGCAAGAAAACAAACTGTTATTTATCTAACGTTAACATTTTTTCTCGTATGTTGATCAAAAACAGTTGTCTACCTATTATTCATCGGTTGAAAAGTTATGAGTGCTACTTGGGATTGAAGACAGACAGACAGTTAAGGGAGGAATAAAAAATCATATTGATAGTTCTTGTAGTTTTGAAGATACTAAAATGTCTGTAACAAAAATTTCGTTGAGTCATATTCTCAATTTAAAGAGGACCTCGTGGCGCGGCTTCGGCTGCCGATCCCAACGTTGCCAAGGGGCGCGGGTTCGATTCCCGGCTTATCCTTCTGGAGCTTTTCGTTCTATGTTTGTTCCGTTTAATATTAGTATTCAGTCTGCAAAGACGGTGTGATTGTCTTTTAAAGTCAAGAGCATGCTCATGTTAAGCCATGACTAAAAAAAAAGTTACGTAAATCGAGAATCGTTTAAAAAAGATAGAGTATATGGTGTACAATCACATCATCAGAGATAAAAGATTTAAATGATGATTGGCTCCCACTAAACATATTTTATTCATTGTTTAACTTTAGCTGATCTGTCAATAACGGAGCAGTAATTCAATTTGCAGTCAACCATGTTTATACTCAATCTTATTTTTTCAACAAGTTATAACAATTTTGGAAGAAAAATGAACATCTTACTCGGTTAATGTGTTGAATCATATTTTTCCGAAATCATTAAATTCTTTGAATTCCCGTTACTTTAAAAGCCAAATCGATCGACAGACGGCAAACATCATCTAATCGCTCCAATTTGCCGCCACCGCCACCGCCGAGTGAGCTGTGGCAAAAAATGATTTGATCCAGATTTTTCCGCTACATTTATTGAATTTATCTCTTACTGCCATCGTCTCGTTCGCCCTCGGCTCGGTCGACTCACGTACGATTCCAAACCAGACAGGAGAGGGCGCTTTCCTTCGTGTCCTTCGATTTTCTCGTTTTCCCTTTTTTCGCGCCCTTTACCATAAGAATTTTTCGGGTTCGTAAAGTGGAGGGAAAACCATTTCAATAAAGCGAACATAATGCAGATCTGGCCTGCGCTTAGTGCCTCCCACGGGAGGAAAAGACAGTCAGTGGTGGATGGGGGTATCTCTTTAGTATATCCAGTCACACAGAGTTACGGATGGAAACGGGACGGGGCCCAGCTTCATGGATCATCGGTCGCCGCGTTACGGAAGAAGGAAAAAGCTGATCTACGGGGCAAAAGGGTGAGCGTGAGCCGAAATTTAAGGGAAATTTGTGAGCGAGCGGATGAAAAACGGCAACTTTATCCGTGATAGTTTTATGGGATGATGATAGTACATATTGAAAGATTTTTTCCTTGTGTCTGCACTTTGGCCACCGTTTTTCCTGTTTGCGATTGGGTTCTGAACGAGAGAGAGAGATGAGAAAAAAACTATTTGCCTTAGTTTCGTGCCACAAACTATCCCGCAAAAGAACTGAACAAGGCTTGATCTCAAATGCTTGCACGACTGCATCATGCTTCTAGGGCCCACTAAAAGAACGAGTCCTGTGTGCAATCGCATCTGGGTGAGTGCAAACTGGGAAAAATACGGCAAGAAGCAGCCTAGCCCGGGATGTTTTGTATTATGTTCAAGTTTTCCCATTAAACGTGCTCGCTCGAGAATTGCGAGTTTTCCCATCATTCTTTGCAGTTTATTTTCTTTGCAAAGAGCTATTCGTAGGGCTTGTGGAATGGTGCGCTCTAGAAGATGCTTTCGGGGTCATTTGTCCGATCTCGGAACTTTTTGGCGTTAAGTTATGACTGCACTGATGGAGGAAACACGTCATTATTTCGTATCAGAAATCGATTGTGTTCTTCCGCTCGTATGCAGTGGCAGCGTTCTTTTTGAAAAATTGTTATCGATTGCACGCCACTTTGATGAATTGCAATTTTGTGAGCAACGTGATGAGTCAGGTTTTTCTTAATCTTGAGTGATTTTTGTTGTTGGAAATAGTACGAATAAAGTGATTCATTGTTGTTATGCCTAATTTCTTAGATATGGTTGTATTCAAAGGACAAGTTTCATTAACATCTATCACCTAAACGGCGGTCGCATGATTGTGATGCATGGCGGCATGGAAGTATATCAGAATCTGCATTAAAACTGTCCTCATGCATTTTTTGCGATATAGGGGTATGACATTTTTGCCCGTTACCGACAATTATCGACATTGTCGACGGCTTTTTGGTTGTATTTCACAAAAAAAACCCTTATCAGAACGAGGATTGAACCACCAACTTCTTGGTTATTGATCCGATACGCTACTATCGCGCCATTACCGCTTGATGAAATGTGAGTGAAAGAGCTCCAACATATTCTTTTCTTTGGAGTGTTGCTCGGGAACCGGCCAGCATTATATGTGCTTGTGAGAACTGCAGATCGCTGAAATGTTTACACGCGGGCAAAAATGATCTACGGGTTTGCTGTAAAAAATGTTATAAAAAGTGACATTTTCTGCAGCAAATCCCCTGTTGCGGATTTTGAGATATATTTTTCCTTTGGGTGTACTTGAAACATGAATTGGTGATGACGCTTCTTAACGCTTTGTAACGCCCTACCAAATTTCAAGTTTTTTTTTTTAATTTATTGAGAACAGAAATATTTACCATATTTTAACATCATAATTTTATTTTGAAGCTTTCAATCGTCATTAAAATTTGTCAAATTGATTTTGTTTTTGTTAGGGTTGAAATCCATGCCATGATTGGAAAAAAATGTATAAAATGGTAAGTTTTGTAAACCCTAAATCAATCCACTTTCGATACAATTCAATACATTCTACGGTTACACAGATTTTCTATATTAACTAATTCAAACTACTCAATTTATATTGACAGTTTCATTCGATTTTTTATACACGCACGGGTAACAAATATAACCTTTTAAATCATATACATTTTATTTTTAATTGCAAGTCCATTCTAACAATCAGTATCAAAAACTAGGCAGTGCGTGGCCGAATGGTTACGCTGTCCGCTTTGTAAGCGGATGATTCTGGGTTCGATTCCCATCTGCTTCAACCTTCCATCGGATGAGGAAGTAAAATGTCGGTCCCGGCCTTGGTTGTTAGACCGCTAAGTCATTCCAGGTGTAGGAGTCGTCTCCATGCCATAAGTACAAACAACACACCAAACCAAGCCTACTCCGGTGGAATCGCTGGCGGCGGTTGGACTCACAATCCAAAGGTCGTCAGTTCAAACACTCCCCATTCAAGACTTCGGACTCCTAGGTTCGAGCAGAAACTTGCAATAGAGACCACAAAAGACCCGGGGGTCGTTAATGTGGATGGTTTGATTTTTGATCAAAAACTATTATGTTCCCTCGAGGTCACCGGTCCCCGAGCATGGGCAAATAACAAGGGAAATGTGTTATAATACTGGCATCAATACCAAATTTTGGTATTCCTGGACCCTTTGAAATTTGTCTTAAGGATTATGCAAGAGCAAAATTTGGTATCATACCAATTTAAGGTATTGTTTTGACATGGTTTATGGATGGTCTAACGTGATCACAGCACTTTAGATGTCCTAATAAAAATAAGTTATGAATACACGGAAAAAAGTCAATCCCCGAAATTATGAATTATGTTTATGAATTTGCGTACCACCATATGCACCACACTCATGAATAAATTCCTTCGTGGTTCTTAAATTCATGAACACATTTCACGATTTCGAGAATTGATATTTTTCTTTGTACAAAAATCAAACTACCTACAGACTTTTTGAACATACAGACACCTTTGAAGAATATTGCATACCTCTTCATGGTTTTGCCTTCCTCACTGAGGTAAGGCTATAATCCTGCTCTAAAATTGAACTTTTTATTAAAAGCTTGAAAACCCACCTTGATGTATACATATCGACTCAGAATCGAAAACTGAACAAATGTCTGTGTGTATGTGTGTGTGTGTGTGTGTGTATGTGTGTGTGTATGTGTGTGGGTATGTGTGTGTGTATGTGTGTGTGTATGTGACCAATAATGTCACGCAGTTTTCTCAGCACTGGCTGAACCGATTTTGACCAAACCAGTCGCATTCGACTTGGTTTAGGGTCCCATACGGTGCTATTGAATTGTTTGAAGTTTCGATAAGTAGTTCAAAAGTTATGTATAAAAATGTGTTTTCGCATATTTTCGGAAGATGAATAAATGGCAGTAAACTGAACCAAACATCATCATATTACACATCGTTATTTAGGTAATTGAAAGACCTTTCCAACGAGTCCACAACTTTGAAGATCTGGCAACCCTGTCTCGAGTTATAACCACTTAAGTGATATTTATGTACTATTTTGTAGCCGGATCTCATTTAAATGTATGTAAACAATGTCCGGATCCATCATCCGACACATCGTTGGTTAGATAATTGGAAGACCTTTCCAACGAGTCCACAACTTTGAAGATCTGGCTACCCTGTCTCGAGTTATAACCACTTAAGTGATATTTATGTACTTTTTTGTAGCCGGATCTCATTTAAATGTATGTAAACAATGTTCGGATCCATCATCCGACCCATCGTTGGTTAGATAATTGAAAGACCTTTCCAACGAATCTACAATATTGCAGATCTGGCAACCCTGTCTCGAGTTATAACCACTTAAGTGATATTTATGTACTTTTTTTGTAGCCGGATCTCATTTAAATGTATGTAAACAATGTCCGGATCCATCATCCGACCCATCGTTGGTTAGGTAATTGAAAGACCTTTCCAACGAATCTACAACATTGAAGATCTGGCAACCCTGTATCGAGTTATAACCACTTAAGTGATATTTATGTACTTTTTTTGTAGCCGGATCTCATTTAAATGTATGTAAACAATGTCCGGATCCATCATCCGACCCATCGTTGGTTAGGTAATTGAAAGACCTTTCCAACGAATCTACAACATTGAAGATCTGGCAACCCTGTATCGAGTTATAACCACTTAAGTGATATTTATGTACTTTTTTTGTAGCCGGATCTCATTTAAATGTATGTAAACAATGTTCGGATCCATCATCCGACCCATCGTTGGTTAGATAATTGAAAGACCTTTCCAACGAATCTACAATATTGCAGATCTGGCAAACCTGTCTCGAGTTATAACCACTTAAGTGATATTTATGTACTTTTTTTGTAGCCGGATCTCATTTAAATGTATGTAAACAATGTCCGGATCCATCATCCGACCCATCGTTGGTTAGGTAATTGAAAGACCTTTCCAACGAATCTACAACATTGAAGATCTGGCAACCCTGTATCGAGTTATAACCACTTAAGTGATATTTATGTACTTTTTTTGTAGCCGGATCTCATTTAAATGTATGTAAACAATGTCCGGATCCATCATCCGACCCATCGTTGGTTAGGTAATTGAAAGACCTTTCCAACGAATCTACAACATTGAAGATCTGGCAACCCTGTATCGAGTTATAACCACTTAAGTGATATTTATGTACTTTTTTTGTAGCCGGATCTCATTTAAATGTATGTAAACAATGTTCGGATCCATCATCCGACCCATCGTTGGTTAGATAATTGAAAGACCTTTCCAACGAATCTACAATATTGCAGATCTGGCAAACCTGTCTCGAGTTATAACCACTTAAGTGATATTTATGTACTTTTTTTGTAGCCGGATCTCATTTAAATGTATGTAAACAATGTCCGGATCCATCATCCGACCCATCGTTGGTTAGGTAATTGAAAGACCTTTCCAACGAATCTACAACATTGAAGATCTGGCAACCCTGTATCGAGTTATAACCACTTAAGTGATATTTATGTACTTTTTTTGTAGCCGGATCTCATTTAAATGTATGTAAACAATGTCCGGATCCATCATCCGATCCATCGTTGGTTAGGTAATTGAAAGACCTTTCCAACGAATCTACAACATTGAAGATCTGGCAACCCTGTCTCGGGTTCTGACCACTTAAGTGATATTTATGTACTTTTTTGAAGACGGATCTCACTTAAATGTATGTAAACAATGTCCGGATCCATCATCCGACCCATCGTTGGTTAGGTAATCGAAAGACCTTTCCAACGAGTCCAAAACATTAAAGATCCGGCAACCCTGCCTCGAGTTCTGACCACTTAAGTGATATTTATGTACTTTTTTGTAGCCGGATCTCACTTAAATGTACGAAACAATGTCCGGATCCATCATCCGACCCATCGTTGGTTAGGTAATCGAAAGACCTTTCCAACGAGTCCAAAACATTGAAGATCTCGCAACCCTGTCTCGAGATATCCCGTCTTAAATGATATGTATGTACTTTTTTGTAGCCGGATCTCATTTAAATGTATGTAAACAATGTCCGGATCCATCATCCGACCCATCGTCGGTTAGGTAATTGAAAGACCTTTCCAACGAGTCCAAAACATTAAAGATCTGGCAACCCTGTCTTGAGTTCTGACCACTTATAATGCCACTTATGAGCCCTTGAGTGATATGTGGGTAATTCTCTACCAACTCACACGAAATCGGAAAAAGTTGCCCCGACCCCTCTTCGATTTGCGTGAAACTTTGTCCTAAGGGGTAACTTTTGTCCCTGATCACGAATCCGAGGTCCGTTTTTTGATATCTCGTGACGGAGGGGCGGTATGACCCCTTCCATTTTTGAACATGCGAAAAAAGAGGTGTTTTTCAATAATTTGCAGCCTGAAACGGTGATGAGATAGAAATTTGGCATCAAAGGGACTTTATGTAAAATTAGACGCCCGATTTGATGACGTACTCAGAATTCCGAAAAAACGTATTTTTCATCGAAAAAAACAATAAAAAAGTTTTAAAAATTCTCCCATTTTCCGTTACTCGACTGTAAAAATTTTGGAACATGTCATTTTATGGGAAATTTAATGTACTTTTCGAATCTACATTGTCCCAGAAGGGTCATTTTTCATTTAGAACAAAATTTTTCATTTTAAAATTTCGTGTTTTTCTAACTTTGCAGGGTTATTTTTTAGAGTGTAACAATGTTCTGCAAAGTTGTAGAGCAGACAATTACAAAAATTTTGATATATAGACATAAGGGGTTTGCTTATAAACATCACAAGTTATCGCGATTTTACGAAAAAAAGTTTTGAAAAAGTTACTTTTTGCGTTTCTCTTTGTTTCGTCGTCCGTGTCTGTCGCGGGTGACCATGAACGGCCATGATCGATGACGACCAACTTTTTTAAAACTTTTTTCGTAAAAATAACTTGTGATGTTTATAAGCAAACCCCTTATGTATGTGTATCAAAATTTTGTAATTGTCTGCTCTACAACTTTGTAAACATTGACTGTTAATTTTAAAATGAAAAATTTTGTTCTAAATAAAAACAATGTAGATTCGAAAGTACATTAAATTTCCCATAAAATGACATGTTCCAAGTCGAGTAACACAAGTTTTTCGGAATGATTTTCGATGGTTCCTTTTTCGCATGTGCAAAATGGAAACCGCCCCTCCGTCACGAGATATCAAAAAACGGACCTCGGATTCGTGATCAGGGACAAAAGTTACCCCTTAGGACAAAGTTTCACGCAAATCGAAGAGGGGTCGGGGCAACTGCTGTGTGAGTTGGCGGAGAATTACCCATGTGTGTTTTTTTGGATCAAATTTGTGTCCAAACCCATCATATTACATATCACCCATTGTTGGAAAAGAGTGAGGAAGGCACCAACCACATAGGTGGATTAAGTTAGTTTTTTCGTTGCGATCAGACCCGGCGATTTGAGGCCATGTTGAAAATCGCCCTTTTTTGTAGTCCTCTAAATAGCTTTTCCCATATTGTTTTGAATCATAACTTTTAAAAGACTAAATGCAACTGTACAATTTTCAATACCAAGTTGAAGGACCTGAAAGTGAGCCGAATGGACCACATCCGGACAAAATTCATTCAGCCAAAACCGAGTAAATCAAGTGCATATTTTTGATCAACATCCCCACCGCACACACGAACAGACATTTGTTCAGATTTCTGAGTCAATACGTATTAATAAAGGGGTGGGTCTATGGCAGGCCTCCCAACCTTATCGGCTCAATTTTTACATTTTTGATCGTCAAAACTACAATTGTTGATTTTTTCATGGTTTCTTTGATGGAATCAGTTCTCAGATGTCCAGTGAACATAACTTTGATAAAAGTTTGGAGAAATATTTTTGCTGGTCGTTTTTATATAAGTTTTAATTGAAAAATTGGTTCGGCCCGCGGGCCAGATTGATTTTTGACGTAAAATGTTGATAAAAACTACTTGTATAAATATGTTTTCAAACTTTTGGTAAAGTTATGTTCACTGGTGTGGGTCTCGTGGCGCAGGGGTAGCGGCTTCGGCTGCCGATCCCGATGATGCTATGAGACGCGGGTTCGATTCCCGCCTTATCCACTGAGCTTCTATCGGATGGTGAAGTAAAACGTCGGTCCCGGTTTCTCCTGTCTCGTCAGAGGCGCTGGAGCAGAAATCCCACGTTAGAGGAAGGCCATGCCCCGGGGGGCGTAGTGCCAATAGTTTCGTTTTTTTATGTTCACTGGTCATCTGAGAACCGATTCCATCAAAGAAACCATGAAAAATCAACAATTGAAAATTGAGCCGAAAATGTTGGGCAGGCCTGATCTAGGGGGTCAAATTGAAAAGTTAATTTTCCGAGTGATTTTATAGCCTTTACTCAGTGATGAAGGCAAAACAGTGTGGCTGTCACGCCAGAAAACACTTTTTTGTAATGTTGGTAAAACTGGTCAATGTAATTTGTTGACTTTCCAATCAGCAAAAATAAATCATATATATTTTTTGATACTCATAAAACTTTACCACGTTACCTTTCCTTTAATTGTTCCAATCCAATAGTTGCGTAATCATTTTTGAAACTAGTCTGTCACAAAATCATTTATATAAACGTTTCTTTCAAATGTTGTACCGTACCGTCTAGTGAATAGCGTTGAAATTTATCCCACCCCTGCCAGTAGTTATCTGAATAGAATAGTTTCCTCACAATATGAAAGAACATATCGTAGCAAGATTGTAGCTGAAGCAAAGCAACAATACAAGTTGCTGATGTTACTCTCCTGACTCGACTCGGTCTCAGCACGTTGCACTGAGACTCATAATAATAATAAACAACTCGAATCGTAAGTTTGTTCCCTTCCTTCTACCCATTCCACCGACCTTTTTCGATAACAATTACATTCCGCCTGCCGATGCACACGTTTATTTCCCCGCCGGGATCCACTACGACGGGAGGAGGAAGTCGGTGCTTTCTTCATTATCATCGGAAGAATAACACAGCAAGTGCTAATGCGTGTGTAAAGCGAGAAAATGCTTTCTATTGTACTGCCAACACCATCGCCTTAATTTCGCCCACCTACCCAACATAACCAGTGAGTACGAGGGTGGTCTACTACTAAAAGGACTACCGCCCTCCACCAGGATCCTTCTTCCTTGTCTCGATGGTCGTCAGTGCAGCTTGGCATTATCCCACGCCAAGTTCAGCACTCGGTGCTGAAGAGCCAGCAGGCTCATTGTGGAACAGGAGCAGAGGAAAAAAAGTCGAGTTCAAGAAGGTAGCCCCCCAGAAGAATGCTTTTCGCCTTCAACACTAATGTTTATCCGTGCTTCCTCCATTGCTTTTATGCCTGACGACCCAGGTCGATCTCCAGCACCAACGGATGTGGCGCACTAACCTTTTCGATTGTTGAAGGTTGCTGACTGACTGAATGAATCCATGCTACTTCACGGAGATTTTTAATGTACTTTTTACCCCCACTTCCCGTCTGGGGGGACCCATTCAAAGTCGTCCATTCACTCTCTCCGCGCTGCCTTCAAAGCCTTCAAAGTGAGACATTTAAAAAGTTTCTTCTTCATCCCGTTCCCCGTTTTACTCGCCATTCTCCATTCGGAACCATTTTTCTTGGCCTTTGTTGTGAGATATCGTGACACGAAAGTGAAGTGAGCATAATTGAAATGGGTAATGGGTGTTCCTGGTGGCAACACTCACATCCTGTCAGAGTTTGGCTTTTTCATTACACGTTTCATCAAAATGTGTGTTTTTTTGCTGTCTAATGACATCTCCATCTTTGTTTGTCATTTTCCATTACCGAGAGCGGGGGAAAATTGAAAAAGTGCATCCTCCTTTCAAGAACATGTGAATAGCAAAATTCTTGTCTTTTTATGTCTGTGTGCGATGACACATGTGTAATCAAAGTTTTTGTTTTCAGATGTGACGATATTTTTCTAAACAACAAGAAGTTAATCTTACTGAAAGTATTTTGCACGCTAAATTTGAATTTAAAAATAATTCTTTTGCCTAGATTCAGCGTTCAAAGTTATGGGTAAAACAAAAAGTTGGATTTTTTTTAGGATTCATAAGGTTTTACTTTACTTTGCTCAATAAGCTCATCTGCTTCTTATTACCCAGAAAAAATCGTGGTTAACTCAACATCGAATGTCTAGCGTCTACCAAATCGATTAGATTTGACATTTTTATTGTAATTTGTATTTTTTTGTTTTATTGGGAACGATAATTTGTTAGTTAAACTATGTATCAAGTCAAGGAGGGAACTAGCCAGAAATTTACATTGAAATCGAAAAAAAAACCGTTTGAATAAAAGAGACGGCATGCTTTATTTTCCTTCGAAAATGTTTCCCTCTTTATTTTGACAGATGCAGTGATAATGTTGTCAGTAACCAGGCAAGTTGGGGTAATTTAAGTCAACATTCAATTAAGTATATTATTTAAGCTTTTAAAGTATTTCCTGATCACAAAATTTTCCAAATCACTCTTTTAAATTCTACAGAATCGAACAGGAAGACGGTTCAACCATGGCAGTGACTACTATCCAGACTGCCTGGTTGGCCAATCAAAATCTTGGCGAGAACATCTATCCAGCTCTCCAATAAAGTGCACATCTCAAACAACAGCAGAAAAAAAAAACTATCCAAGACACACTCCAAAGTATGAAAATGATCTAAACTGGTCGAAAGCATCAACACTCAGTCGAGACATGCACCACTCTAGGCGAGCGGGGGGAGAAGGGGTATAATTTTCAGTGTGCAAATATTTTGTGTGCAGTTATGTTTTGCACAGGAAGAGGATTTGGTGCAAAGTGTGCAATATGCAATAAAAATACTTAGAAAATCAACACGAAGTTTTATTTTACAAAAAAAAAGCAAAACACCCAAAATAAACCAGGACGACAAGGGCTAGACATCCCATGTAACCATGTAGTACGATGTCGGGCTACTGTAGGACCTACACTGTCAACCTCATTTTGACAGTTCAAAGCTTGACTGTCTAACGAAACTGTTTCAAAACAGCGCCATAGTGGTCCTATGGTAGAGCATTGATATGACCACCATTTGACTGCGTCGAACAAGATGGTAGTCTGTCCGACCGAGTTCTACATTTTTCACTGGGGTGTAACATTTGTTGGCTACAAATCTGCATGAATGTTTTTTTCAAAATCTGCATGAAAAAATGAAAGTATGCATTTTTGAGGTATAGGGGTATGACATTTTTGCCTGTTATCGACAGTTATCGAAATTACCGAAGGCTGTTTGGTTATATTGCAGAAAAAAATCTTAAGAGAACGAGGATTGAACTATAAACTTTGTGGTAGTTGATCCGACACGCTATTACCGCGCCGTGGATCGCATGGTGACAAGAGAGGGACAGAACACAAACATATTCTTATTTCTGACCAGTTGCTTGTGTTGGTGAGGACTGCAGATCGATGATGCGGACAAAATTGATATACGAGCCTGCAGCAAAATCTTATCTGAATGGTAACATTTTTCGTAGCAAATCCACTATGATAGATTTTGATACATTTTTTCATGTGGGTGTGGAGAAGACTTACCATAAAAAACCAACAAAATTTAAGAAAATTTGGTGCACTTTTATAATGAAAATTCGACATGTCTAAACCGGAACTACAAAAAAATGTATAGAATAGAAATAATATCTGGCATGTAAAAAAATTTTGAGTAGTCTACATAAGCTTCACGAATAAACAATTGATAAAAAATTATTGACAGACTCCCTCATCTTCATTTCTTGTACATAATTTGAACAATCGACATAAACTTTCACCAACCAACTCGTTGATAAGTCGTCGAAAGAATTTTCACGCCCGAATAAGCTCTCAAACAATCAGATCGTTAACAAAATTCCTTTCTCCCCACTCCAAAACCAAACATCAATTCTCGGAAAAAAAAACTTTGCGAATAATTTTCTTAAACTCGTGAACCTTTTCTCCAGCTCCCTTACTCTAGCAAAGCTAGTTGGCCGTACTTGGAGCTCGGTTCTTTCTTTCTTTCACCCTTCAAATCATTCACGGAACGAAAATTGCCTCCGCTAATCTGCCCCCGGAGGATGACACGAAACCCTGCCACGGCAAAAAGGAGAGATCAAATTCATTGCCTTTCGGTTGTTCGTTTCGGTATTTTTCTTCTTTTGTGCTTCCTGTCAAAATCGTAGAGTTCGATTTCCTTTGGAGAGAAAATTCAAAGGAATTTCCACTTTTTTGTTTGTCTCTGCCAAAGTGTGGAAACTTTTTTTTTCTCACCCCAACCTTCCCGGACCGCCTACTCTGTCAGTCTAATGACTGTTTACCGCCATAGTAGACCGATGCCGATGAGTCTCATCCTTCCTTGCAACGCCTGCTGAGCCAGACGAGAAGGAAAAGCATGATGATGCCTAATGAAAACGCTCTATTTTTGCTCATCGTCAGTCAGATTAAATAAACTCGGAAGAAATTAATGAAGAATTTCCTTTTTGTTTCTTGGCAACTAAACATTGCATGAAGGAAGGTCTGGCCTTTAAACGCGGCAAGCAATGGTAGGAGGAAAAAATCTCCCAGAGGCTGTGCTGAAAAAACACAAAAAATACTTTCATCTTTTTCTGTGAAATTTAAATGAAAAAGGAACAACAGCAAACGAATGAAAGGAAATCTAATGAAGCAAAACGATGGGAATAAAATGAGAATGATTGTGATGTTTGAAAAGGAGCCTGTTGTTTGGGACACGGACACGGACGAGAACCCGCCCCGTCTTTTGTCATAAATTATGGTGCTGGCGGCGATGACGACGGTGGCGGGGTGCTGGCATAAGGTCAAAAATACCCTTTGCCTTATGATTATACGACCTGGAAGGAATTTAGAGGCCAAACCGCCAGAAGGCGATCACATAAATCCCGAGTAAAACGACTTCCGTTGGTTGATGTCAATGATACATTATTAAGAAAGTCTGGATCTGGCATTAAAGAAAGTGAAGCATTTTATAAAATGGAGACTTTTCTTGAACACAATTTAATTTTCAAACACACTCTCATGGCTCGCAACTTTTCCAGTCAGAATAAACTCCAACTAATCGATCGAAGGGAGATTGATCTCTACTCTCGGTTTTTCTTTAGCGTGGTAATAACCATCGATAAAACTATAAGAAGAAGCCCATAATGCAGGCCAGTTCAACTTATCTCAGTATTTTTTTTCCTTTAACGAGTGCAGAAGCATTTCTACAATAAAGGGAATCAAAAAAAAAATCTGAAGATCAAACATCCAGGGCTGTAGCTTACTCTACTTTAAAATCTTATAAGGGGTGTTGAATATAAATTGTCAACAATCTAAAGTAAAAATGTAATGAAACTTGGTCAAAAACTGTTCGATAAATACCATTAAACAAACCGTATTAAAATTTGTTGCGATGATATATCGTTACTGCATTGACCAATTCGGCCCATATTTGAGGTGAAGACTCGTTAAACAGATCTCAGTGCCTGACGATGACCAATTTTCAAAAAATTAACCTTAAATACATACAGTCCAGACTCGATTATCCGAAGTCTCGGAAAAAATTCTTATCGGATAACAAAATCGTGAAAAATATAAAAAAAATCGTTGTCTTAATTCCGATGATCGAGCTTTAGCAATCCTTCGGACAATCGAGGATTCGGATAATCAAGCCTGGACTGTATATATTTCCCAAAGATTTTACATGTTTTAGTTTAGTTTTGCCTTCCTCTCTGAGGTAAGGCTATAACCCTGCCCTAAAAATCAACTTTTCACTGAAATCTCGTAAACCCACCTTCACCTATCGACTTAGAATTCAAAACTGAACAAATGTCTATTTCCAGAGTTTTTTTGTTTTTTTGAAAGGGTCCTATAAGCTATTGTCTTTCATATGTTTAGGGTCACAAAGATCGAATTTCAACAAAATTTAAGTTTCGGTAAGTAGTTGAAAGTAGTGCGTGACCAAATGGTCACGCTGTCCGCTTTGTAAGTAAAACGGTCTCGGCCTTGGTTGTTGTTAGGCCTTCATTCCAGGTGTGGGAGTCGTCTCCCTGCTAAAGAAGACAAACAACACACCAAACCAAGCCTGCTACAGTGAAATCGCTGGCGGCGGTATGACTCGAAATACAAAGGTTGTCAGTTCAAACCCTGGGGTAGAAGGTTCCTTGGAGTAGTAAGAGGTTTGGGTGCTCTCCTCGTTCAAGGTCCCAGGTTCGAGCAGAAACTTGCAATAGAGACCACAAAAAAACCTGGGGGTCGTTAAAGCGGGTAGGGTATTTTGCTTTTGACAGTTTGACGTTTCCTTTTCAGCGTGGCATCTGATATTTTTCTTTCATTCGTTTTTTACCGCCCAATCACTCAAGTCACAAATAAACATCGATCTGTGATTTCAAGCTACAAAACTCTGTTTAGCTTTTTTTCCTGCTGTGGAAGCAATAGACATTCCCTTAGTTGGATTATGTTAGTTTTTATTATTTTGAGCATGAGCATGGTTGACTGCCAATGAGCTGCTACTCCGTTATTGACAGATCAGCTGAAGTTAAACAATGAATCAAAAATGATCAGTGGGAGCCAACCATCCGTTCACTGTTTAACCCCTGAAGACCCCGACTTTATTAGTCAATACCGGCGCCCTCCCAAGAAGCCTGCAGTTCAACGAAAGGGAGGAATGTTAGTCCGATAGTTGAAGTTGCAGACTCATCAAGCACATAGTTTTTCGCTATATACTTGTTGATACCGCTTGAGACCGTTGAATCCACAGCATCTCCTTCAAGTACACGTGATTATTATTTTTTTGGGTTAGTAGGATAAGGTATTGGCTTTTCGATGCCTCCCGAGCTACGATGCTATGGGGAGGACTTTCATAACAGACCCGTCGGCGAGCCTTCCGAGCAACGATGCTATGGGAAGGTCTTTTTGGTTAACACACAAAGTCACTAACACACAATTATTTCACTCCACTATTACTTAATCCAAAATGTCAGTGCGTCATTCGATCATTATATAGAAATGGCTTTTTCACCATTAAAAATAAAACCTTATTCAAAACATTATACACCATTTACCCGACGCCGTGCCTTCCGATCAACGATGATATAGGAAGGGCTTTGAAAATTTCAAAACAATTAATTAAGATCTAAAAAAAAAAAAATCACAAAAAAAAAATCACAAAAAAAACAACAATAACTAAACGAAAAATACGCTCAAGACATAAATAATTCAGTAAGTCATGCTATTATTCGATCACCACAATCATTCACCCCTAACGAACAGCGACAAAAAAGCACACAAAAAAATTAACCTGCATAATCACGATTTCGCGTCCCCACTTCCAGCGCACCAATGATGCTATTATTCGATTACCACAATTTACCCGACGCCGTGCCTTCCGATCAACGATGATATAGGAAGGGCTTTGAAAATCACAAAACAATTAATTAAGATCTCAAAAAAAAATCACAAAAAACACCAATTACTCAACGAAAATTACGCTCAAGACACAAATAATTCAGTAAGTCATGCTATTATTCGATCACCACAATCACTCACCCCTAACGTACAGCGACACAAAAGCACACAAAAAAAAATAACCTGCATAATCACGATTTCGCGTCCCCACTTCCAGCGCACCAATGATGCTATTATTCGATTACCACAATCACTCACTCCACACGAATCACAGTGACACAAAAGAAATGAAAATGAGCATGCAAAAACAAGACAACGCGTCCCCGTGGTCAGCGCACTAATGATGCCATTATTTAATTATAATAACCACTCACCCAAGCACACAAACAGCGACACAAAAGAAATGAAAATGAGCATGCAAAAACAAGACAACGCGTCCCCGTGGTCAGCGCACTAATGATGCCATTATTTAATTATAATAACCCTATGTTAGTTTTTAATATTTTAAACGAACAAAAACAAAAACCATAATTATGATTTTTATATTCAACCACAATAGTGAAAGCAAAGCAGTTTAAATAAAGAACCATATTGTGCCGATTTTCCACCAAGAGTAATAACACAATTGAAATTTCCGAAACCTTAGTGAAGTATTATTTGGGAACATCCACAAACCACGTGAACACTTTTTTGAAATCTCAACCGCCCCCCCCCCCCCTTCCCTTCTCGTGGACAATTTCTATACAAATAAAATCTTTTTTGTACAAGTGGTTTATGGATAGTCCCTTTGCATAGAAGTGTTGACAAGTGAGCAAAAAAAAACAAAAGATCCACTGTGAAAAGATTTACCGGCAATAAAATCATAAAACACAGTTGAATGTAATATTCACGATTTTATGCATAGTTTTCCTTGAATAACAGCAACCAGCTAAGGGAAGATATCGTGCCGATGGATGTGTATAGTGAAACGAAAACGGAAGGTGTGCGTGGCCACACCACGGCGAATAGCATGACGGTTCGTGTGTGTGTGTGTGCCAATGATTAGAATTAATTTTCGTCGCGGGAATTGAGGTCTCGCTTGGCTCGTTGAGTGAAAAGCCACGAGCGAAGCAAGGTCAAGAAAGCCGGGTCGTCGTCACCTTCGCTGTTGCTGTCCTCACGGAAGGAACCGCCACAGCTGACGAGGGACCAGGAATAGGAAGTGGAACGTGTAAAGGTTCTCGAGGACCATAGAATAATAACAATACACACATCGAAAGTCAGCAGCAAGGCATTAAAATTTGCTTCGTCGTAAATTTTATTTCCTTTGTTTGGGCCTCGCCATCGTCGTCACCGGCTGAAAATGCTTTATTTTCCATTTTTCTTTTCTTTTACGTACACCCCGGTGTCATCGAGGGGGTTTGTTTTCGTCCCATGGAGGCGGTTTTTTTGGGACCACCACCGCCACAGGAACCAAAGTCAAAGCCGGAAAGGTGCCACGCTATATTGTGCGTTGATGATGATGTATTACGGTGCGATTAAGGCGGAATGAATTAAATCATTTCTTTCAACGATGTGTTCGCCGCTGATTTAGTGCCGTGACGTGAATGATGACAAATTTGCCTCCTCGTCCTCTTGGCGCGGACAATCTGCTGTCGTCTACGGCAATATCTTGTTGTTCGACAAAGTGGAACCTTTGTGGAACATTTGTGGGAGTTTTGTTCCACTGACAGCTGTTGACTATGGACTAATGTGACGTTAAGGTGACACAAAATATCTCTGATATCAAAATCAACGTAAAGTTAAAAAAATCTATTTGTTGTAGTTGATATGGCAAGATTGCTCCCAAATATTTCCATAGTGTTTTTTGTAAAATCGCAATAATTCCCCTTATGTTTGTGTATTTTTTGTAATTGTCAGCTCTACAACTTTATAGAAAATTGTTATACTCTTAAAAAATAACCCTTCAATGTAAAAAAACACGACATTTAAAAATGATTTTTTTGTTCAAAATGAATCGTCCTGCCAAGACGGGGGTACTCACATACATACATAAAAAACTAATTAATAAATATTTACCGAAACATTTTTCTAAAGAACAATTTTTGATCATCAATCCAAAGTCCAATTTTTGATAACTCGATAACTTGACGAAGTTAAAAAATGCTGATGCGCTACCTGCAAAGCCAGGCAGTTTGAGCAAGGACGCTAAAAATTCGTCTGGAAACCAGTTCGCTACCCTCCCTGTGGACGTGAGCGAGAAGGAAGAATTTGAATTACGGGAAAAGGGACCACCCATTTTTGTGAAAGCATCGTCATCGGATTCGGGGTTTATGAAATCTGGTGCTTTACGAGCTTCCATTCGCTTGGACTCATAATTCTGCTACCTACCAGAAAGGATTACAACTACGATTGGGATTTCCTGAACAACATAAAGATTGAATACTACAGCCATGACGATCCCGGTAAACGCCCCATGAAACAGGTCCTCCGTGGGCTGTACGACATGGATGTGAGTGTGTTGAAAGAAGAGCTCAAAACTCTTAAGTTGAACGTTATCGAAGTCTTCAAGACGAGAAACAACAAGGACATCAAGTATCGTGATCAACTGTACCTGGTTCATTTCTAGAAAGGATCGACAACGCCGTTTGAGTTGAAGGCAGTTCGGACAATTTTCAACATCATCGTGACTTGGGAACGTTATCGTCCAGTGCACCGTGACGTGACACAGTGTTCGAACTGTTTGCAGTTTGTACATGGTGGAAGGAACTGTTTCATCAAGAGTCGTTTTGCAACCTGCGGAGGTGAGCACAAAACTGCAGCTTGTAACACAATCAACGAGAACATCCAAGCCAAATGCTTCAATTGCTGTGGCGACCATTCGACGAAGAATCGGAGCTGCCCAAAACGAGCTGAGTTTGCAAAAATTCGGCAGCAAGTGACCAACCAAATCGCCACAAAACACTCCCAGCATTCACGGACGTGGATTTTCCTACTTTGGCGTCACCAGGAGCGGGATCTTCTCGAGTGGTTCCAAATCTGCAGCCATTGCCGTTGAATCAGCGGCAAAAACATGCAGAAAATACAACACCGTCTGGCTTCAGTCAGCAACCAAGGTAAAACCAACCAGCATCAACGGATGAAGGCAGTAGTGACCTGTTTTCACCACAAGAACATCTAAACATTTTCATCGAAATGACAATCAACACTGCGTAGTTGCAAAACTCGTGCGGAACAAGTAATGTATTCGATTCGTTGTGCTTTGGTTGTTGTTCCTTTTATTTCCGCTATATATTTTTAAATATCTTGACAGATACGTATTTCGTCTACTACTTGCAGACTTCATCAGTGTTCTGTTCTATTCGATTCAATTCAAAAATGTAAAACAATTTGAAGAAAATAAATGAATGTGAACAGATAATAATAGCCATACCACTTAGAATGTAAATTAAATGTAATTATTATAAGAAAGTTCAATAAAGACATATTTGATTCCAAAATTAAGCCACGTTTATTCTCTAGACGGCAATAACAATAATGAAGGTCCATACAACCAAAACGAGCGATGCACTGCCGCAGCAGCTTGAAAATCGCCTTGGTGGAAGACGATGGGGTTGCGAAAATAACCGACCACTTTGAGTACGCACCCACTACGACGAAGAAGAAGACTCTATTCATCGGACCAGCGTAATCGATGTGGACCCGCTCCCAAATGCCGCCGTCAGCCAGGACTGGAGCGGCCCTTGGTTGGAAGCTTGGCTGTAGCGGCGCACTTTGTGCAAGCGCGCTCAAGGACTTCGATGTCCGCTTCGATTCGGGACCAGAACACGTAACAACGCGCAAACGAGTTCATTCGCACAATTCTGGAAAGCGCATTGTGCAGCTGCTTTAGAATGCGCTTGCGGTACACTTCCGGAACCACGATGCGCTCACCCAGGAGAAGACATCCTTCGACCACGCTGAGAGCAAAACGGCGGCAGAAGAAAAGTTTTACTTCGGGTGCAACGATCATCGTGGAAGACTCGAGCCAGCCTTTGTGGTGGTACTTTTATTTATATATTTATTTGTCGACACCTCCATCAATATGATGCACAGGCTACTTTCTTAAAAAAAAACTATGAACTAATTCTAGATTTCAACACATTTTTAGACACAATAAAATCAAAACATGAATGAACGTCATTAAACTTTCTCAAACAAACATCTAACGGGTTGTGATGTCCATAAACCGTTCGGTGCCGCGGGACACTAAGCAGTGGTGGGTTGTTCCTGAGTCCTTGACGTGCTGGAACGTAGAAATGGACCAGTTCACGGATGCTGCTACAGTCAATGTTGTCCCTAAGAACGTCGAAGACCAGTAGACGCTGGATAAAAACACGGCGGCGGGCGAGCGTAGGCAGGTTGAA
Source organism: Culex quinquefasciatus (assembly GCF_015732765.1). Classification (NCBI taxonomy): domain Eukaryota; kingdom Metazoa; phylum Arthropoda; class Insecta; order Diptera; family Culicidae; genus Culex; species Culex quinquefasciatus. The sequence continues at coordinate 52,321,920 of NC_051861.1, forward strand.
CAGCGCACAACGTTGCTCATACGGTGGCAACCGCAGGGGATCGTTCCAGCGAAGTTTCCGGAAGGCGTACCGTACGAAAGCCCGCTGTACTCTTTCGATTCTGGTGACTTGAGTTTCGTGGAACGGGGCCCATACAACGACTGCGTACTCCAAAACACTCCTTACTAACGAGCAAAACAGCGATTTTAGCGAGTAAGGATCGTCGAAGTGCTTGGTACTCCTTTTCAGGAAGCCCAACATGGCAAAAGCTTTGGCGGTCGTTAGGGCAATGTGCTGGTTGAACCTCAACTTACTGTCAACAACTACTCCCAGGTTTTTGAAGGTGTCCACACGATCGAGTTGTTGTCCATTCATGCTGTAGTCCGAGATTATAGGGTTCCTCGAACGGCTGAATGACAGAACCTTACACTTTTTTGCGTGAGCTGTCATCCCGTTCCGGTCGCACCAGTGCAGCAAGGTGTCCACATCTGCTTGCAGAGCGAGGCAGTCGACGTGAGATTTTACAGTTCGGTAGAGTTTAAGATCGTCGGCGTACATAAGCGTACTTGAACCCGTCAAAGTGTTGAGCTCATTCACAAACAGTATGAAAATGAGCGGCCCCAGGTGGCTACCTTGCGGGACGCCAGAAGGAATATCGAAGATATCGGAACGAGTTACCCGGAGATTAACGAAAGCCTTCCTGCTCGTCAAATAGGAGTGAAGCCAAGCGACGATCCAGTCCGGGAGGCCCAGTTTTTCAGCTTCTTGATGGTCAGCGTGTGCGGCACCTTGTCGAACGCCTTCTCGAAGTCGATATACACTGCGTCCACCTGGCCTCCACTCTCCAACACGTTGATGGTAGGTGAGACGAAGGAAAGAAGGTTCGTGGTAGTTGACCGGTTCCGCATGAACCCGTGTTGGTTTGCCGAGATAATCCGTCGCACTGCTGGGAACAGCCTGTCGTAAACGACCTTTTCTAGCACTTTTGCTAAACAGCTTAGGATAGAAATAGGCCGGTAGTTTTCGACCTTGCTTACGTTACCGGATTTATGGATTGGACTAATCGACGCAAGTTTCCAGATGTCGGGGAAGATTGCATAATCCAGCGATTTGTTGAAGATCATCGAGACCGGCACAACAAGCGAGTTTGCACAGCTTTTCACGAATGCTGGTGGGAGACCATCGGGACCAGGACCTTTGCTAGGATCGACGCTCGAAAGAACCTTGAGGATGTCATCATCTGCAAGGGTTGGGCGAGGGATTGAGATGTTAGAGGTAGGAGCCCCCTCCAGGTGGCTGTCCGGGTACACCGTAGAGTTTGTGTTATATACAGATTTGAAGAAACCAGCAAAAAAAACTGGCTGACTCTTCGGGCGACGAACTGTTGACATCACGGTAGGACACGTCCAGCGGAGTTTGTTCAGTCTGCTTTTTTGCGTTCACATAGGTCCAGAATTTTGACGGGTTGCTCTTCACGGTACTTTGCAGATCATTGATGTAGTTCTGGAAGCTCTCTTGTTGAAGATTCAGGTACTCTTCTTCGATGTTTCGCGCGACAACTTTGTCCCACGCTGTTTTAGTTGATAGAAACCTGCTAGTGGCTTTCCGCAGACGATTTCGGAGCAAGCGCAAATCGTCGTTCCACCAGGGCTGCTTGTAGCGGTGGCAGATGCGTACTGACTTCCTTGGTACAACCTCGTTGAAGATTTCAAAGAGTTTTTCGTAGAACATTTCAGTCACAGAGTTGACACAGGGAGCATCCAGAAAGGTCAGCCAATCGACAGCAAGGATTCTCTCGTTCAAAGTCGTGTAATCACACCTTTTGAAGTCAAAGACAGCAACGGGTTCAACAGCGTTGTCGTTCAACGCAGTTCTGTACTCCAGCTGCATAAGAAGCGGGTTGTGGTGCTGATCAACTTTCAAAAGAGGGCATGGAGGCTCGAACAACTCGACCGATACGTTGTCACTGACAAATACCAGATCCAGCAGCTTACCAAACGCGTTGGGCAAGTCGTTTACTTGTGTAAGACCCAGCGGCAACATCGACTCAACTAGCGTGACTTCCTGCTCTGAAGAAGCGTTTACAGGAAGGAGGCTGTCCGTGTCGTCGTCATGGTACCAGATTAGATTCGGGAGGTTGTAATCGCCAACAACTAAGACAGAGTCCGATTCCTTGGAAAGGTCGATGACTTGCTGCACGGCGGCGGCGTGGGTGGCGTAGGTGGCGGGATCGCTAACGGGTCTGATGTAGACACAGCACACGAACAACGTTTGCAGTGGCAGGGTCAGGCGAATTACGGTCTGTTCCAAGCTTTCGCAATTGAGTAGCTCGACAGCTTTACACTCGAGCTTAGCTTTAGCTGCGATAAGGACCCCTCCTCCTCGAAGTAGAGAACTGCTTTCTGGGTTGCGGTCGCATCGAAACAGCTTGTAGTTTTTTGTTAACTCGGCATCTTTGATCGCCTCCGTGAGCCAGGTTTCGGTGAAAACGATAACGTCGTAGTCGCAGCGACATAGTGCCAGAAATGTTTCGTTGGTTTTTGTTCTGAGACCTCTCACGTTCTGGTAGTATACTGTCAGGAAGCGGCGCTCCACCGGTTCGGTTTGAACTACAGCAGCAGCAGCATCAGGAAAGGTGCTGGAATCCAAGGAGAGATCTGAGCCCGATAACACTGCGCTTTCGTTAGACGTGTACTTGCCTGAGCTGGCGGTCTGGGAGACCCCATTTCCTTCACTGCACACAGGACCAGGGCGGCTGAAGAGACGACGATGACACGGTGGCTCGACTGTGGCAGGAGGTCCAGGATCTCCCATAGTGCTTAGGTACACGCGCCCCGGTGTGGTTGAAACTGCAAGATGAGCAGCTGCCGCTTGAAACTCCATTGCGAGATGCTGATGTGCTCGTTCAGGTGAAACGAAGCCAGCGCTGGAATGCGGATGAATGTTTGGCGAGGGCAGATGTTCAGAGCAAGACATGTACGTACCAAGGTGTGCCATTTGGGAGACCTCTGCCTCGGCGCCGACACCTGCACCAGGCACTCTGATGGCAGCGGCGAGCAGAAAATGTTCCAAAGTGGTAGATTGGCGAAGAGGTTGCAGTGTCGGGCGGGAAAGAGGCTCCCATAGGGCTTTCTATGGCGCGTCCTGGTGATGTGCTCTCACACGGCAGACGAGTTGACTGAACCGGTGACAAACTGGGTGAAGGCACAGCAGCGCCTGAGCTGGTAAGCGGGATTTCCGAGGAAGTAATGCGAGTGTTGTCGAGACTGAAAATTGGAGTTCTTTGAAGCGATTGGAGTGTTCGAAGAGGCGAGTACTTGCCTGTGGTAGCAGGCTGGGAGACCCCCACATCACTACGGACCTGTGAGCCCGGGCGACGGGGATGAACTTCAACGGCGGGTGGGCCGAGGTCGGTAGGATTGGGGGTTCCCAAAATGCTTGTGCGCCCCATGGTCGACTGGAAGATGTAGCGGGAACTTTGTAGAGGTGATGCGTAGCCGAGGTCTCGATCCACCACTATTCTGCTGGAGAGACACGAGGCGTTGATCGGTTTTTTGAATCCGTGTCGAAAAACTCGAATTCTCTGACACCGAGGTTTCTTGGCCAATTGTTTCCATCAAGGGCCATATCTCGGAGTTTGGAATCCAAGCCGATTCGATACGAAACGAATCTGTAACGCGAGCAGTCGGTATCCTTCGGGACCAGGAGCTTAGGATCAAGATCCAAGCTTGTTCCAAGGCAACGTTCCACGATCAACTTGACGTCGTTGGTGTTGATTTTTGGATTCAGTCCGGTAAGGTACAACCAGAACCGTTGGGGCCTTGGTTCTACCGTTATGCTGGTTACTGAGAGGTCCTGAAGGTTCACTTCCCCGGTTCCGGAGATCGTGGGTCGTTTGACACGAGGCTTCTGCACGACGACGCTGTCCTTCTCACGCTCGGAAACCTCACATTGTCCGGAAGCTACCGCTGCGTACGAAGTTGATTTGCAACACTCGGAGGGGGAGGTGCACTTCTCGATTTTTTCCATGACCGCTGTGAGGTTGTTGGAAACCTGCTGCTGAAGATCGGTCACCGATTTCATCAGGACCTCGACTTGGTTTTGAAGTCTGGTGAGCTCACCAGAATCCCCTGCCGCTCCTGTTCGATCTGCAGCAACTTCCTGCAGCAGACTTTTCACCGTCCGATTGCTGAAGACGTCACGACAGTTTGGACACAGTCAGAGCGCCTTGCGGGTACTGAAGAAGACCTGCATGTAACTCCGGGTAACGTCCGAGCATTCCGCCTTGATGTGGTAAAAATTTTCGCAGTAAGAACACTGAGCAGGCTCAATGTCTTCCCTAGTAACATTTTAGGTTTTAAGTAGGCCATAAAAGCCTATTTAGGCCGTATGAGGGTTTTCAGAACCATGATAAAATCTGTAAGTTTTAAAAATGTTACTAGGGTTTGATCTCCTTCGCGCATGTACCGCAGACTCGATCCATTCCGTGCTTTGCGAAGCCTTGCTGTGCGTATAACAGTTACACGTAAACAGGCCGTTCAAGTGCGTCGTAGCTGCTGCACGGGCCACCGCAGCTGCCGAATGGCTAACAATAGTGCTTTAGAAAACACTAGCCGCAGCAAGCAAAAGTAAAATGCAAAAATTGCAATTCTTTTGCAGTAACACAGCAAACTCCAGTGGATTCGACGATTTGGTCAGCTTATTTGGAACTCGCGAAATTTTGAAAGCGTATCGGTATGTAATAATAGTACAAATACAATAAATAGATGACGATAAAATAACTAGACTTATCAACAACAATTGCGAACAACATTGTTACTTGATGACCGTTTGCAACGACTTCGACTCCTTCGTAGCCTTCCGGATCAGGGCGTGCGTGACCGGGAAGTTGCGGAAAGGAAGAAAGAACGCCGTCCGCGATAGAACCCGGTTGCACACCGACGATAGAAGGACGGACCACAAGTCGAAAGCGTCGGTCAGGTCCAACCCGAGCAGGTTCAGGTTGCTGTGTCGCGCTGCATTCGAACTCTGCCTCCAGCTTGACGTGGCCACCAGACGCGCTAGTAGCTTCATGTCTTGTCGATCCCAGAGCCAACCAATTATCGCGACTGATCACCGTGATGTTCAAGGCCGTGTCGATTTGGAACTTAATCGGCTTACCGCTGATCATGATGCTGACAAACTTCCTTCACGCTAGAACGCTGCGTTTTCCCAGACGGCATCGCGAACGTGCAGTAGCCGTATTTGTGCCCAATTTGTTAACACTCTTTGCAGACGTGTTTTACAAAAAGGCAGGCCTCCATGTAGTGTACACCACCACAGAGCCAGCAAGGGGATTTTGGCGTCTTCCTTGCGTCCGACTTCTGCTTTTGTTGTGGTTTGTCTTGCCGTTTCTGGTCTGACTTGCCACGATACTCAGCGAATTGAATTCATTCTCCTTCAGGCTGCTCAGCTTGAAGTCCTCGCAGAGTCGATTCACCGCGCCAGCGTAGGGGATGAAGTCGTCCGACTCCAGCCTGATGAACTGCAGGCACTTGCAGCGCTTGTTGAACAGAGATGTTCAGCGGGAAAAAATCTCCTTCAGCTTCGTCACGAACTCCTCGAAGTCGTTATCCTGCGGCTTTTTCTGCAGGATGAAGTTGGCGTACCTGCTATGCGCTCGAGTGTCCAGCTGCCGCAGTAACAGTCTCACCTTGCTGGCATCATCAAGCTTGCAAGCATCCTGGGAGAAGATGTACCAGACGTCGAACAGGCCGTCTTCGCTATCCGGATCGTAGTAAAACTCGACCATCGTGTTGGCCAACGGCTCGAGCAGGAACTCCTTGTTGTCGATGATAGGCTTGGCCGTGACGGTCTTCACGAGGTCCTGAAAAGCCTTCTGCTGGGCTTGCTGCTCCTTCTGGAGGTCCTGGTTCTGGAGGCAGACCGCGGTTTGCTTCTCCAGGAGGCTCTTCAGATCCGGGTCACTTATTGAGGTTTGAGGTTAGGTTCAGAGGGGTTGCACAGGACACAGTTATTTTGCAGCGTCCTCGTCGCCAAAAAATGTTGGGGCTCTAACCAAACGAGCGACCACAAAATCGTAAGAAATAAAGCGATGTACGAATAACAATTAAACCACGTTTATTCTTTAGACGGAAATTACAATAACGTAAAAGGTACGTTCTACATCTTCGATCGCGCCTATCTCGATCTGGGTGCTACCAAGGAGTACAGCGTTTCACAGCGAAATTGTTGGAACGGCTGGTGATTCTGTCTGAACCTAACAGTTATGAATTAGCTTAAATGCTAGAAAAAATATAATGTATAATATTTTATTCAAAAAAGTCGTAGACAATCTCACTTTTTGTAAAATCCTAACTTGTTGCCTTTCGAGCGGGACATATTCACGCAGAAAAATAAGGCATATTTGAATCAACAAAACGTTTTGTTGATTTGAAAATCAATATTTTTGTTGAATCAACGCTAAACGTCAAAGCAACTTTTTCAAAACAACAAAAGATTTTTGTGGAATTAAGAAAATCAAGGTTTGTTTCAACGCAAAATCAGCGTTGATTATATTCAACAAAAATTTTGTTGAATCAAACCTCGTACAGGCTGATTCTACAAAATATTTTTCTGTGTGTTTGCCTTGCTTTTTTCTCGGCTTGTCGTTTGGACTAGATTCGAGTGGCAGTAAAAGTTATATAATTTTTCAAGCTTCAAAAAGCAAACCGTTGTACAAATAACGAGAAAAAAATAAAAATAAACTTCTAGATAGAATCACGTTTACATGTAATATGGGCTACAAAGAAAAAAGACCAGTTCAAATTCACCGCCAAAATTCCGCTAACGGATGCAAACAAATGGTAACGAAGAAATCCGGTCTAAACCGCACCAATTCCCGAAAACTTCGTTTGCGGAACATTTAATGGAAGGCCACAATTCCACAACTAGCATGGCAAGAGCCGCCGGTCAGGGAGGAATAATCTTAATCGAATTTCCACTCTTCCGTGCTTTCTTCTCCCGATTGCAGTTTGGTGAAGCGGACAAAAGAAACCGCTTTTCTTCAATTCTTTCCGATTTTTTTTTTTTTTGCAGGCAGCACAGATCGCTTCCCCCTTTACGGGACCATACCCAACCAGCACATCACCCTCACGGGTCATACTTTTGTGTGCCATCGATTTCCAGCTTTTTTCCCCATCCTTTAACTACCTCGTCGTATTCTCGCGGAAATCGGGGTTTTCCGTCCACCTTGGAACCCTTGTCCCGTGCCAATGCAGTAGATTGGGTTGTGTAGTATATACACATCTACCCCAACGTATATATCTGCAAACGGAGAGACCAAACCAAGGCAATGAAATTAAAGTATCGTTTCTCGGAGGCCTGCGTTTCCCAGTTACCGGCGCCCCGCAGCCCTCGCGGAATGCTGAAAATAGTAAAATTGAAACGTTTCTTTGCATCGAATTTCCACCATGATTCAATGAAGATTGGGCACACCACACTCGGCAAAAGGTGTATGCCCACACTCGAATGTGGTGGTGGTGTGGTAGTGCAGCTTTTCCCGGGGTTCCTTTTGGGCTCTGCGCTTTCGGAGGTACGTTTGCTGAATCCACAATGATCATAACCTGGGCACAGCACCAGCAGAATCATCCGGCAGCATCGCAGAGCAAAGCTGTTAGTGGCAACAACAACAACAGATACCTACAAACGAATGTGTAGCAGCAGCACACTGCCTATAACAAACATATAGGGTGTAACTGAATTTAAAAGACGGCCGAAAAGCAAAGTTCAGATTGAAATTTGTTTCAAAAAAATGATAAACTATTTTTTTATATAAGAAATTCAAAAAACTATTTATAATAGTTGTACAAGTTCCATTATTGAAGGGGGATGTATCTAAATGAAATACGACGACGCATTGAGTTTGACTGTCCAAAACGTTCTGAATTTATTGTAATCGTAGAAGTCCCGCAGAGCCTCACACATGTGGTTTCTTGTTTATCACATTTCCTGCTCTAGAATGGTACCATTATCATTTAAATTCTTAAAAATGCGTAAAGCATAGTCTAGGATACTACTAAAACTACTAAAATACAACATACTTCTTTATACCTAAAATAACGGAAATATTAGTAAAAAACGCAGCCAAAGTTTACCCCAAAAACAATTAATTTTTTTAATACATTGGCAAAGTCACATTAAACAAGTCAAACTTCCAAATTTGAAATTTTCTAATGCTTTTTAACGACCAAAAATTGGTTGAAAAAATGCTTGTCTAGAGACAGGGTTGGGAAGTAGAGGGTTAAGAACGCCATTTTATGCAGCTGATAATGCTTCACCGTTGGACCTTCACAGATCCCCAAAAAATGATTTCAATCTTGAGATATTCAATAAAAACCGAAAAAACTCCGTGCATTGTTGTCACTCTTCATAAATGAAATATAAATCAAGCTTGTCGTGCAATCTTGAAACACCCTGAAAACTGCTGTAAGTGGAACAACTGGGCGAAGGGTTTTCAGGTCAGAACGCGATTGACACACTCGTCTTCTCGTGCTGAAATAACCTTTTTTGAGCGATTCACTCAGATTTCGGTCATTCAATATTTTTTTTATATTTTTTAATCCGGCTGACACATTTTTGGTGCCTTCAGTATGCCCAAAGAAGCCATTTTGCATCATTAGTTTGTCCATATAAATTTCCGTACAAATTTGGCAGCTGTCAAAAAATCTGTATCTTTTGAAGGATTTTTTTTATCGATTTGGTGACTTCAGCAAAGTCGTAGGTATGGATAAGTACTACACTCAAAAAATAATACACGGTAAATTTCACTCAGATTTGCAAAAAAAAACACTATTTTTTGATATGTTTTAGGGGACATAAAATGCCAACTTTTCAGAAATTTACAGGTTGTGCATAAAGTATTTGACCGAGTTATGAATTTTTGAATCAATACTGATTATTTCAAAAAATCGAAATATTGGTCGCAACAATTTTTCAACTTCATTTTTCGATGTAAAATCAAATTAGCATTCAAAAAGTACTTCAGAAAATTTTTCATAAACTAAAGCCATTTTTAGGTATCTTTTTTTGAAAATAGTCGCAAATTTCCATTTTTTTTAAACTAGTGCACTTGTTTGCCCACCTTTGAAAAAAATATGTTTGAAAAGCTTAGAAAATTATGTATATTATGCTTTTTTGAACTTTGTTGATACGACCTTTAGTTGCTGGGATATGACCATGCAAAGGCTTAAAAACCAGGAAAATTGATGTTTTGTAAATTTCACCCAAACAACCCACCGTTTTTTAACGTCGGGATCTCAGATCGATTTCGTAGCGAACTGCTATTTTGCAACATGACCCCAATTCCCTTATTCGTTTAAATAGTACAAACTTGCTTCATCTCCCGTGGTTCAATTTTCGTCTCGTTGTCCCAGCATTCCCCCACCACAGACGTGACTTTTCTTGAGTCCTCGTCCCTTGATTGTGCAATGTGAACAAGGCCCGCGTTTTCCACCGGGATGCTCCATGAATTTTCAGTACATTTTGGAGGTCCTTGAGCGTACAGCGGTGTACTGAGCTGCTACTATTTCGCATGACGCCAGGTGGCGTGCCAGACTGAAAATATATATATTGGTAACAAGTGCGTAAAGTTTGCTCACAGGTGAAAAGTAAAACGAACAACCGCAACCTAGAGGGTTGAGGAAAAGGGACGAGACTCCAATGTGGTGTAAATTTAGAATTGGAAACATAATCACGCCTCGCATAAGCAATTCGTGTTCGCTGGAAAATACAAGCGGTAAACCAAGAGGAATCCGTGGCGCGTGTGTGAACACGTGGGGGAGGGATAAGAAGGAAAGAGGATTTTCTTGTGTGTAACACATTTTCGCATTGATCAAGTTTTCCGACAAACGAATTGGAAGAGTGGGTCGCTTCTTAAAGTATGTTTGTTCCAAGCTGAACGATTTCAGCTGAGTGGATAACAGTGAAGGTGGAAATGTTCCATTCAAAGAATTCGCGTTCAAGTGAAAATCGATGATTTGTTTCCCCTGTGATACAAAATGTAGGCGTTGGTAGAGTTTTGGTTATTCATATTCTAACTTTAAAAGGGGGTACCTTTAATCAACTGACTAATTCAAACGGGATAACAGATAACTGACAGCAGGCTTGGCCGAATGGGTAAGCTGTCCGCTTAGTAAGCGGAAGATCATGGGTTTGATTCCCATCTGCTCCAACCTTTCATCGGATGGGGAAGTAAAACGTCGGTCCCGGCCTTGGATGTTGTCAGGCCGTTAAGTCATTCCAAGTGTAAGAGTCGGCTCCACGCTATAAGTACACAGAGCAAAAAATCCGATGGTAAAATCGCATGCAAAAACATGCACATCACCTTTGTGAGCAAAAGCATGTAAAATTGTATGAGAAAACGTTTACACAAAAAAGCATGTACCGAAGTAAAAAAAATCAGGTCTGCTAACTCCAAAAATAACATCAATCCGGTCATATTCAGATTCTCAAGTCCGCGCCCCAACCCTCTAGGCTATCCGCCGTCGCTCCGTGCCGTACTCTAACACTTAGGAGCCCAGGGCGGCAAAGTCCGTGTAGTTAAAAGAAAGACACTAGTGGTTGGTCCTAGCAATAGCGGCCGACAGCTATAAAGTCAACTTCGTGTTGGCAATCACCTTCTGGTAAATTAAGTAACGTTTTATATATATCAAAATAATATACATCTTTTACCCATTGCATGATAAGAAAATACTTTATTGGTAATTTCTTAAGATTTATATAAAATTAAGAGCCAAAGGCTGAAAACTTATCACCAATCAGAAACGGGGTACTGAGCTGATGTTGATTGTAGGCCAATTGAAACCGGCTCCGGTGCCCCGTAGGACATGACAATGTCATATATTTATACAGCATGATATATTAGGATAAGAGGTGGGAAAATCGCTCTTTCTGAGGAGCCGCTTATTTTCGCTCGCTCATTAAAATGAGCCGCTCTTTCGCAAAACGTTGATGAAAAGGCTAGTTTATAGAATTGTGTGATTTTTTTTAAGGATTTTTATTGGACTTTTATAAATAACTAAAAACTAACTTAATCCACCTACGTGGTTGATGCCTTTCTCTTTTAACAACAATGGGTAATATGAGAGGTTTGGACACATATTTCAGCTATTTGCCAAATCATCAATGTTTTGGATTCATTGGAAAGGTCTTTCGATTACCTAACCAACGCTGGGCCGGATGATGATCCGGACTTCGTTTACATACATTTAAGTGAGATTCAACTTCAAAAAAGTACATAAATATCACTTAAGTGGTCGTAACTCGAGACAGGGTTGCCAGATCTTCAATGTTTTGGACTCGTTGGAAAGGGTTTTTGATTACCTAACCAACGATGGGTTGGATGATGGATCCGGACATAGTTTTCATGCATATAAGTGAGATCCGGATAAATGTGAAAACACATTTTTATATATAACTTTTGAACTACTTATCGAAACTTCAAACAATTCAATAGCGATGTATGGGACCCTAAACCAAGTCGAATGCAACCGGTTTGATCAAAATAGGTCCAGCCAGTGCTGAGAAAACTTGGCAAGAATTTTGAACACATACATACATACACACACACACACACATACACACACACAGACATTTGTTCAGTTTTCGATTCTGAGTCGATAGGTATACATGAATATAGGTCTACGAGCTGTATTTCAAAAGTTCATTTTTCGAGCAGGATTATAGCCTTACCTCAGTGAGGAAGGCAAAAAACATAATAGCAGAAGATTCGCTTGAAAACAATTGGTCTTGGCAGTCTCTTTGGCAAGATTTTTGATATAAACGATCGAATAATTGAATGAGGCATCGCTCTGAATTTTAAATATTTTATTTTGAGAAAATATTTTGCGAACTCTTTTCTACCTTTTCATTCGTTCGATTGAGTTTATAAATTCAAAAGCTAATCGAGAAAAATGAATTATTTTTAATAAACATGGTATTAGGTTTTCAGTAGGGTTTCAGTAAAATTTTCAAGCTAAGCATTTTGAAATGCTCAAGTTTCGTGGAATAGGCGTCATCCATAAAGTACGTCACGCAAAAATCGGCCAAAATTACCCCCCCCCCCCCCCCTAAAAATTACGTCACATTTTGCCCTTGTTTTCGATGGGACGTTTTTTATATTTTTAAACTCCCATAATTTTGGTAATTTTTTGCAATTTTAATATTAAAAAATAAGTTAAATTATTCTAATTATTCATTTTATAGAATAAATATTGCGATATAAAAAACAGTTATGCATCTTTTAAATATTAGAAGACCTGGTATAACATTCGAGTATTAAAAATCTTGAAAACTGTTTTTCACAGCTTTGCATCCAATGAGTTCAAACCATTTAGATGATGATTTAGATGATAATCAAATTTTAACAGTGGATTCCTATCGTAATAAGCTTCCTGTTCCTATATTTTTTACCCCAAAAAAAACGATGCATCTATGAGAAAATCAGGGGGTGCATTTTGCCCCGGGGGTGCATATTACCCCCTCTCCCCCTATAGCAGTTTTCTTATGAACACCCTGCCTTCAAAGGCATTTATTTTTATCAAGCAAGAATTTGCAAAATATTGAAGTTCCAGCTGAAAAAAGTGACTATCTAATAAATTATAATTTGATACCGTCATCAGGGGTGACATTGGGTCTGCGGAGTGTGTTTGGGTCATACAAAAATGCAGAAATTTTTATGACCCAATCTCACCCCCCCCCCCTGATGACGGTGCTTCTAAATAATAGTAAGCGAATAATTTTAGAAAAGAGGATTTTTTGTGTACATTGCAAATTAATATTATGCAATCATTAAAAAAAACCTAGGGTGGCGTCACAATCTCGGAAAATTCCGTTAATTATATACATAGTAAAAAGATTTTTAGGAAAAATTAAGGAGGAAAACGACTTATTCTGCGTTTGAGTGTTGAAGGGCTTTGATAGGTTTTTTTAACCATTTATACACCCAACTGGCAGTCGCATGATTGTCATGCATGGCGGCATGAAAGTATATCAGAATCTGCATGAAATCTGTCCTCATGCATTTTTTGCGATAAAGGAGTATGACATTTTTGCCCGTTACCGACAATTATCGACATTACCGACGGCTTTTTGGTTGTATTTCACAAAAAAAAAACACTTAGCAGAACGAGGATTGAACCACCAACTTCTTGGTTATTGATCCGACACGCTACCACCGCGCCATGGACGCTTGATGAAAAGTGAGTGAAAGAGCACCAACATATGCTTCTCTTTGGAGTGTTGCTCGGGGACGGGCCAGCTTTATATGTGTTGGTGAGAACTGCAGATCGCTGAAATTTTTACACGCGGGCAAAAATGATCTACGGGCTTGCTGCAAAAAATGTTATAAAATATGACATTTTCTGCAGCAAATCCAATGTTGCAGATTTTGAGATATATTTTTCCTTTGGGTGTATAAATTAAAATAAGTTAGTTTAGTATGTCACAATATAACTCGAGATCAATAATATGCAAAAATCACATGAAAGATTCATTTACCCATTGAATTTGATACCAGTTCATGACTCCAGGCCGTTCGTGACGGGATGGTTATGCTGTCCACTTTGTAAGCGGATGATCATGGGTTCGTTTCTCATCTGCTCCATTGGATGAGGAACGTTGGATCCGGCCTTCACAGAAAAAAAATCGATTCTCGTAATCGTGGATTAAGTTCACGAATGTGAGAACCACGAAGGAATTTATTCATGAGTATGGTGCATTTGCACTATAAAAATGAATATATTCCTTCGTGGTTCTCGCATTCGTGAATTTAATTCACTATTTCGAGAATTGATTTTTTTCAGTGTTAGTTGTTGTTAGGCCGTTAAGTCATTCCAGGTGCGGGAACCATGCCTGCTCCGGTGGAATCGCTGGCGGCGGTTGGACTCGTAATCCAAAGGTCATCAGTTCGAACTCTGGGTGCAAGGAGAAGTAGAAAAAGTTTTGAGTGCTCTCCCCATTCAAGCCTTCGAACTCCTAGGTTCGAGCAGAAACTTGCATTAGAGACCACAAAAGACCTGGGGTCAGTAATGTGGAAAGTTAGATTCCATGACTCAAAAATTTGTGTTGACCTTCTATCTAAACAATAAATTTGTAACGCTTGTTTATTGTCCTAATACTCGGGAACAGGATTGTGCAAAAACGTTAGCTGCAAAATTGTATAGGCTTTGTTGCAAAATGGCTTCTTGAGTCATAGGTAAGCTCAATTGAAAGTTGTTACCTAATCAAATTCGTGGAAAATTGGTCTACTTGCATATTCGAGCAGAATTTTCCCGGGTGCTTGAAATGCCTGATAACGCTCCGAGATGTTACAACCATCAAACTCCTAATAATGCTTATAGAAATTAATGATTTTCTAATTTAAGTTAGTTTCAAGTGGCACGCTAATTACCCCGCCAGAAAAGGGAGGAAAGATCGAGCACGAGACAGAAAGGCGGAAGCGGAAAATTTCTTTGAGCAGGAACGGCTTAGAGAAAACGGCGAAACGCTCCAAACGATATCCACTCAATAAGAGGATTGCTCCATTCACTTGGAAAGACGGTGTGGCGGAAAATGGTGCTCTTCTTCTTGAAGCAAAAGAAGAAAATGATGAAGCAGCAGGAAGCTTCCTACCTTTTCAATTAGGTCATGGTGGTGGAAACAATGCGAAACCGTATTCTCCCAGGTCCCTGGTCTTTGTGTGGCGCAAGACGCCAGGTAATTTCCCCCTCATTTCCCAGAATCGTTGGCGTCAATCAACATACTTTCCATAATGAAATCACCGTTCGCAAATGTTCCGCCACCCGCGCCACAAAACCACCCTCACCAACCCAACGGAACCGGAAAATACGCCAAGTAACCGTGGGTAAAGTTTAATACCCCCTTCTCACGCGTGCACAAATCACGGCGGGGCTCCCGGTTGTGTTTGTTGGCCAACAGTAGTGCGGAAAAGCAACGGAAGGATGCTCTACAGCTGACGGTTGGCCATTCGCTGGCGGGAGTGTGCTCCGCGAAAATAATGAAAATAATAATGTGAACGATTCCATTCATGTAGCCACCTCCTCTAGCCAGGTCCTAGGACCTTTCCACTTTCCACCGACCACTGCCAGTCCCAGGTTGGCCACGCAACACGGCCAACAGCGGCCCGCGGGACCCGGACACAACTTCTGGAACAATTTTTCAATCAATTAAACAAAGAGAGTGAACTTAATCGTCCCGATGTTTTCCAACCAGGCAGCGCTGCTGTGGAAAAGCGGTTAGCAAGCAAACTGGTGTGAAATTACAATCGAACCGTGGAAGGCCGATGTTGGAGTGGAAAGCAATCAATGCGGTTTGACCGCGGCTTGAGGGGAAGGAGCGGGGACTGGTTTGAAGGATCATTTTACAAGTGTGATTCTAATCAAGGCGCGCTTTTGGACGGGGTTTATGAGCAATAAGTGCCTTTATAAGTTAATAGGTTAGGTAAGTTGCGCTGATTACCACTTGTAATAATAATGCAATCAATGATGCTACAATCTATTTTTTTACAGTAAGAAAGCATTTCATAATCAATACAGTTCACCAGTATGGTGTATTACTAACACTATGTGGGAATTCCCGGGATATTTCCATTTTGCTTTTTTTGAGCCTCTTGATTCCCTGGGTATTTGGTCGAAGCGAATTTGGTTCGACCGTGGGTTTCAGCAGCGGTGGACCCTTCCGGTTGTCTTGGGCTCCTCCCGATATGTTGACGGATCGGGACTTCGGCCGGTGTTGGCGAATGACCGGAACATTGCCCGTAGTCGAGCACCAGGACGTCGGACATTCCAGACGGTTGTTGGGCTTCCACTGGTCATCTCCGGGACATCCGGGATGATCCTTAAACAAAGGTTGAGGGGTCCTTCCAAAGGACACGGTAAGCTTAGGTTGGCACTGGGTTTACGGCTTTGGCAAGTTACCTGCTATCCGACTGACCAAGGGCACTGTCAGTCCGTTCGGTTACGGGTCTTCCGGGCAAATAGGACGAATCCCGGTTCTGGACCTCGCAAGTCATCTCCGGTATTGCCGCCTACCAGGCACCTGTCATCTTCTGCTACCAATCGGCTACCAACGCCTGTAGTCTCGTTCAAGTGGGGTAGCAATCGTGGGGGTATGGAACTGGCTGCTTACTGCTAGGGTGTCTTGGCTTTTGTTTGCCCTAGCCAGTGGGAGTAGTGAAGCTCCGCCCAATAATTGAAGCCTTTTTCCTGTATTTTAGCACCTTTATTTCAAATATTCAGTTCTGTTTTCTGTTTGATTGTTAATGTTCCTTAACCTAATGCTAACAGTTGAGTTATAGAATATGAAAAAAAAAAAACAATTTCCAAATATTTAATGAAAGATGATGTCAACTAAGGACCTATAAAACGAAATGAAATGTTCTGGGAGAAATTTCAAACACCCAAAGTCATTCAAATTTAGGATTGAAAGCTTGTAGTTTTTATTTGGTGCTGGCATGTTTCTCGTACCGAACAAGTACAATCAAATCAACAGCTACAAGATTTTTTATAAACAACAGATTTATTATTTTTAAGTTGATTCCGACCATGTTCTTGCATGGTTTTGTTGCTCGATTGGAACTTCGATTTGACAGTTCGCTTGAAACCCTGAGAGTGACATTTTTCCTCATCATATAGGCTCTCTTATGTCTACTACGATCAACTACAACTCTACAGATTCTTCAAAATTGTAAAAAATCATTCAGTGTAACAAACCTCTTTCGGTACACACAAAAAAAAAGTTTAATTTTGGAAGGTTGAATTATTGGTTGGTAGAATATTACCTCTATTTATAATAATTTTTATTCAGAAATAAGTAAAAATGTGAACCTGATGAAAATTCATCAAAAACTCAAACAATTCCTGATGTAACACGGTGTATTTTTCCAAGAACATTAAGATAAAAAATTCGGCAAGTCTGATATTTGGCACCATGAAAGAAGGGCCCTTTCCCGACATTTTGCGGGTCCGGTGAAATAATTGTGTGGGGGTCTAGAGCAACTTTTTTTTGAAGATTTTTTTTTTCGATTTCATAGGATTTTTCTTCAGAAAAGTCGATGGAAATCGTTGGGTTCATGTTCATATTCATCAAATTTCTTATGAATGTGCCTCAAAAAACTCAAAATTACATATTTGACCTCAAATCAAAAGTTTCCAACCCAAATTTACCAGATTTCTAGCTTTCTTCGAAATAACCCCAACATCCAAGCTGGAAACCTCAAAAGAACCAAAAAAAATCTTTTCTTTGTACAATTTGTCATGAAAATACAGCAACAGATTGTCCGAATACAAATTCGAGCTTACACTATTGCTAAACTTAGAGTATCTCATTTAAAAACTATTTATTACCTTAAACGTTCCCAATATTATTTATTCAATCCTCTGCCATACAACACTCAAATATTTTTAAACATTTTTGTATCAATCATATTGCAGAGAACAGTTTTCTGATCAATTTACATAAGAAAGTAACAATTTTGGTTCAATATAAGCAGAGATATACCCAATTTCGTGAAATAAAAAGTGACTTTCTCCAAAATTTGTGGATTTAATTCCCATTCAAACGATGAAAACCGCCTACTG
Source organism: Culex quinquefasciatus (assembly GCF_015732765.1). Taxonomy (NCBI): domain Eukaryota; kingdom Metazoa; phylum Arthropoda; class Insecta; order Diptera; family Culicidae; genus Culex; species Culex quinquefasciatus. The sequence goes on from NC_051861.1 coordinate 52,339,514, forward strand.
AGTTTTTTATGATTCTAATAAAATAATTTCAATTAATTTCATCAAAATTTGATATAAGGTTTATGTTTCAGCAAAATGTTTTCATCCTTAAAAATATCATAGTAGGCAGTGTTCATCGCTTGGATGGGAATTAAATCCACAAATTTTGGAGAAAGTCACTTTTTATTCCAAGAAATTGAGTATATCTCTGCTTATATTGAACCAAATTTGTTACTTTTTCTGAAAATTGATCAGAAAACTGTTCTCTACAATGTGATTGATACGAAAATGTTTAAAAATATTTGAGTGTTGTATGGCAGAGGATTGAAAAAATAATGTTGGGAACCTTTTGGGTAATCATTAGCTTTTAAATGAGATACTCTAAGTTTAGCAATGGTTTAAGCTTGAATTTGTATTCGGACAATCTGTTGCTGTATTTTCATGACAAATTGTACAAAGAAAAGATTTTTTTTTGTCGTTTTGAGGTTTCCAGCTTGGATGTTGGGGTTATTTCAAAGAAAGTTAGAAATCTGGTAAATTTAGCTTGGAAACTTTTGATTTGAGGTCAAATATGTAATTTTGAGTTTCTTGAGGCACATTCATAAGAAATTTGATGAATATGAACATGAACCCAACGATTTCCATCAACTTTTCTGAAGAAAAATCCTATGAAATCTAAAAAAAAAAGTCTTCAAAAAAGAGTTGCTCTAGATCTCCCGACGAAATATTTCGCCGGACCCCGCAAGATGTTGGGAAAGAGCCCTTCTTTCATGGTGCCAAATATCAGACTTGCCGAATTTTTTATCTTAAGTTTGTTCTAGGAAACACACCGTGGTAATGTTACATATTTTTTACACAAAATCTGACACAATTTCCTGATGAATATTACCATCATTTTTTTTCTGTGTACAGTAACCGATTGGCAGTTGGACTTGCAACTCAAAGGTCATCAGTTTGAATCCCAGGGTAGTTGGAAGCTTTGGTGTAAAATGAGGTTTGACCCAACTTTTCAAGGCTTGAAACTAGTACTTGATTTCATTTTACTTTAAACTTTAAAATAAAAAAAAACTCGTAAAAGTGGCATCTTTTTTTCTTTCATTGTATTTTTTCGGAAAGCCCGTCAAATTTTCTACAAGTTTGTATTTGACCACTTTTTGATACGATACAACGGCTTTGAGATACAGCGATATTTAAATTACGAAATACAAAAATATTGAAAACACTTACGCCCTTCTCAACTGTCCTTATCGAGTGGAACTGGCTCCATATTAGGGTGCCCAGAATATGGGACTTTTTCTCAAAACCTCGCTCCACAAGCTGAATATTGTTCATTGACCTATTCTAGGATTTTTGTATGAAAAACATTTTTTACACCAACTTTAGGCTCGGGTATCAATGGGTTAATCTCATCCAATGTCGCTCAAAATTTACACAGATGCTTAAAATAACCCAAAAAACCGTTTTCCGCTTGTGGAGCAGGGGGTCATTTTTTCTGGGCACCCTACTCCATATACACAAAAATGGCTTACATAAGCGTAGGAGAACATGTCTACAAAGTTTCGTTGAAATCTGAAAGGGTCGAAACTAGGTGTCCAAAGGCTTGATTGTTGAGGCAATTGCAAACCTCTCTTTACACCTATGCTTCCATAAACCCCGGGATTTGAACTGACGACCTTTTGATTGTGAGTCCAACTGCCTAAAAGCGACTCCACCGATGCAGGACCCAGGGAGACGACTCTTACACCTCAGATGTAGAACCTTCATTAAATTTAGAACCACTTTCCCGAAGACACCATATTTTTAGGATTTTTCCGGCGAAGCGCCCAAAACTGACCAGCTATAAGGGGCTACCTAACAACGATGATTCTTTCAATTCGTACACGCACGTGCTCTCCCTCAGGTTCAAACTCTCTCACGAGCTTGAACCGATTTTGTACGTTTTGGTTCCATTCGGCTCTTGGGGGGTCTTAGGGTCTCACAAGTCACTATCTAAAAATTTAATGTTTAGTTAATACCGTTGGATGGGTAATCCAAATACTTAAAAGGGGAATGATGCTATTTTGAAAACGATACTATATTATCTACCTTTAGGTGGAATAAGTATCGTTTTAACTTTTTTTTCCATTGCTGAGAATTTGATTCTAAGTCGTTATTTAAATGTCAGCTTAAATATAGCTTACTTATTTCAAAACAGAAAAAAACCTCATTTATACCATCGACGAAGCTCAGCATTAAAAGCCTAGGCTTTTTCAATGCCCAAAAAAGTATTACAGAAGCATCCTGATTTTGTAAACACCAAAAACCTTCAAAAAGATAAATTCCAGTAAATGTTAATATAAGTTATTCAATTTGAACACCGTTTCCATGAAATGGCCACTACTGAACGGAAAAGAATGTGAATAATACCATCCATTTTCTGGTGGGTGTTAAATAAATAATTGCCCCAGCACCGCAGGCTGGCCCAACAATCCCACAGCGTTGATCAAAAACTAGCTGGCAGGCCAGCTGACCACCGCCAGCGACGGCAGAGGCCTTTCAATTTGTGTTGAGCAAACCACAGAACTGCTGTTACCGAATCATAAAAATAGAGGCATACGAGCCTTTTCTCGGCCCTGTCCGGGTCCTGTTGTTAAACAACAGCATTTTTTCACACCCTCTCGCATCGGCTAAGGGTGGCACAAAAAAAAACCTAATCATCATTACTACCATTCTCCCCATCATTATTACAAAACAGCTTGCCGTACTATTAAAATCGTTCCCACAGAGCCACTAACATCAAACCCATCTCGTTTCATTACAACCGGTGAAGGCCGACCAAGAAACAGCTCGTTTTGTAACTGTAGTCTTCCGGCTTCTGGACCTGCTCCCCAGTCGTTACAACAGGAGCAAACATTTTCCGAAAACCACCCAGGAAAACACCTCAGAATTAAAATACAAAACCACCACCCAACCCACAACCCCACCTTCACCAACATCATCAATTTCAGACGGCCTTTCAGTTCCAGTGGATGAAAAAAAAAAGAGTTGAAACATTCCAAAACTTCTAATTAAGTTCTCCTTAATCAGTTATTTTACTGACCCCGTTGTCTCTGCCAACACTCCACCTTTTGCAGAAGGTCTACCAGATCTCCATCCCAGTTCTCATTCCTATTCCCACCCCGGTCCGGGGCTTGATCCGTCCGGTGAAAAGTTAGAATGAACTCCGTGCCCCGTGCCAGGTCCAAGTTGCGGAGATCAAGCGAAAACGGGGGAGGCGGTGAGAAGCGCAAAGCAGAACCAGCTTTCCAGTTTTATACGATTTTTATTCCGAGCAAGTTTCAAGGGTTATTTGCTTTTTATTCACTCGTTTGCTCTACCGGTTCCTCCCAGGAAAGCCGGCCGGTAGCGCCAGTGTCCTTTCTTGGAGGAGGAACGGGGGTTCACGATTGCCATTTATCCCCCTAGGATCGTAAAACCATAACCTACCGGTGCTGGTTGTGCTGGTCTACCTCCCGGCGTTGGTGTTTCATCGAGTACAGACTATGGGGGTCCGATTTTACCCACCACAATCAAGCAAGGGCTCCGGGTTTTCCGGTGAAAACTTTTGACGACACAGGTTCAGCAGGACCGAAACACTGGCGGTGGTAAATAGAAGGATAATTGCAAGTTTCTTTTTGTGTTGGTTTTGCAAATTCAGTGTAGTCACTACTTTTTAGTTATCCGAAGTCACAGTTAGAGTAGAAAAATCTTTTAAATTTATATCCGTAAAAATGCATTCGTCTAATTTGATCGAATAACATGTCATTAAACGGTTTATTCATATTTTTTATAACAAATATTTCAAAAATGCCATTGAAATGTTGAGTTGCAAAAGGTAAATATTTAAATAGAATTTTAAACGGTTACAAAAGGTTTTTACTTAATTTAAAAATAATAGCAATAACCAGGCTATTACGCAGTATAAATTACATCAAACACTATCAAAGTGTGTCGTGATTTTTGAGGAATAGGATAAAAATTTAGGATTGCAATCAAAATACATAAGAATTCGACCTAAAGTTGAATTACAGTACTTTCTCATTTTTGTCAACACGGTTTTTCAACACGTTTCCGCTCGGCAAAAATTACTTACACCGACCAACAAAATTTCTGCGCATGCTCAACTCGAGGGGTAGCATGCAGTTTATAATCCCCAGAAAAAACTCGCACTTTCACTGAGGAAAAAGAATGTAAGATTTTCATAAGACTACATCTTATGTATTGCCTGATTTGAGTATCCACTAGGCTCTCGCGATTCTCATAGACAATCTCATGACCATCAGAATAAATTCATATGGTTATAACTAAACTTTACTTATGTATTTGGTCCACTGTTGATAGAATATGGACTTCATAAGAAATTCTTATGGAATTCATGTGTAATTTTTCAATGGTTTTCGCGTATGATGCTAGTGTGAAATTTTTTGACGTTTCAAGATGGCGAAAGGACGGATCGAGCAGACAATTTTAAACGCTCGCTACTCCAATTTAAATCGCCCCGTAGTTCGTTCCGGTAACTACTTCTCAAAGCTGCCGCCGCCGCTATGAGTTTTACCGCGACCTCCAAGACACAGGTAAGTTCTGTGGCGGGTTTCGTGGGGTTTGGTTCAAAGTTGAATATTTTGTTTTGGTATTTTAGGTAATATCAATGGCCGTTGATTCCGCCGGCTTCCCTCCCCAGCATCCTCCAGAAGGATCCGGAGAATAGGACAGTTCCGAGCAGCGGTCGAAGGTTTAAGTTTGATTGACGCGGTCTTGCCGAAGGTGGTGGACATCCGGCAGAACATGCCGAATCACCAGCAAAAGACGATTAAACCGGAGGCTGCGTAAACCAACGGGACGATGAACAGCGGAAGGACATGAAGTTTTGGTTATATTACGATAATTTAAAAATATATGCGTTTAAAATTTAAATAAATTTTTGTTTTCATTCAATTAAAAATAAGAAAAAATGGGTATAAAAAACATAGTTTATTAATATAATCTCCATGAGCATTGCCATATATTATGTACACAATTCCATCTATGAATGTCATAAGATAACTCAATGGAAATCTTAATTGACGGCTTTGTCAAATTTCCCCTCCCAACCATAAGAAAATCTTATGACATCCGAATAAAATCCTGATGTCGAAAGGTCATAAGACGTTCTTATGGATTTTGCCAATACTTTTTTCTGAGTGTTGATTTTTCTAAAAAAATATAGACAGGGCCGAAAGGTTTTGCCTTCCTCACTGAGGTAAGGCTATAATCCTGCTCTAAAAATGAACTTTTTATTTAAAAACTCAAAGACTCACCTTCATGTATACATATCGACCTTGGAATCGAAAACTGAACAAATGTCTGTGTGCGTGTATGTAAACAGGTGCATTTTGAATTTTTCAAAAATATATATAGACAGTGTCGAATCGTGTATTGGATTGACCAAATTTCCTGCAATTTAAAGTAAAAACGCTTAAGACGACATATCCCGTGTGCATGATAAATCTATTTCAATTTTTGTCTGCACAAAATCAAACTCACATATTGAAATTGCCAAAAGTTACAAAAAATTGCAAAAACCCATGTTTTTTCAACATACCTTTTTAAACCTAAAGTATCTTTTCAAGTTTTGAATTTGGGACAATGTAAATATAACGACTTTTATGTTGAATGTCTGGAAAGTCGATGTTCGCGCTTTGTTTTTAAAATTTTAACGTTTATACGTATAGTAAAAAAAACAGTTTTTGTAAATGATTTTTGTACTGTTTTAAGGAAAGACATACCATCATACATGTTTCTAAAGGCACCAAACAATATCTTAGGCTATTTTCATAAAGACAAATTTCGTTATATATCTTTTAGTCTTAAAAATCAAAAAATCTCACAGAAGTGGCTTGTATTTATCTTTCAGTTTTTTTTTTTTTTTTTTTTTTTGAAAGCCCTCCAATTTCCTAACACTTTTTCATTTACCATTTTTTATACGATGCAACGGTTTCGAGATACAGTAATATTCAAATTACAAAATAGAAAAATATTTAATAGAAGTCTAAGATAACAAGTCTACACGTCTACACAGTCTAATTTATATCAGATAGGTCGAGTATAAAAGTACCTCAAAAAATTCTGTTGAAGGCTGGAATTGCTCTATAGCAAAACGTTACTTAATCCACCTTCAAGTAGTTGGTGCCTTCTCTAATGTATAATGTAAACAAAACTAGCAAACAATTGAAAAAAGTTGCTGTAAAACATGAAACAGACAAATGGTAGGGATAGGAGGATTCTAGTATTAGCCAAATATTATCAAAAAGAAACATAACTTAAACAAGGAAACTGCAAATTTAAATACTATAAATGAAACAAGAGAAACATATGATTAAAGAAGTATAGTTTTTCAAAGAACACAAGTAGAAGGAATAAACAAAAAATGGGCATTACAAGGTTAATGATATTTGCCAAATATCCATTGTGGCCGGGACCCGTAGTGTAGGGGTAAGCGTGGTTGCCTCTCACCCAGTCGGCCTGGATTCCAGACGGTCCCGGTGGCATTTTTCGAGACGAGATTTGTCTGATCATGCCTTCCATCGGACGGGGAAGTAAATGTTGGCCCCAAACTAACCTTAAAAGGTTAGGTCGTTTGCTCAGGTCGTTTTGTAGGAGTCGTCTCCCAGGGTTCTGTCTCGGTGGAGTCGCTGGTAGGCAGTTGGACTAACAATCCAAAGGTCGTCTGTTAGAAACCTGGGGTGGATGGAAGCTTAGGTCAAAAAAGAGGTTTGCAATTGCCTCAACATTCAAGCCTTCGGACACCTAGTTTCGAGCAGGAATCTCGCAATCGAGAACGCCAAGGCAATGCTGTAGAGCGAATGATTTGATTTTTTGATTGAATATCGAGGCAACCTTTTAATTTCGTCTATCATAAATAATAAGCAGAAAATTTTCTCCCCTTTCAGAAAACGGATATTTAGTGCATTTAAGTAATATCACAATATAAGCATTAATTAATGGGTTACATACATGTAGAAAATCTGAAAAATCATATTACAGAAAATTTATAAAATTCACTAAAAAGATGATTTTTAATCAATCCAGAAAGTCTCATATTTCGTGACTGAACTGAGTGAGCGACGATTTAAGTTCAATTTTAAGATCTCCTACTTTTAAGTTGATTGGATTTGTGGATTTTTGATTTGGTATTCTTTTTACCTTAATTTTGATTATGTTCGCATGTATTTTTTTAGCTATTGTTTGTAGTTTGAATTTAAGTTCTTTATAATATTCTTCGTGATTGTATACAGGGTCTAAGTTATTTGTGTTTACAATATGTGTTGGGAAATTTACTTTTTTTTCAAAAACAATTTCAAATGGTGTATAATGTGTATCAATATTTGGTGTTGTGTGTTGTGAATCCCAATCATTAGGGTTAGTGAAATTTCACGATTTCGCGGACAGCGTGAAATCCGTGAAATTTGGCTTTTTCCGCGAAATCCCGTGAAATTTTATGTTTGTGTGAAACTGTAACTATTTTTCTCAAAATGATTTATCAAACTAAAATAAGAATAAAAATAATCTTATAAAATACTGTAGAAATAAGCGAGTGAATACCCTGGTTTAATTACTAGCATAGGGTTAGTGATTTTTGACGATTTCGAAGACGGCGTAACGTAAAATTTATCAATTTTCTCAAATATTTTTTTTTTCAGAATAACAACATTATAAATATTTTACCCATACAGACTATTTAAGTAAATTTTATTAGAATACAATTGATATGCTTGATATGAACCATTTGAAGAATTGTTCAAATTTTTATTTTTTGAAGAGACTAACTAAGTTTAGTAATTTGTAATTTATTGGAACCGATAGCCTGTTAGTATAACACTTTGTATCAGATTAAGGAAGGACTTTGTGATGGTTTTTTTAGGTTAGTTTAGTAATACTTTCATTCGCTGTAATAAAAATTTTACTGCTATTTTATTTGAAAGGTATAGTTTCATAAGAAATTAAAAGAATCAAGCTTTGTTTTATTCAAATTAAAATGAAGGGCATTTTTCTTTGAAATCAACTTTTTAAAACTTTTCTGATTTTTCTGAGTCCTGTTAAATTTTAACGATATTTGATTATTTGCGTGGATAATTCCCGTGAAAGTTTAAAAGTACTACTTTTTTCGTTTTTGTTTTCATTTTGATTTTTTTTTTTTTCAAATCAATTCGGATTTATTGGTGAATAATCAAGATACAATCAGTTCTTTTGCAATTCATAACAGAGTTTTGGAGTTTCTTTCAGCTGTGTGTTGCATCATAATCCATTTTAGAACAATTATGTTTATAACAAAATGCACTAACAAGAGCAAGGAAAATAAAAAAAGCTAAAAATTTCATTTTTAATAAAAAATTTAAAATCATTTTTAATGTGCTAAATATCGCAAAAAAATTCAAATTATTGAACTTACTTTGGCTGGACAAAATTGTTGAATCTTGCTGTGATATGAAATTCAGTAAAATGAAGCAAATTCGCGAAAACTTTTTAGCTTTATTAGTCAAATATTTAAATAAAAAGTTCAATAAATGAGAATACGCATACCCTACACTTTGTTTGAAAATATATATTGAGCCCATCCATAAACCAGGTGGAATATTTTTGGAAAATTAGGAGGTTTTTTTTTGTGTCAGGTTCAAATTTATTCAAATTGTTTTTAGTTTATTTAAATAATATATAATGAAGCACAAAAAGCAGTTTCTGTGATTTAAATATAAGATTTTCAGAGTTATTTGGACCTTTTTTTACGTTCCGCGAAATTTGCGTGAAATATGATGTTTTGAAATTGAGGTCCCCGTGAAATTTGCAATTTTCGAGCGTGAAAAATCACTAAGCCTACCAATCATCATGCAACATATTTATGAAGGACCATACGAAATTGTCAGTGTAAATCACCCAAACATATCTTTTTTTCATTTGCCTTCTAACAAACAAGGAAGTCCACAAAAATAGAGTGATTAGATTTTCTATCTGAAAAAAAATCATCCGAGCCTAACTTCATCCGAAATTTTCCCGGCAATAGGTCGAGGAAGTGAATAATTCGGAAAAAAGAGAAAGAAGTTTTTTTTTATAACAAAAAAACATGTATTTACAAACATTGTAAAAGGCAACTGGAGAATGGTAAAGAATAATTTTTACTTCATAAAAATCATTCTTCTTTTAGGGGGAAGGTGTGATGATGGGTTTACCACCCCTGCATAGATAATTAGTTGCAATCCATCATTTAAAGTCGCATACCCGTTCACACACAATTTAAATTTATTGCCCTGCCTGACTGCGAGCCCACACCCAGCCAGGCCCAGGATTCAAATTACATAACAATCGGTTCAATATGCGCTGGCAAAAAAACTGATGCACGCAACAAGTTTAAAAGGTCCAGTTATATAAAAAATATAAAAAAAAATATTTTTTTTTCAAAATTAAGTTTTTGAAACTCGGCCTTCATGCACACAGGAAAGGTTTAACGAGTCTGGCACCCGTTTTTTGAAACTGCTAAATTCAAATAGCTATATCTCGGCAATGATACATCCAAATGTCTTCAAATTGGTTTTGTTAGTAGATGAAAATAGATATTTTAAAGACCTGCAAAAATATTTGAAAAAAGTGCATATGTGTGCTCATACCAACCTCTGACATTTTTGACGATTTACATGTTTGAATTATGTGAAATCGAAAAATAACCCAAAATGATTTAAAAAATCTTAATAGTAGTTTATGCAACAAGTTGCAAAAAGAGGATTTTTTCAGCACGAGTCGTACATTTATCCAACGAGGTTCACCGTGTTGGATAAATACGAAGAGTGCTGAAAAAATCAAGTATTGCAACGAGTTCCATACAACATTTTTTGCAATTCCAAAAAACACACACTGAGTGATATTTATGTCAAATTTTCATGTATTTTGTCAATAAATCGTTTAAATAAAAAAAATGTTGAAAATTGTTACTTTTCGAAACAAGTGCTTGAAAGTTCAACTTTTCAGCACCCATTTGAGTAGAAGTAGAACTTTTCAGCATTTATTTTGAAAAGTGTTACTATTCGATTCTTTTATTTTTGGTACAGAAAAGTAGGCTATTTCGTCGTTCAAGAATGACAGGAAAAGTAAGTAGTTTCACGACGGAATTGCAAAAATGTATTTTACTGCTTTTTATTGTATTTTAACGACGCAAAAAGCAATGACCTTTTCACGGTGGGGTTTCCGTCAGTTTGTTCTCGCAGATTAGGTTTCCTACTGAGTCTTTTCAACAAAAAAGCGTGAATTAATCAGTCATGACTGTCGGAGAAGGAAAAGTGGTCAGCCCAAGGACGAAACAAGCAAACAAACCGTCTTAGTCGTCACCGGACAGCAGAGTAGGGGGTAGGGGTATTAAACCAAACCAAAAGCTTCTGCGGAAAGTATGATTGAGCCGTTCTCGGGCTTGATGAAGTTGGTTCTACAAGTTTTGCTGTATCTGTTCACAGAAGTAAGTGGCTAGAGGACAGCAGGGTGTGTGGGGTGGAAAAGTTTCTTCCTTGGGATCCCGGCGAATGTTTGATTGCCGGATGAATTATTTAATAGTGGCCATTAGTTCAGCAATGGGTCGTTTCTTTCATTGCACAGTGGTCCAGATCGCAAAATTAAGTGGAAAATGGATTTTCCGAAAAATGGTGACGTTTTGGAGCTTTGGTGTCTTCAGAAGAGTTGTTGCAAATGGAAAGGGGCAACTTTTGGTTTGGTTCAAAATTAGGGTGGTTCACGATTAGGGTGATTTTGAAAATCTAACTTTTCAGGAATATTTTTGGGAATTTTTGTCTTCTAAAAGTTGATGGGCTTGCCAATCCAAGCAACTTTGTCGAAGACACCAAAATTTATCTCGTAATACGCCTTCTATGACCAAATTTATAAAAGCATCTGAGCAAACCTTCAAAAATCAGTTTTTGAACGTGGCAATTCAGGGTTAACTTTTAGAAAAGTGATATTCGGAGCACTTTTAGAGCTCTACAAAACAAACATTTTCATTTTTGACATGTCAATTTGGACTTAAGGGTCAAAAGTTACAGCCATTTTAAGGTAAAGATGCAAATTTAAAACTTAAATATCTCAAAATGGCGCAAGCCAAATTTTAAGCACTAGGTTGCATTTGAAAGAAGAGATCTAGCACTACAAACGCTGAAAAATCTCAGGGTGTTTTCTTTAAACTTGAGATATCTTCATTTGAAAAGTCTAATTTTCAAGGAAAACCATATCTAACGAAATTCGAAAATTGTCCAAATATATGTTTTTCCATGTAATTTTGCCCGCTGAATCTGAATCTGCCCTCAGAATTGAGCCAAAATGTCAACAAATCGATTTTGGTCATATTTTGGGTTTCCATGTAAAATTATCATTTAAACCCAAAATATGACCAAAAATCGATTTGTTGACATTTTGGCTCAATTCTGAGGGCAGATTCAGATTTAGCGGGCAAAATTACATGGAAAACATATATTTGGACAATTTTCGAATTTCGTTAGGGTGGTCCCATATGGTTTTCCTTGAAAATTAGACTTTTCAAATGAAGATATCTCAAGTTTAAAGAAAAACACCCCTGAGATTTTTTCAGCGTTTGTAATGCTAGATCTCTTCTTTCAAATGCAACCTAGTGCTCAAAATTTGGCTTGCGCCATTTTGAGATATTTAAGTTTTAAATTTGCATCTTTTTACCTTAAAATGGCTGTAACTTTGACCCTTAAGTCCAAATTGACATGTCAAAAATGAAAATGTTTGTTTTGTAGAGCTCTAAAAGTGCTCCGAATATCACTTTTCTCTAAAAGTTAACCCTGAATTGCCACGTTCAAAAACTGATTTTTGAAGGTTTGCTCAGATGCTTTTATAAATTTGGTCATAGAAGGCGTAGATTACGAGATAAATTTTGGTGTCTTCGACAAAGTTGCTTGGATTGGCAAGCCCATCAACTTTCTAGAAGACAAAAATTCCAAAAATATTCCTGAAAAGTTAGATTTTCAAAATCACCCTAATCGTGAAACACCCTAATTTTGAACCAAACCAAAAGTTGCCCCTTTCCATTTGCAACAACTCTTCTGAAGACACCAAAGCTCCAAAACGTCACCATTTTTCGGAAAATCCATTTTCCACTTAATTTTGCGATCTGGACCACTGTGCATTGTGATGGAAAATTGAAGTTTTGTTGATTTAGGCACCGGGCTCAGATCGGCTTAATGGGCAGAGTGGTATCCGGAAAAAAAAAAGATTGGAGGCGTTATTGTTGTCCGGAAAAGGAGTTAATACTCGGTGGGTGGTCTATTAATTATAGGTTACAAACATGTTATCCCACTTAGTTCCAATTTGATTGTACTAAAAGGATCCCGTATAAACGGAGAAGCAAAAAGTGGCGATTTATGTTCACCGCAAAGCCTTTGGTAAACAGTACTCTCTGCAAAACTATAGTTGTGGATGTCAAAGAAACAAAACAATTAACGTACAATCAAAATGGTGAGCTCAAATTAGTAAAAATTTGCCCCAAGACGTTCCTCGTGGCATTGTTATTTGACCCCACCTATTGCTTAATTTAAACCCTACCACGTGGTAGCACACATTGCTTCCGGTTGGCTTCGACGTTGGTGCGCTTTATATGAAGGACATGAAACGATTGCTTAATGGTTAATTATGCTTAATTTAGATAGTAATTGCCATGACGAACGACATCCAGACATGATACACAACGGTCACCAGCACCGTAGAGTGGCCAATATGTCCAGCTGTTGGTAGTTTGTCCCCGATGTGGAAAGTCCTCCTGTCAGGGGTAAGGTGCGTTCGACACAGCATGGGGCTGAGTGGTACAATTAAACCACTAGAACAAATTTATCAAAACAACCCCAGCTGCTGTTTGTGCTGCTGCATGTACTAGACCACATCAATTTGAAAAAGCTTCGCAATTAGTCGTTCGCGTTCGTCCGAGGCACACCTTCCAGTACTAGCGCGATGGCCTCTCAAAAATTGCATCCGTTCACGCAGGCAGGAAACGGATACAATCACGCTTTTGTGTGTGTGTGTGTGTGTGTGTGTGTGTGTGTGTGTGTGTGTGTGAGTGTGATAGATGAATGTAAATGCTTGTTTTGTGGTTAAGGCGAAGCCTAATCACAGAAAATGAGTCAATTAGGGGCCAGGAGTTGAAAAATAAGAACAAACTGGGTATTAAATAATATTGGGTGGAAAATTATGCAAAAGATGTTCCAAATATAGCTGCTAATTTACTGCTCAATTTGACGAAATAAATTAGCTGGGTCATTCTCCGTCAACTTACACAGCAGTTGCCCCGACCCCTCTTCGATTTGCGTGAAACTTTGCTTTAATGGGTTATTTTCGTTCCTGATAACGAATTCAAGGTCCATTTTTCGATATTTCCTGACGGTGGAGCGGTACGACCTCTTCCATTTTTCTGGTTTTTTACTAAAACAAGTTTTTCAGTGATTTGTAGCTCACAACCGTGAAGAGATAGAAATTTGGTGTCAAAAGGACTTTTGTGTAAAATTAGACGCCCGATTTGATAAGTGCAGTGCTTCTGGCGACGCGCAGTCCTGTTTTTTGCGATAATTTTCGTCTCTTTTGTGTCGCTGTTTGTGTGCGTGGGGTGATTGGTCATAATAATTGAATAATGCCATCATAAGTGCAGTGCTTCTGGGAACGCGCAGTCCTGTTTTTTCGCGAGAATTTTCGTCGTAAATGATCGTAAACATTTTTTATAACGGGCAGTTTTAGTATAAACTCATTAAACTATCGATTTTATGAAGAGTAAAGCGTCATTTATTTACTAGCTTTGAAATTTGCTCGCGTTATCAAAATTGTAAAAACAGTAAAAATATACTGATAAATCCAGCCCATAGCACTACCGCTCGGCTGGCACGCGTTCGATAAAAAAAAACTTTTTAAATAATCAATTATCTATCTTTCCGCAGCCGGCTGCCTAAGATTTAAAATTTCAACCGATAAACAAAATGCTCATGGTCACATCACAGCCACTCGTGAATCCTGACCTCATACCCATCTACTAACTCCCTCAAAACTCATGTGATACTTTGTCGGAGATGCAGTCGATTGGGCGGTTACTCAAGTATCGGACTAACATTCCCATCCACTTCCCCGTGACCCTACCACTGGTCGTGGCCGGCGCCGGTATTGATCAGCATGACAGGGGCCTTTGAGAAGTTGCGAAGCGAGGAAAGATAGCTCCCACTCATCTTCCACGGCTCGTGGATGTAACTTCTGGAGGTTCTGGTCAATAACGGAGTAGCAACTGCGAGTGGGCACCTATGCTTATGCTTATGCTTAAATTAGACGCCCGATTTGATGGCGTACTCAAAATTCCGAAAAAAACGTATTTTTTTTTTATCAAAAAAGTAAAAAAAAATAGTTTTAAAATCGCTGTCATTTCCCGTTACTTAACTGTCAAAAACGTTACTTAATTCACCCTTAGGTGGATGGCACCTTCCTCACATTTAAAGGGTGCTATCCAAAATCCAAAAAGTGCGTAAATAACACTTAAGTGCTTATAACTTATAACTTTTGATAGGGTTGTCAGATTTTCAATGTTTTGGGCGCGTTGGAAAGGTCTTTTGAATACCTATCCAACAATAGGTCGCACGAGTGATCCAGACAAAGTTTTCATCAACATATCTGAGATCTGGCTTCCAAAAAGCGTATAACACTTAAGTGTTTATATCTTTAGGTAGATTTGTCAGATCTTCAATAACTTGGACGCGCTGGAAAGATCTTTTAAATACCTGTCTGAAAATATATAGCATGACTTTTTACAATCTTCCGGACTTTTGTTAAAATCGTTTTTTAGCATAACTTTTGAAGTACTTAACTAAACTGCATAATTTTTAATAGCGACTTATGGGACCCCAGGATTTATCGAATGACGCCAAAACGGACAAAATCGGTTCAGCCAATGTCGAGGCAATCGAGTGACAAATTTTTAATCAACATCCCACCACACTCACACAGACATATGCTCAGAATTTGATTCTGAGTCGATAGGTATACATGAAGATGGGTTTAGGAGGTCTTATTGAGAAGTTCTTTTTTCGAGTGATTTTATAGACTTTCCTCAGTAACGTGAGGAAGGCAAAATCGTGAGACATGTCATTTTATGGGAAATTTAATGTACTTTTCGAATCTGAAATAACCCAGAAGCTCACTTATCGCACTTTTATTTGGGGCCAAATTGAATAAAAAACGACAATTTGGGTAGATCACAGTGCCTAACCTTTTGACCTTCACAGATCCTCAAAATTCGAATTCAATCCTGAGATATTCATTTAAAACCGTGCATTATTGTCACTTTTCATGTGAAAGAAGATTTTATGAATGTGATGAAAGTGCGACAACTGGGGCCAAAAGGATTTGAGGTCAGTACGCTTTTGACACAAGTTCGAGCTCGACTACCGAAGAGTAGGGTAGTTATCAATGAGACACTTTTGGTTTTCAACTTTCAACGATTTTTCTAATTTTTTCATTAACATGTTTTAATGAGCTTTTAGTTGCATTATCTTTCTTTTAATGTGTTCTAACATTGACCAAAATATGAGATCGATCCGACATCTACAGCCAGAGTTATTCAACTGTCTCATTGTAGACGCACTTAGCAGGAACAATGAGACACTTTACGAAAATCTACATTTTTCTAGCAAAACATCATGTTTTTGTATTGTTACATTGCAGGTGACTTGCCTTGAACATTTTAGAGCAATTTTGCCAACATGAAACTTTTAATAACAAAAGTTACACTAAAAAGCATTGAAATTTTGTAAAATCCATATATTAATACCAAATAACTTCGTATTTTTGGTTAAATGAAGTTTAAACTCTATAAATATGCCAAAAATCACTTTTAATTCATGTTTTGAAAGGTTTCCATCGATTTTGAAAAGTTTATTGAAGAGAAATCAAAGTGTCTCATTGTTACCCATGGGCTGAAATGAGTGGGGAACAATAAGACAGCCCTGGATTCTGGGTATATTCTAAATTTTGGCCAAATCTAATGAAAGGACATTGTAGCCCAACTTAATCCCTATGGAACGTCGAAAGAAATTTGAAGAAATATTAGTTTTGGTGTAAATGGCAGCCTGCGAGCGAAAAAGTATTTTTTATCCATAATTTACTTTTACACCCCATAATCAAACATTTATGAATTACTTTTCAAGGGAGCGTCCATAATCAAAGCCACTAATATGGCAGAATTGTATCCAGTAGACACACCTTTCCTCCAAATATGAGCCTGATTGTTTGAAACTACGACTTGTGAGAGCCATTTTATCATTGTTCCCCGTGTCTCATTGATGACTACTCTACCCTAAACATTAGCAATCATAACTCGGGGCTCCAGCAACCAAATTCAACCAAACTTCGGGGGCACAGAATGGTCATCCAAACAAAACGTGGTTGTTATTGTTTACTCCGATCGTCAAACAGCGGTGTGCGACAAGCTCGCACGACAGCGTCGATTTGTAAATTAATGGTAACGCTTTCGCCTCGTAAGCGGTATATCGGGGTTCAAATCCTGGCTCGGACCAACACAACTGGTGATCTTTTCCCTTCTGGATTCGATTGCTTAGTAAAGAGAAGGTAGTGTGTTATCACAAGCTGGACCTAATCATGACACCTTAGGTAGGCGACTTATGGAATGGTAACATCAACCTAAAAACATTGTTAACACTAAGTTAAGAATTAGCCAGGATTCCTCTTCGTAAATACAGCCCGATACTCTTCACGGGTAATGGGAAAAAATACTTTTTACTTAAAACAGATTTCTATGTTTGTTGTTGCATTGAAAAAGGTAATCAAATGCTTGAAAAAAAACTTTTATGCTGATTTTTTTTCTTTTATTTGATTCAACCTCAATTTCAATTTCAATTTCGGGACCGTGGTGTAGGGGTAAGCGTGGTTGCCTCTCACCCAGTCGGCCTGGGTTTGATCCCAGAAAGTCCCGGTTGCATTTTTCGAGACGAGATTTGTCTGATCACGCCTTCCGTCGGACAGGGAAGTAAATGTTGGCCCCGGTCTAACCTAGAGGTTAGGTCGTTTGCTCAGGCCAGGTGTAGGAGTCGTCTCCCTGGGTCCTGCCTCGGTGGAGTCGCTGGTAGGCAGCTGGACTTACAATCCAATGGTCGTCTATCCCGGGGTGGATGGAAGCTTAGGTGTAAAAAGAGGTTTGCAATTGCCTCAACAATCAAGCCTTCGGACACCTATTTTCAAGTAGGATTTTCACAATCGAGAACGCCAAGGCAATGCTGTAGAGCGAATAATTTGATTTTCAATTTTGGAAGTTGAAGTAATCGTTTTCTGTTCTCAAAATGGCGAATGATTATTTTTCAAGAAATGAAGTTAACTAATCTTATGTATCTGATATTTATGTTGTTATGTTACCAATATGTACTTTCCTTCCGAATAAAAATATTAGAAGGAAATTAAAAAAAAAAAACAACCTTTGCGGCAACAAAGTACGATTTCAACGAAGTGTCATATAACCTAATTTGGCCCACAGGCTATATCATAACGTAAGTTTAATATTTTAAGGTTGAAGAAGATATTTGACAACAAAAAAAAACTATATTTTATATAAGGCTGTTTACAGGTTGGCAATATTCAACCATTGAGTAATCATTATTCACATTAATACATTTACCTTTAGGCTTAATCCAAAGCTTGAAGTTCAGCGCTGTTGAAATTTTTTTCTTCGCCCAAAATAATATGCTCGGCTGTTCCACAAATTCAATTCTCAAAGGAGATTTTTCCTTCAGCCAGTTGCTCTTTTTTGGTTCAGTAGAAAACTTGAAATATACAGGCCGTATGGGGTTTCACTTTACACGGTTTACTTTCCGTTTATTTTATTATATTTTTTTTCACTCTTGCCTTGATTTGTATTTTTGTTTTCAGCGCCACATTCCTCGCTATGTTCCAACACCTCGATGCACCCGAACACTGAACTTTTATGGGTTGATCAATTTAGGAGCACAACTTCGTTTGTGGGACGTCGGTTTGTATGTGTGTATGTGCTTCCACGGCTGTTTCACGCTGCGCCGCCTCCGTATTTTTTCTTCTTTGAAGCGCCTTGAAAATACCATCAACGTCACGACTAGTGGCTACCACCGCAACCTGTCAGCTGAACAGGTGGAAAGCCGCAGAACCGGGTCATCACGCGCCACTCTACCCTACAAAGCCCTCGTCCACACCACCACTGACATGTAGAGCGCCACCACGCAAGCAGCCAGGGCAGCCCTTGCCTTCTTTCATGACTGTTTAATTGATTTTTATTTATTTTCGTCTGCGACGGCACCCGCCGGGAAAATCTGAAACATGCACCTGACACAAAACACTTTGCTCGAGCGATTCTTGCAATCGTATTTATTTGTTTGGTTATTCCTTTGTCAATTATCCATGGTGTCTGGATATTATTGAAGTCACACACAAACCCACACAGTTTGATTTCGGATACCTGCGATTAAGCACACCTTCTTACGCCAACATCAAATATCCTATCGAAGGACTTTCCATGCAGTATTGTTAGCCAGAACAAATCCTCAATCCCCAAAACGCGAAACGCGCGCCCGAATATCGGTCTCGTATCCGCTCCAACGAACGTTAAGCACATAACTGAGGAGTCCTTGCACGAACGCTGGCCATGCCAAGGCTCAACCAATCGTTTCCTCGTTCTCGTCGGGTCGACATTCCACCAATGTCGACTTTTCCCACACAGGAATCGGGCCCTGACTGTCAAACTTCGGGCGCCACTGCTGCTGTCAAAGCATCGATTTTCCTTCGTGTTTGGCCTCGTGAAAGGAAAATCGACGAAGAGAGTGGAAAATGCCCGAGAGCCAGAGCGCCGCACCGAGGAAAAACGCTCTCGCTGGGAGAGATAAGCAGGATGGGAGAGAGCAAAACAAACCGCGATGGTAATCCCGATTCACTGTGGTAGGCTCTTTAACAACGGGTGGGTGGCGGAATCGCAGCGTGGGTTTATCTCAGAGAGAAAATTTTCCGTGAAAAAGAGGGAAAGGATTGTTTATGCGCGAGAGGGATCCGAGTTGGTGTGGAAAATCGACCAAGAGAAAGGAAAGGTTACACGAAAACATTTGTTGCATCACCAGTGGTGAAACTGTTTCGTTTTAAAAGTATTCCTGTTTGAACAGTGGTGCTACATCAACGTGTGTATAGTGGCAGCAAAGCCAGTTTTACGAGCTTGATTATGATAATTTTAATTATTTTTCACTTTTTTAATTTTTGGGGTTCTTTCTTGCAAGTTGCAATACCTAGTTATCAGGAGCTCCGTGTTTATAAAATTTTGAACGTTCAATTTCATGGCAGGTTTGCATTAAAATAGGCGTTTATCCTTCCCACTCTATAACGGTCTGATTAGACCGTCCAATTTCCCGGGGTTTCAAATTTCCCGGGAAACGGGAAATTTTTAGCGAATTTCCCGGGAACTCCCGGGAATTCCCGGGAAATTTTAAATTGATGATCTTGGTTTTAATTATTATTATGCTACAAAATTGTATACGACATCAACGTTTATGGTTTAAATAAGTGTGAAGTTCAATTTTACAGCTTGACTGCAAGTAAAAAATCATTCAGATACAAGAAAATGTATTTTGGTATTTTTGCCTTCCTCACCTCACTGAGGCAATCACTCGAAAAATGAACTTCTTAAATACCTAAATATATCTTCACGTATACCTATCGACTCAGAATCAAATTTTGAACAAATGTCTGTGGGGATGTGTGTAGACACGATTTTTTCCACACGATTATCTCAGAACTGACTGAACCGATTTTTTCCGGATCCGCCTTATTCTGTTCGTTTCGGGGTCCCCTAAGACCCTATTAAATTTTATTAAGTTTAGTTAAGTATTTAAAAAGTTATGCCAAGAAAAAGATGTTTTGTAGATACAAAATAGGGTGATTTTTTGGCTAACCTCAAAAGGCCGGGTCTTTTTGTTTACGTGCGAGAGTCGCGATAGATGCGAAACGCCCGGTTGCCACATTGCTTTAAATGAGAGTCTGCATGTTTTCTGGAAAAGTCTGTATCAGGTATATATTTTTTTCATAAACTTATTTTCATTATTACTTTGTAAATGTTAGGAAGGCACCACCCACCTAATGAGCATGAGCATGAGCATGAGAGACCACCCATGGTTGTCCTTCTCCGTTGCTGAACAGGACCATAATATCCCATCAGCACAACCGGTCACACGCTTCAACGATCAAATGATGTTTCCCTTATCAACAGCATGCATGAATGCGCTGAAAAGATAAAACATCACGATCATCAAAACTAGAGCCGGTGCGAATAGGAAACAGTCGTTGGCCACCAACGGCGCCCGCCATGTCAGTTTGTAGATCTCGAGGGAATGGGACGGGAATGTTCGTTAGCACAGGCTGCTACCAAGGGTGGGTTCTATACGATATCCACACCCCCGCGTGTGCCGGAAAACTACTTCTACTTGGGATTTTGTTAGTGGGTAAGGGTAATGGCCAGGATTCAACATAGAGGATGATGATGCGACCCAATAATCAATAAATTCTGTTTAATGGTGTGATGTATTATGCATTCTCAAGGCAAACAGTCGGAGTATGCGGATGAGACTATTCTCGGTTATTTGGTGTTGAGTTTAGCATAAATGATTGAATCTTAGACAGCCGGCTGTGGAAAGATAAAACCAACTAAAATGCGAAAACGTGAAACCGCCCGGATCGAAATACACGCACAATCGGGGGGACAACAAAGATGGAAACGGCAACGAAAATCCTGCGCGAGGACCGCGACGCACACCGTTCAAATTCTCCAACTCAACTGTCAAACATCCCGAAACCGCCCGGATCGAAATACACACACAATCGGGGGGACAACAAAGACGGAAACGGCAACGAAAATCCTGCGCGAGGACCGCGACGCACACCGTTCAAATTCTCCAACTCAACTGTCAAACATCCCGAAACCGCCCGGATCGAAATACACACACAATCGGGGGGACAACAAAGACGGAAACGGCAACGAAAATCCTGCGCGAGGACCGCGACGCACACCGTTCAAATTCTCCAACTCAACTGTCAAACATCCCGAAACCGCCCGGATCGAAATACACACACAATCGGGGGGACAACAAAGACGGAAACGGCAACGAAAATCCTGCGCGAGGACCGCGACGCACACCGTTCAAATTCTCCAACTCAACTGTCAAACATCCCGAAACCGCCCGGATCGAAATACACACACAATCGGGGGGACAACAAAGACGGAAACGGCAACGAAAATCCTGCGCGAGGACCGCGACGCACACCGTTCAAATTCTCCAACTCAACTGTCAAACATCCCGAAACCGCCCGGATCGAAATACACACACAATCGGGGGGACAACAAAGACGGAAACGGCAACGAAAATCCTGCGCGAGGACCGCGACGCACACCGTTCAAATTCTCCAACTCAACTGTCAAACATCCCGAAACCGCCCGGATCGAAATACACACACAATCGGGGGGACAACAAAGACGGAAACGGCAACGAAAATCCTGCGCGAGGACCGCGACGCACACCGTTCAAATTCTCCAACTCAACTGTCAAACATCCCGAAACCGCCCGGATCGAAACACACACAATCGGGGGGACAACAAAGACGGAAACGGCAACGAAAATCCTGCGCGAGGACCGCGACGCACACCGTTCAAATTCTCCAACTCAACTGTCAAACATCCCGAAACCGCCCGGATCGAAATACACACACAATCGGGGGGACAACAAAGACGGAAACGGCAACGAAAATCCTGCGCGAGGACCGCGACGCACACCGTTCAAATTCTCCAACTCAACCACCACCCACCTAATGGTGGATTAAGAAACGTTTTTGATGAGAAATTTTAAACTTGCCTCTATCACCAGTTTATTGAAATGAGAAAAAAAAAACATGCACAAACTATGTTCTTCATGACAAATACTGGTTTCAGCTCATTAACAAATGGTAAAGCTTTTTAGTGTTGTTTTTTCTCCAAACAACCCAATGTTTTCAAATATCTGAAATATCTTTGAATATATTTTTGGTTTTTAGAACAAACAATAGAAAGCAATTTTTCAATGACTTTTTTTTGTATTATACAATATGATTTAAATTATACGACAAATTAACATCATTCCACAAAAAGTCTTCTATTTTTCACATTTAACCCTCTAACACCTGTAGTTGCCAATTGAATTAATTCTTTTTGCACAAATTCGATTTTCATCTCAATTGATCATTTTTTTTTTTTTTTGTTGCCCAATGGGCATTGGGTTAAGTTCACTGCGACCACCTGAGAAGGCTATCTTTTGTGATGTACCCTGGTTACTGTCCATACTACAAATTACTCGTATCCATTGGATCGGAAGACGAGGGGTTATTTTGCAGACATGGTTTATCCCAATTCGGCGCAATACAGTCGATAAACTGTATGACCTTCTTGGGATGGGTGTGGTGCCATACATCGTACGGCGTAAGAAGGTGCGATCCAAAGAACCGCAGCCTTCGAGACACAAGTGCTCCGCAGAAGCAGAGTAAATGTGCCGAGCTTTCCAGCTCAGTTAAACAAAAACGACAGAGGTTGTTAGGCCACCTGCCGATTTTGTGCAGGTGATATCTGGCAGGACAATGTCCTGTTAGAAGCCCTGCGAGTATTCGTAGTTCCCTACGGTTTAAGCCAAGAAGTTTCCTGGCAATTGAAGGACTTGGAGTGATAAAAGTTTTAGCTTGTCTCAATCCTCGCATCTCGCCCCAGATTGAAGCGATTTGCAATTGTCCCCAATTAGTTATTTCTTGCTTCACGGCACTTTTGAGATTCCAAGGAACGGCTCGGGACCCACGAAGATGTTTGATGAGCCTTGTCTAGCAAGTTCATCAGCCATTTCGTTGCCTTCAATGCCGCAGTGCCCTGGGACCCAAAACAACATGACTCTGTTATGCCGAGAAGCAAGTTCCCTGAGGGAAGCGACGCACTCCCAAACAAGTTTGGATTCGCATTTAGAGGATTTTAATGCCAATAGTGCAGCTTGGCTATCCGAGAAAATACCGATTTTTGCGTGTCTATAATTTCTCATAATACACGTCCTCGCACAGATGTGTATGGCATACACTTCTGCTTGAAAAACGGTAGGCCACTTTCCCATAGATATGGTTTCCTGGTTCGAGGACCGAAGACTCCAGCTCCAGTAGAAGTGCCCATTTTTGAACCATCCGTAAAGAAACGAATAGTTCCTTCTGGAAGTGTAGGTCCTCCATTACTCCACATTTGGCGATTTGTTTTAATCACCTCATATGGAATGTCCATGTTGAGCCTCACCTCCATGCAGTCCGAGACTGAAGTTGCAAGGGGGGAAATGTCAAAAGCCTTCACGATCCGCGAGTGACCCGTTCCATCTCCTTCCACCCAGTTGTTACACCGTTGTAGTCGTAGAGCGCCAAGCGCTGCCTCCTGCTTCACATGTAAATGTAAAGGCAGAATGCATAGCATGGCTTCCATGGCCGCGGTGGGGGTTGTTTTCATTGCACTCGTTACAGAGAGACATGCCAGTCGTTGGAGCTTGGTCAGCTTCGACTGACATGTCTTCTGTTCAGTCTTCGGCCACCAAACGGTCGACGCATAGGTTACCCTAGGTCGGGCGATGGTGGTGTAAGACCAGAATGCAAGTTTCGGTTTAAGGCCCCAGGTTTTGCCGAGCATTTTGTTGCACGCCCAGATAGCAGTAGTTGCCTTCTTTACCGCATAGTCCAGATGTGCATTCCAGTTCAGCTTTTTGTCAAGGATTACTCCTAAATATTTGACCTCAGAACTGAAGGTCAGTTGGGTTCCTTTCAAGGTAGGCGGCCTAAGGTCGTGTTTCCTCCTGTTAGTAAACGGGATTATCACGGTTTTGTTGGGGTTTATTGTCAGCCCTTCCTGCTCACACCACGACATGGTGCAGTTTAGAGCTGACTGTAGACGGTCCGATAACGTTCCGTCATACTTCCCCCGGATGATTAAGACTACGTCGTCAGCATATCCAATGACTTCGTAGCCAAGTAGTGTAAGTTTTCTTAGAAGACTATCTACCACCAGCAGCCAAAGCAAAGGAGAGAGTACTCCCCCTTGCGGACAGCCTTTGGCTGCTGTTATTGTGATAGATGTGTCTCCTAGCGATGCTGAAATCTCTCTGCTCGTAAGCATAGCATGAATCCAGCTCGCAGTTGTTCCATCGACGTTCCTCGACCGGAGCGCTTCGTTGATGGCTGTGTACGAAGTGTTATCGAAGGCACCCTGAATATCAAGAAAAGCACAAAGTGCAGATTCTTTATATTTCAGTGCGTTCTCGATACGTGACACTAACGCGTGTAGGGCAGTTTCGGTCGATTTGCCCGCTTGGTATGCATATTGGTGTTTATGCAAAGGGAAGTCCTTCAAGAACTCCGCCCGGATGTGGTTATCCGTGATTTTCTCCATAAGCTTGAGCAGCGTCACTGTCAGACTTATGGGTCTGAAGGCTTTTGGCATCGTGGGGTCACTTCTGCCGGCCTTAGGTATGAAGATCACCTTAACTTTGCGCCAGCTTCGAGGGATGTAGCCCAGGGTGAAGCTGGCTCGAAGTAAGTTGATCAACTCAGCCATTATGGTGTCGGCTGCTTTTTGGAGAAAGATTGGAAGGATGCCGTCGGGTCCTGCAGCCTTCAGTGGTTCAAATGTGCCGAGGGCCCATCTGATTGAAGACTGGTTAAACATTCGACGGGCTAGGTGGACTGACTCTCTTGATGGTCGACACCATACGCCATCTGCAGTCCGGGTACTAGCTGCATCCTCCTCTCTTTCAGTTGATTCTGGAAAGTGCGTACTCATGAGTACTTGCAGTGTTTCCTTGTTTGTGACAGTGAGAGTGCCTTGCTCGTCTCTCACCTGTCCTAGACCGTTGGAATGGTCTTTTGACAACGCCTTTGGAGTCGGGTTGCTTCAGACATCGAGCTTATGTCCTCACAGAAATTAGCCAGGCTAGTTTTTGGCTCTCCTCAACTCCGCGTTATACTTCGTTAGGGCTGCTTTGTAGGCATCCCATTCGGAAGTGAGCTTAGCTCTGTTGAAAAGCCTTCTAGCCTCCTTGCGGAGACTGCTCAGGCTTTCGCTCCACCACGGTACGTCCCGACAGATTTCCTCACCTTCTTAGGGCAGCTCGCCTGGTAGGCTGCCGTGATCCTGCGTTGAAGAGTATTCGCTGCAGTATCCAATTCTTCGGGGGTTCGTATTCGTGAAGGAGCGTCTTGTTTGGACCGGCAAAGGTGACCTCGAAAGGCGTTCCAGTCCGTGTCATTTGGGTCACGAAACGTTTCCTTTTCAGTTGACTGGCTTCAATGTCAAAGACAATCTGTCTGTGATCAGATAGACTAGCTTCTTCAGAGACATGCCAGTTTTTATTTTGTCTGCAAAAGCAGCACTACACAGAGTGAGGTCCAAGACCTCCTGTCTTGCGACAGTAACAAAAGTAGGTTCATTGCCCTTATTGCATACATTGACGTTGTTAGACGTCAAGTATTCAAGAAGGCGCTCACCTCTATCGTTAACATCCGTGCTTCCCCATATCGTATGGTGGGCGTTCGCGTCACAACCGATGAGGAACGGTTTATTGACAGCCCTACAGTATCGCACAAGTGCGGCCACTTCTGGCGGTGGAACATCGTCCTGGTCACCAGGAAGGTAAGCAGATGCAACAACCATCTCCTGCTTTCCCTTGGTGGTCGGGACGGTCACCATTGCTGCAACGATGTCTCGTTGGACGAATTCCGTGATTGGAGTACACTTGATGTTTCCGCTCAGCAGAATCGCCGTTCTTGGTGTTGCCTGCGTATTGCTGTAGATCAATCTACTGCTTTGACAGGACAGTCCAAGGATTTTGTTGTGGTTCACCCACGGTTCTTGAACGAGAACAATCCCCAATTGCTCTTTAGTGAACCTCCGACTAAGGATACTGGAAGCACCCTTAGCATGATGGAGGTTAACCTGGATGCAACGGATATTGTTCATTGTTCAGTTGAACCTGCCGTTTTCTCCAAGATGTTTTGATGATCCGGGAACAGGATGGCAGTGTCCTGCAGCTTGGTCGCTGATGTGTGTTGAGGATGCGGGTTCCTCTTGTATAGTACATGAAGTACTGGAAGGCCACATGAGGTCGGTTTTGGATTGTATATCTGTACCTGAGAGTTTTCTGAGATGCTGTGTTGACGAGTGGTAAAATACCGTGCTCATCGTAGCGGGGGTGCTCAAGCGGTGAGGTTGTTGCGTGAATTTTCAGAATGTTCAGCTGTACCGGTGCTATATTCGCAAAAAAGCGAAAATATGCATGTGGTTGCCTAGTTTTCGTCAAAAACTGTTGCGTAACCTTACCATCTCTCGCAGAATTGCTCCGAAGAACAACAGAAGGTTCTCGTTTGGTACTGGATAACTCTCCTACTTCCTTCCACATGTGAACCTTCCTGTGCATGTCTCTCATGCGTTCCGACACCGCAAACTGCACTCTACAGTTTTCCGCCGACTCTTCTCTTCCTTCCTTCCGCGTTGGTTCCAGCTGAGGGAAGCAGCTGGCACTTGGGTTTTGGTTTTGATCAGTTTCCATGTTGATAAACCTTGTTTTCAGGACTCCTACAAACTTCAACTGTGACTCGGGCCTGCAAAGACACAGAGGAGACTACATACTGCGTGGGGCGTCTTGGTACCACGCAGGCTCCGTTAAGACCTGGAAACTTCTTGCTCCTCCAGACATACATCCCTTGGCACGGGTCGCTTGACACTGTAGATTGGGGATTGGGATTTGGGAAAGGGATTGGGGATGGGGAATGGGACGTGGTTCTCTGTATGGCTTTTTGCGAGATGAGAGCAGAGGACAACAATCATCTCAACGTTTCCACTTTACCCGGGCTAACGACCGGCAGTTCCAGTTCACGATGATTTCCCTTTATATGTTAAAAAAACCACTTATGATTTTGGCACATATTCCGTTTGTCAGCGTTTCCTGTCATTACTGGCGGGAAAAATCTACGTGGAATCAGCTGTGCAGACCTCATGTGTGACAGGAATGCAGATTGAGCGACTCCCACGCGGAATTTGGTAAACTGTTAAAGCTTACCTAATTGTAATAATTTAATACTCAATAAGCAATATCTATTCCCAGTTGCTTCAAAAATTAATAGTATCAGAAATAATTCTGATATCACAATTTTGATACTAATTAATTATATTTTAACCAAACAATACATTTAATCAGTGTTGGAAATCTGACGACTATGATTAATTTTGCGATTCATCGCTGTCTGTAACACCTCACGAGAGCAATTCCAGCCCAAAACAGAAATTTTTCAGGTACTTTTTTCTCGACCCTCTCCGATTTCAATGAAACTTTGTAGACATGTTATCCTACGCTTATATAAGCCATTTTTATGTATATGGAGCCAGTTCCACACGATAATGACATTTGAGAAGGGCGTAAGTGTTTTAAATATTTTTGTAATTCGGAATATAAATATTTCTGTATCTCGAAGCCGTTGCATCGTATCAAAAAGTGGTCAAAGACAAACTTGTAGGAAATTTGACGGGCTTTTCGATAAAAATACACTGAAAGAAAAAAACACTCAACTTTCATGAGATTTTTTGATTTTTAAGTTTAAAAGTCAAATTTGAGGAGGAACCCACGATTTTTTTTCGTTAAAATTTTTTGTGAAGATAGCCTAAGATGTTACAAAAAGACTCACGAAAAATGCAGGATGGAGCATCTCACCTAAAAAATACAAAAATCATTTACTGAAACTGTTTTATAGAAAAGTGCTCTAAACGTCAAAATTTTCAAAATCCGATTACGGGAATCGATTTTCCAGACAATTTTATATAAAAGTCTCCATATTGACTACTGTCCTAAGTCCAATCCTTGTGAAGTTACAGCGGTTTTAAAAATAAAAACTAACTAAATCCACCTATGTGGTTGATGCCTTCCTCACTTTTTACCAAAAATGGGTATATGAGTGGTTTCATCATTTTTTTTAGATCCAGAAAAAAAGAACACAATGTATAACTTATGTGGTCATAACTCGAGACAGGGTTGCCAGATCTTCAATGTTTTGAACTCTTTGGAAAGGCCACCTTACCAACGATGGGTCGGATGATGGATCCGGACATAGTTTACATACATTTAAGTGAGATCCGGCTTCAAAAAAGTACATTAATATCACTTAAGTGGTCATAACTCGAGACAGGGTTGCCAGATCTTCAATGTTTTGTACTCATTGGAAAGGCCTTTCAATTACCTTACCAACGATGGGTCGGATGATGGATCCGGACATCGTTTACATGCATATAAATGAAATCCGGATATATGTGAAAACACATTTTTATACATAACTTTTGAACTAGTTATCGAAATATCAAACAATTCAATAGCGATGTATGGGACCCTATACCAAGTCGATTGCAACTGGTTTGGTCAAAATCGGTTCAACCAGTGCTGAGAAAACTCAGTGAGAATTTTGGTCACATACATACATACACACACACATACACACACACATACACACACACATACACACACACATACACACACACAGACATTTGTTCAGTTTTCGATTCTGAGTCGATATGTATACATGAAGGTGGGTCTTCGAGCTTTTAATAAAAAGTTCATTTTTAGAGCAGGATTATAGCCTTACCTCAGTGAGGAAGGCAAAATGTTGAAAAAATGGTTTTTTGATGGTTTTTGGCAATTTCTATATGACAGACTTGATTTTTCAGTATCGTAAATATTTTCCAGGTTACTATACTACACTGAAAAAATATTATGTTTTCAGTTATGAGCAATGTAATTAGCTTATATCTGTAAGCCCATACATCCAATTGAAATGTGGTCAAAGACAAACTTATGGGAAATTGGACGAGCTGTCCGGTACGAGACTGAAAAATCAAGTCTGTCATATAGAAATTGCCAAAAACCATCAAAAAACCAATTTTTTAACATTTTTATTTTTAAAACCGCTGTAACTTCACAAGGATTGGACTTAGGACAGTAGTCAATATGGAGACTTTTATGTAAAATTGTCTGGAAAATCGATTCCCGTATTTGGATTTAGAAAATTTTGACGTTTAGAGCACTTTCCTAAAAAACAGTTTCAGTAAATTATTTTTGTATTTTTTTAGGTGAGATGCTCCATCCTGCATTTTTCGTGAGTCTTTTTGTAACATCTTAGGCTATCTTCACAAAAATTTTGAACGAAAAAAAATCGTGGGCTCCCCCTCAAATTTGACTTTTAAACTTAAAAATCAAAAAATCTCATTAAAGTTGAGTGTTTTTTTCTTTCAGTGTATTTTTATCGAAAAGCCCGTCAAATTTCCTACAAGTTTGTCTTTGACCACTTTTTGATACGATGCAACGGCTTCGAGATACAGTAATTTTTAAATTACAAAATACAAAAATATTTAAATACCTTACGCCCTTCTCAAATGTTATTTTAGAGTACTATTGGCTCCATATACACAAAAATGGCTTATAAAGGACTAGGAAAACTTGTCTATAAAGTTTCATTGAAATCGGAGAGGGTCGGGTACAACCGATTCCCTATTTGGCATGGAATTGCTCACGAATAAGACTGCTGAGAATAATCTTTATTCTCAAATTGCCACGACTAGCTGTCATTCGTCGAGTGTACCCAGGGGGTAGCGAAGAAGCCGCCATCTTGGAAGTTCAGATAACAAACACTCAGAATCAGTATTATTCATAATACTTTGGTAACACGAAGTGTGTTATCCTGGTTAAACTCAAAAGTCCCATGCAAATATGTAAAACCAAACTGAAAAATTTGTAATGCTGATTCATAGTGTACGGGCACACTGTTTGATCGACCAAAAGAAAAAAAGCAAAAAAAGGTAAACAGAAAAATCACTTTTTTCGATATGAATTTTCAGCCAATATTGGGATGGAATCTCCAAGGATATGATATAATTTGCCATCAGCAACACAATTCACGTGTTTTTTCAGGTATTTATCGTTTGAATTGCGGGAAATTTGAAAATCAAAAACCCAAACAATGATTTGTTATGGGCTACCATTTGACAGCTAGTGCTTTTGTTGTGGGCTCTCTGTAGTCAGTTTGCTTTGGTCGGAATAGGGTTGCCATCCCCCCGAGTGTACCACCGCTGATTATAACATCCCATGACTGCTGGTGTTAAATGGGGAAAATTATAGTCAGATCGCAGCAAGTTGACGACTAAACCCAATCATTCAAATTTTTATTCGTCTCTGCCACAATAGTGTGGTTCAGGCCCCCTTGGAAATGCAAAAAGTGGTCAAAGACCGTTGCATTGTTGATTAAATTATTGTTCTATGTCCACTAAAGCTCCCCTGAAATTTTCAGCCAATTTGGTTCAGGTTTGGTCACAGCTCTGGGACATTTAAGTTTGCATGGGATTTTCAACGTTTTACTACGGGAAAAAAACTTTTTTTAGTTTTTACTGCCTCAACAATCAGTTCCCCTTTCAAGTAATTAGAACTAATAAAATTTATGTAGATTATTGTATGGGGAACAACTTTTCAGAACATCACAGGTTGATCCGAGTAAATCTGGCTTAATTATAAGTGGTTTAAGCTATGGTGTCGTAATTGTTTTTTGCAAAGGGCCAACGCTGGCAATTTTTTTCCTAATTTTCATCTAGGCGCTCACTACGATTTGTTTTTCATAGCTTGACAACTTTTTTGTTGTTGCTGTCAAACAATTTTTTCAACTGCAAATGGAAAGGTCTTTTTTCAAGTCATCCGTACAATTTGACCAGATTTTCTCGTTTTAGGTTCCGCAGTGTCCAGCGAGGAGTGGAAATTTTAGTCTTACTCCAGTTTGTGCAACGATCCAATTCAAAAAAATAGCCCGACGTCTCCGGAGTTCTAAATGCCCATGTGGGGTTGATGGTCAAACACACCAAGGGTCAAAACCACATCACGTTCAAACGGAATCATCATCATCAAGAACTAAGATGTGGAATGTAAAGCAGCTCAATTCAGTTAAAAGATCGCTAGCAAAAATGTTGAACCGAGTGTTGATTTTGAACATTAAATTTATTCCAAATCCTGCTATCTATCGCATTTGTGACTAAAGACTTGCGCGGCCTCATAGTTACATGCTACCAGGCAAGGGCACCGAAGCATAAAACTCAGTGAGGGTTGGGGGCGGTCCGAATGACTCCCAATTTCTCTCAAGGGTCGGCATGCGCTCATGCTCACGAGGCAGGAAAACACAATGTGTCGCTTCAAGATAAACTCCTCGGTTTATTCTCTGACTTCACTTTATTACACCGGCTTCCTCTTCTACCTGATCTCCTATCCTTTCCCACTATCCCACTTCCTTACAGGTTACCTCCTACCTCGACCTGATTCTCTCCGGATACCGTGGGTGGATCTTCTACTAATGTGAGGCCCATCAGCTTCACCTGCCGCTGTTCTGCTTCCGGATCTCCGGAACCGACCTCTGGCCGATTCGTTCTGCTGCTTGCTGGCCTGGGGTTGGACGGTGAACTCGACGGCGTCCCGGCGTCGTTGTGGTTGCTGCTGCAGTCTTCGCTGTCCCCTTCGTGTGTCTGTCCCTCGCGCCCTCGAGTATGGTGATGGACTTGAGCCTCCACGTCACTGAAGTTCCATGGGAATTGCCCGGTTTCCGGCGCTGGGTTTGAGTCGTGGGACAGGTCTTCCGGAACCAGATGATTCTCTGTGTGGTTTGTGGTTCGGGGGGTTCCAAAATGGAGGACGCAGACGATCTAGCGATATCGGCTAGTCGCAGCTCGTCGATACCGCCATTGACGACGGTAGACGGTGACGCTCGCAATCACGGATGTTGGCTGGAACCACGACCGAACCGGGGGAACTTTAGTCCTAGACTAAGGGGTTCTGTGGATGAGATGAGGGGGGGGGGGGGGGGGATTGTAATGGCGGTCCTCTCTGGTCTGGTCACTCGCGGTACTTATCAGGGTTGTTGGAGGGTTCGCGGGGAATTACCTGGAGTTCTTGGAGTTCTCGCTACTCCCAGTCTCCTCTGTCCTCCGTGCAGTCCTTTGACCGCTTCCTGGCACTGGCACTTCACAACACTCCGTCGAGCTGTAGTCGAAGCTACGACGGCTTTCGCGACTTGTCGCACTTCAATACACCGGGTAAATGGCCGATGAAAACCCGGTCCTCATCCCGCGAACCTCTGATCCGGCGAATCCTGGAAAACCCGCCCATCATCATCATCAGTTTCGCCACCCCCAATGGCTGGAGACACTGGAGACATAAACCGACTTGTCTTACTATCCACGAATACACGCACTCTCCTGCCTCTGTGTCACCGAAATTCTCCCACAACACACCCACTGATTACACATTCGAGAACCATCTCTATAATTAAAATCACATGAAATTAGGCATTTTAACATTCTCTTCCTAGAGTTTCCTAGTATGTGGTATGGCGATTGTCCACGATCCACAAAAAAAAAAGTTTTTGTTGTATGGGATATTGTCCACGAGGAGGGGGGAGTGTGCACGATTGATGAAGAAAATACAAATTTTATATAATCTGTGGGTCACATCCATTGATGGCGGCGGCCAACGGGAAAATTTATCAGATTCATTAATCGCAGTCCGCACAAATAAAACAGGTTGGTTACTTTTAACTAAGGCGATATATTGAGGATTAATAAATGCCTGTGCAGAATATTTATAAATATTGTAGAAGGTTTCTTAAAATCGATAATAATTGCTCAAACGTACGTATCTGTTCACTATTGCGACTTCTTGGCCTTTCACTGAAGACTCTCGTAATAATAATCATAGAACTATTGAGTTATTGGTAATTATTAAGAAGAAATAAAAATATTCCTACCAATTCTAACTACATTATTTTTTTCAAGAGGCTGTACTAGTTGTACATGAATAAGGTTTGTTTCGTCTGGTGAAACCTTAATTAGATATATTAACTTGTAAAATCAACTAGTTATAAATTCTTAGATTTTACTGTTTGATGCAATTTTTGAAATATCTCAGAAATATTGAACTAATTTAAACTACTGTTTGTGCAGCGAAGAGTTGCGTATGGTTCCTGCTGCTTTTGAGAAACTTTGATAGATAACTTGCAAGTTTGCACTTAGGCCAACCAAGATGCGTCGATGTCGTAGTGCCTGGTCAAGTGGCGCGTTAAGTGCTTTGGCACGTAACATAATTATTTGAATCCCATGCTACAAACCACTATAATACCATTAGGAACGGTTTGGCACACTTAATCAGCACGTTTCGCTGGCGTTTAATTCCTCTCCTCCTGGATCATACAATTATTTATTCCTCTACTTCTGCATATCTCGGAAACAAAGTTAAAGTTAATCCGAATTTTATTTTGCCAGATTTTTCAACAACATTTCTTTAATGCTTCAGGTAATAAAATTCCATGCCAGAGCTCCTTCATTTGCGATCTCTATGTAGGAATTCCATTGTTGCCATTCCGTTCCGCATGGTCATCGGCATTTTGAACTCCGGGGACGCCGGATTTTTTTTATTAGACTGTAATTTCCACTCCTCGCTGGACACTGCGGAACCTAAAACGAGAAAATCTGGTCAAATTGTACGGATGACTTGAAAAAAGACCTTTCCATTTGCAGTTGAAAAAATTGTTTGACAGCAACAACAAAAAAGTTGTCAAGCTATGAAAAACAAATCGTAGTGAGCGTCTAGATGAAAATTAGGAAAAAAATTGCCAGTGTTGGCCCTTTGCAAAAAACAATTACGACACCATAGCTTAAACCACTTATAATTAAGCCAGATTTACTCGGATCAACCTGTGATGTTCTGAAAAGTTGTTCCCCATACAATAATCTACATAAATTTTATTAGTTCTAATTACTTGAAAGGGGAACTGATTGTTGAGGCAGTAAAAACTAAAAAAAGTTTTTTCCCGTAGTAAAACGTTGAAAATCCCATGCAAACTTAAATGTCCCAGAGCTGTGACCAAACCTGAACCAAATTGGCTGAAAATTTCAGGGGAGCTTTAGTGGACATAGAACAATAATTTAATCAACAATGCAACGGTCTTTGACCACTTTTTGCATTTCCAAGGGGGCCTGAACCACACTACGTGCCACAACCAGCGATCAAGTGCTAGTCGGGAAAGAAGTGATCAACGCATATTCAGAGGGCCTTTCTTCAGGCAATCGATATTCGCTCGAAGTGATTTTTTTTTCAACCTTGCATTTAATTGAACAATATCATGTTGATTTTGTTCATTTATTATTTTTTCAGAGCATTTTCAAATAAAAGTTCCAAAAATTTAAGAAAACATATACATCCGCTTGAATTTCTGAAATTCCCGGGTCCCACATTGCGTTTCATCGTTAGTTCAATTCAAATTTAAAAAATATTGTTTTCGCAATTTTCAACTAAAAAATTGTTTACAGTTGGGGGTTACCTTGATAGCATGCTTCATCGGGATAGTTTACGAGCATTTTGACCGACTATGAAGAAAATGTTCACATATCAACACCCATCATGGGCTTTTTTTATCGAATGTTGAGTTGAACAAAAAGTCGTCCAGTGGTCATCCAGGCCGATTGATTTCACAAGTATGATTGGCGCAGTCTATTATCTTGACCAAAGCATGGTTGGTCGTTATCAACCATGTTTGGTTGATAAAATTTATGTACCCTTTGTCAAACTAACACATTTAATAAAATGATCATCTTTTGTCGTACACGCGTTCATAAAAATAGCCATAGGGGAAATTCTCGCATGTTTGGCAGGTTAAGCAATCATTCCTAACTACATCAAATTGCTGATTTTCACTATTTATACAACTAAGTTTGCAAAACTTTTGACAGAACCTTACTTGCTCACTTCTTATTGAGCTATTTATTAACCGATTTAAGTTGAATACGCTTTTAAAGAGCTGTAAATGAAGGTCAAAGTGCTGATATGGCAACATTAGAGACACGTTGGAATTAGATGCTGTTCCCTTAATTTGACAAAACCACTTTTTATGAGCTGAAATTGAACGTGGAATTAGATTCTGTTCCTCTAATTCAATCCACCTAGGTGGTTGGCATTTTCTTTCTTCTAAACCACTGGTGTGTGCACAGAAAGAAAACAGGGCTAGTGTAATAAATGCTGTCGAAAAAAAAATGATTTTCTTAAATTATCTAGACAAAATTTCTCTTTTAGAGCATTAATTAAAAACTTTTAAGTTAAAAAAAAATGCTAAAAATCTTCCACGCCCAAGTGGCCGCCAGCCACGTTGCTGAGACATTTCCTGTCATAAACACTCTGGCACGACTCGCGAATCGAATCGCTGCCGTTGAGGGTGGCCAACACAGGGGTGTGAAAGTGAAAAATTACCCCCGTAACTGTTGACTCATGCTGCTCCCAGCAGGTTGGGTGTCCGGGTCTATGTGGGTCATTCCCTCTCTCTGATGTGGTGTTTTCGTGATAGAACGCGGCGACCACTTTGCTTTTCAAGACGATCCCACGGCACAAATTCAATTGAAACTATCAAACGGTGAAGAAGCAGTTTCGTCGGCAAAACTGGATGAGCGGGCGAATGAAAGCTCACCATTTTTGGAGGGGTGAGCTACGGGAGGTTGGAGCGGTGAAACAGAGTAATTAATTTTCCGTTCGTATAATCCTGTTTTATGTTGGATCGTCTAACTGAACCTCTCTCCTGGCATCGTTCGGAAGTCTGAGGCAGCATCGGCTGAAAAACTGGCTGAGTTGAAAATTTATTAGATGAAATTATTGAAAAATTAGAAATTAATTTTTAATTACAAAATGATGCTCCATCTGTTTCCGGATGAAATGTTAAAAGTTGCCCTGAGCTCTGATATTTATCACAGATTTGAGGTAAGCACAAAAGGGAGACGCTCTAGATGATTCTATCTTTATTACATTTGCTTAAAGCAACGCTTTTTATGCAACGTGTCACTCTGTTTGAAAACAACAACGTGTTTTGAATGTTGCCAGCCAAACAATAAAAATACTTTTGCGCGAAATGTACTCCCCGACGCATTAGCAAATGAAAGCTCTTCAGAAGCCTCTAGCAAAAAAGGCACCTTACAGTCAAAGTTGAATGAGTGCAACTTGCAAAGGATTAATGTAACTCTCGATGAGCATTCACCGGAAATGGAGAGCATTTCCAAGAACGGCCAAGCAAATGGTTTTGTTTTCACACGATACATTTCCATTTTTTCTGCAGTAGAAATGAACAAAATCTTACATTCTGAGTATTTCAATCAGACACGACTCTGAATCAAAAACTTACCAAAAATTTTTGCTTGATTCTTAGGGTCTCATCCATTTTTGACTGGTGCGTTATCCACTAACGACTTCCCAACAAGCTGTTGTAGCGGTTCAGCAATTCCTCCACCCACCTGACGATGTAATGTTTGTTTCCATCGCACAGTGGTCCAGATCGCAAAATTAAGTGGAAAACAGATTTTCCGAAAAAGGTGAAGTTTTGGGGCTTTGGTGTCTTCAGAAGAGTTATTGCAAATAGAAAAGGGCAATTTTTGATTTGATTGAAAATTGGGGTGGTTCACTATTAGGGTGATTTTGAAAATCTAAGTTTTCAGAAATATTTTTGGGATTTTTTTTTGTCTTTTGGAAAGTTGTTGAGCTTGCCAATCCAAGCAACTTTGTCAAAGACACCAAAATTTTGTCTCGTAATCTACGCCTTCTACGACGAAATTAATAGAAAGCATCTAAATAAACCTTCAAAAATCAGTTTTTTGAATGTGGCAATTCAGGGTTAAGTATCAGAGCCCTCAGAATTGACCCAAAGTGTCGCAAAATCGATTTTAGGTCATATTTTGGGTTTCCATGTAAATTATCATTTGAACCCAAAATATGAACAAAAATCGATTTTGCGACACTGTGGGTCAATTCTGAGGGCAGATTAAGATTCAGCGGGCAAAATTACATGGAATAACATATATTTGGACAAGTTGTTAAATTCGCTAGGGTGGCCCCATAAGGTTTCACCTTAAAAATTAGCCTCTTTCAAATAAAGACTTAGGGTCAATTCAGAGGTCAGATCCAGGTTCAGCGGGCAACTTTTTCTGATCAAGCTCAAATTTGGTGGAGCTATACATATTATCAAAACATGTAATGCACCGCACGGTGGGTAAATTCTACAACTGATAACTTAATAATTCGTTATCTTAACATTAGAAAAATTGATTCCTATGTAAAAACGTCAGAAGAACACGATGGCGAAGTTTAATTAAAAATTAAATCGCAAAAAAGCAAAGCAATCCACTTGAACGACCCCCGGGTATTTGTGGTCTCTGTTGCAAGTTACTGCTCATTTTTTGCTCATTTCTAGGCGTCCGAAGGTTATGTGTAGTGAGTCACCCAAAACCACTTTTACGTTAAAATACCAACGTTTTACTTCCCCATCCGATAGAAGGCCAGGAGGATAAGGCGGGAATCGAACCCGCGCCTTATAGCAACTTAGGGAAACTTGTGTCAAGGGATTGACGATATCTCATCCGTTCCTGAGAGAAAAGGCATCCCCGAATCCGATGCAATCGACAGAATTTGATTTTATGTCCACGCGGACTGATGCGAATCTGGTAAATTTTTTAACATAAAAAATCGAACAATTTAAAAAAAACCATGCGTCTCCTCCCAATTATATGAGCCATCTACAAGAATATGGAAGCGCCTGGTGCATAGCCATTTCCTTTAAGCACAACGGAAACAACCAATACAAATGTATAAAAAGTTGTCAAGTTCTCGGGGGTCCACAGCTAGCATTTTTGTACGATTATAAAAATAAATATTAAAAGTTTAAAATTAATTTATTAAAAAAACATATTTTTTGATTTATTTGTTTACTAAAATTTTATGTATCTCAAAGGTCTATGGGTACTTCGGGATGTCCATGGTCATCCAAGGACTGCCTGGAGTTAAGATCTACGAGTCTACCGCCGTAACAAGCAAGAGGTCGTCGGATTTTGACCCCGGATCTTGTGCGTATAGCATCAGTGCATATGGTAGACTACTATATGAATGTGTTGGGATGTACATGGTCATCCAAGGACTCCCTGGAGTTAAGATCTACGAGTCTACCGCCGTAACAAGTAAGAGGTCGTCGGATTTTGACCCCGAATCTTGTGTGTATAGCATCAGTGCATATGGTAGACTACTGTATGAATGTGTTGGGATGTTCATGGTCATCCAAGGACTCCCTGGAGTTAAGATCTACGAGTCTACCGCCGTAACAAGCAAGAGGTCGTCGGATTTTGACCCCGGATCATGTGCGTATAGCATCAGTGCATATGGTAGACTACTATATGAATGTGTTGGGATGTCCATGGTCATCCGAGGACTCCCTGGAGTTAAGATCTACGAGTCTACCGCCGTAACAAGCAAGAGGTCGTCTTATTTTGACCCCGGATCTTGTGCGTATAGCATCAGTGGATATGGTAGACTACTGTATGAATGTGTTGGGATGTTCATGGTCATCCGAGGACTCCCTGGAGTTAAGATCTACGAGTCTACCGCCGTAACAAGCAAGAGGTCGTTGGATTTTGACCCCGGATCATGTGCGTATAGCATCAGTGCATATGGTAGACTACTGTATGAATGTGTTGGGATGTTCATGGTCATCCGAGGACTCCCTGGAGTTAAGATCTACAAGTCTACCGCCGTAACAAGCAAGAGGTCGTCGGATTTTGACCCCGGATCTTGTGCGTATAGCATCAGTGCATATGGTAGACTACTATATGAATGTGTTGGGATGTCCATGGTCATCCGAGGACTCCCTGGAGTTAAGATCTACGAGTCTACCGCCGTAACAAGCAAGAGGTCGTCTTATTTTGACCCCGGATCTTGTGTGTATAGCATCAGTGCATATGATAGACTACTGTATGAATGTGTTGGAATGTTCATGGTCATCCAAGGACTCCCTGGAGTTAAGATCTACGAGTCTACCGCCGTAACAAGCAAGAGGTCGTCGGATTTTGACCCCGGATCATGTGCGTATAGCATCAGTGCATATGGTAGACTACTATATGAATGTGTTGGGATGTTCATGGTCATCCATGGACTCCCTGGTGTTAAGATCTACGAATCTACCGCCGTAACAAGCAAGAGGTCGTCGGATTTTGACCCCGAATCATGTGCGTATAGCATCAGTGCATATGGTAGACTACTATATGAATGTGTTGGGATGTTCATGGTCATCCATGGACTCCCTGGAGTTAAGATCTACGAGTCTACCGCCGTAACAAGCAAGAGGTCGTCGGATTTTGACCCCGGATCATGTGCGTATAGCATCAGTGCATATGGTAGACTACTATATGAATGTGTTGGGATGTTCATGGTCATCCATGGACTCCCTGGAGTTAAGATCTACGAGTCTACCGCCGTAACAAGCAAGAGGTCGTCAGATTTTGACCCCGGATCATGTGCGTATAGCATCAGTGGATATGGTAGACTACTGTATGAATGTGTTAGGATGTTCATGGTCATCCGAGGACTCCCTGGAGTTAAGATCTACGAGTCTACCGCCGTAACAAGCAAGAGGTCGTTGGATTTTGACCCCGGATCATGTGCGTATAGCATCAGTGGATATGGTAGACTACTGTATGAATGTGTTGGGATGTTCATGGTCATCCAAGGACTCCCTGGAGTTAAGATCTACGAGTCTACCGCCGTAACAAGCAAGAGGTCGTCGGAATTTGACCCCGGATCTTGTGCGTATAGCATCAGTGCATATGGTAGACTACTATATGAATGTGTTGGGATATCCATGGTCATCCGAGGACTCCCTGGAGTTAAGATCTACGAGTCTACCGCCGTAACAAGCAAGAGGTCGTCTTATTTTGACCCCGGATCTTGTGCGTATAGCATCAGTGGATATGGTAGACTACTGTATGAATGTGTTGGGATGTCCATGGTCATCCGAGGACTCCCTGGTGTTAAGATCTACGAGTCTACCGCCGTAGCAAGCAAGAGGTCATCTTATTTCGACGCCGGATCATGTGTGTATAGCATCAGTGCATATGGTAGACTACTGTATGAATGTGTTGGGATGTTCATGGTCATCCGAGGACTCCCTGGTGTTAAGATCTACGAGTCTACCGCCGTAGCAAGCAAGAGGTCGTCTTATTTTGACCCCGGATCTTGTGTGTATAGCATCAGTGCATATGGTAGACTACTGTATGAATGTGTTGGGATGTTCATGGTCATCCGAGGACTCCCTGGAGTTAAGATCTACGAGTCTACCGCCGTAACAAGTAAGAGGTCGTCGGATTTTGACCCCGGATCATGTGCGTATAGCATCAGTGGATATGGTAGACTACTATATGAATGTGTTGGGATGTTCATGGTCATCCAAGGACTCCCTGGAGTTAAGATCAACGAGTCTACCACCGTAACAAGCAAGAGGTCGTCGGATTTTGACCCCGGATCATGTGCGTATAGCATCAGTGCATATGGTATACTACTATATGAATGTGTTGGGATGTTCATGGTCATCCAAGGACTCCCTGGAGTTAAGATCTACGAGTCTACCGCCGTAACAAGCAAGAGGTCGTTGGATTTTGACCCCGGATCATGTGCGTATAGCATCAGTGGATATGGTAGACTACTGTATGAATGTGTTGGGATGTTCATGGGCATCCGAGGACTCCCTGGAGTTATGATCTATGAGTCTACCGCCGTAACAAGCAAGAGGTCGTCGGATTTTGACCCCGGATCATGTGCGTATAGCATCAGTGCATATGGTAGACTACTATATGAATGTGTTGGGATGTCCATGGTCATCCAAGGACTCCCTGGAGTTAAGATCTACGAGTCTACCGCCGTAACAAGCAAGAGGTCGTCGGATTTTGACCCCGGATCATGTGCGTATAGCATCAGTGCATATGGTAGACTACTATATGAATGTGTTGGGATGTCCATGGTCATCCAAGGACTCCCTGGAGTTAAGATCTACGAGTCTACCGCCGTAACAAGCAAGACGTCGTCGGATTTTGACCCCGGATCATGTGCGTATAGCATCAGTGCATATGGTGACTACTATATGAATGTGTTGGGATGTTCATGGTCATCCATGGACTCCCTGGAGTTAAGATCTACGAGTCTACCGCCGTAACAAGCAAGAGGTCGTCGGATTTTGACCCCGGATCATGTGCGTATAGCATCAGTGCATATGGTAGACTACTATATGAATGTGTTGGGATGTTCATGGTCATCCAAGGACTCCCTGGAGTTAAGATCTACGAGTCTACCGCCGTAACAAGCAAGAGATCGTCGGATTTTGACCCCGGATCATGTGCGTATAGCATCAGTGCATATGGTAGACTACTATATGAATGTGTTGGGATGTTCATGGTCATCCAAGGACTCCCTGGAGTTAAGATCTACGAGTCTACCTTCGTAACAAGCAAGAGGTCGTCGGATTTTGACCCCGGATCATGTGCGTATAGCATCAGTGGATATGCTAGACTACTGTATGAATGTGTTGGGATGTTCATGGGCATCCGAGGACTCCCTGGAGTTATGATCTATGAGTCTACCGCCGTAACAAGCAAGAGGTCGTCGGATTTTGACCCCGGATCATGTGCGTATAGCATCAGTGCATATGGTAGACTACTATATGAATGTGTTGGGATGTCCATGGTCATCCAAGGACTCCCTGGAGTTAAGATCTACGAGTCTACCGCCAAAACAAGCAAGACGTCGTCGGATTTTGACCCCGGATCATGTGCGTATAGCATCAGTGCATATAGTAGACTACTATATGAATGTGTTGGGATGTCCATGGTCATCCGAGGACTCCCTGGAGTTAAGATCTACGAGTCTACCGCCGAACCAAGCAAGAGGTCGTCTTATTTTGACCCCAGATCTTGTGCGTATATCCTTGCTTACCACTTAAGCCAAACGGCGACCTATTATTTGTTACGGCGGTAGACTCGTAGACTCCAGGGACTCCTTGGATGACCATGGACATCCCAACACATTCATATAGTAGTCTACCATATGCACTGATGCTATACACACAAGATTCGGGGTCAAATTCCGATGACCTCTTGCTTGTTACGGCGGTAGACTCGTAGATCTTAACTCCAGGGACTTGGGTGACCATGGACATTCCAACACATTCATATAGTAGTCTACCATATCCACTGATGCTATACGCACATGATCCGGGGTCAAAATCCGACGACCTCTTGCTTGTTACGGCGGTAGACTCGTAGATCTTAACTCCAGGGAGTCCTTGGATGACCATGAACATCTCAACACATTCATATAGTAGTCTACCATATGCACTGATGCTATACGCAAATGATCCGGGGTCAAAATCCGACGACCTCTTGCTTGTTACGGTGGTAGACTCGTAGATCTTAACTCCAGGGAGTCCTTGGATGACCATGAACATCCCAACACATTCATATAGTAGTCTACCATATCCACTGATGCTATACGCCCATGATCCGGGGTCAAAATCCGACGACCTCTTGCTTGTTACGGCGGTAGACTCGTAGATCTTAACTCCAAAGAGTCCTTGAATGACCATGAACATCCCAACACATTCATACAGTAGTCTACCATATCCACTGATGCTATACACACAAGATCCGGGGTCAAAATCCGACGACCTCTTACTTGTTACGGCGGAAGACTCGTAGATCTTAACTCCAGGGAGTCCTTGGATGACAATGAACATCCCAACACATTCATATAGTAGTCTACCATATGCACTGATGCTATACGCACATGATCCGGGGTCAAAATCCGACGACCTCTTGCTTGTTACGGCGGTAGACTCGTAGATCTTAACTCCAGGGAGTCCATGGATGACCATGAACATCCCAACACATTCATATAGTAGTCTACCATATGCACTGATGCTATACGCACATGATCCGGGGTCAAAATCCGACGACCTCTTGCTTGTTACGGTGGTAGACTCGTAGATCTTAACTCCAGGGAGTCCTTGGATGACCATGAACATCCCAACACATTCATATAGTAGTCTACCATATCCACTGATGCTATACGCACATGATCCGGGGTCAAAATCCGACCTCTTGCTTGTTACGGCGGTAGACTCGTAGATCTTAACTCCAGGAGTCCTCGGATGACCATGAACATCCCAACACATTCATACAGTAGTCTACCATATGCACTGATGCTATACACACAAGATCCGGGGTCAAAATAAGACGACCTCTTGCTTGCTACGGCGGTAGACTCGTAGATCTTAACCCCAGGGACTTGGGTGACCATGGACATTCCAACACATTCATATAGTAGTCTACCATATCCACTGATCACGGTGCTCAAAATACCGTTATTATGAAAAAATATATGCACTCCGAGATTTTGGGGTCTATTGATTCCTTACACCATAGCGCATCTCTATGCAAAAAATAAAAACATTCGCTGATGTAGTTTTCGAGATACAGCCCTTTTAAGATGTTACATCCGATTTTTAATAAGAAAACCAAAACAATCAATACAATTTCAGCAGTTCAAAGAATATGCATTTCGAGATAAAGGTGTTTTTTGCTTCATATGACTGTCAAGTATCTCTGGGCCAAGTTTCAGAAGGTTTGCTGATGTAGTTCTCGAGATACAGCCATTTTAAAATGTTATTTCCGATTTTTTCAAAGAAAATCCATGAATTCAATTTAATTTCAGCATTTTAAAAAATATGCATTTCGAGATAA
This sequence comes from Culex quinquefasciatus, assembly GCF_015732765.1. Classification (NCBI taxonomy): domain Eukaryota; kingdom Metazoa; phylum Arthropoda; class Insecta; order Diptera; family Culicidae; genus Culex; species Culex quinquefasciatus. The sequence goes on from NC_051861.1 coordinate 52,383,267, forward strand.
TGATGTTTTTTGCTTCATACAACTGTCAAGTAACTCTGGGCCAAGTTTCAGAAGGTTTGCTGATGTAGTTCTCGAGATACAGCCATTTTAAAATGTTATTACCGATTTTTTCAAAGAAAATCCATTAAATCAATTTAATTTCAGAATTTTAAAGAATATGCATTTCAAGATGATGATGTTTTTTGCTTCATATGACTGTCAAGTATCTCTGGGCCAAGTATCAGAAGGTTTGCTGATGTAGTTTTCAAGATAAAGCCATTTTAAAATGTTTCATGGATTTTCTTTGAAAAAATCGGAAATAACATTTCAAAATGGCTGTATCTTGAAAACTACATCAGCAAACCTTCTGATACTTGGCCCAGAGATACTTGACAGTCATATGAAGCAAAAAACACATTTATCTCGAAATGCATATTCTTTAAAATTCTGAAATTAAATTGATTTCATGGATTTTCTTTGAAAAAATCGGAAATAACATTTTAAAATGGCTGTATCTCGAGAACTACATCAGCAAACCTTCTGAAACATGGCCCAGAGATACTTGACAGTCATATGAAGCAACAAAACACCTTTATCTCGAAATGCATATTCTTTGAAGTGCTGAAATTTTATTGATTGTTTTGGTTTTCTTATTAAAAATCGGATGTAACATCTTAAAAGGGCTGTATCTAGAAAACTACATCAGCGAATGTTTTTATTTTTTGCACAGAGATGCGCTATGGTGTAAGGAATCGATAGACCCCAAAATCTCGAAGTGCATATTTTTTTTCATAATAACGGTATTTTGAGCACCGTGCTGATGCTATACGCACAAGATCCGGGGTCAAAATAAGACGACCTCTTGCTTGTTACGGCGGTAGACTCGTAGATCTTAACTCCAGGGAGTCCTTGGATGACCATGGACATTCCAACACATTTATATAGTAGTCTACCATATGCACTGATGCTATACGCACATGATCCGGGGTCAAAATCCGACGACCTCTTGCTTGTTACGGCGGTAGACTCGTAGATCTTAACTCCAGGGAGTCCTTGGATGACCATGAACATCCCAACACATTCATACAGTAGTCTACCATATGCACTGATGCTATACACACAAGATTCGGGGTCAAAATCCGACGACCTCTTACTTGTTACGGCGGTAGACTCGTAGATCTTAACTCCAGGGAGTCCTTGGATGACCATGGACATCCCAACACATTCATATAGTAGTCTTCCATATCCACTGATGCTATACGCACAAGATCCGGGGTCAAAATCCGACGACCTCTTGCTTGTTACGGCGGTAGACTCGTAGATCTTAACTCCAGGCAGTCCTTGGATGACCATGGACATCCCGAAGTACCCATAAACCTTTGAGATACATAAAATTTTAGTAAACAAATAAATCAAAAAATATGTTTTTTTAATAAATTAATTTTAAACTTTTAATATTTATTTTTTATAATCGTACAGAAAATGCTAGCTGTGGACCCCCCGAGAACTTGACAACTTTTTTATACATTTGTATTGGTTGTTTCCGTTGTGCTTAAAGGAAATGGCTATGCACCAGGCGCTTCCATATTCTTGTAGATGGCTCATATAATTGGGAGGAGACGCATGTTTTTTTTTAAATTGTTCGATTTTTTATGTTAAAAAATTTACCAGATTCGCATCAGTCCGCGTGGACATAAAATCAAATTCTGTCGATTGCATCGGATTCGGGGATGCCTTTTCTCTCAGGAACGGATGAGATATCGTCAATCCCTTGACACAAGTTTTGTTTTGTCGAGTAGTGTTATGAATAATATTTCTCAGCGGAAATTCACAAGGACATTTGTCGACTAAGATTTTCATAAGCTTTTGATCGGCCAGAAAATAATCTCAACTCACTAAAACCAAAAGGGGTTGCCTTGTTTCATCCATCAAAACTTTACAAGGAAATTCTGTTTTCAAAAAAATTAAAGGAGCAAAGTCCAATGAAGTTTTTCATACGCAAAATCGAAAAATTGCCTATATCCACTGAATGAAAAAAAAATTTGCTCTGAATCGCACAAATTTGCACTGAAATGTTAGTGAATGGCATTCTTTAGGTCTCAAATAAGCTGTTAACATCAAAACAATCGATAGTTTATATAAAAAATTGCTAGAATTTTTAAAAGAAAATCAAAAACATAAATTCCTGCTTTGCCTTCCCGGTGCTTCGGACGCCTATGAAATATTTCCGTTGAAATGTTTCGCATGTTTGGTAAACATATAATTTTATATTATTTAATTGTTTTGGCATTAACTACAGCGTTCAAACAAACTTTTAATGTAAGTTGATGTTAGAATTCATCAAATAACACTGTTTTGACATTCATAATGCGAACTTATATCCAAATAATTGATAAAACAAGTTGAAGTGTCCGGGTTTCGAAGCGTCCGGGAATTCGAATCTTGACGTTATCATTCCTTTCCTTTTCCTCCTTCACAAACACTTGCCGAAGATTCTTTCTCAGTAAACCAAATTGAAAGAACGCGAGAGGGGCTTCAGAACTGACCACGCGCTACGTCTCGTTAAACTGCGTTGGCAAATTTTATTTTGTGTGGCTATGCTCCGTTGAGATGGATGATTGTGAATGTGAAAATGTGAAAGAAAAAAAAATGTCACACGGGATTGGTGCTGCAAATCTCACGACGGAAAAAGGGCAGTGAAAGTTGGGAGATGAGAATTGGGGCAAGATAATTGTAGTCACTGAGAACAAAAAGTATGATATTTTTACAACACTGCATCGTATTATACACAATAAATGTCTTTTAACAACTGATAAAGGCTAAGGTATGGACAAATTAAAGAAAATAGTTTAAGTATAACCCCTAACTCACGATATGGAAGCATCTCGTTTAATACAAAACAAACAAACTCCGGCGTCGATGGGCGTGGGTGGATGGGTTTTGGCAGAAGGTTGTGAGAGGGTGGGCCGTCGTCATCGCCCTGTTGCGGAAACTCTGTAGCCTGTTTTTGTCGTGTCGTTCCCGCCGATGGCGGTGTGGCGGTTTATTGCCTGCTAGCGTGCACGGCGACGGTCGCTCACATCGGTTCCAGCTGGCCGCACGTAGAAGCTGTTCTGCTCGGTCTCGGTTACCTGGTGCTGCTGCTGCTGCACGAACTGCATGGGATTTTTGGATGATTTACGGGAGCTAATCTTTACGGTAAACAAAAGCTAATTTTCTTCGGGATATCACGTTTTCCAAATATTATTTATCATTAAATTAACATTATCTAGCGCTCATCCGGATTTCGGTAAACTTTTGCTCACTCCATTCTTCTTTGACTAACTACAGTTTACAGATGCTTAGGCAACCTTGAACGTAGCTTCCATAGCTCTAGGCAACTTTACAACCATAACTCGAACGAATTTCAAAACATAATCTCATTTGCCGTTAATTAGCGCGACTTTGATAAGGTCACCCAGAAGGATCTCAATAAAAATCGATTAACGTTTTTATCAACGTTGCTGGACGACAGGAAGAGAGGAAAGAAAAAGGAACATAACGGAACAGCCACAAATGCTGCGGATGTCAGCTATCAAACCGTACTCAATCAGAGATCAAAGCGCGGATGGATTTACGTTTTTTTTTTTTTGTTATTTGTGCGAGCGGTGGTAATTTTCTTGGTAGACCTGACGGAGGATACAAAGGGGAAGGTGATTCTTTCTTAAGCACGCCAGGTTAAAACTTCTAATTAAAATCGTTGTTTTTGAAATGAAAAATGTATGTTTTCTATATTGACTATTGCTAATTAGTTGGCTGCCTGTGTGAATCAATCGGACTGAAGTCTGGATCATGATTATCTGTTGAACGTAACGTTGGACGTAGAGCTTTGCGCCTGGAATAATGGTCTGTTTCACATTGACCATTGAACATTGCAACACCGGCAGATTGTCAGGCTGACAAATCTTTGAAAAATCGAACTGGCGCAAAGTGCGGCTACCAACGATGCGTTAGACAGCAAATGATGTTTCAGGCTTGACATTTCGGAAGTTGCCGGGTTTAATTCCGCGGCTCGGTGTTCGGCTTCCTATTATTTTATTTTTTTTTGTTGTTGTACAGTGAAATGAATTTTGATTTTGATCTCGTGCTGTTTTTTGCCGATTATTGTAGGGTGCCTACAGAGTAGAAGTGTCTAGCCTTTTTATTTCGCTTGAATCTGAATGATGCTTTCGATAATTATTGAAATTATATTTATCTTCTCAAGCATATCATTAGGTGAATTTATTTAAACATAGAAGACCAAATATTTCCTCGATTGTTTTACAATTAAGTTTTATTTTATTTTTTGTCGAGTTTCACCTGACATGAACATAAATAAAGCGATATGATCCTATGACCTTCATAAACTACCTTGTGTGATTTCTGAGCTTTAAATACTTACCTCTTTGGAAAAAAATATAAAATTAATGAATATGTATTGGCTAAATTGTTCTTTATCATGCCCTAATAGAGCACAATTAGTTCTGCAAATTTTTAACGCTCCAATTTCTAAATCGTGCCCGACTTCAAAAGGCAGTTCGTTAGAAACATCCTTCAAGTGTCAATAGAATCTTGATAATAGCAGAGGGGAAAACTTTGCCAATCGGCGCGTTTCGTCGTTTTGTGAAAGATTCAAACTGTTATCACAAAGCACCGACGACGACCATTAGCAATTTTGCTGAGAGCTGTTTTGTGTTCTGCTTTTCAAAAGTCTGGCAGTCAGCAGGCAGACGACCGGCGTAATTTAGAAAAGAAAATCTTCAACTCCACTCCCACCTTCTCGTATTACCACAAACGTTTCCCCAGCCTCACTTGCAAGACCAGTGGACCAAAAATTGCTTCGCGTAAGACTTTAATTGTTTAATTGGACGCTATTATCAAGAGACAGTAATCACGCTCAAGAGCACGTTTTCTACGAAAGATTAATGACGGTTTAGCTTTGGCTTTGGTTCTACACTTCTACAGTTACGGCCCTACCACGGTGAAAACGGAAAGGATTTTAGTGCTAAAGAGAGCTGCCTGCACGCGAAAAGAAGGACCATCGGGAAATGTTTGTAACAGTCCTCAGCGTGTAACGCGATGCTGCTGAAAGGAGTTTTGTGATAAAAGCTGCCGTCTGGACGTGGTTGCGATTTGGGTAAGTAGAAGAAGTAATTTATGAAACGCTTGTATTGCTTCATTCAGCACAACAATGCAATTAAACTGATTCAAGTATGACTACACTTTTGGAATTAAAATTAACCGATAGAATAGACTTTTCGAATGAATCATGCGAACAGAAAATTGTGTGTTTTACATTTACAAAAAAAAAATAATAATTAGATATTGATGCCTTTTTCAACTATTTTAATACAAAAAATTGCCAAACCAAAAAAAGTTGAAAAAAATAATTAGCATCTTTCACCCTGCAATTAGACTTCAGAAAAGAAAACGGAAAAAAGTAAAAGGGAAGGTTCGGTTCATTTTAAAATCCATCATTATTCGATAACTTGTTTGAGACAAATTTTGCTCAGGCCCATCCACAATTCCACAAATTGTTTTCCCATGTTGCCTCGCAGGAAACATTCATTTCCCATAAACCCGTTTTTGGTACCGAATTCCAAGTTTTCCCAGCGCTCTTGAAAATGAGAAAACTTCAAAGAACAAAAGACGCTCGCTAAGCACTAGTCAGTGTTGTTGTCATTTTTGCTCCTGTTGCCGCCACAGCCTTGTCGCTGCCAAACAATTTCCCAATGATCCCTTTTATATCTTTATGATGTTTGCCGATGAAAATTCCTCCGTGCTCATCTGCTGCCATTTCAGACAATTTTTCGTCCACTCTACCTTTTCCCTGCCATCGTCATCGTTTTGTTCTTCATTGATCTCCGAAACCCCTCCCGGATAAGTGAGGCGTTTGCCGCTTGTGTACCTAATTTTTGGTCTCTGTTTGGCTTGAACTTCAGTTTTCGGCCCGTTGGTAGAATATTTTGCGATTTAAAAGAAATCGAAAACAAAAGGCAAAGTGCTCTTTGCCAAATTGAATTTTGATGTACGACAGTTTGCTGGGTTCTTCCGACAAAAAAGGAAATCGAACTCAAAAAGGTAAAGGCTGCGTGGAAAGTTCTTGTTGGTTCCATCTGGGCTGAACTTTGTTTTTCGTGACACAAGGTTCGTGACTTAGTTCAGACAGGGAAAGGATCAAACTTTGAAAATGCGGTAAATGATAATTTTGGATGATTGTGTATTCAACAATTCAATTAAGGGGACTCATCTGTTAGATCTTGTTGCATGTTGCTTTTTTTCTTACAGTAAGTTGTATTCAGCACGCTTTTTTATGTATTTATTTTTTAAATTATCAATTCCTCTGATTTACCCTTAAAAAGACAAAACAATGCATATTAAAGGTTAGACGATAAAACAGTAGGGAAGAGTAGTCATCAATGAGACACAGGGAACAATGATTAAATGGCTCTCACAAGTCGTAGTTTCAAACAATCAGGCTAATATTTGCAGGTCGAACCGAGTTGATATCTGGATGGAACACTTTTTTATTTGAGTTTGAAAGTTATGCTATTTTTTTCACTAAAACGCCAATAACTCCCTTTTGATTTAACCAATCGGGATGCTCTACCTTGCATTTTGTTGCATTTTTTTAGCCATTTCAGATGCATTTTGAATTTTGGATTCAATTGAATTTTAAGATTTTTGACGTTTTTGAACCTTTAAACTTTGTGTCCCGATTTGCCCCACTTGCCGTTGACCTAGAGTGCTCATATTTTGGCCAGATGCTAGTTTTATATGTAGGGGAGAGTGGGGAGACTTGATCCCCGGGGAGACTTGATCCCAAGCCTGTATCTCGTCAGCATGTGGGTAAAACAATTAGCTTTGTTCTAGAAAGTTGTGCGAAATTTACTAAAACTCATTGTAGAAAACAAAGAAAAAAAAATAAAAAATGTTTAGATTGAGTTACACACATTTTTCGAAGAAGTGCTGCAAAAAACTTCCAAGAGATCTTTTTTCTTTGTTTTGATAAGTATAGAAAACACTCAAAAATTATTCAAAAAAATATTTTTTATACATGAATTGTTTGATAAACATATCAACTCCAAAATCTTTATGTATTTGACGTTAAATTTATCGTCATACTATTTTTACAACCAATTGTTTAAAAAAGTGCGTTTAGGGAGACTTGTTCCCTGCATTTTTACATTCACTGGAATCAGCCTCAAGATTATATAATTGGGCTGGGTTTTCGTACATAGTTTCCTTTAGTATAGTTGTACATAACTTACTGCAGTTTGAACCATTTTTCAAAAGTATTGTAAACAAAAATTACCAGCTTTTGTAAACATGCTCAATTTTGGTCTAAAAAAGAAAATTTTAAGTTTTTAAATATTGTACATACTAAAGTTGTTATATTTTGAACACAAACGTACAGGTTCAATGTGAAATTGCTGTATCTTATAGAAAATTAAAAGTTTGTATTAATAAGAAACATTTTGCTTAAGATTTCTTCAAAATGTTGAAAGGGGGATCAAATTACCCCCAACATTTTGAAAATGCCGGTTTAAAATATTTTTTTAAAACGCTTGGCATTATTCTAAGAGTTTATCTGATGAAATACCCTTATCAGCCAAACATAGTTGAATGTTTAAGCTTTCAATTCATGCAAAAAGATCATGGTTTTGTGAGAAATTGACAGAGTTATGTGCGATACAAAAAAGGGGATCAAGTCTCCCCACTCTCCCCTACAAACAACCCCTGAAAATTTCAGGCAGAATGGTGAGGTCGAGGCGAGATGGGTATTAGGTTGAGTACGGATTTTGAAAAGTTCTCAGATCAAGTTCTGGTGTGGTTCCTCTTGTAGGGCGTACCCATAGAGACTCTCACGCCAAATTTCTGCTCATTTGGTTGAAAACTGGGTATTAGGATGTAACAAAAACACACTTTTTTGCAGGCATTTCAGGGGATGATCCCTTAGGTGTACTGAATCAGAATCCCAAATATGAGCTCGATTGGTTGCGACAGGACCTGGCGCTCCGGCTTCAAAGTTTAAATGGGATTTAACCCGTAAAATCGGTGCGTTTTGGTTTTTGCCCTTTTTGAGTCCTTCAACGATTTTTGAATTTTTCAAAAACCTCATGAGCTTATAGTTTGTGTTCCAGGGTACAACTTTGCCGAAGACTGCGAAGAAATTTGACCGCTCAGAAAAATGGTACAGAGTTTACAAAATCTTTTCTCTTGTTTTTCTGATAACGTAAAACATGTTCTGGCAACACTTGTTTTTGATGCGCGCTTTCGGCAAACTATGCAACGCATGCTACGGTGCGTCGCGATGCGTCGGCATGTATTTGTCCAGCGTCGTGTTGTTGTTTTTGTTGTTGTGATTGTTGAGAACGAAAGTTCTTATGGAACTGCAAGAAGCTCTCCGGTTGACTCTCAGGGTTCAGTTGGAACCGATTCTAAACCTTGCTCGAGTGCAACCTAACGCGGCTGTCTTGAAAGCGCTTTATTACGCACGGATGTTGTGTATTCCGGAAGATATTTCGAGAGACACGCATTTTAGTGAGAGTTTTCACTCGCTTTGTAATCAATCAAAGAGTTATGGCAATTTGGCAATAAAATCGGTCATAAACAAATTAATGTATAGAGTTATCTACGTGCGCATGTATTGCGTGTACATACACGAAAAAGATTGAGGTTAAATTTTGTACCGGCCAGCAAAACAAATGGCGTGCTAGTGTGCGTGAGGTCGGGCTTAGATAACTCTATTGCATTGACAACATTAGTAAACACTATTTTCATACAGCAGACTTCTCTGGCTAGATATTTTGCGAATTCATTAGATACCAATTGCACTATGTTCGAGCATAGGTTCGCTAACATGTCTCCCAGCACCACAATTGGTCGCGACGAAAAAGATCCACACGGAGACAGGACCAGGTGGGCTTAGAACTAAATCCTGCGATTCACTGCCAAATAGAATACCGGAATCTACGACAGATTAAAAGAGCAGCACCGGTGATCAAATCCTCCGGCACCATCGAAAACATAAGCACAACATCCAAATAAAGCATTTTCTTTCCATGTGTCAAACTTTGACCGTTGTACGCTGGATGTTTTCTCGCTGCTATAGTTACGACGCCTGGCTCTGGATGCGCGCGTTCAAAGAAAGTGTTGCCAATACTAATCAAACAAATTAATGGCAAAAAGTTTTTTTATTTTCAAATCATTGTACAAGCAGTACTAATTATCAAATCTCATCACAGTCTTCGGCAAAGTTGTGCCCTGAAACTTAAACTATAAGCTCATGAGGTTTTAGAAAAATCCAAAAATCGTTGAAGGCCTCAAAAATGGCAAAAACCAAAACGCACCGATTTTACGGGTTAAATCCCATTTAAACTTTAAAGCCGGAGCGCCAGGTCCTGTCGCAACTAATCGTGCTCATATTTGGGATTCTGACTCAGTACACCTAGGGGATCATCCCCTGAAATGCCCGCAAAAAAGTGTGGTTTTGTTACATCCTACTGGGTATGCTTTGCTCGTGGACTCGCTCTTAACTATCAAAAGTTAGAAAATGCATAGCCTGCTGTGAAGAGTTTAAAAAAAATCACCGAAAGTAGGCCATGACAACGCTATACGTTGTACAACATGTCAAAGCACGAAATGCTTACATGCTTACAAGTTCGTCAAAACAGCCTTTTGAACCACTGTGCAGCGCATCGTGCAGACTAAACCGTAATGGCCTATCTACAATCACTTAACTTAGAAACTTTCACTTAGCTTAGGAGTTTGAATCAATGGAAATGGATCTGGTCTTCTACAATGAAAAGGAATAAAATTAGAAACTTGACGTATGGTTTGGAAAATTTCAAAATCTACGGTAAGTTGACGTTTCCATATCAAAGGTAAACAAACAACTGCATAGCAACGTATATCAGCCCAGCAAATTTTCTAAGTTGATTGTGGATGACGGCCGTAAGTTGTGTACATTTTCTAAGTTTTACTTTACTTAACTATTCTAAGCTAAGTGATTGTAGATAAGCCATAAAAAAATTGGGTTTTGCATAAATTTTTTGCGATTTTTCTCATTCAAACTTCACCTTTGAGTATCAATGGGTTTTGCTCATATTTGGCCCGGAATACTAAAATAGCTCAAGGAACAACATTCCGCTTGTGGAGCGAGGTTTTAAAAAGTGTCTTATATTCTGGTCACCCTATTAACCCCCTACCATTTGTTTAGAATATTTTAATAATATGAAAATCGATTAAGTACCAACTTAACTTAATATTAATTCAATTCAATTCAATTGGTGTTTATTAGAATTTAACAGTTCGGCTCCAGGATGTTACATTTGCAATTCAGAGATTTGCATTTTGGCCGATTTTTGCGTGACATACTTTATGGATGACGCCTAGTTAGCATAAGAGAGCAGAGGCATCGAATTGTGGAAATGTGCCTAACCAGAACAACTCGCGAAAAAGTCCTCCACCAGACAAGATATAACAAACAAACAAAAACAAAAGGACAACTTTGGTCGGGTGGGCACAGTGGAAAACAGGGGAAATTATTGCGGTAAAACAAGGGCGCGAATGAAGCTTTTAGAGTGTAAAAGTTTTCCAACTTTGTTCTTGCTGTTAATAAGCGTCGTAAAAGTGGCTTTCTACGCGGTTCTGCTGCTGCTGCTGCTAGCTAGCTCGAGGCGTTGGAAAGTAAAAGTGCACGTGAGAAAAACAAATAATAAAATTTCCACCTTTCCACCACCACCAGAATGTCAGGCCAGCGCAGCTCTTCTGCTGCTTCTTGTTCTTCCTGGCATGGCCACGGCCATGCTCGGAGAGCAAACTTGCGAGAAGTTTTCAAACATCATTAAAATTACTTTTCCTTGTAATTTTCGCAGTTCATTAGCGAGAAGTGTTTCGATGTATGAATTTGCGTTGTATCATTATTTGCACCTTTTTTTTTATTCTTGCCACCTTTAGGTTTGCCATCTGGCTATGGTGTGAAGAAGTGACAACGTGTTGTTGTTTTTCCTCTTCAGGAGCGGGAGTAAAAATAACAATGTCTAAATAGATTTGTTTGACTTTGCTTTGTTGAGCTCGGTTTTGTTCTGTTTATGTAAAGTTGCAGGACACAGTGCGCTGGAAACTGTTCCACCATATTCATAATTATTTGCCTAACTTAAACGCCGAGCTCCTGTGGTCAAATGTTTACAGGTTTCGCTTTATGAGTGAAAGGTCGTGTCGGTTTCAAACCCAAAATAGGAAAGCAATCCACTTTAACGACCCCCGGGTCTTTTGTGGGCTCTGTTGCAAGTTTCTGCTCATTTCTAGGCGTCCGAAGGTTATGTGTGGTGAGTCACCCAAAACCTCTTTTACGCAAATGGACCGACGCTTTACTTCCCCATCCGATAGAAGGCCAGGAGGATAAGGTGGGAATCGAACCCGCGCCCCATAGCAACTTAAGGATCGGCAGTAGCGGTTGTCCACGGTTCATAAAAAAGGTTTTTTTTTCGTATGGAAATTATCCAGGATGAGGGGGAGGGTTGAAAATTACAAAAAAGTGTCCACGTGGTTTATGGATGGTCCCCAAAAGAAAAACAAAACAAAATGGTATAGTTTTTTGAGCTTGTTTTATAATTTGAAAAAAAAAAACAATCCTAAAAACATAACCTGTACCTTTTTAGGACTGAATTCTAGCGCGTTGCGCTCTTATACTAAGTTATTCCTCGAAAAAAAAAAAAACCTATAAGAAAATCTCATCGGGTTATGTATCATTTCTTGAAGAGTTTAAAAGTGATGCGTTTGACACGAGACCTTAAAGTTATTTAAACAAGAAGGCATTTTAGAATTTAAAAACTAGGGGGTTCAAACTCACTGATTATCAAAACCGGCTGGATTGAATTTCAATGGAATCAGCTTAAAACAAAATTTGAAAATCAAGGTAATGTTGAGTTTTACTAAGGCCCGAAAAACACGGTTGCATTAAAAAAGGCAACAATTTCCATCATCACCAAAGAACCATTTAATTCAGTTTTTTCCCTACTTGCACCACCCATTTTCAAATGTAATTAAAATGTCAAAAGCAAACACGCTAAAACACAGGCGCACAGCATCAGCCCTACTCGGAGGTACCCTTTTTGGGACATGCTTGCGCCGACCACACAGACCGGTGCGCACACATACACCAACACACTTACACGCGCCACAGTGCCACCAGCCATCGAAGTTTAAACTCAATCCTTTGCTGATATTTTGGTCCATCTAAACCCACGTTCTAGGTTATGAACAGCACCCAGCTGTGCCGGCGGCTAACACATTACAAAAAAAATCTGTCAAACAGCAATTGCTGAAAATAAAATTTCGAGAAAGGACATCAAGCTTGGTGGACCGAAAAAAAAGAATCCGCCGTAATAAATATGGCCATTATTACTTCTGCAGCTGCGTCAAATATCGGCCGCGGAAAGGGCTGTTGAGTGGAGTGATTTTTTTGTTGTGTTGTTGTAAGCTATGGACGCCCCCTCCCCCACGCGGTGAGCAATGTGAGTGAATGATGTAGTCTAGCTGAGCGGAGTTGACGCCACCGCTTAGAGTTGATGGACTATTGGCTGTTTGCCATTTCGACGCTCCAGTGGATATGGCCTGGCTCTCCATTAAATGGACTCGCGCCACATGCTGCCAAGCGCTTTGCTTTTGATCCTGATGCTAAATTTAAGTTGCAGTGAGCCGGATATTGCGTCTACTGTGAAAATTCATCGCGAGATTATATTATACTTTAGGTTGAAATGATGGATAGTGAATGAAATATGTTTTGATGAAAAGACAAAAGGCAGTCAATAATTTTTTTTAATTCTTTTTCTGATTCCAAGCTATTGTAAACATATTATAAGCCAAATTTATAAATTAAGCGTAACACCTTTTTTCTGTAATAACCTTAATAACCTACACGCAACAAAAAATGAGTTCGCGTAAACGTTAACAGCGTTCATGCCAGCGGGAACCAGGAACAAACTGTTCAATTTTCATGGTGCAAAATTTTAAAATGCACCATAAAAATTTTCAGAAAATATGTGTAATTTTACTTCTGAAAATGTGTGATTTTACCACTTCTCTGGTGTTATGTCACTTTTTCAGTCTAAATTGAGGCAAAATAATATCATAAAAGAGGTAATATTTAACCTTCCAAAATTAAACCATCCCAATTTACAGAAATGGTTACTGTGTACATGCTATTATGAAAAAAAAAATAAGAAATATCATTAAGGTCCCGTACAGCTGATATGAAATCATATGCTTTTAAAAAGGTAAGATTTTACGAAAACAAAACAAATCAAAAAAAAAATCTTACATCGAAAATTCACGAACATTCAAAATATTTTTGAATTACTCCAATTGCTGAAACTGATTCTAAACGCAGGGGAGTGCATTTTAAGTTGATTTCAGTTAATTGCAACTTAAATGTCCAATGAAAATTTGAATGATTTTGAAAATAAAAGATTTTTCAGGCCACTTTGAACGAGAGGGGGGGGGAGGGGGTTTGGATTTTGACAAAAAATAAATACAATTTGTACAAGCCTAAGTGCCAAATTTAATTGAAAACGTTAAATTAACAAAATGTAAAATATTCAATTGAATGTGTTTTTTTTTATAATTCAATGAATTTTTTTTTTTTGCATTTTAGCATCTTGTCCCCCTTCTAGACCATTCAAAAAATTTGCCTTTGCCTAATTGCAATCTTAATTTCCGCATGTAAGGATCATTTGAGGATTCTGAAAAAGGCAATTTTAGTAATTTGATTTTTTTTTCACTTCAATTATGTATAATTTGCATTTATTTGTTATAAAATGTTGTAACAATTCTATTAACACTTAAAATTTAAAAAAAAATAGTTTATGCAACAAGGTGCAAAAAGAAGATTTTTTCAGCACTTGTCGTACATTCATCCAACGAGGATTACCGAGTTAGATAAATAGGACAAGTGCTGAAAAAAACAAGTTTTTCAACGAGTTGCTGACAACGTTTTTTGCAATCCAAAAAAAAAACGCTTTTTAGTTGATTTTTTTGTCCATGGAGGGCCCCGTGGCGCGGTGGTTAGCGGCTTCGGCTGCCGATCCCTTAGTTGCTATGAAGCGCGGGTTCGATTCCCGCCTTATCCCCTGGTCTTCTATCGGATGAGGAAGTAAAACGTCGGTTCATTTGCGTAAAAGAGGGTTTGGGTGACTCACCACACATAACCTTCAGACACCTATAAATGAGCAGAAACTTGCAACAGAGAACACAAAAGACCCGGGGGTCGTACAAGTGGATTGCTTAGCTATTTTTTGCCATGTGTCAAGTAAATTCACCGTTCAAAAACAAAACAACATTAAAAAATGTTACTTTTTGATACCTTTGCTGAAAAAATCAACTTTTCAGCACCCATTTCAGTTTTGAAAAGTAGAATTTTTCAGCACTGGTTTTAAAGCATTATTTTTTCATTCTTTTATTTTTGGTAGAGAAAAGTAGGCCGTTTTGTCACTCGAGAAGGACAGGAAAAGTAAGTAATTTCACGACGGAATTACTCTTGCGTCCATCCCGGGAATTCCCGGGACAAAAATCCCGGGATTTTCCCTAAACCGGAATTCCCGAATCCCGAGATTTTTTGATATTTGAATTGAAAAAAAATCATTTTCTGCTCTGAAAACTCAGATTTGGTTGTGGAAATAGATGAACAGTTGAATACTTAGTAACCGATAACAAATTTAAAGCATTAGCAAATTTGTATTCGGCATGTATCAATATTTATTTGGCTTATAAGGGAAAATTATTAAAATTTTAGTTTACGGATCCGCAAAATACCAAGCGCTTTGAATATTTTCCATTAAATTTTATTTATTTTTTTTAAATATTTACGTTTAATGATGATTTTAAACTTAAAAAACACATATTTAATTATTTTTAATCAGACATTGACATCTGGAGCAAATTGGGACAATAGTAACGCATTAAGACAGCATAATGTTCTGATATTTTCTTAAATAACAAAACAATTAGTGCACCAATTTTCAAATTTATTGCTCAAAAATATCCTGTACCTATACAGACTGCAGTCCCGATTTCCCCCAGTTTGCGGTAGTGACTCAAAGATAGTTTGTAAAATATGTTTTATCTCTAATCTAACCCTAACCCTAAAATATGTTTTATATAAAACATGAAATTCTAAACTTTTCAAAAAAATTACATTTAATAGTTTCATTCTATTTGTTTCGTTTTTTGTTTTTTTTTTACAGTTTCAATGAAATATTTTAGCTTTTGTAGTCATTTCATATAAAAATATAAAAGAAATATATTAATAAGAATTGTATGATTACTAACATGAAATAATTTGAATCACATTGGATTAGATATTAAGATTCATTAAAAATCCGAAGCATAACAAAGAACAAAAAACAACATTTTTTAATAGATTTAAACTTACTAAAATCGCTGTTCTTGTTCAGATTGAAGTAAAGATTATTACCAATGAACAGTATTGAGCTAATTCTATGATTGAGTGCTGAAAAACATAACCAATTTAATGAATACATAGATTTTGACTGCTTAAAAAATCCCGGAATTCCCGGGATTTGAAAAATAGTTTTCCCGTTTCCCGGGAAATTCAAAACCCGGGAAAATTGGACGCCCTAGGAATTACAAAGTTCGTCACTTTTTAGTTTGACTTTGACCAACCAACGGGGTACAAACTAAAAGAGTGTCTAACGAAAAAGTGACCAACCACCGGGGGTTTAGTGTCTAGAAATCTCTATGTCATGACTATGGCATAACTACTTGGACTTTTGTCCATACATTTCAAAAATGATCTTGCAAAATATTTTTTTGGCCACTGGCCACTCCGGAACCAATTCCGGATTCCTCCCCATGGAACCTATGAAGTGGCCAATATCATTTTTTTTTTCAACTCAATTCGGTTTTATTTGTGAATAATCAAGTTACAATGAGTTCTTTTAGGTACACAACAGAGTTTTGGTGTACCTTTCAGCTGTGTTTTACATCGTAATTCAATCGAAAAATTATTACTTATAACTATGGAATAGACAAGAGTAAGAAAAAGTTTTTAAAAAACTTACATAAAGAAGTGGCCAATATCATATCAGAGCGAAACTCATCAATATGAATATATCAAAAATGATCTTCCAAAATGTTTTCCTGGCCACTGGCCACTCGGAACTGGTTCTGGATTTACCCCCGGGGAAATCTTCGAATTGTCCAATATCATATCAGAGCAAAGCCCATCAATATGGGTACCGAAATTCTTCATTTTATCAGAACATATCGAAAATGGTCTTCCAAAATGTTTTTTCTGGATTATCAATTTCACGGGATCTCGCGGAAATTGTTGAATTTCACGAATTTCACGCATAACCTTATTTATGGAACACAATAAAGTTGGTGCTTACAAGTCATCGTTCTCATGAGAAATTTGTTGAACTTTTCAAAAACTTATTATTTTCAAGTTTTCAATGCAACTAAATTCCACCCTATTGCTACATTCCCCTTTGTATAATGCGATTCTAACTTTCTATTATTTTAGCCCAAAACGCCTCCCCTTTGCCGTTCCCTCCAGAACAATATTTTCTCGTGGCACCCAGTTTGCGATGATGGGAGAAAAAGAAAAATAAACGGGGGCGGATTATTAGGAGTAATTTGTAACGCACGACACATACACGTCATGGGAAATTTCCGTTTTTGCAGCAAAGGAAATGACGTTCTTCTCAAAATGTATGAATATATTCATATCATCACACTCCCCGAATAAAAACCCTAGCCGAGAGGCAGTCGTCACACAGAGCAGGGGCGGATGGTAAAAGTTAATATTTATGAGCAAATAAATTGTGTGTGTGTAACTGAGGAAGGGGGAAGGGCGAATTTCCCAACTCAATCGACGGACGGATGATCCCTTTGTTAGCCCCGTTTAGAACGGATGGACGGTGTGTCATCACTTTCCCTTGTTCGCAAGCAATTAGAGAGATAGTTGAGTGCGTGGTTTTAGCTTTCTCTGCACGAACGGGCTTTTTCTGTTCGTTTTCCGATGTAACAAATTAATACGTTCAGATTATAGGAGAGCAGAATAGCAGAACAGCGCAGAAACAGAGGATTGGGTGACATCTCACTGGCAACTTCTCTCGGTCATGAGCAAGCAAAAAATTAAAAGCTTTAATTTCCACTTTTGTACGTGACTTGATCCATAAATTTTCGATTCTTGCCGTGGGCAGACGCGAAGGTTTACTTACCAACAATTCAAAATGGACAGAAAAACCCTTCTGTTTGATATTCTGTCAAAGTAACAAAATATGTATTGGAAAGACAACTATAGTAGAAATGAATTCTTATTTGGGCATGTTTTTAACCACGCATGAGTATTTCGGTACAATAGATAAAGGAAAATATCGTATTTAAATAACTCCATTTTGAAATCAAGCCATCATATTTCAATTTTGTAAGCTGTCAATCAGATCGGAAATTTAAAATTATTTTAGCAATGAATGAATTTGACAACTTACATGGTATGAGCGACAATGTTTTAAGCAATGATCTTTTTTTTATTTCTCATCAAAAAAACGATTTTTTGTTTCTGAAAAATTTGAGACTGAAATTTCTTAAAAGATGGCATGATACACAGAAAAAAATGATGGTCATATTCATCAGGAAATGGTGATAGATTTTGTGTCAAAAAAAATAATTTTACCCCAAAAAAAGATGAATTTTTATTAGTTTTTGATGAATATTCATCATGTTCACATTATATTTTTTTATGAAATATTACTCAAAAAAAAAACTAACTTAATCCACCTATGTGGTTGGAGCCTTCCTCACAACAATGGCTGTACACAAGTTTCATCTATTTTTTAGATTCGGCTTCCAAAAAGTACATCGATATCACTTAAGTGGCCATATTTCAAGACAGGGTTGCCAGATCTTCAATGTTTTGGACTCGTTGGAAAGGTTTTTTGATAACCTAACCAACGATGGGTCGGATGGTGGATCCGGACATAGTTTACATACATTTAAGTGAGATCCGGCTTCAAAAAAGTACATCAATATCACTTAAGAAGCCTTATCTCGAGACAGGGTTGCCAGATCATCAATATTTTGCACTCGTTGGAAAGGTCTTTTGATAAACTAACCAACGTTCAGTCGGATAGTGGAGCCGGACATAGTTTACATACATTTAAGTGAGATCCGGCTTCAAAAAAGTACATCAATATCACTTAAGCGGCCATATCTCGAAACAGTGTTGCCAGATCTTCAATGTTTTGGACTCGTTGGAAAGGTCTTTTGATAATCTAACCAACAATGGGTCGGATGGTGGATCCGTGCATAGTTTACATACATTTAAGTGAGATCAGGCTTCAAAAAAGTATATCAATATCACTTAAGAGGCCATATCTCGAAACAGTGTTGCCAGATCTTCAATGTTTTGTGCTCGTTGGAAAGGTCTTTTGATAACCTAACCAAAAATGGGTCGGATGGTGAATCCGTACAAAGTTTACATACATTTAAGTGAGATCCTGCTTCAAAAAAGTACATCAATATCACTTAAGTGGCCATATCTCGAGACAGGGTTGCCAGATCTTCAATGTTTTGGACTCATTGGAAAGGTCTTTTGATAAGTTAACCAACAATAGGTCGGATGGTGGATCCGGACATAGTTTACATACATTTAAGCGAGATCCGGCTTCAAAAAAGTACATCAATATCACTTAAGAGGCCATATCTCGAGACAGGGTTGCCAGATCTTTAATGTTTTGGACTCGTTGGAAAGGTTTTTTGATAATCTGACCAAAAATGGGTCGGTTGATGGACCCGAACATAGTTTACATACATTTAAGTGAGATCCGGCTTCAAAAAAGTATATAAATATCACTTAAGTAGCCATATCTCGAGACAGGGTTGCCAGATCTTCAATGTTTTGGACTCGTTGGAAAGGTCTTTTGATAACCTAACCAACGATGGGTCGGATGATGGACCCGGACATAGTTTACATTTAGTTAAGTGAGATCCAAATATATGTGAAAACACATTTTTATACATAAATTTTGAACTACTTATCGAAACTTCAATCTGTATAAAACTCGATCTATGGGACCCTAAACCAAGTCGAATGCAACAAGTTCGGGTCAAATCGGTTCAGCCAGTGCCGAGAAACATGAGCTAGTTTGTTGGTCACATACATACATACACACACACATACACACACACACATACACACACACATACACACACATATACACACAGACATTTGTTCAGTTTTCGATTCTGAGTCGATATGTATACATGAAGGTGGGTCTACGACGTTTTTATTCGAAGTTCATTTTTAGAGCAGGATTATAGCCTTACCTCAGTGAGGAAGGCAAAAGAGGTAATATTCAACCTACCAAATTTTCAACATTCCAAAATTCAACTTTTTTTCTGTGTAATCCCTATACACCATATTCTTTTTTTAAGTCACCTTTTTTTTAAACGATTCTCGATTTACGCAACTTTTTTTAAGTCATGACTTAAAAGAAGAATGTCCATGACTTAAATCGAGAATATGACTTAAATTAAGAATCTTTGAGAATTCGTAATTTTTCGGAGAGTTTTCAAAATGTATCAATTGTATGTTATTTAGTTATGATATTGAAACATGTAAGCATAGTTTTGGAACATCTGAGATGTTCTAGTCCATCCGAAACTTCCGGAAATTTTGAGCAAGAGGTTTACCAAAGAAACAAGTCGAAACTTCAAGATATTCACTACGGATCCTACCCAGACTACTTTAGTCAGTGTGGTAGGCTACAGTGCATTGTTGTAAGAACTTATTGGGATGTCCTGGGTCATCCAAGGACTCCCTGGAGTTAAAATCTGTGAATCTACCGCTGTAACAAGCAAGAGGTCGACGGTTTTGAACCCGGAACATACCCGCATAGCTTCAGTGAGTATGGGGGACTACTTTGCTGGAGTGTTGGGATATGCTTAGATGTCCTGGGTCATCTTAGGACTCCATGGAGTTATGATCTGTGAATCTACCGCCGTAACAAGCAAGAGGTCGACGGTTTTTGAACCCGGAACATACCCGCATAGTTTCAGTGAGTATGGTAGACTACTTTGCTGGAGTGTTGGGATATGCTTGGATGTCCTGGGTCATCCAAGGACTCCCTGGAGTTAAGATCTGTGAATCTACCGCCGTAACAAGCAAGAGGTCGACGGTTTTGAACCCGGAACATACCCGCATAGCTTCAGTGAGTATGGGGGACTACTTTGCTGGGGTGTTGGGATGTGTTTGGATGTTCTGGGTCATCCAAGGACTACCTGGAGTTAAGATCTGTGAATCTACCGCCGTAACAAGCAAGAGGTCGACGGTTTTGAACCCGGAACATACCCACATAGCTTCAGTGAGTATGGGGGACTACTTTGCTGGGGTGTTGGGATGTGTTTGGGTGTTCTGGGTCATCCAAGGACTCTTTAGAGTTAAGATCTGTGAATCTACCACCGTAAAAAGCATGAAGTCGACGGTTTTTGACCCCGGAACATATCCGCATAGCTTCAATGAGTATGGTAGACTAGTTTGCTGATGTGTTGGGATGTTCTGGGACATGCAAGGACTCCCTGGAGTTAAGACCCATGGGTTCACCGCTTTAACGAGCAAGTGATCAACAGTTATTGACTACGAGACATACCCGCATAGCTTCAGTGAGTATGGTAAACTACTATGATGATGTGTTGGGATGTTCTGTGACATCCAAGGACTCCCTGGAGTAAAGATCTATGAGTTTGCCGCCGTAACAAGCAAGAGGTCAACGGTTTTTCATCTTGGGACAGACTCGCATAGCTTTAGTGAGTACGGTTGACTACTTTGTATTGGAATATCTTGGGTCATCCATGAACTCCATTGAGTTATAACACGAGGATCTACGGCTGTAACAAGGACTTTCTGGAACGGGACATAACAGCAAAGAAGTCTATCATACTCACTGAAGCTCTGCGGATATTTCCCAAGGTCAAACATGTCGACCTCTTGCGTTTTACGTCAGTTGACCCACAGATCTTAACTCCAAGGAGTTCTTAGATATCTCAGAACATCCCAACACATCAGAAAACTAGTCTACCGTATCCACTGAAGCTATGCGGACTTGTTCCGGGGTCAAAAACCGTCGACCTCGGGCTTGTTACGGTGGTAGACCAACAGATCTTAACTCCAGGTAGTCCTTGAATGTCCCATAACATCCCAACACATCAGCAAACTAGTCTACAATAATCACTGAAGCTTTGCGGATATGTTCCTGGGTCAAAAACCGTCGACCTCTTGCTTGTTACGGCGGTAGACCCACAGATCTTAACTCCAGGGAGTCCTTGGATGTCCCAGAATATCCCAACACATCAGCAAAGTAGTCCATCATACTCACTGAAACTATGCGGATATGTTCCGGGGTCAAAACCGTCGACCTCTTGCTTGTTACGGCGGTAGATTCACAGATCTTAACTCCAGGGAGTCCTTGGATGACCCAGAACATCCAAACACATCCCAACACCCCAGCAAAGTAGTCCCCCATACTCACTGAAGCTATGCGGATATGTTCCGGGGTCAAAACCGTTGACCTCTTGCTTGTTACGGCGGTAGACCCACAGATCTTAACTCCAGGGAGTCCTTGGATGTCCCAGAATATCCCAACACATCAGCAAAGTAGTCCATCATACTCACTGAAACTATGCGGATATGTTCCGGGGTCAAAACCGTCGACCTCTTGCTTGTTACGGCGGTAGATTCACAGATCTTAACTCCAGGGAGTCCTTGGATGACCCAGAACATTCAAACACATCCCAACACCCCAGCAAAGTAGTCCCCCATACTCACTGAAGCTATGCGGATATGTTCCGGGGTCAAAAACCGTTGACCTCTTGCTTGTTACGGCGGTAGATTCACAGATCTTAACTCCAGGGAGTCCTTGGATGTCCCAGAATATCCCAACACATCAACAAAGTAGTCCATCATACTCACTGAAACTATGCGGATATGTTCAGGGGTCAAAACCGTCGACCTCTTGCTTGTTACGGCGGTAGATTCACAGATCTTAACTCCAGGGAGTCCTTGGATGACCCAGAACATTCAAACACATCCCAACACCCCAGCAAAGTAGTCCCCCATACTCACTGAAGCTATGCGGATATGTTCCGGGGTCAAAAACCGTTGACCTCTTGCTTGTTACGGCGGTAGACCCACAGATCTTAACTCCAGGGAGTCCTTGGATGTGTTCCGGGGTAAAAAACCGTCGACCTCTTGCTTGTTACGGCGGTAGATTCACAGATCTTAACTCCAGGGAGTCCTTGGATGACCCAGGACATCCAAACACATCCCAACACTCCAGCAAAGTTGTCCCCCATACTCACTGAAGCTATGCGGATATGTTCCGGGGTCAAAAACCGTCGACCTCTTGCTTGTTACGGCGGTAGACCCACAGATCTTAACTCCAGGGAGTCCTTGGATGACCCAGATCATCCCAATAAATTGTTACAATAATGATCTGTAGCTTACTACACTCACTGAAGCAGTCTGGGTAGGATCCGTTGTCAAAATCTTGAAGTTCGACTTGTTTCTTTGATAAGCCTGTTGCACAACATTTCCGGAAGTTTCGGATGGACTAGAACATCCCAGGTGTTCCAAAACCATGATAAAATGTTTTAATAACATTTCTCAATAAAATACAATTGACACATTTTGAAAATGTTCCGAAAAATCACGTAATCCCAAATATTCTTAATTTAAGTCATATTCTCAATTTAAGTCATGGACATTCTTTTTTTAAACGATTCTCGATTTAAACACCCCCATTTCGTTGTGTAAATCAAGAATATGGTGTACAACAATTGTACAGATGAAACATTTGCACCGGTCTTATAGAATCATAATAGTTATTGACTAAGGCTACCAACTCTTGCTGAGAAAAAATCCGTACACTTTGCCGATATGACACCATGGTGTAACAAAAACTGTCAATGAATTAATTATTTATTTGAGAATTAAAAATATAAAACTGTGTCGTTTATACAGCTAACAAATTTCACAAAATGCTATCAGAGTGCTTATGACTTGCTCGTTTAAAAGTATTCATAAAATAAACCGTGACTTGAATCAAACCAATATGATTTTCATTTTTTTTTTTGTTAAACGTTTAAAAGTTTACGAAATGTCAAGTTTGCTTTTACGAATAATATCGTTCTTAGTGTTTTCACGAACACTTTTCCAGAGTTTTTGCCTTCCTCACGTTACTGAGGAAAGGCTATAAAATCACTCGAAAAATGAACTTCTCAATTAGACCTCCTAGACCCACCATCATGTATACCTATCGACTCAGAATCAAATTCTGAGCAAATGTCTGTGTGTGTGGTGGGATGTTGATCAAAAAATTGTCACTCGATTATCTCGACATTGGCTGAACCGATTTTGTCGGTTTTGGCGTCATTCGATCCGTCTTGGGGTCCCATAAGTCGCTATTAAAAATTATGCAGTTTAGTTAAGTACTTCAAAAGTTATGCTAAAAAAACGATTTTAACAAAATTCCGGAAGATTGTAAAAAGGGTGGTTTTTGTAAGAAAACCCGTCATGCAATACATTTTTAGAAATGTATTTAAAAAACCTTTTCAACGCGTCCAAGACATTGAAGATCTGTCAAATATATCAAAAGTTATACGCACTTAAGTGTTATTTACGCACTTTTTGGAGGCCGGATCTCAGATATGTTGATGAAAACATTGTCCGGATCTCTCATGCGACTTATCGTTGGATAGATATTCAAAAGAGCTTTCCAATGCGTCTAAAACATTGAAGATCTGACAACCCTATCAAAAGTTATAAGCACTTAAGTGTTATTTGCGCACTTTTTCGAGGCCGGATCTCAGATATTTTGATGAAAATGCTGTCCGGATCTCTTAAGCGACATATCGTTGGATAGGTATTCAAAAGACCTTTCCAACGCGTCCAAAACATTGAAGATCTGACAACCCTACCAAAAGTTATAAGCACTTAAGTGTTATTTACGCAATTTTGGATTTTGGATAGCACCCTTTAAATGTGAGGAAGGCTCCAACCACCTAAGGGTGGATTAAGTATCGTTTTTTTTATTGAAAAGGTCCTATAAAATGTGAAACACAACAGTTTATAGGACCTTTAAAAAAACTCTAGATTTGTTAATACAAATGTTCGCATGTTTTCACAAGTTTTAGAAAGCCTTTGGAAATGGATAAATATATTTAGTAAGGAATTTCTAAAAAACAAAATAAAGGTCCTGTCAACATATGAAAGACAATAGTTCAAAAACTCTAGAATTATTGATAATCAAGTTTGAATTGAGGAAACCTCGGAAAACTCTCTCTTTTTAAATCAAACTCCCACAAAAATAAAAAATAAATCTAGTTAACAATAGCTTTGACCAAATCAAAAAGCAATTCAATGATTTAAAAGTTGTTAAAATTCCGTACAAATCCGTATTATGCGTAAAATTCCCTACAAAACTTCCGGCCTGTTAAAAATCCGCGAAGAGGTTCGAAAATCCGTATGGTAAGGAAAAAATCCGTACAGTTGGTAGCCTTAGTTATAGACACATTCTGAATGAAAACAAATGTAGATTTCAATCTATTAAAAAATTAATATAGCCAAAGATTGCCAGTGATATTAACAAACTTTACATGCTACAAATTCTGAAAACAATTCTTCAAATTATTTGTGTGGTATAGGCAGTGTTGCGTTCCTCACGCGCTCACGCGCTCGTGAGCGCTCACTTTTCGCTCATTCGTGAGGAGGAGCGCTGCGCGAGCTAGCTCACGTTTGCCCGCGCTCACGTTTGCTCCGATTTTTTCAGCTCGCGTTTGCTCCACGCTCGCGCTCGCGCTCATATTTCGCTCACGGAGCGCTCATTTTGGACGTGTCGCTAATCATTTAACGTTTTTGAGAAAGTTTTTATTTCAATTCTAGATGAATTTTTGCTTGAGGTGCAGTAGGGCTGAGGACATATGATTTTGTGAACAAATTTTATGATATATGAATTGGAATAGCTTATTTTCATCAACCTTGTTTTAAAATAAAAGGTTGGATTTGCAAGAGTCAAATCATTTTTAGACATACAGTTGAATGTATAAATATTTTAGAATTTAAAAGCCTTATTGTAGCAGAGAGGTAAGGGGAGGGGTATAGACGCCTAAATAAAAGGGCCTGTAAACATTAGAAAAACTTACAAAACAATGAATTGATTCAAGAGGATTTATGCATTGGTAAGTTCGATTCAATGTTAAATGCTTCGTTGATTAAAATATAACATTAAACTGTTTTATGTACCGTCAGTGGGGGTGACATTGGGTCTGGGGGGTGAGATTGGGTCAAATTGATTTTTTACGGATTTTACCATTCCTCAGATTCTTCTCAATGAAACTGGATTCTGCTAAACAGGTTGTGTAGGGGACATCTTAAGATGACTTCGCTGAAAAATCTCGTTCCTAGAACAAATCCGGTTATTTTGGCAGCTGTCTAAAATTGAGGTACGTTTTGGCCAAAATGACCTCTCGAAAAATCATTTTTCTAATATTTTTGTTGGGATTGCTCAAAAACTACCCAAATGTTTGAAAATCTCCACTTCAAACATTGTCAATACGATTCCTTCGAACAAGAAACACTATTGGATGACTTGTTTTTACCATATCGTTGTATTTGAGCATCATTTTAGTTCAAACTATTGGCATTAAAGGTAGTGTTCATCAAAATTTCCCATATTTTGGGAAAATGTTAGTAAACTATCTAAGAACAAATCTACGTTGAAAGATTTTCGATGTTATTTAAATTGTTTTTGTTATTAAGAAATTACAAGAGGTGAATCGTTTTTGGCCCATAGTCACCCCCACTGACGGTACCTAATCAGTGTTTTGACTACATTTCCAGATTGCGGGTCAGAATTAGCTACTATTAAAAAAGTTATTCCGTTTATTAAATCTTTAAATGATTCAGTGATAAGAAATGGATGATCATTTCTATAAGGTTAGTCTTTATTTGGTAGAAGTTTCAGAAAATAGGGTAACATTTTGAAACAGTTCTATTTTTAAATATTAGCCTAAAAATTGCTAATGGTTGAAATAACCCTTTTGACTCAAATCAAATAAATTGTCAATATTTTTCACCACAAAAAGGTTGGCTCTTCTTCCAACAAGTGGATTTTATTCAACATTTCCGCAACCAAACCTCTGAAAATATTCAATTACAAGTTATATATGATTTTTTGAACATGAATGATTGTAACTGTTTAAAAGATTATTCAAAATAATCAAAACATACATAAATTGTCATTTTTTTTGTACATAACAGCAATACAATATGGTATTTGATTTGTGAACAAATAGTGCATCTCTTCACGTCAATGAATGTTTACATTATGAATTAAGTTTTTTGTTAATTGTTCGAAAAATGTCTAGATTTTAAATAGAACGTAAATTTCGGTTCGCTGACCAAATCCACTTCATTGCATACTTTTGTTTGTTCGACCACTTTCTTGTTTGTTTTTGCTGCCTGTGCTGAGATAGTTCTGGAAACTTCGTTTCAAACAGGCAGATGCTTCAACAGGAAAAAAACAACTACCTACTTTGGCTCACCAGCTCACGTGAGCGCAAAACGCTCCGGTGAGCGTGAGCGAGCACGAGCTACCTGATAAAAACTCACGCTCCAGCTGGAGCGAGCAAGCCTTCCGTGAGCGCTCGCTCATTCGCAACCCTGCGGTATAGGATGATATTAAATATAAAAAGTTACTTCAGAATCACAGTTTATGATTGTGAGACTATCTGGGAATCCAGATATTTTTTATTGCGATTTTTATTGTACTTGGGCAAGGCCTAAAACTTGTCTTGAGAGTAAATATTTTTATTAACTAAATGTGTTGCCAAATTAACATAATTTAAGCGGAATTCAAAAACATGTCAGACCGTTTCATTATCGAGTCTCTAGATCATTCATTTACAACGTCAACTACCGGCATTGGTTGATTCACGAGATCGGCAGTGTCACAGTTAGTTTTACCGGAAAACAAACATTGACGGACTTTTTTCCATTCATGCCTGGAAATTTTCCACCACCGCGTCCGATGACCAGCAGGTTCAACCGTCACACTTTGCGCGGCCCAAGCTTGCAATTAAAATCATCATTCCACCCAACAAACGGGTGGTGACCAAATCACAAGGTGTATGTGTGTGTTCAGAAAGCCTAACCAGAAATTATACTCATTTCTATGCTTTCCAACACGTGCCTTCCGGGATGGCGACTGGCGTTTAATTAAAAATTGAAACAAACTTTTTTTTCCATCCTTCTGATTCGCACTACACTCTGTGTTTCTTTTTTTTCGGGGTGTTTTTCGTCTGCCCTGCTTAACCAGCTCTAGTTATGCCGTGGCACGAAACACAAATTTACGGAACCGCGAACCTCAAAAATGTACCAGTTGCATAAATTTGGCAATCGTGGTTCTCTTTGTTATGAAACTATCACAGGTAAGTTGTACGCAGGAAAGTATGAGAAAACGAATTTTGAGCTACAAATTGATACATGATTTGTGTGGAAATGTGTTTTTTTTTTATTCATTAAAAATCGTTCATTAGTGGAATGCAATTCTTTATTTCATCCACGCTGCTCTTGTTGTTAGTTTTTTCGTTTAAAAATAAATTTGGCGTTTGGCTCGAAGGGTTAGTCACAATAACTACGTGCTGAATCTTACACTAAAGTTTTGCTAGCGAATCCCAAAGTTGCTCTTTCTCGCGTAACTGCAGAAATTTGAAAGAGCTCCTAGATCTCCCCAACTTTTCTTGTAAATTTAAACCAGGAAATAATGCTGGAATGAAAAAGAGAGAAACAAACATTGGAAGTAAGCAGAAGTTGAACTTATCCAATTATAAGTTGCCTTTTTGGAAAACATCTTGGCAGCTTTCATTGGTCAAGGCACCTTTTGATTTGTATCGAATAATCAAGATTTATTACCTTTGGATCGGCCTGCTTCCAGCACTTGTGCAGCCAGAATGCTTTCTCGCATAGATTTTCCCCCTCCGGATACAGGCAACGTTTTCCCATGTGCATCGCAATATCATGCATCGAGTTGGGCAGCGAGTCGTGCAGCTTCTCCAGATGTACGTCCCCGTTATCGTCCACAACCTTGGCCTCATGGAACAGACAGTTCATGTAGCATTTCAGCTTTTCATCCTCGTGAATCTTGCCGTCGCTGAACTCAATGATGGCCTCTGTCAGAGAGCAAGGAAAATAGAAATGACAACAGATCAATCAACCGTCATGCTGAAATATTTCGAACATTTTCTTACCGTCCGTAACTCCGGTCTTTTTAGCACAAATGTCATGCAGTGGTTTCAAAGCTTCCAGTAGCTCTGGGGGTGGGTACTGGAAAAATGTATGAAAAAAGATTCGATATTAGTGTCACCTTGAGATTCTAGATGCGGAATAAACCTTCAGCATTCAGCACACAGAATACACCCAAAATTCAGAATCGAGATAATCGTTCTCTCAAAATTTATTGAGGGATCAGTGCCAAAATCGATAGAATAATGGTACCAACTCACACCATCATAACAAATGAGTTCATTCGTTAGTTGAATCAATAAATCTCCAACAAGTGTAATACATCGACTTCTGACTTCTCCTTGGTCACCAAGCTGTGGTGGCCGAGGCAGCTAAGTCATTGGATTGGTTTGTCAAAGGTCTCTGGTTCGATTCCCGTTGTCGACACTTTTGGTTTTTTGTTTGACGGATGAACTTTTTTTGCAAATGAACCTCGAGAGAATAGTTCTATCGCCCATCTCGAGCTGTGTTCTCTGCGTCCGTGAATGGTACCACTATTCTCTCGACTCGAGACCATCATTCTCTCGTACTAGCGCTGCCAGTTTTGGGTGTAGATACTCTTAAAATCTTTTTTTTATTTTTGTTGTGCTTGTATGAACTTGATGTCATTGAAAACGTAGCAAAGAATTACGAAACTATATTATTTTAATTATAGTAGGGGAAATTCTCGTATGTTTGGCAGCTTAAGCACTCGCTCCTAACTCCATCCAATTTACTGTTTTTCACATTTAAACAACTAATTTTGCATAACTTTTAATAGAAACTTGCTTGCTCACTTCTTATCAAGCTATTTCTAACTCGATTTCAGTTGAAAACGCTTTTAATTAGCTTTAATTGAATGTCAAAGTTCTGACCTGCCAACATTAGAGGCACGCTGGAATTAGATGCTGTTCCCCTATAGATTGGGATGTTGAGAGGTCAAGAAATCAATTATATTTTTCCTTGATAGATTTGACCGAGCCACGTGGCCCAGTGGTAACGCTTCCGCATCGTAAGCGGTAGATCGGGGTTCAAATCCCGGTTCAGACCACACAACTGGTGATCTTTTCGCTTCTGGATTTGATTGCTTTGTAAAGGGAAGGTAGTGCATCGTCACAAACTGGATCGATTTGGCAGGATTGTAAGTCAGCTACTCGGAAATAGAAGTAAAAATCATCCATTTTGCAGTCATAACGAAAAATGTAAAACAATTCTATGAATTTATTTAGATTTTTGGTTGAAAGTGTATTAAGATGGTTCTGATCTATTTGATAAAGTTATTGCCATGAATAAGTTGAATTCTGTTAAAATATTATGTTTTAAGAATATGCTCTAAAGTGGTTTTTCTCGATCCTATAAATCAAGTATTTGCCACTATGAAAATCTAGGGATAAAAAAAATGTAGGCCCATGACTTTAAAAGACATATTATGAGTAGTTATGTAGCTTAACAAACGGATAAAACTTTAAAACGTTTAAAAAACGGGAGGGGAAAAGGATAATCACATAAGCATCACATTAAAATTTAAAAAATAATCTTGAAATCAATTTTTTTGTAATTTTTTTTTTGACATCAAATGTTGCTTATTTGACGTTTTGTTTGGATTCTACACTTGTATTTTTTAATTAATTTCATTCCACATGTTTGAATTAAATTCTTACCAGTTCTATATTGATATTTTCAAAATCAATTATTAAATTTGAAAAATGTGCATTTTTTTATCCATGATATCAGGGTATTTAATCTCAATCTACAAAAACAATTACAATACAATTTTAACCAAAAAATAAATAAATCAAAGAAACACATCTTTGAAAGTTATCTTTGTTCTGTTTGTTCAAATCAAAATATATTAATCTTATTTGCAACACTAGTTTATTTATTTGTTGACTTCAACAACCAAATAAAATAAAATTTTATGAAAAAATTGTTTGCTTTTTTAACTTTTACATTAGTTCCGGCCCGTCACTGCTTAAGCAAATCAGAATTAAAGGTGGCAAATAGGAGTTTTACCCCTTATTCGAAAAAAAAATCTTAAAAATATTTTAATTAATTCTAAATCGCATTTTTTCCAATCATATTCTAAATTCCAACACTTCTGTTGGGATATCAGGTCTGGTCAAAGGGTACAACCCTGGCCAAAAATATTATCACTTCTCACACTTTCCACACCCTTCTGTTGGTCATCCAAATGCGACACAATTACGCATCTTTTGCACTTGTAACAAATACACCAGTTGAAGAGGGCAACACGATCTTACCACGACCTGTTAACAATCCAAATGGGATATTAGGAAAGGAGAAGGAAAACATCGCATGAGCAGATCTCTGACTTGGGATCTTGCATGGTTTGATCACACATCAGTTCTACACGGTTCGCCGGACGGCACTGGCCTTAGGCCCACCGTCACGGCTGTAAATATTGTAAAATACATTAAATGTTAGTAGAAAATAAACGTCTTGTTTTACGCTACACTTCGTTTAAAGCGTGAGTTCTTATTTCGGGAATCCACTTGGACGGCTGGTCGGAGTCGCCACGGTGAACTTGGTTGGGGGTTCACTCTTCCTTTCCTCCACACGAGCTATCGAAGTTTTCTACACCAAGCCCGAAGGACCAAACTCCCCAACAACCTCAAACTATCGTGAAATATTTTTCCGAGGATTCTGAATATGTCAAAATTGAGTCCAAAAAGTGCCGTCTTGTTGGCCTACAGGGCAAAGGTGAACGTCGTGTAATGTATTTTATAGAAAAATCGTAAAACTATGAGAAAAACTGCGATTGGCCAAAAAGCTAATACCGTAGGCTTATAGGCCATGGAATTCCCTAACTTTTGAACTATAGAAGTATAGGTGTTGGAGGCTGTTGAAAAAATATATTAAGGTTTTAATATATGTAATTTGCTAAAGCTATGAGAAAGAGTCAAACCAATCCTGGGTGTTTATGGTACATTTTGAAGAGCTTCAAAAGTCTTTTTGAATGCAACCAAGAGATTTTTTGTTAGTGTTTTTTGGACCGCAAACTTCAAAGCCCGTTTTACCCCTCTTCCCTTTGTCGTAAAGGGCTCAAATTTGGCAATAGTTCATCTCATGTATAGACTAACAAACGCTGAAAGTTTCATCCAAATCGGAGCACCTCGATACGACCTGTTTAACATTGGTGAAAAATCGCTCTTAAAGCCATCCTAAGTAATTTATTTTGTTAAAGATCTAAGGTGTGAAAACAAATTTGGCCAACGTTTACTATGAGTAAACGCTGATTTCTAAGATACCATTTGTGTACTAAATGAAAATTGATACGGAATAAAATAATAAGCTATGAGTTATGAGGTATCAAACAGATCAGCTTTTTATCGTAAATTGCAAGTGTCCTTTTTTCTACAAACCTCAGCATCCCGACGGGGTGTAACGTCCGCCAACACAACAACAGCAATTCCCAGCACAGCACTGAAGAGCACCAACGTTTTTGCACAACGAGCAGCCATGATTCGATTTCACTACGATTCAATCCCACAGTGACGATTCAGAATACTTATCGGGCGCACAGACCAACCCAAACTGGAGATTAAGCTCCAAATAAGATGATATTTATTGCTAAATAGTCGTTCCCGCCAACCACCACCACTTTATTCCGCTGACTCATAATCCAGTTGACGCTGAGTTCCTCTATCCAAACAAACGCGAATCATATCGACTTGGGAAAACGATTACGACGCGACGACGACAATGATGATGACGACGACCACGTGGAAAATCGGAAAGGAAATTGAACGGCGATAATATAAACACGATGACAATGTGCTACTTCTAACCAGAGGACAGTTCGGTGGAGCTTTGCCAGTGTAACTTTAGTGCCGTTCCGTTGGCTAATTGCTATGTTCTGCGCTCGAAGCGTGTCATTCTGTTTTCCATTCTGGGAGCTTTTTTTTGTGTGCGAGCAAGAACACGGGCGCAAATGAGAAAAAGATTAAAAACGAATTGAAAAACTCGAAAGACCGAAAGCGTAATTATGTAATTCAATTTTTACAGTCTCATTCCCGGGCCCGGGCTCGACTCCTTAAGAGTGTTGTGAAGCTCGGCAGCATGGTGTGTTCTGGTTCTTGTTGCAGCTGAGTGCTACCCACCGCCGCCACCATCTGCTAAATGTTTCGTTCTTGGCATGGTACACACTCATTCCACCCAAGAGAGCGATTTTCCGCGAATAGCGTCAGCGATGGGAAATTTACCAAAAACTCACTATAAAATCGGGAGAAGGTTACTTCGTGAAATTTCAATTTCAGTTGGTGAACTGATCCTTGATGACAAATTTGGTGTTTGGATTAGATACACGATTAAAATGAATTTATTTCTGAAAATCGACAAAGCTGCACAGCACTCAATCAAGAGGAAAATCCAAAAAACCTCCACGTCTAGTTGAGTAGTGAAAAATTACAGTGATTTCAAAAATACTTTTGCAATTTTTTGATGAAAACAAATCTAGAGTCTTTATAAAATTTCCTTCTATACATAATTTACAAATCCAGGAACCAAAGTTTCCTCTTTACTTCGTTAAAAAATATTTTTTTCTCACAAAATAAAATGTAACTACCATCCCTGACCACTATAGTTTCAAGCAGCGAAAACTGTCTTGGACGCTAAAAAAGGCCCGCGGCAGGCGCTGCGGAAAATAAGATGTGTTCGAACTTTAATTAAAAAAGTTCATCATCAATTAACTACACCGAGTGAGCGCAGCAATGTCACACGAGGAGATTGTCCTCACTAAAAACAAACGACTCACAAGAAGGATGCTGCAAGACTCGCAGGAGTTAGATTGACAAATTAATTGTCGTATAATTAATGTCTGGATGAAAATAAACGCTTTCCAGAAAAAGAAAAAAGCCAGCAAAAGATAACAAACGATTTCAATGTGGAGGAAAACGAATACTTTGAAAAATGGTGCCATTTTAATACCACCAGAAAGACTCACAAATACGAAAAACTTCACATTTCGAGGACTGTGGGTTTAATTTCACCAAATCGATCGAGTCACTTTTGTCCTTTTGTGCGGTGTAGAGAGGCTAGATAGTGTCCTATCACGCTGATTTGCAGCTTCTTCGCTGCGTCGAACCAGAATCGGTGGCACGACCCACGTGGACGGTGGAAGTGGCTAGTCATGACCTTATCGTAATTAAGTTCATGTCGGGCAATAATTATGCGCTTGTACTCAGCGCGAGAGGTGAGCAATTAGTTCCTGAAACGTGCAATTAGTTTTCTTTTCTATCCACACAAGCATGACTGCGTAGGTTTTCGGTAGCAGAAACTGAGACGATTTTTGGTGTGAAACCTATGACTTTTTTTATGTTTTATGAATAGTTCATTCGATAAAATATAAAAGATGGTAATGTTTTTTTTAATTAAAAAAAAACATAAATTTCTCGAGAATTTCTTCGAGGAAAAAGGGATCTATCGCCAAATCAGTAGAGATTTTCCTCGAATGATATTGCGTAAATTGCATATCTGTAAATTTTGCTAAACCAACGATTTTTTTTTTAGTTCTACTGGTTTGTTCTTGCTAATCACTGCCAAAAATATCTGACATTAATGAATCTAGCGAAATTGGTTGCTGTTTTCAGCGTAGTTCTCTACTATTCTGGCAGGAGTTAATTTACGGAACTCAACGAGCTTTTGAACCAAGACCCTATAAAAGCAAAATATGTGCAGTGAAGTGGTAGAGTGAAATTTGAATTGAATTTGAAGTGGACTGTCTCACAAAAAAGCTACGCCTACGACTGTCGGAACTGAGTGAAGTCAAAATTGAACCAAGTTTTTGGTGCGTCTTGGTTGGAAAGGTCGACATGAATTACAAAAAAATATTATTTCTGATTCTCTGTAGCCGGCAGCTATAAAGTCAACTGAGCAATTCTCTACCAAAACCGGAAATGGATTTTATTTGTATTTTTTTATTTGACTCAAACTTTGTGGGGGCCTTCCTTATGACCAAATAAGCTATTTTGCGTCATTGGTTCACCCATACAAGTCTCCATACGATTTTGGCTGCTGTCCATACAAAAATGGTATGTAAATATTCAAACAGCTGTAACTTTTGAGTGAATTTTCTGATCAATCGTTCAATCGGCAAAGTTGTAGGTATTGTTGAGGACTTTTGAGAAAAAACAGGTACACGGAAAAAAAATTGCAGATTTTTTACTCAACTTTTTTTCACTTAAACTTAATTTTCAAAAATACGTATTTTTTGATTTTTGAGATTATTTGATATGTTTTAGGGGAAAAAAATCCGCAACTTTTGAACCATACAGAAAAATGGTCAAAAAATATATTGGATTGGTTACACACACATAGAGAAAAGTGGTCAAAAAATCTGCCGCCGAGTTATGAATTTTTGAAAAAATAGAAGTTTTTGGAAAAAATCAATGTTTCATGCAAAAACAAATTTGACATTATTTTTAAATGCAAAATTGAATTTGCATTCGAAAAGAACTTTACAGATTTTTTAATAAAGGGCTCCGTTTTAAGAGCGAGTCCACGAGCAAAGCATACCCATCTCTCATCGACCTCACCAATCTGCCTGAAATTTTCAGGGGTTGTTTGTACATATAAAACTAGCATCTGGCCAAAATATGAGCACTTTAGGTCAACGGGAAGTGGGGCAAATCGGGACACAAATTTAAAGGTTCAAAAACGTCAAAACCTTAAAAAGGCTATTACTCAGGCAAAATTCAATTAAATTTCAAAAATCAAAATGCATCTGTAAGGGCTTAAAAAGTGCAACAAAATGCAGGGAGAATACTAGATAACACCAGAAAAAGCAGTCTCTTAACTTTTTTTACTTTCATTTTTCAAAGGGTTAAAATGGATGGAAATAAACATTTTTTTGCAAGTTTCCATAGTGAAATTGTCTCAGAAACACGAATATGATAAAATTATCACCGGAAAATTTGATCTAAGGGGTCCTCCGAGCAAAAATTTACAACCAAAAAATCCACTAAAAGTAAAATTGTCTATTTAATATGTTAAACTGCCTTATCCAAAGCGGTCTCAGTCTCATATGGTAGTCCCAGATGTCCCCTACAAGCTGCAGGTCAAACCGAGTTGATATCTGGATGGAACATTTTTTTTATTTGAGTTTGAAAATTATGCTATTTTTTCACGAAAATGCCAATAACTCCCTTTAGATTTTACCAATTGGGATGCTTCTCCCTGCATTTTGTTGCACTTTTTAAGCCCTTTCAGATGCATTTTGATTTTTGAAATTTAACTGAATTTTGTCTGAGTTAATCTTTTTAAGATTTTTGACGTTTTTGAACCTTCAAACTTTGTGTCCCGATTTGCCCCACTTTCCTTTGACCTAGAGTGCTCATATTTTTGCCAGATGCTAGTTTTATATGTACAAACAACCCCTGAAAATTTCAGGCAGATTGGTGAGGTCCAAACGACGTCCCATACAAAGGGGTATGCCCTGTTCGTGGACTTGCTCTTAAAGATATAGCCACCAGAAGTTTGATTTTAGCGAAATATATGAAGTTTTTCGAATTTTAATAATGGTGACCATGAGTAACCATTTCTTAAAATATTTTTTTTAAAGTTCTGAAAATTTGCTATTAAATTGTCCAAGAGACATTGAAGATTGGACCTTGCGTTGCTGAGATAGAGTCGCTGTAAGAAAAAGAAACACGAAAATTGTTTTCTTAATCTCACCAAAACAACCCACCATTTTCTAATGACGATATCTCAGCAACTAATGGTCCAATTTTCAATGTTAATACATGCAACAGAGACCACAAAAGACCCGGGGGTCGTTAAAGTGGATTACTTTGCTTTTTGCCTCTGACGGTGACTTCAGGAAACTGCATGCGTGTTAGATTCGTGAGTATGTAACTTTTCTGCAGGCTGAGACAATAGCGATATTTTTCGCAATAGTTTTAGCAAACTGTACCACGTTTTGGCGATGATTCCCCTTTCCGTGTTGAATTGTGGCATCCGGCATCTTATTTTACCCACTTTTGTATTACTTTGCATCCTCTATGATCGAGAGGTTAAGGAGTCTAATCTAATTTAATCTAATCAGACCCTAACGCAGCCAATCTTTCGAAGGGATCCTGGGGAGTGCCTTAGGTTAGATGACGCCTAGCACTCTTCTTGTCATTTATTAACATTTGTAGTGCGTCATTGCATTGAAACATCACAAGCGTTAAAGCGGTCAACCTACTGCGTAAAGCCGTATCGCAGAGATGACCCATAATTGGGTTGAGTTTGAGCACTGAGTGTTCGAACAACAACACAATTCTGAATCGACAGAGGAGGAAGAAGCTTGGGGACAAACCACCATACCCAAGTAACATTTTTTTCCAGGAGTTCTACATGAGCTCTTCAAGATAGCTACAGCATAGCAGTTTGGACCGCGGTAGGATAAAACTATCTTCAAGTACTCTTCCAAACTCCTGAAGAAGTTTTGAAGAGAATTTTATCCTACCGCGGTCCAAACTGCTATGCTGTAGCTATCTTGAAGAGCTCTTGTAGAACTCCTGGAAAAAAATGTTACTTGGGTACGCTCCGAGATTTGGTTGTATTCGTTGGGAGCACCATGCTAAGAAGGTTTAGTACTCCGGGACCCTCTAGGATGGGACATTGTATTTCCACGAATGCCCTGGACTCTATTTGCCGTGATTATAGCGCCACAACTCGCTCTCTGTAACAGTATTCCTAGTTCCAGTCCACGCTCACCAAGTCATCATGGCCTAGTGGTTAGCAGTTTTGCTTACCAATTCAAAGGACGGGGGATCGAACCCCCCGCCTCGAGCGACTTTGCTTTTTCGTTCATATTCATCATTTCAAATTTATGTGTTCTTAACATTCTCGTTGAGAGCAGATGGACATCGAACCCAGAACCATTCGCTTACAAAGTGAAACACCGTAACCAGTCAGCCACGGCCGCTCCCCTATGATCGCGAGGTTAAGTAGTAAACAGAAAATAAAAAGTGCGCTCTGCTTAGTAGGTCCAAAACAGGGACATCTACAATATTTTGATGAAAATGATTTTCAAATGTATAATCAAAATCTCAGAAAGTAAAACAGTACAATGCGATTTAAAATTAAAAAAAAAATCAATAGATACGAAATCGCTTTGAAAAAAAAATTGAAATCCACACACAAACGGATAGCTACTAACCGAATTAGGCCCTCCAACTTGGGAGTT
Organism: Culex quinquefasciatus; assembly: GCF_015732765.1. NCBI lineage: Eukaryota > Metazoa > Arthropoda > Insecta > Diptera > Culicidae > Culex > Culex quinquefasciatus. The sequence continues at coordinate 52,420,799 of NC_051861.1, forward strand.
GGCGTCATACGTCATGCCGATAATTTAATCTTCCTTTTAACTCACGGCATCCCTTTTACCACCCACCCAAATACGGCGTGCCCTCCTGCCAAAGTGTGCAACATGTAATGCTCTCCGGGTGACAGTTAAAAAGGTGTCCCCAAATTCCCAGTATTGCTATCCAGCCGAATCTCTCTGAGGAGGATAGAAACCAGCAAGGGTGGAAAAACAAAAGTGCTTCAGTTTTGGCAAGATCGGTGTGGTACGGGGTGAGTGTGCGAAAAGATAATAAAATGACTCGAGAATGGTGAAGAATTTTGACGAGTTGAGCCGATTTTTCTTTCCCTACTTTTTTTGTTGTTTGACGGAAAGATGCGACCAGCATCAATATAGCTGGTTGGTGTAGAAATGATGGGGATGAATTTGCTAGCAGATTGATTTGTCACGTTTCGGTTGCGCGAGTGTGACAAATGGAGCTCACGTATTCAATTGCGTTTGTCTTTGGCTATTAAGGTAACATTTTTGGGGGGCATTATTATGACGTCTCTCTGACGAATGTAATGGAAAATTAATGGTTTCGTGTGCTAGCGTGAAAATCAAATCGATGTGACAAATGACAGCTTGATAAGCATTGCTCGATTTTTCAAGGGAAAAAAATGATTGACCATGGCAAAGTTGATTTTTTCAAGAATTTTAATGCTTCATTGTGAAGTGAAATCATGGTATTACGTAATGATAAGTAAAATTCAATTTTTATCTATTTCCATTTTGTGATATGGTCCTATTTATACTTTGTAATCTTCTCTTGTTTTTATAATTTTTGTGCAACAAAGCTAAATCATTAGTTATTGAAATTCAATGCTAGAAAACATAACCTTTTTCAGACAGCTAAGCTGAACAAACCATTTTCTTTACTTTTCAGACTATAACAACAAACCTATTAATCTGACCAGTAGTGCGGTGCCTCTGGGGACGAGCAGTCCTGTTTTTTGTGTTATTTTCCGTCTCTTTTGTGTCGCTGTTCGAGTGCATGGGGTGATTGGCCATTATAATTAAATAATGGCATCAGTAGTGCGGTGCCGGTGGAGACGCTTAGTTCTGTTTTTTCGCGTTATTTTCTGTCTCCATTATAATAAAATAATAGCAACATAAGTGTAGTACTTTTCGGGACGCGCAGTTTTGTTTTTTTTTACCTTCTTCTTTTTTCATTGTTTTTTTTTTCACTCGCGTTCGTTGGCCGATGAGTTTTTTTTAGTTTTCTATAAAATCGTACCTATTTTTTTTTAGACTAGCAAGTCGTATTGCTGGATGAGGTCCTTTCTATATCATCGATTATCGGAAGGCACGCCGTTGAATATGTTTTAAGGCGTATGATATAAAATCATATTAATAAATGAAGCCCTTCCTACACCACCGTTGACTGGAAGGCACGCCGACGGAGAATTTCTGGAGAATCGCGGTCGAATTAATACTATATTTAAATTACTAGATAGCTATCTTTCAACAGCCGGCTGCCTAAGATTTTTAAAATTTCAACCGATAAACAAATATCTTATGGTCGCATCACCTACCACAGTGAATCCTGACCTCATACCCATTTTACTAACCCCTCAAAACTCATGTGATAATTTGTCGGAGACGCAGCCGATTTAGCGGTCCTCATCACTCAAGTATCGGACTAACATTCCCATCCACTTCCCCGTGTCTTACCACTGGTCGTGGCCGGCGTCGGTATTGATCAGCACGACAGAGACCTTTGAAAATTGCGAAGGGGTGATGATTGGTTCCTACTTTTCATTTGTGGTCCACGGAGCAATGTTTGGGGGTCCTGGTCAATAACGAAGTAGCAGCTAGGGGTATATGTGTGGGAATGTCAAACACAAATTTTGAAAGCATTTTGATGATAACGCAGAAATAAAATGGACTAGATTTGAGGATGAGGAGTAGTAGTAAGCGTAGCTCACCAAAGTTGGCCTGGGTTCGGTCCCAGTCGGCCTCGGTGGCATTTTTCGAGAAGAGATTTGTCTACCTTCTGTTGGACGGAGGAGTAAATTTTAATCCCGATCTTACCTAGTGTTGAGGTCGTTAGCTCAGTCAACACAATTACTTTTTTTAGTTTGAGGATATTTAATTATTTTGATCAAAATGATAGTTGATGAATAAAAATACGATCTACCGTCAGTGAGGGTGTCATTGAGTCTGGGGGGTGAGATTGGGTTAAAGTGATGTGTTTCTAAATGAAACTAGTTGTGAGCAATTCTCTGAGATTTCGGTCATTCGGTCATTCTAAGCCTTATTTTGTACTTTCCTCTCGAAAAATCAACTCTGTAGTATTTTTGTTGGAATTGTTCAAAGGTACCCAAATGTTTTAAAAATCTCTACTTCAAACATTGTAGCATATCAATACGATTCTTTCGAACACTGTTGCATGACTTGTTTTTACCATATCTTTGTATTTGAGCATCATTTAAGTTTCAGTTGACCCAATGGAACCGCCTCTAAGCGGGGAGATTGAGTCAATTTTCAAACGATTAGCATTTATTCATCAAATTTCACCATATTTTGGGAAAATGTTAGTGAGCTATCTAAGAACAATTCTACGTTAAAAGATTTTCGAAGTAATTTAAATTGTTTTTTTATAAAGAAATTACTAATGGTGCATCGTTTTTTGACCCATAGCCACCCTCACTGAAGGTATTTTGAATCAACACATTACACATTAACATTATGATTCAATCAGGCACAAAAAAGGTTTAATTTAAGAGCGACAAATATTTAAGGTTTGAACAATGTCAATAAACAGCGCGCATGCAACATGATTCGATGTTTTCTTATACATGCTTCATCCAAATTTCACAGCATAAATAAAGGCGTTTTCGAAAGTTATGGTACTGCTAAACTTAGTTACCATCATGCTGCCATAAACCGTCAGTAGTGGTGACTATGGGTCAACAAACGACACACCTCTCGTAATTTCTAAATAACGAAAATAATTTAAAAAATATCGAAAAACTTTTTACGCAGAATTGTTCTTAGATAGTTTACCAACACTTTCAAAAAAAATGTAGACTTTAAAAAAAACTCTAACTTAAATGCCAATCTATGGAAAATTTACTCAATCTCAAGCCTTAGAAAGGTTATCATTGGGTCAAATCAAAATCAAACCATCCACTTTAACGTGGTGTGGTGTGGTGGTGTGTGGTCTTTTGTGGTCTCTATTGCAAATTTCTGCTCGAACCTAGGAGTCCAACGCCTTGAATGGGGAGTGCACCCAAACATACGTTTACTCCAAGGAATCTTCCACTCTAGGGTTCGAACTGATGACCTTTGGATTGCGCGTCCAACCGAGTGAAGGAAAAGTTGATGTTTTCAGCAGCGGTGTTGTAAATTCTGTAGCATTTTAAATAGTGGACGAATCTTTTTGCACTCTACAGCCAAGTTGTTCCCTAAAGCACGGAAAATGAGCTCATGAGGTTTTTGAAAAATGCAAAAATCGTTAAGGGGCTCAACAGTGGCAAAAGCCAAAACGCACCTATTTTACGGGTTAAATCCCATTTAAAACTCAAATTCAAAGCGCCAGGTCCTGTCGCAACCAATCAAGCCCTTTCTGGATTCGGGCTCAGTACAGCTAGGTTATCATGCCCTGAAATGCCCGCAAAATTGACCCATTTTGTTTCATCCTAGTAGGGGAAAGTGGGGCAAGTGTAACAAGCTAAGGAAATGCTCGTTATAACCCATTAAAAACTTTAAAAAATTTGTCGGATTTTTTATAATCATCATATTTAAGGTCTTGACTGAGACTTTGGTAGAACAATTTTTTTAAAAATCCAGTTTTTCAATTTAAAAAAATGATTTTTAAAATATTGATTTTCCGTACGTTCTACTCAACTAGTGGGGCAAGACGAACAACCGGTTGGGGCAAGAGGAACAATGCATGAAACAACATGTTAATTTGCTAACAATTGAACTGTTATCACTTAGATACATCAGATTTTTTTTTCCAATCCCATTGGAAAAAAAAATACATCAGATTAGAATGTATTTGAAACATTTCTTTCATTTTTAGATTAAAAAAATAGTATTTTGCTAAAAAATGTATAGCTTTTACGAAAAAACATGTTTCTTGGATGATAAATAGTAAATTTTCATGATATCACTATATTTTGTATGGACATTTTTTTTAACAATTGTTTATCAGTTTTAAAGTACTTTTATATATTTATTTCACAATAAAATATGTTGTTGCAGCAATTCGTATTTTTTCTATACTAAAAATCCATATGGTACACTTGCCCCACCAGAACATGATTTTTGAAAGCTCTCAACAAAAATAACCATAGGTTAAATCATACTTTATAATAGGTGCAAGTAATTGGTAAGGACACTACTCAACTAGAAAAAATAGCATTTTGATAAAATGAGCCTTAAAACGAACCCTAGGCCTTATTTTGTGCTTTCCAAATATTACAAGAAAACAAAGGTTTTGAAAACAACTTCATACAATCTTATGCCCAGTGGCGTTTACGTTGTTTTGGCGGTTATGTGGTAGTAGAATCAGCTAATGACATTGCTAGCAACAATTCTTCATACTGGAAATAATCAAAATTGTAAAAATTGCTGCCGTACGAGAGATTGTTCCTCTTGCCCCATATGGTCGTCTTGCCCCACCTTCCCGTGAGCAGTTTTATAATGAAATTGTAAACAAAAAAAGATGCACGAGAATAGGACCAGCAAAATCTTAGGTTTGTGCATAACCTTATGACATAAAAGAGAGACAGAGTTGAAGAATATTCTTGTCATTGTCCAGTTTCTTGTGTACATGACCGCTGAAATGAGTAATGGTGAGGACTGCAAATCGCTGACATATTTACACTCACGGGCAAAATTTATGACGCGCTTTATGCATATTCTGTTTTAAAAGATATGTAAAACTTTATGCAAGATGAGGATGCCGATTTCATGAGCTTATGTTCTTGTGTACATGATCATTTTTCATTTATGAAATCATTATAATTCTAAATCAGGCTTGTGATATAAAAGATGATCAATTCATGAGTTTATTTTTTTTATTTTTTCATATTAAAACCTAACTTAATACCTTATTCTTACGCTACTCTAATGACTTGATTTAGAAACCTTTCTTTTGCAGAGCCTTGATGTCCTGATCTCCATAATAGTCCTCGCTGGAAAAATTGAAAAGTAAAAAATAATCGTTATTTACGGGTGTTGTACACTAAAAGATTAACATCTAATGCACAGTTAAATTGTTCGGCAGTGAGCACATATAATCAGCATGAGTGGAAAGTGCATGCAATCCGTGCAATTAATGAATTTAAACTAAAGTTTCTGATTCTCTGAAACTTCCACGCTAATCGGATCTCACGTTAACACACATACACTCCCTCAACCACACAGATGAGCAGTGCGGATAGAACACGCAATCGAATGGCTTTTAATTTGTTTGGAAAATCAACATTAAATAATTCACGTGCACGACGGTAATTTAATTACATTCCTCGCTCAGTTGTACTAAATTAGATTAGCTCTCGCGTGCGTTTTCAAACAATAAACTCGTTTATTTCGTCAGGTTCCGAGAGCCCGCAACAATATACTGCCAATTTACACCCACCCACACACACACACACACTTTCTACACACTGCAGCCATTCATTGGTCCTGTCTGATCTTCATCGTCATTCGCACACAGACACACACACACCACTCACGGACAGCAGCATCCATACAATGAAGCGCGAAATGGTTTGGTCCACCGATTGGATGCGCGAATTGGTTTACATTCCAACGGACGGCCGGTACGATACATGCGTTAGGATTAGTAGAAGTGTGTGTGTGTACGTGTGTGCGAGTGCTAATCGAATTTCGGCACGTTTCTCAAACAACATCAAACAGCATCGGCAAATTAATTAATTTGATTAGCAAAGAGTGAAAGCGGCGAAAAAACAAATCATTTCACACAGATTCGCAGACTCAAGGGCACACACTGCTGTCGCCAGTGGCTGGTCTGCTGTTTTGTTATTATAATTCGATGGACGAAATGGTTTGGGGTGGAAAATTTGATCTAAAATTTGTGGATTAACATCGAATTGAGCATTTGCCTTTCACACGACAAAATTTCAATGCTGGTCAAATTTATAAATCTTGGCTATTTTTGACTTCCTCGCCTTACTGAGGAAAGACTATAAATCACTCGAAAAATGAACTTTTTAATTAGACCTCCTAGACCTACCTTAATTTTTACATATCGACTCAGAATCACCAGCTGAGCAAATACATTCGCAATTCGCGCATTTCATTTCGTCTTGGGGTCCCATATGTCTCTATTAACATTTATAAGATTTAGTAAAGCACATAAAAAGTTATGCTTTCAAAACTGCTGCATATAAATTTTACATTCTTGCAAAATAAAGGGTGGTTTTGCATGAAAATCTGCTATATTTTAATTTTTTTAGAAGGGTTCTGAAATTTCCTTTCTTTTGGATTAAGAATGTTCAAGATCTGACTTTAAAAAATGGTCTGAATTTGTATAACCTCAATCTATTTCCTCTACACACTTCACTGAGGAAAGGCTACAACCTCAAATGGTCGAGTCTGATCGCCACGAAAAAAAAAAACCATGTAGAGGAATGCAATTTTTCTTAAAGGCGATGTTTGTAAAATCTTGACAAAAAGCCTGTAGGCTGTCTGTGTTTTTTTTTGGCTCATCACTTATTGTTATCAAGACTTCTTAGGTGCTGCGATCACGTTAGAGGCGATTCATAAACCATGTGGACACTTTAAGGGGATTGGAATCACTCAATAAATGAGAGGAAGGCATCAACCACCTAATGGGGGATTAAGTGACGTTTCATTTCTTTTTTACAAAACTAGGTTCAATGAACCCTCTCATATGAGCCGAAATCAAAATTTTCAAAACCTGTCTATAAATTTCGTATGGTCATAAGGATCGTTTTCCCATCATCAACTATTTTTTTCAAAACTTAGGTCTGAAAGGGTGATGAAAATGTTTCGGTTACTTAACACTGGAACGCCCAACGCATGTCCAACTTACACGGACGCCCAAGCCTCCCAGGTGGAACGGTAACTTCAACTCGCTGGTTCTCGGGCCTAACTCAACCGATCTAGATGATTCATCTTTCCAGTGATTTGTTAGGATGTCTAGATGAGTCTAGAACTTTGCAGAACTTAATTTGATCAAATCTGTAATTTCTGCGACCGAAAACATGTTTCCACCTTTTTTAAAAAAGACCGCCTCTGCGGAATTTTCGGCGTTTTTTTAACACGTGGAAAAAAAAAGTTGGAACGATGATTTTGATCGCAAAAATTACAGATTTGATCAAATTAAGTTCTGCAAAATTCTAGAATCATCTAGACATCCTAACAAATAACTGGAAAGAAGAATCGTCCCGATTGATTGAGTAATCCCAAGTAACATTTTTTTCCAGGAGTTCTACAAGAGCTCTTCAAGATAGCTACAGCATAGCAGTTTGGACCGCTGTAGGATAAAACTCTCTTCAAGTACTCTTCCAAACTCCTGAAGAAGTTTTGAAGAGAATTTTATCCTACCGCGGTCCAAACTGCTATGCTGTAGCTATCTTGAAGAGCTCTTGTAGAACTTCTGGAAAAATGTTACTTGGGATGTGTTTAACACTGTTTATATTAAAAAAACTCATATAAAGTTTTCGGCAAAACGGATGATCAATATCAATCAATCGTAGGGCCTCGTGGCGCGGTGGTTAGCGGCTTCGGCTGCCGATCCCTAAGTGGCTATGAGGCGCGAGTTCGATTCCTGCCTTATCCCCCTGGCCTTCTATCGGATGGGGAAGTAAAACGTCGGTCCATTTGCGTAAAAGAGGTTTTGGGTGACTCACCACACATAACCTTCGGACGCCTAGAAATGAGCAGAAACTTGCAACAGAGCCCACAGACCCGGGGGTCGTTAAAGTGGATTGCTTTGCTTTGGATGATCAATAAATCAATTGTCGATGTTTAAAAAAAAAATCAGGAAAGAGAAAATAATTATGTAACATTAAAGATATCTATCTCATACGGTGTTTGAATACTTTGATTTAAAAAAGATTTGATTTGAACATCGGAAATAATTGGAGCAATGATTATTAAATCATTTCACGCCGAATTTGGTACTCAGATCGGATTGTTGTGATATAGATGTATTTGGAAAATAACTCCAAATCAAGGGTTTGTCACCCGAAATCAATCGATTCAATTCCCTTTTATGTTTTTTTATAAAATTCAGCTTCATTATTTATTTTTTTGCAGTTGAAATTTAATATGTACTGCTACACCCATTGCTTCTATACGATGCCTACAAAGTCCAAATTAACTTTATAAAAAGGGATTAAACTCAAGCCATTAACAAAAAAAATGCATTCTTCTGCTTTTTTATGAAGAACATTCTATTTATTTTTTTTAATGTTGCAAATCATTCTTAAATAAATTGGATTTTAGCAACGAAAACATGGAAAAAATCAAACGCTTGTTTTATATTGACTACAAAGCTAGCAAAATGTCAATAATTACTATATAAATATCAGATTTGTTTCCTGGTGGTCAGTTATATTTTTCTGAACAGTGCATAAGTGCATAAAATCTCTTGTCACGAAACAGATTTTGAAAAAATACTTATTTTTTGTTAGGACCAGCTTTTGAAGGCCTGTACCCAGCTCTAGAGAACTAGAAACTTCAAGGTTATTGCGCGTATTCGCTAAAAAGACACGCGGCAAACCAGTCTCGGAACGACGCGTCGCATGTTTTTATTGCAACAATGTCTACGGCATATTCTGAAATGCCGCATGGCGTGTACCTTTGAGATAAGCAGACAATATATTTATTCGACTTTAAAAGCCATTTTAACAGGCCCACAACGACTTTTCAAAATTGTACAATGAAGAAAATACATTGAATTACATTTTCAATGTATGAGTAAGAAATGCTGCTGTTAAATAATTCTATCTTTTCCAGAATATCTTTTTAGTGGTTAATTTCGCTTGAATATAGGTTTTATAAATAAATGTTAACGGGTCACTTCCACCTAAAACGTACACAGCACTCGAAACCAACATTTTCTGATCTAGCTCAAATTTGGTGGGGCTGTTGATACCATCAAAGCAAATAAAATCTACATTTTCGTCCAAATCGAACCACATTGAAAACTCCAACAATTTTTCTGCATGGATTACATTTTCAGTACTCAAAATATGGTGAAATTTGAAGAACTCTATCTTATATGCCAATCGTTTGAAAATTGATACAGTCTCACCACTTAAAGGGGGTTACATTCGGTCAAATGAAACAAAAATGTTCACAAACAAAGATATGGCCAAAAGAAGAAATTCAACAGCGTTACTTTTTCAAGGTATTGTATTGTATTGACATACAACAATGTTGGAAGTGGAGATTTTTAAACATTGATGAACGTTTCGAACAATTTCTTGAAAATAAATTAAAAGGTTGATTTTGTAAAAGGTCACTTTTCGCCAAAAGTGTTCCTTTGCTTCGGACAGCTGCCAAAATGGCAGGATTCGTTCTAGGAAAAAAAATCGATACTTATAGGTTTAAAACAAGGTTTTACAACTTCAATTCTTAATTGAATTTTGAGTTTTACGCATATTTTCAAATATTCCAGGTCAAGGCCACACAACATGGGATTTGTAGAATCATATTGTTTCAAATCATGTTCCACTTAATTTGACATTTGACTTTGTTCTCCCCTCAAATTACCAAAAATCCCTTGTTGTTTTGTAATACAATCACGCTGTTTATTGAATCACTCCGATAACAATTTTCCAGGCAACTTCCAAACAAACAATCAATAGGCACACCCACATACGTGCAACAAAATCTAGCATCAAACAGTGAACCGTTCGTGGAAGTCACAGCATCGGTATTAGCACACCAGAACGAAACAACATAAACAACACCGGTTAGCGGAAATCAGTGCGGAAGAAAAATAAACGATTTTTTGCACCTAGACTACCAAGCCGAAAACCTTCGTGGAAACTTTCTAACTGTAACATTAAAAATGAAATGATAATAAAAGAGAATAGAGAAACATGAAGCAAAGAAAAGAGAAACAAGTCAAATCTCAAGTTTCTCTGCTTGGTAGTCAAAGTGTTAAACGCCACTCGGTTAGCACGAGGTTAGAGGGAAGAACAGGAAACACACAGAGCAAATAGCCAGTCTCAGGTCCTTGAGAGCCATTGCTGCACTGAGGAAGGGTGAGAATGTGGGTGGTGATGTAACGTACAATTAAACAGATAGAAAGATAGAAAGGGCTGTAATGATGGGGTTTGTGACATAATGATAACTAGTATGGTAATGATAACAGAAAAAAGGAGTAAGTAACAGCGTTTTTGTGATTTTTTTAGATTTTCCCTTTATTTTATCGTTTTTTTTCTTTCTTAGGTTTTTCTCGGTATAAGGTTTCCAATTTTTACATACAAATGAAATCTGTATTTTTTCATAGAAAAGTTTGAAAACTTGTTGTTGGTGAGGGAATATTCCTCAGTCGGTGTACAAGTAAACTTGAGAGGTCTCTCCTATAGAGTAGGGTAGGGTGTCGTAGAGAACAGTAGAACATAAAAAAGAGTATCGAAAAACAACAGAACACAGGGCGGGTTGGGTGCAATTACGTCAACTTAACTAAGGAGGGGAGGAAAATAAATAAATTAAAAATTTTGTTTCTCTGATCTAGCGAAGCTCACTTTTCTAGAGTTTTAAAAAATTTAAAAAAAACATATCTCTTTAAAAAAAATATTGCTCAGAAGTTGAAGTTTTTTTCATAGAAATTTCAGCAGATTTGAGTATTCCTCTCTGACTATCACTTAACTAAAATCTTTACTTTAATAACAGTCTATAATCCTCCGCGCGGGCAGCAAGCAGGATGTTGATCGGAGGATCTTTCAAGTTTAAAAAAAATATTACTTCTTAGAAACTAGCTCCGCTACTGTCCCTAGCGTCTAGGTCTCTGGGTCTTCTCGAAGTACATTTCTCTGTAGTGTTTTTTTGTGTTTCTATTTTGTTGTTGTTGTTGTTGTAGTTTTTGTTTTTTTCCTTTATTAAATTGTTAAATTTTATCTCTCTCTATCTCGGATTTTACAGTTTAGTTTTCCTTCTGAGACGGACGGTTGGATTTGGAATGAGGCTTGATAGCCTGAGCTCCACCCTGGTTGGCCAGGCCGGCGAGGAGTTCGCTCTTACGGATGCTTTTCAAGTCCAAGTCACCGTAGTAATCTTCACTGTAGGGGTAGGTGAAACAAATGCAAGATGTGAGGTTAAATGTGATGCCACGTGTGGTGAGCACGGGTGGGTGGAGGGGTTGTGGTTGTGGTAAGTGTTTCTCTTTTGCCGGAAATAATTAGTGTTTAGAAAACTGATGATCGTGGTTAGAATTTTGAGTACAATCAATACTAGTGACCAATCTGTGAGTTGAGTTTGGTGGGGAATTTTTTGTTTAGATTCGTGAGACAAATTTAGTAATTTTGCACAAAATTGCAAGGTTTTCTTACCATCCGGGAACATCCTCGGGATCTTCGCAGTTTCCGGTTCCGTCAGCGTCTCCGATCTTGAACACGGTTCCGATCGGGCATCCGTACTCGCGGGCCACTCCCTCCAGGCAGATGTAGTACTTACGGCAGTCCTCGGGGTGGGCATGTCGCGAGAACGATCCGGCGTTGGAGATTTCACCGGCAGCAGGGCAGGCGAATCCGTTGGCTACCTCTGCAAAGTACAAGAAATGTTTTTTTTTAAGTTTAATAAAAAGAACAAAATGTCTAAATAAATCTGATAGAAATCAGTTCAGTGATTGGTAAACAGTTTTTTCGAGAAACTTACCCTCGTTTCTGCACTCCGGCACCTGGTCAGCCCACATGCAGACTCGCGCTTCACGGTCGTAGGCCAGTCCGGGGGAGCACTGGTAGCGCGAGGCTTCGCCGTTCCAACAGTTCCAGAACACGTCGCACTTGGCACCGTCCGCGAAGATACCGTACAGACGCTCGCAGTGTGGAGTGGAGATTGGTGGTTCTGGAAAACGTGAAAGGATCTTCATTAGTACTTTTAGTGTTGATATTTTTAATTGTGGTTGTGTTGTGGTTCAACCGACAAAGTTCCAAAATATTTACTTTCACTACTAATGGTTTATCTAAAGTGTTCAAAACATCCTTTTCCAAATGTCACACGTTTGGCAAATGCTTCAATATTAAATTTTCCAGCTCCCAGAATCCATTAACTATGCGAATTAGCACTGCACCACATCAGAAAAACCATATGCACCCCACTGTGAAGGGAAGGTGGATGGGGTAAAACTCTCTAATGTGGGCATAAGCTTCTAATCGCTCGTTCACCTGCCATTAGCCAACTCATTTGAACAGCAGCAGCAGCCCGCCGAGCTGAACTAAACTAAAGAGCCACTTGCTGTGAAGAGTGTGCGAACTGTTTCAAAATTCATAATTTGCTCAACCGCAAAAATTGGGCTTTCCACTCAGCTCGGCTGGCAGTTGCAGAGTGCACGCACCCCCCCCCCCCTTCCCCCAACCCTACCACATTAAATCGTGTGTGTAATCGACGTCTAAATACTTGCAATATTCATCGTGCACCACCCACGTGCCGCAGCTGAGTGACTTTCATACACACTCACATATGCAAATGTCACTGAGAAAGTTAGGACGAACATTTCCAGCAGGCTTATTGGTGGTGGCCAGGTGAGGTGGAAAAGCCCAGTGAACAGGGACGAATTTAATATAATTTATGAAATTTAATTTATTGCATCCATCTCTCTCGCTCTCGCTCTCTCTCTCTCGCCGCACTCCGTATGAATGAGCCCGGCAAGCAGATTAGCAACACAATTTGTGCATACGGGGGTACATATCGCTCTCTGGTAAATTGTATGCAACGCCATGCCACCCCCCCAAACCTTATCCGGAAAGCAGGGCAGTAGTAGTAGCAGCTGGTGTATTGCTGGCACGGTTCCTCCCCCCGGTAGGTGTTCTTTCCGCTTGGCCCTGGTCCTGGCACAAGCAGAGCTAATCCCCATATCCACCATACTGTACCCGGGTTGGTTCCCGGGTGGTAGGGTAAAGGTAAGCATCAGCGCCACACCGGAGCGGAGTGCCAAAGTGAGCATTGGTACGCGTTTGAGTGCACTCGGAAGGTCGTATGCACCTGTTTTAAACACCGCAAAACACTGATTTTAACTCAAGATTTACTTGAAAATCACCAGCAAAGCAAATGTGCTACGTCCTATGAAATAGTTCCAGCGATAACGATTATCGCTATCGATCAATATCGATCCGTGTCACGGTGATTGACTGGTTTTATTTTTTTTTTTTTTTTGCAAAATTTTATGGTTTTTGAGCTCAAATATGAATCAAAAATTGCACTAATGAGATATGGGAGTACGCAACCCAAGATGGCGGTGACGAAATTGTGAGAAAATCATATTTGTTACAATACATGCAAGTTTGACTTAATTAGGATTTTTGTAGTTATATTTGAAAAATAATAAGAAATACGATTTTTGTATGGTTCGGTTATACTATTTTGTTTTTATTTTGAAAGTTGTAATACAATCAAAAATTTACTAGAAAAGATGAAATTGAAAAATGGTTTGAAGATGATGTTTGTAGCAAAACTTCAGATACATTTGATTATTAATAATGGCTCAGTGATTTTTTAAGCCAAAAACTTGCAATTCTCAAGGGAAGCGTAATTCCAAAACACCAGATTTTCAAAGAAATTTCAAGGAAATTCCGCGGAACGTGAAAAATGTCCATAAAACCGGGAAAATCACAATAAGTTCATTTAAGTTAATTCTGCTTTATTCTTCAATCAACTTTACTTTTATTCAACTGTTTTAGCATGAAAATAGGTAATAGATTTTTTCTATTTTTTTGGCCGATTTTTGCGTGACTTACTTTATGGATGACGCCTTAAAGCAAAAAATAGAGTGATTTTTTTTTAAATTGATTTTTAAAATGCAAAAAAAGCAAAGCAATCCACTTTAACGACCCCCAGGTCTTTTGTTGGCTCTGTTGCAAGTTTCTGCTCATTTCTAGGCGTCCGAAGGTTATGTGTGGTGAGTCACCCAAAATCTCTTTTGATTTTTAAAAGGCATTGCAAAAAAAAAAAATCATTTGATCAATTCACGAAAAAAGTCCCAACTGAACATATATTGAATGAAAAATTAAAAATTGTACATGAAAGATAAATTATATAAAGATAAAACAAATGTGTAGCATTTATTTAAAAAGCTTTTTCTACTCTCGCTTAATCAACTGTAATTAAATTTTATCCAATTGATTGTACTTGAATTTATTTGTAGTTTAAAGGGCCTCTAAAACTTTGCATTCTGTCATCAGTTGAGCAAATTGTATTCTGATTAGTACAACAAATAAACATGAATTGAATTGATTTGAATAAAAAAATGTATTTTATATTTTTCCTTCCAAAATGAATGATGATATAACTTCGACCTTTTGAAAGACAAGCTTTATAGAATATTCCTAATTTTCTTGATTTCCTTCTTCAAAAATGTCAATATAAATAACAAGCAGCAAAATTATGCTTTGTAACGGGAGCTGTGTGAGTTGGCGGGAAATGACCCATCTGTGCTCCATATAGCGATTTGTAGTTTTTTTTTAATATTTTTGTTATCTATCGGAATTTTCAGATCATTCTAACAGGTTACATCAAATTAATACTTTAATCATCCTACCCTTGGAATTTTGTGACATTTTAATGTTTTAAATTTTAGCTGGCTTAAAATATTCAAATTTTCAATTTTATTTTTGAAGTTTATTATTTTCTTCTTAAAATTCAACACTAACAAAATTGGCAAATTTGCGGGATTTGGCACCTTTCAAAAGGTTCATGTTTTGTTCAATTGAACAAACGCGGAAAATACGCCGCTTCCCACATCAATTAGGTAAGTTTGAACTTCTGAATCCACTGCGCAATAATAACACCCTGTGCCCCAGCAAATCCTGAAGAATGGTGTTTAAGTCCCTCTGTAGAACCCATCATTATTCCGAAAACCAGCTGGCGAGGTGCATACGGGAAGTCACTGGTGTATAATTAGCTGGATTTGGCTCAGTTGCCTGAGCTAATACACGGCCAGAATAAATAAATAAACAGAGCCAGTTCCGTTTGCTAGCTGCTGCTGCTCGTTAGTCGGTGGTGGGTTTTCCACAAAATCAAGCCAAAAATATTTATTTTTGGCAAGAGAGGTGCGCGCGCGCGCGATTCAAAGTGCACTGACACGTGTCGTAATTACCTAGCTGTGTGCGGTCACCACAGTCGACGTTGTGCAGGTAATCACAGTTCTCCGTCAGATATTTGGAGTCTGACGCGTCGAAGGCCAGTCCGTTGCCGCAGGTTTTCAGCTCGGCCACGTTGTTGTCGCACTTCCAGTACTTGTCGCAGGATGTGTGGTGGGGGTAGAAGCCAAAGTCGTCTGGACATTTGAAGCTGTCCTGGGCCACCGCTAAAAATAGGGAGAAAGGGAGAGAGAATAAAAGGATTATTAAAATGACAAAACCATAAAGTCACAGAAGCCGGAAATTGTACTGGAGGGGAAGCGCCCGCAAAATGGGTTTGCGGTTCTGACCGTAAAATTTTAACCGCGTAAACTTGACGCCCCCGCGTAAAACGGCACACAACTTTTGATTAAGCGCGATTTTTATCTGCCGCGTGGAGCCCGCTTCATGAAGAATAAACACCTGCCCTGTCTTGAGTCTACGAGCCTTTATTGAAGTTCAGAGAACAATGTGACTGGTAATAAATGAACTTCTAAATTCGATGGATTGCCACACATTTTCAACTTGTATGTGAAAAAAGTAACGAAAGAAAGAGACCAGGAGAACAAACGCACGCTCGAAACTCTCACCACTTTGCCTGATGAAGCTGTTGATTGAAGATAACGCGAAACGGTAGACGAAGCGTGGCATTGCGACTCGAAGAATCTACATCTTTTCAAATCCTGGCCCTCGCCACCATCATCTTCCCGTCATTCAGAATACCCTGTGAACCGCGAACTTTGCGGGGATTTTGCGTCTGTTTTGTGTTCCCGCTGCTTCTTGAGGGTAAATTCGCGGAAAATTGCGACCAACATCAGCTTGCCGACGCAGGGTTGTGCTATGTTGTCATACGTAGGTTTTGAGACCAAACTTTGTATGCAGCAATGTTTACATGTGTCCGTAAATCACCTCTCATCTATTTTCGATAAATTATTCAGATTGGCTCGGTTGCCACTAGTTCAATATACAAGTGTGTCAAGATGGCACGACAGCAACACGATGCGGGACAGGATATAGAACAGGCAATGAAATGATTGATTTCTGTCTGGGTTATGCGGTGAACTCAACGCAGGCTGGCTGGTATCTTCCGACTGGAAAAAGCCCGGATTAAGCAACCTTGGACTTGCTTTGCTTGGAGGGTCGGAAATTAGGCTGCAAACTTCAAGGTTTACCATCGCCCAACAACTGGATGGTATTTCGAAAATTGTCATCGAAGCAATTGCGGCCTTAAAGAGGACGAAGCGTTTCAACAACAATCGCGGTACATGTCTCTTTAAGTTTTATTAACAACCATAACCATTAGGGTGGGTACGTTTTTCAAAAAGTTCTCGGATCATGTTTTAGTATGGTTCCCCTTGCAGGGCATGCCCATAGGGACTTCCATGCCAAATATCAGCTCATTTGGTTGTAAACTGGCTGCGCGCATCAGGGTTAAAGTTTACATGGAAATTACTATGGGAAATTGGAACTTTTTGTTCAAACGCTCCTACAGGTCTGGGAAAATCGCGCGCCAACTTCTGGTATGGTCAGGCCTATGGGGAATGGTCTGGAGAACACTTTTCCCGAAGAGAGCATATGGATTCGTTGTCCCTAGACCTGGCGCATCGGCAAACAATCCGATGTCTCCGGAATCAACGGTTTTCCCTTAAAAAGCATCAAATTTTCCTTAGCATGCTATGAAAGCTTGATGAACACCGCGACGCTATATGTCAGACAGCTATCACGTGGTTGAAATATTTGCAAAAAAAATACAAATTTGCTATGCAAAGATTTTGAATTCGACTAAATAATATCAGAATTACTCGAAATGATCATTTTATACTTAAAAGAAGGTTTGTAATTAAATATTCCAGCCGTTTCTCACCCACGTGGTAGCTGTCTGACATATGGCGTCGCGGTGTTCATCAAGCTTTCATAGCATGCTAAGGAAAATTTGATGCTTTTTAAGGGAAAACCGTTGATTCCGGAGACATCGGATTGTTTGCCGATGCGCCAGGTCTAGGGACAACGAATCCATATGCTCTCTTCGGGAAAAGTATTCTCCAGACCATTCCCCATAGGCCTGACCATACCAGAAGTTGGCGCGCGATTTTCCCAGACCTGTAGGAGCGTTTGAACAAAAAGTTCCAATTTCCCATAGTAATTTCCATGTAAACTTTAACCCTGATGCGCGCAGCCAGTTTACAACCAAATGAGCTGATATTTGGCATGAAAGTCCCTATAGGCATGCCCTACAAGGGGAACCATACTAAAACTTGATCCGAGAACTTTTTGAAAAACGTACCCACCCTAATAACCATAGTTGAGCACCGCTAGGGGGTCCAATTTAAAAAAAAGAACGGTTAACCAAAAGTGGACCAATTCACCGCTATATGTCACTGGCACAAGGGCACTCGGCTGAATACTTTCAATTTCTGAATCGATTCCGACTGATGTGGGTAAATTAGGTGAGTCACCGCGCTGCCCCCACAATGAGTCATGCATTGTTTGCTAGATTGTTGCCTCTGACGCAATTTTGCACTGTAGGAAATAACTGAATCGATTTCCAAATCGTTTGACAACGATTTTTTTTTCATAACTCAAGTTAAAAAATGCTAGAACTAACTATAAACTATGACGTCAAATCATCGGGCATGTACTGTACTGTTGTTGAATCTCAAAGCTAGAACTTATCACAGTGCATAGACTAGAATGCATTTTTTTTCTTGCACAAAACCAGGTTTGCTAGCCGACTATGTGGTGAGTACAGTGTGAAAAATTCAGTAGCCACACTGCAGAAGGCAAAAGATCGAGTGCACCTTCGAAACACGGTGAAGGGAAGCTAATAATAAAATCAAATTTATAATGCACCAAATCCCTCCTTCTGAAGTGCACTGTAACTGGAACAACGTGCACCGATATGGCGAGATTTGGCGAGAGGAACGATACATTGATCTCCTTGAGCTACCAGGTATGGAGTGTATACTTGTTTGGAGATGTGTGCTCCTTCTAGGAAGATTGCGAATCGTTGTCTGATTTAAACTCTTGCATAAGTTAATCTTATTGATTGTACACCCAAATATCTGTCAATTATCTAGACTGAGGTACATTTTGAGAAAGACAAACAAAAAATCCTGGTTGACATCTTTAACAGGGATTCTAGAAAGATCTTTCAAAATTTTCCAAACGTTTATATTCGACATAGTTCAAAAAGGAACTGACTCTTTTAAAAAATTTAAGCAACTTCGAGTAAATTCCACGAAATAGTAACAGCAGCAAATTTGGCAATCTCATTCTAATTTACATCAAATTCGCCCCTGGTTGTAGTCACGCCATACGGTAGCTTTGTTGAACAACGTTGCATCAAAGAAGAGGTTCAAGTGAGGAGACTAGGTTGGGAACATCATACCAGAAAGGTCTTGTGCTGTTCCACTTTTCTTTTCCCTTTTATAAACTGGCAGTGAAATCGCTGCTGCACTATCACCGGTGTGTGCATACTATGCTATTGTACTACACGAGAAGAGAGAGCTGGTATTCTGGCAAAAAGGTAGAATCACAAAGTTGATGTAATATAACAATCACCTTTTGGCAATTTCGTTACCCAGCGAACGCGCGAGCTCGCTTCAAAAAGGGTTTTGCGCTGGGAGGTGGGTGGCATTTCTTTGCCGAAGGTACATCGGATTTGATGGGGGTGGAGGAATAAAGATAATGCACGATATTACAAATAAGCAATAACAGAGATAATCTCCTGTGTTCGATGTCGAGAGCTGGCTGCCTTTCATGTTGTGCAACTTTACAGAAAGGGTTAAAGGAGCTTTGTCTTATCCACAGGGGAGCGGGAAACTGTGTCAGTGTGGAATCTCTTTCAACGTTAAAAGTTTTAATGTTGCACTGCAAAAACAATTTTGAAAAAATACATGGAATGACATGCAATATCTATTAGCACAGTATTCAAGTCAATTTCTTACGAAATTTTACACACATTTCATGCAGAACTAGCAATTTCACTGTGCTACCACATCATCAAAGCGCCGATCTGGCAATGAAAGTGATCTTTGAAAGGAAGCAAGAGGCTAAGAGATTTCGTTATCGCATCAAACATCTCGCTCGCTGTGCAAAGTCAGTTTTCCACCCTCAAATTCATCGCCACCAGACATTATGCGCGTTTTGCATGGATTTTTATGCTATTCCTGTGCCTGGTAATTTCCCTCCAGCACCCCTCAAAAACAATGATACAATTTTGGCTCGCTGTAATTACAGAACTGGTGGCAACGGACGCGGTGAACGAGTCAATCGTTTGGGCGGCCAGTTTCCGGGGTTTGGTTTCACATTTCACAAATTGCAAGTGAGTATTTTTTGTGGAATTAAAATGTGTCAAATATTTAGCCCACGGCATGATTACACAATAGTTTTGGAAAATTTATACAAGCCGTGTGCAGGTTTTTCACAGAATCGGTATTGACTAATAGAGTTGGTTATGGATCGGAAAATGAAATTGGTTGACTAGTTACGATGGTCAAATACAAATTGAGTGAACCTTTTTTTTATGGAAAGTTTGGAAAAGTAAAAAATTGAAATATTATCTTTGATTTGGATGGAGTGAGTTAATGTTGATAAAGTTTGAAGTTTTTGTGTTCAAATTAGTAGCCAGATATGTCGCATATTGATGCATATGACTTAGGGTTTTCACAAGATTATTATAATGTGCAAATCGACTATAAAACAAATAAATTTGAAAGGACAAAACGTCGGTTCAAAGTCTCTCACGATGCTTAAAGCACAACCTTAGGCCGATGCAAACATTTTTCAAAGTTTTTGTCTCACGGTTCTGGCTGGTGTCGAGAGGGGTGGGGGGGGGGGGGGTTGGTTAAAAATTATAAATATTGTAATAACAAGCCATGGTTTCAACATTTGCATGGTAAAAGTGTTTTAAAATGAATTGTACACTAGTTCAGTTGTTAGCTTTCAAAAATTTAAGAATTGACAAAAACAAAAAATATAGTGACAAAATCTTTTCGCGATAGTGAACATCGAAAATTTTCAAAAATTCAAGGGATTTTTAAATCAACCCAAACATGCTACAAATGATTCCAAACGCAAGAGAATACATTTTAAATTAATTAAAGCTGATTGAACTTAATTTTCCACTGAAAGTGTTTTGCCCCCTGATTTTTCAGGCCAATTTTGAAGGGGGAGGACAAAAAATTTAAATAAAATTTGTAACAGCCATATGTGCTTTTAATCAACATCTAGCAAATGAATTTCCACTCCACCGGTCTGGTAAAGGAGAATGTCCTCCCACACCGTAGATTCAGTGCCATTTACATCAAGCAGCAGCGGCCGTCAAGCAAACTGTTGCCATTTTCGCAGTTCGTTAAGATCAACGCGGGGAGTGAATACGGTAAACATCAGTCAAATCAGTCCTCTGTCGGGACGTCACCGGCACTCGCCAGCTTGCAACGGAGCAGCAGTGTTGCCAAACGAAACCTCAAACAATAAAAGCGTTCGAGCATGTAATAACAGCAGCAACAACAACACAGCACACAGCAAGAAAGGACGCGATCTCATCATGAACAGCAGCCAGAACTCATTTCGCCAAGTGCCGACGGACGGGGGCGTACGTACAAAAGCAAACTGCAATTTCTTCGAGGGTGGTGGTGTGTAGGTTGCGAGTCACGCCAAGGGTTACATTCGTTCGCGCCAACCAACCCTTACCAGCGATGACGACCCAGGGTTCATAATGGTGTGCATATATTTACACTCGACGTCGTGTCGTCAGCGTCGACCGGGAAGTGTGCACCCTCGTACGGGGCGGCGGCTGCTGGACCACTTGGTGGCCTGGTGCCCTGAGAAAGGTGGTAGACTGCCTTGGAATTGCATCTCGTCCCCCACCACGCGGACGCGCGGTGTGAAGTGGATGATTTTGTGAAACTTGCACTCTTAAGCGCGCACACACACACATTCCACTAGAACGCGTGTGTGTATGTATTTGTACAACAAGAACAATCTTGTCTAGGACCTATAAACACGAAAGCCAATCTGCACTGCATTGCCTTAATTGGTGCACTAGCTGTGCTGCTACTTTGATGCTGGTGTTCCGAGGAACGGTAAGCTGCAGTCTGTCTGAAAACCACGCGCCAGGTGAATTGAGTTCGTACGGATCAGATTGCGGACACGCGCTTTCATATGCACAAATGTGTGCGCTGTGGTCGTGGCGATGGCCGGCGTCTATTTTAAGTGTGTTTAAGAACGCTAAGTGGACCTCTCTGTTGGGAGGGATATCTTGTCGGAACTCGACGTCGATTTGAATGCTTAGCATGGTGGTTCTGAACTCTTGTTTGGCAACGATTTCGCATCAAATTTTATCATATTATAGGGTAGGGTAGTTATCAATGAGACACTTTTGGTTTTCAACTTTCAACGATTTTTTTTTCATCAGGATGTTTTAATTAGCTTTTTGTTGCGTTTTCTTTCTTTTAATATGTTCTAACTTTGACCAAAATATGAAATCAATCCGACCTCTACAGCCAGAGTTATTCAACTGACAGGTGAGGAACAGTGAGACACTCTACGAAAATCTATAGAATCTATAGTAAAAACTGACTTAATCCACCTATGTGGTTGATGCCTTCCTCACTTTTTACCAACAATGGGTAATATGAGTGGTTTGGACACAGCTATTTTTTAGATCTAGAAAAATAAGTACACAGATATAACTTAAGTGGTCATAACTCCAGACAGGGTTGCCAGATCTTCAATGTTGCGGACATCGTTTGCATACAATATAATGAGATCCTTCTTCAAAAAAGTACATAAATATCACTTAGGTGGTCGTAACTCGGGACAGGATTGCCATATCTTCAATGTTGTAAGCTTGTTGGAAAAGTCTCTCGATTACCTAACCAACGATGGGGTCGGGTGATGGATCCGGACATCGTTTACATACATTTAATTGAGATCCGGCTTCAAAAAGTACATAAATATCACTTGAATGGTCATAACTCGAGACAGGGTTGCCAGATCTTCAATGTTGTAAGCTTGTTATAAAGATCTCTCGATTACCTAACCAACGATGGGTCGGGTGATGGATCCGGACATCGTTTACATACATTTAAGTGAGATCCGGCTTCAAAAAAGTACATAAATATCACTTAAATGGTCATAACTCGAGACAGGGTTACCAGATCTTCAATGTTGTAAGCTTGTTAGAAAGATCTCTCGATTACCTAACCAACGATGGGTCGGGTGATGGATCCGGACATCGTTTACATACATTTAAGTGAGATCCGGCTTCAAAAAAGTACATAAATATCACTTAAATGGTCATAACTCGAGACAGGGTTGCCAGATCTTCAATTTTGTAAGCTTGTTAGAAAGGTCTCTCGATTACCTAACCAACGATGGGTCGGGTGATGGATCCGGACATCGTTTACATACATTTAAGTGAGATCCGGCTTCAAAAAAGTACATAAATATCACTTAAATGATCATAACTCGAGACAGGGTTGCCAGATCTTCAATGTTGTAAATAGTCGCAGTTTTTCGTTTTTTTTTTAAATAAGTGCTCGTGTTTGTCCACTTTTGAAAAAAAAATTTTTTTGAAAAGCTGAGAAAATTCTCTATATTTATCTTTTTTGAACTTTGTTGATACGACACTTAGTTGCTGAGATATTGCCATGCAAATGTTAAAATACAGGAAAATTGATGTTTTCTAAGTCTCACCCAAACAACTCACCATTTTCTTATGTCGATATCTCAACAGCTAATGGTTCGATTTGCAATATTAAAAAATGAAACATTCGTGAAATTTTCCGATCTTTTCGAAAATAATATTTTCCAAAAAAAAAAAACCTTGTAAAATCTAGTAGGCGTTGTATTGAAAGTTTGGCCCATTTGAAATGTTAGTCTTGATTTTAAACTTTTGAAAATATTTTTTTCGAAAAGATCGGAAAAAACGAATGACCGAAATCTCAGAGAATTGCTCAGATGTGTTTCTTTAGTAAACATGATTTTTTTAAGCTCAACACCTTATTAAAATTAAAGTCTATGACTTTTTTTTTCGCAGAAAAATCACTTCAGATTATCAAATTTTCAGAAATTTGGTTGTTTGGAGGTTCTATGTAGGTTCTAACTTCGGATAACCGAGTTTAGACAGTCCTTAGCCGGTTATACATACATTTTCAAATCATTATCAAAGATTGTTTGATGTGGTTGAACTTCAATGTGACTGTTGATTTAATTATTTGCCTATCGATTTGAGTTCAGGATATTGATTAAAGTTGATAAACTGGCATCCCGTTTTACCTTAAATTGTTATATTACCGACCCTTGGCAATAATGACTAAATACTACATTAAATTTGAATCATTTTGTGATTTGAAAACACCTTAAGTTTTGTTCGTGTAACAATTATAAAATTTGTGTTAGTGCAGGTGGTCTACCATTTACTGATCGGACGCTTACAAACCTAACCAATAAATTAAATTCGAAATTTGGCAGGGAGGAAATAAATTTTTTGCAATGTGTAATGAGAAAATGGCCACATCTCAAAGGTAGAATAAAAAGCTACAAACCTGAGTTTGGCGTTGAATTCAAATGATTTAATTTGCATTGAAAAAGTCCAATTAGTTCATGTAAGAGCACATTTAAAAATACAGGTTTTAAATCACATGTTCCTCTAGCCAAATTTATAATTGAATTTATTGGTGAGGTTTGACAGCAAACACGAACTAATGCACATTTTGATCAGAAGTCGGAGTTGTATTCGAAAATTTTCAAACAACTTTGAAAGGGAGTCTCTGTTAATAATCATTTTAAATGACAAACAAAAAATTCAAATATTACTATAAAACTTACAATTATATAGATTGTTTGTAAATATCTAAGTGATTGTCACATTAACTGCCGAAAACTCCAGTCCGAGCGATACCGGACCCCTCTTGACTAGTCATAATCAATGATAATGATTAAAAGGATTCTCAGTGTATGAGAGGGACCAAACTAGAAGGTCCACAAAATGACGTGCACCTAGAAAATCAACAAATTAAAGACAAATGCTTTTTTACAAAGTAAAAAATTACATGCAATACGAACAAGGACGGAACCGCCCTCCATGAAAACTCTTTCCAAATAAAATATTTTTAATCTTCATCTTTTTTTCATAATTTTCATCATTACTATCTGCTAATTAACTCACTGATACTATTTTTGGTAAGTGCTTCTGAGCCATAAAAGAAAATGTAGCCCTCTGATCAGCCTGATTATTGACAAAAGACCAATAATTATTTGATTTTTATTTTTTTTTGCCGATTTCAAAGGTATGTTTAACAGTTGTTCGACAACTTATAATCACACCCTTATTTTGAAGTTCGTGTTTCACTATAAAACTGCATCCAACATCATTCAATTAATGCTGAGATTTCACGGAAATTTCAGAGCTTTTAATTGCTTCACCGCCAATTCATCACCATCCGGGCACCAGAATATGTTCGATGATAATAATTAACCAATAAGTAATTATCACAATTTTTATCACCCCCTCACAATCTATGATTTATGTTCACACTTTCGAGGCACCACCGCACTATGGGGTTTCAGGCGGCCATAAATCGAAAAACCGACATACTCTAATTATTTTTTTGGTATTTTTTTTCGAAAATAAACATTCTAACTAAGAAAAATCCGGAGTTTGAAAGTTGTAGGTTCAAAATTCACTGAATTGCAGACCTTCAAAGGCGAAAATGGTAAGAAAAAACATGTTTTTTTTACATAAAAATGATTATTTTTCATAGTTGTACTGTGTAGCTGTTTATGTATTTTTTCCTGCATCATTATATATATTCAGAAAGGTAATTGATTCAACTTTTCAATAACATTTTACAAAACACACTTTTACAGCCTAAAAAAAAATAATAAAAATCAAAAAAGATGGATTTTTATTCAAAATTTAGTTTTTTCAACATTGTTGATGGAGTACTTTTTTTGTGTGCATTTGTGCGATCTGAAAATTTTGCAGCTTAAAATTTGAACCATGTCCTAACTTGTCTCGAAATTTCAAAGTGCACTTATGTGCACTTTTTGAGTTATGCCATTTTGAACATTTTTATTCATGCAAGAAAATTAATGATTTCGCGTATACGCTTGGTTAAAATCACATTATTTACCTGCGGAGGCAGAAATGACGTACCTGCTATGTATGTTTTGAAATTGATTTGATATTCATGACTTTGTTGGTACTTAGGTACGTTTAATAAAATTAGAAATTCCTATTCTAAGTATTTTACAGAAACGATTCGTCGAATATTCATATCAGTTCGTTGTTGTGTTCTTTTGAAAGTATGGATAATAATACCGTAGTGTCCCTGTACGATATAACGAAGCACTATTCTGAAAACGTGAGAACTGCTTTCGAGTATATTTGTAAGAATTACAACATTGCAGAACCATCACATGATCAACTCAGGGAAAAACCACAGAAGAAAAACTACGCATGTTGCTCTGTAGCTTCAAAACGAGGTATACAAAAGCCCATAGAAGAAGTTCATATTTTAAGTAATCTAACGACAATCGGCTCCATAGTGATTTTGATTTAGAAGAATTTATCGTGGAAAACGTGAATTTTGCAAGTGGATCAACAAAAAACGTGGACGAGAATCCATGCAATGTTCCATAAAATAAACCGTCTAAAATTTTAAAACACCGCAAAAATCAAATTTTAATTGGAAGGGGAGAGGAGGGGAGGGTCTTCAAAGAGAGGTGGATTTTAACTCAAGAAGAAGGGAGGGAGATTGAACGTAAATCAGAAACTTTAACATAGCATAAACCGCCATTCCGTGCATCAAAAAGACAGAGCAAGAATATTAAAATTCACCACTTTAATGCATGTGGCCTCAAATATATGAAAAAACGAAAATTAAACTTTTTTTTTGGAAAAATATCAAAATTCATTTGTTTTCATTATACTAAGTACAAACAACACAAAAAAGTCACAAAAAAGCAAAAAAATATTTTTGGCCGCTCGCTTATATGGAAATACCCCATAGTGCACCGTGCTCTCGTGAATAACACAAACAAACACAGGCACCGGAGGGGAAAATTCTTTCCGTAAATATATGTCCAACTAATGTCCTGGCTGGCATCCCGGTCACAGTAACCAACCATGTATTGCCGATATAATAACGTTGGGCGCACACAACTTTTAAATAGTTTATTGATTTTTAATGAGCCCCCTTGCAGCGGGCTCCACATCTATCGTTCTACCCTTCCGTCCGAAATATCGAATGGCCCTCCGGAGAGTCATAATCATTTGCATCGCACACACACAAACAGCCGGGTTGATGAACTGTGCGGGCTGGCAGCACTGGCCTATGAGGTGCAATGCTTTTGTGATGCTTATCAGATAATTATGAAATGCATCGAGCAAAATGCAACTCCTCCTCAACGTCCCTTCACCAGTTCCGAGCAATCGCATCTGCCAAAACTGTTGCAACAGTCCTGCCATCAGCCGCTCAACAGTGTTGCCAGCAAAAAGTGTGAAATTCCTTCGCTTATTAGAGCAAATCGATCGACACCTTTTTCTGCACACCAGCGCTCGCAAAATTGTATTGTTTGTTAACACATGTTATCGATTGTTGGCCCCTCTGTGCCAACAATGCTGAACCACCATTGGTGGAAACATAAAAAAACTGGCGCAAAATTGCTCAATTTATCGCTTGAAAGAGATTCAATTCCAGTGGCAGCGCGCGACAGAGGAAGAAAAGTGCGCAAAACAGAATCAAACAACAACAAAAAATAGTAACATGCTGTGCCGCGCTGCCATACCATTTCTTGCCACACTTTCAACAATTTATTAAAAATTGAAAGTGAAAAAGCTGACTGCATAATAGAGCGGCGCCGGCGCCGCTTTCTTGCTACGGAAAGGGTTTCCGAGAAGGGTAGATGTTGCTAAAGTTTAATTTGAACGGTCACAGTCAATACTTGTTTTTTTTATTTGCTTATTAATTTACATCACCATTAAGATGTACCAAACATGACTTTTTGGCGGGCTTTCAGGGGTTTGTTCCGGTGGGCATACTGAGCCCAAATCCCAAATATGAGCTTGATTGGACGTAACAGGAGCTGGCGCTCCGCCCTTCAATTTTAAATGGGATTTAACCCGTAAAAATACTTTTTTCATAAATGTCTTTTTTTGAGGCACTTTGGCCACCAATGCGTTTACCAAAAACATCACTAGCGTGTAGGCCAGATCCTTGCGCATCTTTTGGTATGTATAACATTGAAATTTGGAGCACCCCAGAACTCGGTACAGACCTTCAAAGTTTGGCATTTTTTTCGAAAAATTGGCCCCGGCAAAAAAGATAGGCGTCGCACCTCGCGACGCCCGAGACGTTATTTGATTTTGCCGGTGCCGATTTTTCGAAAAAATGCCAAACTTTGAAGGTCTATACCGAACTCTAGGGTGCTCCAAATTTCAATGTTATACATACCAAAAGAAGCGCAAGGATCTGGCCTACACGCATTGGTGGCCAAAGTGCCTCAAAAATAGACATTTATGAAAAAAAGTATTTTTACGGGTTAAATCCCATTTGAAATTTAAGGGCGGAGCGCCAGCTCCTGTTACGTCCAATCAAGCTCATATTTGGGATTTGGGCTCAGTATGCCCACCGGAAAAACCCCTGAAACCCGGCCAAAAAGTCAATTTTGTTACACCCTAATCACCATACCTATATTTTAAATAGATTTTAGTTTTTCATTTGATTCTAATCAAACATTTTAGCCAAATGCACAAGCATTTCCAAGGATAATGAAATTTAAAATAAATGTGATTTAAAATAAAAACATAAACAAAAATTATTGGCAAATTCAACACAGAATTCAGAGAACTTCTAAACTTCTACTCTATACTGACGGCAGAAAATTTGCCGCTCAAGAAAGAAGTACATTGATCCTCATATTTATTTTTAATTTCTTTGCCATCCTTTACTGCGGATGTGGAGCTTGTTATTCTTAGCAATTTCCAAGCAACTCGGCTGCGGCGGCGTTTCACGAGGATTGAAGCACACGTTGGCAGTTTTCCGCTTCCGAGGGGTCCACCATCGAAGCTACTTTGATTTTGAAACGCCGCGAACGACGACGGTTCAATTCCAGGGAAGAACATAAAAAGGGCATCCCAAAATGTGCTTTAACGGTGGTAGGGTGAAGGTGACGCAGCGGCCCCGATACAATTCGATCGAGACATGAAGTAAATAAAAGTCTGTTTATTTTCAATTAAATGGAAATACACATTCACCTTCACGAGGTTTTTTTTTTCCTCAAGACCAGGAAGAAATGTGTGCTCAAACAGCACAAGAAAAATCAATTTCTTGGAAGGTTGAACCGATCAGCAGTGCGCTGTAATGGTTTGTAAAGCGCCCCTTTGCGCCCCAAGTCGTCGTCGGTATCGAAAGAAAACCTCTCAACCCACCGCGCAGGCACTCTATGTTATGCAAACCAGTGTCAAAGTCATCCCGCCCTCGAATATCTCGCGTTCTTCTCGCTTTCAACAGATTATGTCAATTTATTATGAAAATTACGGCTCGTGATGACAGCCTTAAAAGTTACGTAATCGCGCGGATTATTGAAAGATGATCACCGCGCCGCTGTTTACACCTACGACTCCAAGGTGGGACCCACATTGCACAACCCCTCCATAAAGAGGAAAAAGAGTCCCCCCAAACCTAGATCGAAACTTGTTTTCCGCGGCCGCACAGCTTCTCGCCCACTATCTTCGGCGATGGCCCCGATCCAAGCAACCGGAGAATGTGGGTCTGTTTTTGGGTTGTTTTCTTTTGCGCTCTCCATTACATCACAGCAGGCCCGGGCACGGAGATGAAAATTTCGCTTTCATTTGCGTGGTGGCGGGCGTGGCCGGACTGGGTCGCCGGCCGTAGCAGGCCATGAAGAAGTGGTCAGATAAACAGCAGCAGCAGCAGCTGTGCAGAGAGTTCGATGGCTGACCGATTTCACCCCTCAAAAGTAGGTTGATGAACGCTGAAGTTGGACGGCGGCGTCGACGTTGTGTTGTGATGGCGCATGAAAGGTTTTGCTCAACACGTTCGACAGAACAAAATGGCGTTTGCACCAAGCTACCACCATCACATCAAAGTGCGTACAGACGATGGCCGATAAGAGTGGCCGCGCGCGGCCAAACCAGTTTACCAGAAGCAGACGGCCGTCATGGTCATTGGCCGCGGCAGCGGCTGCGGCTGCGGCGGTCGGTTAGTGGGACAACCGAAATCGTGTAGACGACTTTCTTGGCACTAATCACGTTTGACAGATATAAGCAGCGTTTAAGCGTGTCGGCGCATATGAGTTTGGAAAATTGCCCAATGTTGCTCATTAGTCGAGCAAACATCGCGGGTTGGGTAATGGACGCGGCACTTGCCGTACAGTTTATTGTTGTTTTTTTTTCGCGGGGGTTTGCTTTCTGAAACAACATTGTATTCGTTACAATATGGTGAAAGATGGTTTATGTGCATTACTTTTTCCCTAATGCAACGGCGGGGCTAATTGACTGTTTGTTCGGTAGAAAAATGTTACTTCTGTTTCGTGTGCCGTAACAGAGCATTTTGATAATGATGATAGGTTGGCGTAGGTGGTTCACCTTTCCAACGGCTACCTTGTTTGGCGGCAAGGAGTGCCGCTTGGTAACGAAGTAGGCTTTGGGGATTTTGCAAACTCGGCATGCTTTGGGTGTTTTTTTAAAGCAGTATTAAGAGTTGCTACAAAATTACAATAAAAGTTGGACGGTAATGATCGAGGATTGGAACTTCTTTAAACTCAAATTTCTTAGCATCGATTGTTAAAATTTAGTCAAAGCGCGTCGCCGTTTGGACATGAACATAGAAAAGATAAATACTATAATTGTAAGCAAATTCTGCAACAGCTTCTGCTCTAGAAACGTGAGACATTTTCTCCGGTATGTGACGGCACACATCACAAAAGGCGAGATTGTCCCGGTTGCACGCTTCATCCCAAATGGCACACACCAAAAAATAAACGCGTAATTTTAAGTTAATTTGATGCACATAACTGGAGCGTCAAGTTTGCCTGAAAATTACATCAAGTTTGAAAATTACATGATCCAATCGACCAATTCGTTCATGCATTGAATTTTACCTTAACTGAATATGGGACGATGTAATTTTACCCGTGCTGCTGCTGGATGAAAAATGGTTATGATTTTTAGGTTAGAAATTCAAAATACAAAAGTTTTTTAATAAATATTTCTTTATTTCATGCTCATTAACACATTACACTATCGTTTTCATGAAACATCCACTAGAACTGACAATAACGTAACTACGTCACTTTTTCTGTTTCATTCAGAAGGACTGTTTTCGCCAAATTAATCCGTCCATGTTCCATCCCGTCCTCCGAACCGTTCATCAGCTGGCGGCCTCAAACTGTTCGAAACTGACACGGGGCATGAAACCGTTCTCCTTCTACTACAAGATCTGTGTGGCCAAGGCTCTTGTGTGTGGACAATCTGCACTCCGGATCTGGTCAGTTGCCGACAATCGAATCAAGCTATCCTAGAAAAATTTTAAACACTATTTAGTTAACAGTTCTGATTACCGTTTTAGTCCAGCTTACCTTATTGAAACAGTTCCGGCAGGGGCCAGGCCAGGAGAAGCTTGCTTTAAAAAATAAAGCTGGAATCGATTCCACAGCGAGGTATTCCGAAAAAGACTGGTGGAATCTGCCTCTGGTCACCGGAACGTCGCTCCGGAACTTCGTCAAAATCCCCTTCTACGGGACCAAGAACTTCGTTGTCTTTCCAAAATGAGAACGGGAATGGCCATAGCCATGGCCTGCAGGAACCTAGAGTTGCGGTCCTGGATCGGGTGGCAGAATAATCTTAACAATGGAAACTTCAACATCTGTAAATAAATCAGTCAAAGAAAAGACATGTTATTTTAAATTCGAGCGAAAAATTATTGAACTTACCTTTATGATGTACTTTTCAATGCTCTACCAATATTTGGCAGTGGATTGTTTACTTTTCCGGACAAGTTTCGCGGAACTAAACCTTTTCGTTCAAACGCATCTTTCTTTGTGGATTCAAACATGGCCGCCTTCTCACTGCACAGTGCACGGTCAAGCGAAAAACGTAAATGCACTTAAAATTGAGTCTGATTTGCCGCAAAATTACGTCAAAAAACACGCTCCAGTTATGTGCATCAAACAAAATGGAATTTTAAATCTTCGCAGATGTAATATTGAGTTTTATTTGTCGAACAAGAAATTTATCAGCATGCGACTGAGAACACATAATTTTACGTTAGATTTTTGTTTCCATGTTTCTATTTTACATAAGTTTAGCAATTACGTCGGATGTAATTTTCATTATTTTTTAGTGTGCATAATAGTGCCCGGGAAGATGATGATGTCTCCGACGACTTGCACACACCCCCACCGGTGTACCGTGTGTGCTCCCGGAAGTGGAATCTATAAATAAATAGACGACATTCTGGCACAAAATGTAGACTCTGTTGGCGCATTTCTTTCCGGTGGGGTGGAGTTGGTTTTGGAAGGTGCATCACTTCACTACTGCTGCGCGCTCTAGTCTGTATTAATATTTCATTTCCAGTGCCGTTTTACCAGGAAGGAACTGGCAGCAGAAGTCGGAGCTACTTCCTTGTACCAACGAAAAAGCATCCACATTAGATCTCATGACAATAGAGATAAACTACAGCAGGAGTTTGTCCCCCTTTGGAGTATGTGCATGTGCGAGCAGTAATCTGAACTGTTGGGCCCCTTTCCACCCCAGTGCCAACAGTCACGTATGAGGAAAGAGCTCATCATCAACACTGTCGGTCCAACCGAGCGCCCGGTTGGAGGTTGGGCATTAATATTTAATATTCATTAGTCTACTGGGCAGGCTTACTCATGCCGGGGGAGATTTGTCCTAGAGGGGAGCTATCAATGTCAACGCAGCCAAGTGAAGTGGTGCTGAAAGAAGTAGGGTAGATAATTACTGTGTGGTGGAACAGTGCAGTGAAAGTGATAGCTTTCCACTCTCCGCTTGAAACCAGGAAACGGTAATTGGCCAGGTTTAGCAGGTACTGACACTAATTCCAATCGATCGGGACAATTTGCTCAAGCAAAACTCGCTCACCGCGATCGACGTCGGGTAGGTAATTTCACCGTTGATCTTGTCACGAACTTGGGGTTTGCGGAGAGTCACATCTCATTAGCCTTCAACTTGAAGACCACTTGGAGACCCGTCTCCGGACTAGTTTCACGGCGGCGAAGATCACGCGCGCGTGTCAAAAGTGGATCAACTTGAGCGGTGTTCGATGAAGGTGATCGAGGAACAGAACGGTTCAGAAAAATTTTACCACACCACCAGGCAGGTCGCCAACTCTATCGTCGAGCAGGGTCTCAACCCCTGGCGAGAATGACATAATCCGGAGGGGGGGACGCCGCGGCCGTGTTGTGTCATTCGGACAGCATGTACTGCGACTAGACTGGGGTCTAGAAGTTGTTTTTGCTGCTGCCGAAAGAAGGCAAAGAAGGCAAAAATGTACTCAAATCGACGGCGAGCGCGCGCCGCCACATTTGTTCATGCAAGAAGAGTGAGCGCGATCGACCGGGTTCGTTGTCTGTTATGCAACTCTCCGCGCGCGCCGTAACGACTCGTGAAAGTCTCCGTCATCGTCGTCGGAGCCGTGTGCATACAATCTGGGTATGGAAGGCGCGATTTTTTTTTTTCGCAATTCATTAACATGGAACGAGAGCAGCGACCTCCCTTCGAATTTGCGAAAAATATGGTGGATGCAAATGGGAGGAAAACCACGCCCGGTGATCTGTGGTTTTAGGAGATTTTTTTTATTGCGGGGGTGATAAACAGGAAATTAGACAACTTTCATTTTTATAGCAAGTGAGTGGGACTTGACCGCTAATCAAATCTCCCGAGTAAATTAAGCTAGTTGATGCGGTTGATGGATATCTGGCCAGGATTGTTATTCACCAGTGCATGTAACCATAGCTATCCATCATTGCCTCTTACGCAGCTGAACTAGGCAAAGGTCAGAGCCTCTTGACATTTAATGCTCAAAGGTCTATCCAACCATCGAACGCACATGCACAGTATTGGGAAGAGATTGTGCATAAATTTAATAAATTAAGTTGCATTCAATTAGGTTCATCCATCCATTCTCTTCCAGTGCCCACTGAATGTTCGCCAATCAGATAATGACATTGTCTGCTGGAAAGCCTTTCGCTTCCTTATGGAGCGAGATGTATTTATAGACCCGGCTGCCATTCCGCAGTTAGTGGTGCGCATACCTCTCACCTGATGGATGTGAGAGATATCAGAGTGCTGCAGCTCCTGGAGGCCTAGTGGCCCGCGACAAGAATTAGTGTGAGCAGCGCGGCGGTAAACATTCTATGTTTATTTATGTGTTAATTAAATTCTATTATCCATTAATGCTCACATGCGGTGCCCCCGTTCTTCACAGTGAGTGCAATTACCTCACATTTCTGACCCACTTCAACCACCAAATGGCAGCGGCGTTGGTGTTGACTCCGGTCAGGCCGAGATCTTGAGGCCATTCGGTTGGCACTGATTCACGGAAAATACCACCAAATGTCAAGCATAAATATTCGCAACATGTGCGAGAGTTGTTTAAGGACGGCACTAACTAACATGGGTGCGCGCGCGCGCGCTGTCACATCGAGTTCATGTAGTTTTTGATATTAACGGTGTTCCAGTAGTTCTATAGTTTATGAATTGAATAAACATGTTCATACTTTTTCTATGATTTGTATGATTAAATTTGTTACATTAAAGATTAAAGTCTAAAACAGGTCAAACATTCACGACTGCCTAATTAAGACGTTCAAATTTCGTGGCCATCAGAGCGCAAACCCCAATTACTCACACCACCATTCGACTTTGATGTGTGTGAGCTCGCACGTCTATTACCTTTCATTCAATAAACATCATTTATCTCCCCAATTCCCCCGTCTAGGTGCGCGTGATTATCCTCCACGCACCACACCGAGGGTGTCAATAAGCTGAACCCACAACAACAACCGTGGGACACACGCCGGACCTCTTTGAAGGCAATCTATCAACTTCTCGGTCGGGCTAAGTCCTCAGCAGAGCGACGAATTTCACCCAGAACGGGCAGCTCTTGATAATCGCGATAAAATGATTAATTAACGATATCTTGGTGTGTGTGCGAGTGCTCTCGTGATGCACTGTTGGATCCGATCGGACCCAGTAGTAAATGGCATTGACATGTTAGTTTTGAAGTAATTAAATTAATCAACCATATCAATCTTCAATCTGCGGAAGGGCTCTAAACACCGCGTGAAGCTGGTCCCACGTCGTGCCGGGTTCCCAGAACGACGACGACGACGGCGCGCTATGTTGGCCAATCTCATCTATTATGCAGATGATTTCCACCTGGGGAAGCCGCCAAAGAGGAGGCGTACAGTGGGCGGTTTGCAAATCCGTCAAATGTTTGATTATTGTAATTAAATTTGTCTCCCTTGAAGGGGCACTTTGAATGGTTGAGCTGCTAATCAAGAGATATCGCAGATATCAAAAATCAATAATCAACGGCGCGGTGTCACTTCCAGCAAGCAGTCAATTGTGGTTTCTCAATTGGCACCGGAAGGCGTTCTGGAAGCTGCCTTATGGAATGCACTGTAAGAAAAAGCATTGAATCGTAAGAGCATTGAAAAGGCGCAACACACAACACATTTTCAAATAGCTCTTCCTGCTAGCGCACACCCTTCCATCACAAAGGTTTGGGTTCAAATTCAGCAACCGTCACATTTATAACATTTTTTTTTTCGCGCTGTGCTCCCAACATAATGACAAAACAAAAGCAGCCTTTGCGTAAACACACACATGTGTGTGTGTGTGTGTGTTGGTGCGTGCTGTGATGGCGCTGTGAAAGATTAATTTCACCTTTCAGCATCACGCTTGGTTACTCTGCCGGTGCTGCCATCTTCTGCCACCCGAGATAAGGATAAGATAAAAGGATTCCCACCGTTCTCACCACCAGCACGCACCGCCTCCTCTGATTGTACGAAGCGCGCGCGCTCTCGGAAAATCCCTGCAGCGACACGTGGAGCATCAACACCAGGCACCACACCGTGAACAAAGTCATGCAAAACGGGGTGACATCAAGTTGATTGACTGGTGGGTGGGCTGTGTGTGGGTGGGTGTGTGTTGTTTGGTTTTGACAGCAGTTTTCTATGTGAAAAGTAATTAAAATAGCAGCTAAAAAGGATTTTTTTGAGTGACAATTTCTACGAATTATTTTTTCAACGAAACTCAACCATTTTATGCTTGTTTTTAGAGCGTTCCATGTATCATTATTTGTAACTGAATTTTGAAGGGGCAATAGTAGTAGTTCTGTGGTCAGTTTGTAGCATTCTAATTTAATGAAATAACAAGAAAAAAAATGGTGCAACCAACTAACGAGATTCAATCACTGTCAGCGACATTTTTCAGAGCTTCAAGTTCGACTCGTTAATGACATCGATGCAAATTGCACAAATTTCCCCATTCCTCCTGCTTCTGCCGTTACAGTTTCCGGCTTCGAAGCGCCAAATAGTTACGGCCCCGCGATAATTGCACGTGATTGCTACAAATGCCGCAAATTGAGAAGTGCAATTGAAGTCCTCCAGCGGCAGTAGTACAAGAGCGCCAAAGTGGATGCAAAATAATTTAATCATGGCTCCATTCACTTCCCGGCTGCTGCTGCTGCTCAGGAAGAGAGTCGAGGGGCGAAAAAACGAGGCGCAAAGCTGCTGCGCGAAATAACAGCAACCAAAAAAGCGACGTTGAAGAACACTGCCGTTGAAGTTTCGCTCCTTGAGTGAAGTTTGCAATAATTGAATAAAATAGTACTTGTGAGGCTGACGGGGACGAGTAAAAAACCTTTCTTCTTGAAGCATCAAAGACTCGGGCAAAAGCAGCATCTCAGGAGTGCTGTTCAGCCTTGTGGGATGTGCGCTGCTCCCCCTCTCGCCTAATCGAACCTAATTGGTTTAGTGTGTTCGGAAACATGCGAGTAACAAGCGAAACTTTCAATACAGGTGAAACACTGCCTCCAGCTCAATCATGAAAACAAAATACCCAATAACAATAAATCTCACAGTTTAGAGCTGCTTGGACGAAGCCAAAACTGGGCAGCAAGAAAAAAAAGCTGCACACACACCACAACAACACGATCGATAGTTAATTGATGGAAAATTGCAGCAATTTTCATTAGGCGATTATCTGCTTTTCCTTTCTTCGAGTCGGTTCGAGCTGGTGACGACAATTGGGCGAAGAACTCGACAGTGGCAGGACACAACGTTGGAAAATCGTCTTGAACTGCTGTGTGTCTTGACCAGAAAGTGGTTCAGTGGGTGGGGAAGGGAAGCGCTACTCACTCGAATCCGGTCCCGGATGACGAAATAGAGCGGAGTAGATTACACTCGATTACTTGAAAAAATAATTTGAAACATTAAAAAAACATCATTTGTTACCTTGAGTGGAAAATTTGTACGCTTTTTTGAAAAAAGGAAAGGAAAATTCCTTCACTTCCTTCCAATTCCAATTGAAAACTTGCTGAAATTTTAGTAAACTTTGACAGTTCCACATAATTTTATTTAAAATTTCAGTGGTGCAATATATAACCCAAAACCGAACACTAAAATTTAGTGTGTATTGATCACTCACATTAAGTGATATCCCATGGCCGGGTTGCTAGATCGTCAACCGTTATGGTCATAAGGCAAAGTTTCAACACATTTGGACAATGTGTCTAGATCATCAGAAATGATACCTTGAATGTATTTAAAATGTGTTGCCCCTTAACTATGTTGTTAAGAAAGTTTAAACTTGCAACTGATTGTACAGCACAGTAGAGCAGCTCGGAGCGATGACTATCTTGATGCAATGATCTCGATCCAGACGGGAAAGATGTGGCGTATTCCTTGGGAGAGGGTGTGTTTGCCCAAGAGCTGGATCAGCTTGTTGCTTCGAACCAATTTCCAGCAAAAGAAGCGACCCACAAGATGTGATACAGTAATGAAAAAGCACTTTGTGTCGTTTGTCGTCTACTACATCTCGAGGATAGCTCAGAGCAGGGCAAAAAAAGGGTCGATTGTTTCCGGTGCTGGCTTCAAGTGCAGCGCTTCTTTCCACAAGCGTCCAGTTTTTGCTGCCCCACAACCCACACACATTCATTTATCTTTGACGGACAAAGCCTCATTAAGACGAACTACTCCGGGGGAGATCATCGACAATGTTAGGACCGGTAGTTCACTTTGTCAACTTTCCTTCAAGAGGTTTTTTCCTTTTCCACAACAGTGGGTAATTCACTCAACATGAAGGAAACCTGATGGGGCATTTTTTTTCACATCAGAGAAGGGAGACATCACTCGGGTTCAGAGGGAACGGAGGGACGAGATTTCAATCAGGCAAATTAACTAATTTGATCACGCATTTGTGAGCACCACCGTGAACGAGGGCTCGCAACGGGACGGGTGTTTTCAGACGATGATGGTCAAACGATAGCACCCTGTCAACGAACTGCAGAGTGCGGCTGACGTGGCCGCAACGGGCGCGCAGAGACATCATGAATAATCCGGAACGTGCCGGGAATTCAAAGTTCGGAGCTAGATTTATTTGTCGCGTAAATTCGTCCAAAAGTGACGACTCTTCTGTACCCCCTTCAAGCGATCGGGTGCATACGGGATGATGTCCACCGCGTAACAGACTAAAATTACTTTATAGGCCTGTTATTTCTACGAAGCTCGACAAAACGTTCAGATCCCCAACCTGATGAATACTAATTCAAGAGTGTTGTTACTCAATAGCGCGCAACAAAATATGCAAAAATTGGCACAAAACCCCAAAAAAGTGTTCAACCTTCCTGCCCACTATCGAGTATCTCCACCGAGAACTCGTCAACCGAGCTATCAAATTCAAGGCCCACCACTTCCAAGCGGATCCCAACGAATCCACTGCTTCAAAACTGGTTCCCTCGAATACAAAAATAGCCAAAAAATGTGTCACAATCGTTACATAATCCAGCGTGGACCCCTCCCATGCCCCCCACAATCTCAACGGACACACTCCGTCCAAGGTCAATCTCTGTCGGCAAAATGTGGCCACGGTCTCCACGCCACGCCGTGCGATCCTAATGACTTTTGCTAATTTAGTCGTGTCGAGATAAGCCGTGTCGGCCGCAGCTGCGCACGCAGATCTGGTTTTACAGGTCGTAGCGAGCGCGTGTTGGAGAGACAACACCACGCCCAAATTGAGCCCCACGGGCGTTGGGGACGGCACGCGGTCAACACCGGCCAAAGTGAGGGGATTTTGCTCTCTTCTCTGAAAAGTGGCTGACCTTAACTTACATTTTCGGAGTCGGGCTGTGCCGAGCATGCTGGGGAGTGATGTTACGAAATGACATCAGATCTGATTTTTTTTATATATATTGATTGTCAAATCATGCAAATTTGCTTGACAAGGGAATTTAGAATTTCATAAATAATAATTTATAGTGGAAGTCAGAATGTTTATTCATTCGGTTGATTTTTAACTATTATAAGCTTGATTATAAAAAAGTAAAACTTTAAATTTTTTATTGAATATCAATATGACATATCCATTTATAAATTTTATTCGTTTCATTTTTTTGTCGGATTATTCATTTATTCTGTTGTTTCGAATGATTATATAATTATGCTTAAACCATTTTTGTGTGGTTATTTAGGGTTTTTTTTCAATTCCCAAACACTCAACAGACATTTAGGCACATTCGAAAGCTTGATTTTTTTAAAAAAGCAAGGTACAATTAATTTAAACAACTGAAATTAAGATTTTTGAAGGTTTCAGGAACCTTTCAATATCTACTTCAAATTAGAAAATGATGAGATTTAAAAAAAATAACACAATTTTTAAATGAGGAAATTATGTGTTTGGCGGGTTAATGCCTAGCCTTTCAACAAATGGAATTTTTATTTAAGTAACGTTTTGAGGAGTCAATGTTGTAAAAAGATAAAAATGCAGAGCAAACTGACTCAGTTTTCACTCACAAAACAATTAACGCATTATTTTAAACGCACTTGGGAATGTCCACCATCTAAATTTAAAGGAATCAAGTTTTGTAGTCTGGGTAAAAAATGTTTAAATGGAACAATTGTTATATGACAAAAATTCACATAATTTTAAAATTTCTTCACGCATTCCTAACGACATATTTTTAAACTGCATCAATCAATTCCAGTGCAGTGTGCAACGATCAATTCACCGTTCACTTCAACCAATAATCCGCCCATGAATGTATGCATTATTCCAGGAAAAGATCACAATCGACTTTTGGCAGCATTTTTCCAACACCATTCAATTGTTCTGTCTGGCTGGTTAAACGAAACTGTTCCTTTCACTTGCCAGCAAACAACAACTCCCTGGACGGCAAACACTAGACAATATCTTAGATCTTCGAGTTGAGATAATTCAGCTCAAATCCATTAGAGGGCAAAACACATAGATTTCCTCGTGTTGTCTCGCTCTTGCAACCGAATGCAGACCGCAGCGATTATTCACAGATTCTTTTTTTTTAAATCCACAACTCCAGCACAATTTCAGCATTTTACATTCTTTTAGACGTTGTTAAATTTTTTGATGATTTTCTACATACCGGCTCCAAACAAAGCGACCACAAAAACTATGCTGTACTTCATCATTTTCGCCACACCACTTCTTTGTTCGCTTATCAAAAAGCTAAACAGAATGTCCTTAGGGGGGTATTCCACCGTCAAATGTCCACACAATTTTTGCACACTTTGCTTCCTGATCCTTACGGCACACACACACACACAATCCTTGAGTCAGCGGGGACTAATCTCCGTCTGCACACACCAAACTACGGTTTCTTCTCAAAAGGATACCTCCAAATTGTTGCGATCGCTGCAAAACCTCTATGAAAACTGTATTAAAAGGTAATTTTACAATCGGTTTTTATACCCCAGTAGGTGGAAAAGGCCAACCCGAGAGCCACCACACGACACCTCGGCGAACTATCCTCGGCGACGAAATCGCGTCGATCGCGTCGCACTCTTTCGTCGTCGTCACCGTCGTCGTTTGCGCATTCGGTTCAGGTTCCCCCGGCCTAAGCCGAACACGCCGATCTAGCGCGCTCCTTCGGCTTGGGGTCTTGGCGCGCTGCATCGAGTCGGGTGTGGGACTCGACTTTGCTCACTCTCTTTGTCTGTGTGTGATGCTCCTTTTGCGGGGAGTACCCAGTATGAGGTAGAGATCACGAAGGGGGGCTCAAATTGTTGGCTAGCGCGGTCGAAAACAGTATTGAGCCTCAAGAGAACATACTGCACACACACTGCAGTTTGAGTGTGTGTTGGAAGAGAGCGTGCTTGATGTTGCTTTTCTTAGAAAAAAAAAAAAAAAAACTACCAACAGCCAACCGGCTAACGTGCCACGGGTCCCAAAGTTGCAAGCACGGTAGGAATGCAAGGAAGTGTTGAATGGGTTTTGGAAATGATTTAACGAGTTTATTTGGAATCTTATGTGTGCATATGCAACTTTAATTATGGTAATATAGACAGATACTCTACTGTTACGAATCATCGTTTCCCGGGCGGAAAGTGAGTTGGTTGCGATAACTTCGAACTATCTTGGCTTGTTTATTTGCATCTTGTTGTAAACTCCTCGAGTTATGACGACTTTTGAAACCGACTGCGTATCATGGAAAGTATATTCCATGATCATACTGCATTATCTACAGTTGATATTGAGCTGTTAGTGGTAGTTTTTTTAGACTTAGCAAAAATTTCGAAAATTAATTTTTTTTCAAAAATTTTACCCGAACATCATGAAATGATTATTTTGACTTTGTTTCAAATTTATGCTGGACTTAGCAAAATTTGCAGTCACTGGTCGAATTTTCAATTTCCGATACTTAGAATAATTTTCATGAGCTGATATTTTAAAGTTTGATTTTATTTATGCTGGACTTTGAAATTTTTCCGTATATTTTTTAATTCTTTACTTTTTACAGAAAAAGCATTTTTTTGGGACTTAGAAAATTTTCGGGAGTTTGGAAACATGATAAATTATTTTGATGTTTATTTTTGCTTTGAACCAAAATTTCGGAAAAATCGTCGAAATTACAGAAAATTTTCGTCCGATTTTTACAAAAACATCAGTTTGTTCCTAAAATAATGTCCCTAACAAAACGTCTTCCTTGAAATTTTGAAATTCGAAAGTTGGTTTTTAATTATTATTGATATACCCCCTACAAAAATCGTTCCGGCACTTAGAAAATTTACGGGATCCGTATCACGACAAGATTTTCGGTAGAATTTATTTGATTTTTTGGACTTAGCAAAATTTTGGCTTTTGGCCAGTAAAATTTCGGAAAAATCGTCGAAATTACAGGAAATTTTCGTCCGATTTTTACAAAAACATCAGTTTGTTCCTAAAATAATGTCCCTAACAAAACGTCTTCATTGAAATTTTGAAATTCGAAAGTTGGTTTTTAATAATTATTGATATACCCCCTACAAAAATCGTTCCGGCACTTAGAAAATTTACGGGATCAGTATCACGATAAGATTTTTGGTAGAATTTTATAGATTTTCAGGACTTTGCGAAATTTTTGCTCTCAGCCAGTTGAATATTTTTCAACATTTTGAAAAAATATTTTGATAAGAAACATTACCAGGTTTTTTGGAATTTTACTGTGGATTTTTGGACTTATGCAATTTTAGGAATATTTTCATAAACTGTTATTTTTTAATTTAAAAAAAAATGGAATATAGAGACTTTGGATTTTTCGTGATTTGGAAAATTATTATGACATTTTGGCAATTCAACGCTTTCTCTACAATTTTTTAATGAGTTTTTAAAGTAAAATAATTTTTCAACTTTGAAAAATCTTGTTTTGATGTAAGTGCGTATATTCCTGCAATATTACTCATATTTGTGAAGAGGAAGAATGGGGGAGGGGGGGGGGTCTGAATTGTGGCGGGGTGCATTAAAAACCAATAAAATTACTTTTGGGATCAAAATCTACTATATGAACTTGATATGATTTTTGGAAGATTTCAGTTGTTTGCTACTATAAACTCAACTTGATGTGGCATTGTTGGTCAAATAAACTCAACAAGATTTTTCGCAGATACGCCTCGAACAATTTATGTTCGTGGCCATGTTCGGTTATCTCTTAACCATACCCTGGGGTGAACTTGACTTGTTCGTGTTTTTACGAACATGGGTAGATTTTTCCAAGATGCAACTTTCTGCCCGGGTTGTGGTTTGAGCGTTTTTCTACTAACTGTTTTTGTTTCATTCGATGAAAATGATTGTAGTACCCAAACTACAGTAGAATAATCCTTATTTGATTCTTATGATCAGGACAGCATTCAATGTGACTAGTGTCAACAGCCATGATCAAGGCCATGACCATAACTTAAATATAAAATATGATTTAAATTAAGAATCTTTTGGTTTGCGTTTTTTTGTGTGTTTCCATAATATATGAGTG
Source organism: Culex quinquefasciatus (assembly GCF_015732765.1). NCBI lineage: Eukaryota > Metazoa > Arthropoda > Insecta > Diptera > Culicidae > Culex > Culex quinquefasciatus. The sequence goes on from NC_051861.1 coordinate 52,463,646, forward strand.
TTGTACTTTTCTTAGTTATGCTATACAAACATGGTTTTAGAACATTTTGGATATTCTAGGTCATCCGAAACTACCGGAAATTAGGTTCAATTGGCTTACCAAAAAACAAATCGAAACATTTCAAGATAGTCTACCATACTCACTGAAGCTATGCTGGCTAGATCCGTGGTCAAAATCGACTACCTCTTGTTTGTTACGGCGCTAGACCTACAGATCTTAGCTGCAAGGAATGCTTGGATAACCCAGGACATCCCAACACACCATTAAATTAGTCTTCTATACTCACTAGGTTGACCAAACAAAAAAGTTCTCATATTAAAGAAAACCGAGGTTCCCCTTGTAAAGGATACCCATAGGGACTCTCATGCCAAATATCAGCCCACGGAATCTCGGTTCTCGGAACCTCGGTTTTCCGTAATCTGAGAACTTTTTTGTTTGGTTGATAATACTCACCTGAGCCATAGACTCATAGAGTCTATTTATTTTCCCGTTAAACGGTCATTCCACATATTCGGAACACTTTTGTGATAATTTGTAACAAGCATGCCAAATGCATCGTTTTTGTCGACCCTACTGTTTTTAGGACCATTATTTGGACATTCTCTTGCTATTTCACTAGAAAAGTAGTACTTTTAAAATAAAAAAAAATAATCTCAAGACTTTTCCATTCAGAGCAGCAAAACACTGCCTCCAAATTGCCCGTTCCATAATTGTGGGAGCAATAAGTGCATCCCACAATTGTGAAACACCTGAAATAAACTGATATTTTTACAAAAAAAATGTTATCAGACCATTCATAAAACATAACTAAGCTTGAGTTTCGTTGGTTTCAGTGCGTGGAGTCATTATTTTGTAAAAATTATGTACCCATGGAGAGAATCAAAGTTTGTTTACATTCGTAAGAAAAAAGTGTTCCGAATTTGTGGATTTCAAGGGTCAAAGTTATTCTAAAAAAATGATATACAAGTTTAAATTTACAGCTGTTTGATACAGCATTCAAACGATCGCAAGAAAAGCTTTCAAATGAAGGTAAAAACGAATCATAAAGTTCATTTATCAATGTTCCATGATTTTATTAACATGAGCCGAGCTGTAAACTGTTCCGAATATGAGGGATGACTGTAATATGTTTTTAGGTTGAGTGTGAAAATGTTTTACTTTCTGCACAAATGCGAAAAAGTTAGACACTTTCACTCTAAAAAGAAAGATAACGAATTTTTGAGACCATTTTTTGAGTGATTGATAGAGGGTCATTTGCCACATTAGATATACAGAAAGAATTGCAAAATTATATATTTTTAATCAGGTAGGATTTTTAAATCTATAATGACATGCAAAAACATTAAACTATTTAAAAATGCATTTTACACTAGTTCGGACTCGTTGGAAAGTAGCGCAGTATGGGACCATTAACCAAGTCGAATGAGACCGGTTTGATCCAAATTGGTTAAGCCAGTGCTGATAAAACTGAGTAATAATTTTGGTCACACACATACACATAACACACACACAGACACACATTGATTCAGTTTTCGATTCTGAGTCAATATGTACACATGAATGATTGTTTTTTTTTTTTTCAAAAGGAAAATGAATCGAATCGAAATCAGCCCAAAAACTTGCATAAAACATTGAATCCTGCATAAAAACGAATGAAAAACCCGAATAATCAAGCCACTAATGTCCACTTCCGGAACTCTTGGTGTAGGGGTAAGCGTGCTTGCCTCTCACCCAGTCGGCCTGGGTTCGATCCCAGAAGATCCCAGTGGCATTTTTCGAGAGGAGATTTGCCTGGTCACGCCTTCCGTTGGACGGGAAAGTAAATGTTGGCCCCGGTCTAACCTAGAGGTTAGGTCGTTAGCTCAGTCCAGGTGTAGGAGTCGTCTCCCTGGTTCCTGTCTCGGTGGAGTCGCTGGTAAGCAGTTAGACTAACAATCCAAAGGTCGTCAGTTCGAATCCCGGGGTGCATAGAAGCTCAGGTGTAAAAAGAGGTTTGCAATTGCCTTAACAATCAAGCCTTCGGACACCTAGTTTTAAGTAGGAATCTCGCAATCGAGAACGCCAAGGCAATGCTGTAGAGCGAATAATTTGAATTTGAATGTCCACTTCCACACACATTTGTATTGAATACGTCAATACTTCAAATTCAAACGAATGATGAAGCGACATGAAAATGAAAGTTAGTCTAAACAATTGATATCATATTAGAGTTTAGTTATGCATTTGAACAAAACCCAACCGAAAGGAAACAGATTTAATGATTTTTGATCAAAACTTGGAAAAATAAGCTAGCCTTACATAACGCACCAAGTTGATCGTGCTCTGCTAAACGTTCGAAATTAATGATAGCTGGAGGGGTTACGTCAGGCAAAAATACCGGGGAGCCGGTAGAACGAGAAGTAAAATTGAAAATAACCTTGCCACGGCCATTCACTGGTGCTTCGAGTAGCCGTGTCGTTTGAGCTGTTGACGGAAATCTCATAAATTGGTCCTCTGGTCGGCGAAGTGTTTGCGAAAAAAACGGCAACCGCGTGCACAACTCGGTTTACGGTGGTCGATTGGAACCAATTTCTTCCATTCGGGCAGGCTGACTGACTGGGTGTGATCGGTTAAGTGAACTTACACTACATGTGCACAAAATACATAGTGGCCCCAGCATTCACCACTCTGCTCCCATACAAATGAAAGCAAAACATAATGCACTGGTTGACGAAAAAATATAATAGTGCTTTCATTCAGCGGTCGTCGTCGTCGCAGTTACCGTCGTGGCCACCAGGTCCAGTTATCTTACAGTCGGTCACCTTGACGATGGTTGGTCCAACCCAACGGCTAGGGTACTGCCGGGTTAGATAATCGAACGATCAAGGGTTGATTGTGTGGAGTGCACTGCAGCTAGCGGAGCCATTGATCGGCAGAGTGGCCAATAGGTCGCGCCGAGTTCCTTAGGGCGAGAGCATACGGAAACTGGTTCTCCGGTCGGTTCCAAAAACAGTTGCTGCTCCCCAATCGACTCCGGTGGTTACGTGTCACACTGTCGTCACAACCATCGACCGGCTCTGGTCGGGTGTAAACGTTGTGCTACAAACAGAACACCCCGAAAAAATCTTACTTCAGCGTCCTTACGCAAAAAAATCGTTTTGCAAACTTAATTGATATCGATATCAGCGTTCATTATACACCCGGCGCAACCAATCGACGGGTGGAACCGCCCTAAAAGTAAAAGGACTTCATTATTGGGACATTCGATCGGCAGTGAACTGAAATTTTGGCCGCATTTTTCAGTTTTCTTGCTTCTCTCCAATAAACAACTCGATGAATGTATATAATTTCTGTTTATTTGGAACGGCTTGTTAAATTAGCGGTCGACATTCTGCAGCTGAGAGAGTGAACGAAAAAACCACAAACATTTCAACCCGGCGAGACAGCGCTGTTTGGGGGAGAATCGATTGTGTGTGGTTTTTTTCTGCAAATTTTCATGAGTGGAGCAAATTCCAAATAGACGCAAGCAATTAATGTCTTGCGTGGAAAATCCACCACGCAAAAAAGGTATGAATGGTGAGCGTTGGACGATGTTGGCCTCCGCCAATTCTACGGCTCAACATGAGTGAATACTATTCATGGTGGGTTGACGATGCGTGAAAGTGAATGTGTTGTTGAGCAAAATGGCCTGATTAGATTTGGAGAATCGAAATAGACGGTGTTAATGCGAATCGAGTTTGGGCTTTAATAGTGGAGTAAGAAATCAATCATGAATCGTTCATCCGCGTTTTGTGATCGTTGCCGACAGCTAATGAGCCAACAAAGAGCGAGAAAAATAATAACAGGTTCGTCGCCTACGCTTATTGGGATTGGGGTGTCACCGACGGCAGTTGGAATAAACAACTGAAAAAAATCTACAACTGGGGAATGGTAGATTAATAAATCATTCAGCACTAATGAACGTTTTTAAAATTTAGAAAGCTTGCAGTAGCTGAATATTTGTTTCAAGGAGATTGTTAACAATGCTCAGAATATTTGAGGTATTAGACTTTGACTAACAAACTAACTTTTCGTGTTTGACAATTTGCCAAACTTGCAAACATATTTGCGGCAAATTCGCAAACAAACCCAAATGTACGCAGTCTAACATTTCTGCAAACAAACAAAGCAAGCAAACTGTCAAAAAGGGCAAATTTGTTTGTTTGTTTTCCGATTTCGAATACCTCCTTCAATGGAACACTCTTTGCGAGTTTTGGGATACTAACCAGTTTCTGTGAATATTTTTAGCTTAACCATCCATATCGACTTTTCTAAGTAGACCAGATAAAGCAATTAATGGTTCATTAACATTTCTTGTTAAGATTATTCAAAATATCGCTGTGATTTCACTTTGTTAACCTTCCTGGGATGTCTCAAACCTCAAATTCCAACAATTGTTACTACATCACGTTCAGCCAAATTGGAAAGCAGCAAAGTATCAAGCAAACCAAAACGGTTGAATTAGGTCAATAACTTCAAAGTTTCAAAACCAAAAACACATCTTGTCGTTAATCACGGTCACGGAGAGTGCCGTTGTTTCGAGCTCATAAATTAAGTCTGGCCAGAGGTAGAAGCTTCACAGCCCAAAGTCAAGTACAGGATGTGATTCCGTTAAAGTAATCATTATTTTTAGTACCATCAAAGAACAAAAACCACGAGCCAGCAAGCACCCACCACATCAAATGGGCATCGAACATCGCGTCGATCGACGGCCACCACCACCACCCTGCCACCGTGGTCGTAACAGTCAAACTGCAACGCGAACGACAAAGTATTCTCATTCTGTCACCGAAGCCCGCAGTACAAATGCACAGTTGGACAGCGGGGTTTCCTAATTTTTCAATCAAATTAACTTTTTACTACCCAATAATACAAAACAAATGACTATGATTAGTCGAATGATAAGAAAATATTCGTTTTCAAATATTGAAAATCTTAACACAGAATTAAGATATTTTCCTTTACCACTCAATTCCCTTCAATAGATTATGACAAAGGCTTTGGAGATATAGTCGGCGCATGGGCCAGAGAATAATTTTGAAGATCCGGAGTCGAAATCGGCTAATTTTGAGAAGCCGTAGTCGGAGTCGCATCAAAACTACCTAACTCCACACATTTGGGTACTTTACACAAATTATGAAAACAATGATTTTGTTTGTATTAAAAATATTACAATATGCATATTTCATAAAATCGGGTTGTTAAAATTTAAAATACAAGAATTCTCGGTGAAAGTCTTTGAGGTGAAGCCGTTGATCATGAAAGTAGGCGTTCGAGAATGACAGGAAAAGTAAGAAGTTTTACGACTGAACTGCAAAAACTACTATTTAGGAATTCCGTCGTAAAACTACTTACTTTTGCTGTCATTCTCGAGCGACGAAACGGCCTACTTTTCTATACCAAAAATTAAAGAATAGAAAATTAATAAATTTACGCCGTTCGTCGGCAACAAAGACCAAACAAAGCCAAATTTGTTTGTTGGCCATTATATTACATGCAATCTTTCCCAGTGTGCGGCAGCTCCGACGAGAAACACTGAATTTACAAAAGTTTTATTCAAAACACGTAGAACTGTTCCAACCCAACCAACCGTTGTTGACGCTCCGTCGACGGTCCCTTGGCTGGCATTTTGGCGTTTGGCGCGGGGGATTGTTTTTGGATGAAGTGAAAAAAACAGTCTTTGGGACACTAACCGCACGTAGCTTCCCATCCTCCTCCCTACCTCAAAACCCTCTACACGTGCCTGGTGGCTGTTGTTTGGAGCGAAAAGCGTCCCATCAAATGCACAAAATGCTCTGCTCAGCACCTCATGTTCGTTTTGACGGCTCACTCAACCACCCACCAACAGTGGCCTCCCCTTCCCCCCTCTACTCCACAATATCGCACACAAAATGTCGACGCGTTCAATCGAGAATTCAAATCATATTGCTGTAAAAGCTTGCCGCGCTTATGTTCACTCGCTGACTGACTTATCTGATCGCATTTCACTCAAAATAAAAGTTATACTGGGCGAGTGTGCTTTTATGTCTCTGTTTTTTTTTTTCCACGGGCTGTTGGCACGCACTCGGCGAAGTTGTCTCAAAACGAAGGAAAAGGACGCCCGTGCGCAATGTGTCAACCACCATGGGCCTGGTGTCCTCACGGAGGGGCAGAATCGGCGTAGAAACATCTCGATGCCTGCTGAAATCCCATAAATCACGGCCTCAGCCCATATTTGCAATGCTAACAAGCATAATCGATAATGTCGTCCTGAAAAGCCGATTTGATAGAATTACTTTGGCTGATAATCACGCTAATATTGCCTGAGAACTTAATAGAGCTTACATAACTTGACCAATAAAAGCAATATCGATAACATCCTGGATTTAAATTTGGTTGCCCTTTCGCATGACATTTAATTTTGCTTTTATGAGAGTACAAGTTTTTCAAAAGCTGTTGAGCCCAACTCTTGTTGCTATAATTGGAGATACCATCGAATGTGAGTTTCAAGACAAATCGTGTTTGATCTGTTTTAGAACTAGTACAATCTCATTTTGCCATCTTATTTTTTGGTTTTAATTTTTTTTATTGTATTCCACAAGAGTTCCTTTATTTATTGCGTGAAAATTATCGAGCAATTGACCAAATAATTTTAAATGCTCTTAAACAGCTTCCGTGGCCGTGCTTCCGTGGCCGTGAGGTTATGGGTTTCGCCTTGTAAGCGGAAGGTGATGGGTTCGATTCCTGTCTGGCTCGGCAAAGTCAGATCCCTTCAAAGAGTAATCTGCTCACTGGGAATACTGACCGGTAGGGGATGGGTTTCGACTAACGGCGTGCTGGATTTCCAATCCAGAGGTCGTGAGTTCGATTCTCGTACCGGGATGATGAAACAGAGTTAAATTGCACCTACAACAGACATCCCAGAGAACAACTCTATTATTTTTTCTGGAGAGTGCTTATTGCGAGATAATCATTCTCTCACAAGCTCACCAATGCAACATTGAGTTCATCAGTTTATTGAAACAGCCTAACAAGAAGTGTATTATTATTTGATCTTAATATATATGTACTATTAAAAAATGTTTTTTGACGCTTTCAGATCTGATTTCCAAAAGTAGCATAGCATTTCTTATGGCTATAAACTCGTTAGAATCATAAACTATTTTTTTTTTAAATCAGGCCGGAAAGGGTTAAGGAATAGTCCTCTAAAGAAATGTCTTACAGAAATGGTATTTCGAGGGAATCCTTAAAAAATGGAAAATGGTATATCATTCATTAATTTACGCTCAATGCTTCTCTATTCAGTAAGTCTCAAACAAAGTTTTTCTCAAATCATAAACCTTTAACCTTAAACTTGTGGCTCTTGACCAATATCAACCAATTATGACAATTTTTTTTTTGATTATTTTGTCACTACTGTTAAAATACTGATGTGTATGTATTAATCCCATGTTTTTGATAGTTATCTTCTGAACAGAAACTGGAAAAGATATGAGAAAACTGAACAAACAAAAATAAAGAATGTTATTGGCTTACCACGATTTAAATTGTTTCACACCTTATGTTATAATCACGTTATGCAATAATTACACTTCGCACATGAAAAACAACAACTCAATACTGTCGCCAGTATCAGATCGAATAGTCGAACGAAAAAAAAAATTCAAAATCAGATCAAAAACAAGAGCCTAAAGAGGAATGAAAAATACCATTCCAAATCGAATGTAAGACACAAGACCAATGAACTTTTCATGCCTCAATTATTTATGCACAGACACTTCATGGCCTCGGTTGGAAGGGGAGTGGTGGCAGTAAGGTAATTGAAAATAAAACTGCACCGCTGCCACTCGACGCGACCGACATTGAAGCTTACATGGGAGGAAATGGGAATATGATCTTCGTTGTAAACTGTAGGCGCAATTTTCCCTTTCGTTTCGTCAGCCACCTTTCCCTCTCTTACCCTGATGTGGAACGGTCAGAGATCTTGAATGAATAGCTCATCTGTGCAAACTGCAGCGCGATTTTCATCTTCTGGATCAATGAAGAATGCAAGAAAAAGACAGACCGGTTAGTGTCATTTGCTACGAGACAGATACTCTACACTTCATGGGCTGTCCACTAGACTCGGCCCCAACGGGGTGCAAAAAGAAGTAAGGTTGCCTTTATTTAGACTTGAGACGCCCAGATGAAGTTCGAGCCGAGCCGGTACAATGGATACGATGACCAAGGTCAGCATCTTTACTTTGATTACTATCAAGGAAGGGTGATCGCCAAACATTCGCGCGCAAACCAACAAACTCTGTTTCCATGTCGAGAGACGTTGACGTTATGAAACGGTAACTAATCTCGGTCAAAGTCTTGAACAGCGAGTGATTGAACTGGTTTGGTCCAGTTTGCTGGCTCTCTTGGTGTGCCGTTGCAGTACAACGTAGCGTTTTACATCCGAACTAGCTTGAAATGGCTTCCATAGATAAAACGAAAATTCTTAAAAATCTGCTTAGAACTGTGAGTATGCAATTGAGTTATTTCAATTTACGATAACGATTGAAGTTATTTGAACGATAAGAAAAAAAATACACTTAAATAGAAATACAGAAATTAAGTTGAAATAGAAATTTAGTTTTGTTTTATAAAAAGTAATAATTACACCGACCGATACAATTTTTAAGTCCACTAATTTAGAGGGGAAGAATGGAGTATGGAGAATTAGTGTAATTCGCTCTTCGTTCATATTGCATCCAATTTCTAGATTGTATACAAGAGCGACGAACCATTCTTATTATTTTTGCCTTTCTTACTAAAGAAAGGTATAGGGTTTGCTTTTGGCTCCGACGCCAAATCAAGCACCGTTCCCAAATCATTTCTCGAGCAATACTCATTCGAAAAATCTGCAAAAAATCATGGACGATCGATTTTCGACGCCCGATAGATTGACAATGACAGAATTGGTCTACCTCCAATATCCGAATTTTGGCGCTTAATTTACTGTAAAGCACGCGTGACGTCCGTGTGTGGTAAAAAAGTGCTCAATTTTGTGGTAGGGAGTTTCTCAGAGCCCACATTATGGATTTAAGCTCTCTTGGGCGCATTTGAAAGGGGATGTCCTGAACCTGAACCAGTTCCATACCAAATTTGAATTTATCCATTTTTTATGGGGACTCGGAGTGTGTTTTCACCAAATCAGGCGGTTTTCAAATGAAAATTCGGTCGAAAATTGAAGTATTGAAATCGTTTATTTATCCAAAAAATTGCATTTTTCCAGCCCTACATCCTCCCAAATTTTCATCCATGTCGGTAATGTGGTTCTTGATTTACAGCTTGTGGACCAATTCACTGTGAGGGGGAAAAACCCCTAAAAAAGGTAAAAGCCAATTTTCAACAAATGCCAAAACTATTCCTTTGGCATTTTATCTAATTTTTTTTCTCCACATCATAATCTAGACCATACTCGATGTTCTGAAACAAATTTGACCTCATTCGGATTTACCGTTCAGATATTAGAAAATTTCCATTTTTGCCTTTCTTACTAAAGAAAGGTATAGGATTTGCTTTTGGCTCCGACGCCAAATCAAGCTTCGTTTCCAAATCATTTCTCGAGCAATATTCATTCGAAAAATCTGCAAAAAATCATGGACGATCGATTTTCGTCGCTTCGTCGACAAGTTGTCAAGTTGAGCTTCACATGCAGACGCGAGCAATGCTGGCGCGTGATGTTGGCGCGTATAGAGTTTTGATACTAGATTACCCCCTTTTAGTGCACGTTGCTTTATCGATTGCTCGGTCATCACACATCGCCTATCATTATTTTCTATGCTAAGCTTCAGTGAACGCAAACTAGACGCAAGCAGCTATCTGTTCTGAAGCCTCATGCTCATTCTTTTGCCTTTCTTTTTTGTTTTGCTCATTCTCTGATCGATATCTGGGCGAACGAATTTCTGGGAAGCGTCCAAGCCTCCCATGTGCCAGTGACAATGCACATCGCGGATTTGGTTTCCGAGCTTCGGTACTAGCCTTTTTTGTATTAGTATTTTTGTTCATCGTACCAGCGCACCACGGTGGTTTATTCGGTACGTTTGCGTTTGTCGTAGTGAAGTCCCACCGAGCGCTCAGTCGTTGTATGCTTCCCAATCCCAAAAACGCCTAAATGCTTGCTTATTGAAAGCTCTCAATTTTGCCTAACCCCTAAATGACAGTTTAGTGAATTACAGTAGGCGTTTCAAAGCTTTCAAGAACATTTATGCGGCTTTACCGTTACATCGTTGTTTACAACACGGCAAATTCTCGGGTGTTGAAACACTTTCTGCCAGTCATTTTGTTACCACTTTAACGCTCTGGAGCAAGACGGAATTATTTTGTTTTCTCGTTAATTTTTAATATTTTGAAAAGTGCAAAAAAACACTCAGAGAATACGAACAATTTAGCGATATGCAGAAAACATTATGAACATCGCAAATTGTGAGCTAAATCTCTGTCGCAAAAACAATGTGTTCTGATTTAAAAAAAAAAATCGAAAATGCTTGTGTGCGAGCACAGCTTACAACCGGCCATGGCAAATGGGGCAAAAACCAGCGCTTTTCAGTTATATGAAAAAATATGGTTGAGTTTCGAATTGATTAATGAATGGACCATTCTTTATTTTGCTATTTCTTTGAAAAAAAAAAATCAACTGCCGTTAACTTCCTTTTGTAAGAAAGGCTCTATCTCACCCCAGGTGGGATTAAATCGGATTTTCTGATAAGCAATTGTTTCAAAATAGTTCAATTTTCCCTGCGTTTTTGAATTTATAAATATAAACATGATTTACTTTACTACACGGAGAAAAAATAGTATCAAAAATCGTGAATAAGCTTTAATGACAACAATAGCCACAAACAAAATGTTCAAATTGCATGGTACGTTTTTCATCCATGCAATTTGAACAGTTTGTTGGTGGTTTACAAATGAATGAACGCTTGGGCACAATTTTGGAAACTAATTTTTCTCCGTGTAGACATCATTTTTGCCAAATCCAACTCTGTTCTCAATCAGAAAGGAAAAAAGCTCTTTGTGTTTATTATGCTGCCAAAATCTATAGAGCTTGGAGAAACCCAACTGTCCCCTCAGCTCGTAGGAAAATATTTACGGATAATTTTCATCGTCTCGATGCCGGCCCGGCCACGCCACAATCGTCGTGCCGCAGGCATTCAGCAACTGATCTGATTTGGGTGTGTGGCGGCGGCGGCACTGCTCTTGGGTCGATCATTTCGAAACTCGAAACGAGACTTGGACAGTCGTTGTCAGTCACCGGGGTTGGTCTAATTTCGGTCGCGACATGGCATAGACCTCCGGAATAATTGAAGACCAGAGTACGCTACATAGCTTTTGCGCCCTAGCCTGGTCTGGTTCGGCCTGGCTCGACGGACGAGCACACCCCGAAAGCGGTCAATGCTGTTCAATCACCATTAGTGCAACGTGTTGTTTCTAGTTGTTGAAACTGGGCTGTTGTTTACCTTGCGGTTAGAATTGGCAAACCAACCACGACCTAATTAAATAGGATCCGTTCTCGAGGCGTGTAGAATTTGAAGGGCCGTTTGTCCTCACCCAAAGCGCAAGGGAGGAAGTTTTATGCCACCCACCCGTCGTAGAACATTTGCCGGAAGCGGATTGAGACATCTTGGATGGTTGGAAGCATAATCTGTTTAGCCATTAGCATAAAAGCTTAATCCTTGGCAGGAAATGCAAATGTAAACTGTTGTACACGAACTTCAAGGAAACGTCCAATGGCCCAAACAGAGAACACAACCCGACTGCATGTGGAGCTGTGCGGTAAGTGTCGACAATCTGCTGTCCATTGTCGTGAGCACTCCCTTTCCAGACGCAATATTCGTGCTGTCATTTTCCTGCAATTAATTTTAAATTCACTTCTCGCTCTTTCTCCAGCCGCGTCCGCGAACAGGCCTCGAGGGGGGAGTCTATGGATATAGCCAAGTGGCACTGCATTTACACCATCAACCGGCAAACCATTCAGCGTGTCTCCCGGGCTGGACTGAACTTCCTCATTTATGCACTGTGTGCCGGACAGCGGGACTGGACAAACGATGTATGAGCTATGAAATCGAAGTGAGCAACTTGAACGGCGATATACGTAAGAAGATTAAGTTCATTCACCAGATCGTGGACTGTGCGACCGCACGCGGATGGCCTGCATGTCACTGCATGTTGACCAGGTCAGATCAAGTTCAAGTAATGGATGCAAAGATCCAAGGGGAAAATATCTGAAAATAACTTGTGCCTTCTGCTAATTTTAAACCAAACCTAGTCCGCATCTTTCACTCACAGTAAAAAAAAATATGTAAAATCACATGCAAAAGCATGCACATCACCTTTGTGAGCGAAAGCATGTAATGTTGTATGAGAAATGTGTACACAAAAAGCATGTACCGAAGAAAAAAGGTCTGCTCAAACCAAAAGAAACATCAATCCGGCGAAAGTGGTAATGATATGTAATATGGTATGAGAAAACGTGTACTTTAAAGCATGTACCGAAGTAAAAAATCTGGTCTGCTCACCCCTAAAATAATCACAATAGGGGGATGGCGTCGCTATTTTTAGACCACGTTTTCCACTTTTTCTCATCGAAACCGACTACTTTATTGACTTTATTTTGCTGGGCGAGATAGGACGCCGTCTATTTTTAGACGATGACTCAGCACTTTTCCACTCTTGCGCTTAAAAAAACCAGGTGGCAGCACGATGTAACGCCACGTCCCTATTTGGCGAGAGTCATATTCAGTTTACCAAGTCCGCGCCCCAACCCGCTCGGCTATTTCGCCGCTGTGAAAATAGTTGGATCAATGCTAATGTAACAGTAGGTTTTCCGTACTTTGTATACTGTGTTAACTGCATACAATGTATGGGGAACCTACAGCTACTTCGGTAAATATCCATCAATATATATAGCGGCGAGATAGCCGAGAAGGTAGGGGCGTGGACTTGGTAATCTGAATATGACTCTCGCCAAAATTGTGATTATTTTTGGGGTGAGCAGACCAGATTTTTTTACTTCGGTACATGCTTTTTGTGTATACGTTTTCTCATACCATATTACATATCATAACCATCATACCTTTTGATCACAAAGGTAAGGTGCATGCTTTTGCATGCGATTTTACTATCGGATTTTTAGTGCACTGCTCTAAATAAAATAAATATAATTGTTAAGTCAATCCAAATACAGGTGAGTTGAACTTCATCTAATTGGGGTCTTGTTTCTTGAAAACTGTTAGCTAGCAGAAAGTTGAACGTTATATCTGTCGGCCACCATTGTTAGTACCAACCACTAGTGTCTTCCTTATATCTACACAGCTAAAAAGTAGTAATCAAGCTGCGTGTAAAAGGTCTGGGTGTAAAATAAATATTATTTTATGCAATTTCATGTGATTTTACACCTTGAAATATGTTTCCCATCAGTATGGGAAACATACTTGACCAAAATGTCAAGCTCATATATGCATTTATCCTTACAGCTTTACATCGGTATGATGGCCGAGTGGGCTAAGGCGCCAGTCTTTATTGATGGTGCTGGGTTTGAATGAATCTCATCGGTTGCATTTTTTTTTGTGTTTGCAAAAAAAATTACATGCAGTGTGTAATATTAAGTGTTTATTTTGACGAAGGTGATGTGCATGCTTTTGCATGCGATTTTACCATCGGATTTTTTGCTGTGTACAAGGACTTCGCCGCCCTGGGCTCCTAATTGTAAGAAAGTATGGCACGGAGCGACGGCGCCGTATTCCCATATTTACACACAGAATTTTAGAGCGCCCACCTCGGGATTCGAACCAGCGACTTCTGGATTGTGAGTCTAGTGCGCGATCCGATTGATCCACACGGACGGTACAGGCGTCATCTATAAAGTATGCACGCTCTAGGGGGGAGGGGGGATCTGAGCCAGTCTGACATTGCATGTTAAAAGTATAGGAAAAGCGTGACAAAGTGGGGGAGGGGGTTAAATTTTGGCCGATTTTAGCGTGACGTACTTTATGGATGAAGCCATACCAAATTTGGACTAAAATGACTAGATCTGGATTTTTTTCTTGATTTGAAAAAAAAAAAATAAACGTCAAAATAATCCTTTGCCCCTACATTATAAGGAGATAACATCCCGCATAATCAAATACCAAAGGTGAAACTGTCGAAATCATAAGAAAATTATTTCTGGTATGGTTACCATTTGTGATATTGTTGATATAATGTCACGACCATATAACAAAATTAAAATGGTACTATTTCCCGAATTGTTACACTTATCTTGACATATTCGAATGGTTGATTTTTTTTCCTGCAATTTAATGAACGGTATCTATTCGTCATACGATTAGGATGGTTCGAAACAGCTATTGTTAGAACATAATAGTACTGTAGCCGGTATGATAAAAGTTATGATACTCGGTATGATTTAGTCAAAGAAACCTAAGCGGAAAACTTCCTAAATTTCCTTAGTCCTAATAATTGAAACAATTGCACACCAATTAATGGTACGATATAATTATTCCTCATATGTTTGGTATTATTTCAAACAGTTTTTGTATGATTGAGCCAAAAATTAATTTTTGCGAAAATTTTCTTATGTCCCGATGATTCAAACAATTGTTCAACAATTCATGGAGAAATATAACTTTTCGCCATATGGTAAGGATTTTTCGGAACAGCTATTGTTAAAACATAAGGGTACCATAGCCGACGTAGTATTTCCAACTTGAAGCTCAGCGAAAAACTCTTAAGTCCCAATAATCCAAACAATTGTACAACAATTCATGGAACGATATAACTGTTCGCCAAACGCTTAGGATTATTTGAAACAGGTATTGTATGATTGAGCCAATTGAACTACAGCAAAAAAAAAATCTAAGTCCGAATAATTCAAATAATACTTTAACAATTCATGGAACGATATACCTGAATTCAGCGAAAATTTTCCTAAGTCCCAAAAATTCAAACCATTGTTCAACAATTCATGGAACGATATACCTGAATTCAGCGAAAATTTTCCTAAGTCCCAACAATTCAAACCATTGTTCAACAATTCATGGAACGATATACCTGAATTCAGCGAAAATTTTCCTAAGTCCCAACAATTCAAACCATTGTTCAACAATTCATGGAACGATATACCTGTTTGCCATATAGTTTGTATGTAAAGCTAATTTATTTTCGTGATAATTTTTATAAGTCCAAATAATTTAATCAATTGATTGACCATTATCAGAACGATAACTGTTCGCCATGTGATTGGTCTATAATTTATTTGTATGGTTCTACCATACATGTTACGATATATTTATGATAAATTTTGAGGCCACATTTCATAATAAAATGCATTTTAAACCGCCAAACGTAATGTAACTGAGATAGCTCAATCAGATAAGGCGGCAGCACCACGGAAGAATCAACAGGAGACATAATCATCAAGCGGTAACAAATCCCGGACATTACAAAAAAAACGCTCACCATTAATAATCATATACTTACCATTCCCGTTAAATCCATAGTTCC